>NC_071514.1:8394571-9052905 GCF_027887155.1 Malaclemys terrapin pileata | reverse complement strand
AAACTAGGATAAACCATGTAGATGTTTTATAGAAAAGACCACTACCCAAGACAGAAAAGTCAGACATAAGAGAGAAAAGCTAAAGTAAATATCTAGAAGGAAATTATGTCATTTCTAAGATGTTCTCTCAAAGAGACAGGCTGATTATTTAATCTGCAATGTAAATTATCTACAGATTCATTACCCTGTCGTCTCCTGACCTGGTAGGTTATGTATCTGTATAAATCATCAAAATTTAAGCTCTCACCTAAAAAATTTCTAGCACTTATAGCTGCAAAGATAACTTTCCACAAACAGTCTGAGTAGAAAGCCTACAGACAGAGCTACGGTTTTTCTGCCACTACAGAGTAAAAGCCAACCTGTGGGTAGCAGTAAAATTCAAGAGATCAGGTCAGTTTCACTCTGCTGCTGCTTGGGAAAGCTATGATCACTGGCAGGCACTGAAGCTACTGATGGGAGAGAAGAGGTACCAAAAACTCAGCAGCCGGGAGGCTCAGAGGTAGAATCATGAAATAGTAGAGATCTCACCTATCGCTGTAGCAGGGCTGTGTAGGGGTACAGAGAGACAATGATCTCCTGGAGGCTGAAAGAATTCAAATAGATTAGATAACCTCCTAGTCAGAGGCCGACAGGAAGATCCAGAAACTGCAATCTGTTAAGAACTGCAGCACCCTCCTCTTTCCCCCAACATTTGGAGGGAAGGGGCTTTTCACCTGGGCAGTGCCTCATCTTCCATATCCATCTGTAGTCTTCCGGCTACCAGAAGTTTGGTAAAATTTCCAAGCCCAATATGTGGGTACCTATAGGTGGGGAGTGAGACTGAGGGGATAAGTTAGAAAAGAGAAAGAGTGTGTGTGAAAGAGGAGAAAACAAGTAAAGGCTGAAACACCCTCAAACCAAGAAGGATTGGGCAGAGTGTGCTTTTTTCCCCTAGGAGGGGGGCAGAATTTGCAGCAAACATGACCCTGGAAACCATGGAGGAAACCAAGAGGATTTCCCTAGGAAACACCCAAATGGCTTCCAGGGAAATATTCCAGGAAGCAATGAAGAGGTTCCCAAACAGATTTAGTAGCTAACGCCTTGGCTACAATCGGGACTTCCCAGCGCTGTAAAGCACGAATGTATTCACGCCACCAGCGCTGCAAGAGCGCTCTCGCAGCGCTCTATGTACTCCACCTCTCCGACGGGAATAGCATGCAGTGCTGCGAGCGAGTGTGCAGTGCTCAGGCTCCGATTACACTGGCGCTCTACAGCGCTGTACTCGGGGGGGGGGGCGTTTTCACACCCCTGAGCGCGGCAAGTTGCAGCACTGAACAGCGCCAGTGTAGCCAAGGCCTAAGAAAGGTTCATTAGCTGGGAGAGAATGGAAAGGGAGGGGCAAGGTGCAGGTGGACTTGCATTGGAAACCCCTTTCCCGCCTAGAAGCAGCAGAGTACCCATGGGAGAGTTGCTGACCCCCTTCAAAGATGCTTAGAGAGCGGGTTTGGGTCTTTCACGGCCATAGATCCCTCTTCAGCAGACTATGCACAAATGCACAAAACAAAAACTTTAACAAGAGAAAAATAACCTCGGGTAATCTATTACCGTAGCACTACTTGTCACAATAGCAGGTAAAACATTTTCAGAGAGGAGTGCAGTTTTCTAAGCTGATGGAGTCTGTAAATCTCCCCTACTTCCCCAACTGAAATTCAAGTCCGTGGCTTAGGTTATTTTGTGGCTCATTTGCTATCTGTAGTGTCTGTCTGCTCCTCCGCAGAGCTCCAGCACCAGAGACAAAAATACAAAATTCAGATGAGGCTTGTGATTAAAGTCATCAGGTATGCTTCCAAGCCCCAGCAACTGTTAGCTCCCAATGCTGCTCTAACAAATGTGTTGAAATGGCACACTGACACATTTCGGAAAAGCGTTGCAGCCATTCACAGGGTCAGAAAAAGCTCTCTGCCACCCGAGGGGTAAACGACCACTAAGAACGTTTTCACACGCACCTAAATGGAACTGGATGACTACATTTATTCAGACTGGGGGAAGGAAGGGGAGGCATTAATAGGAAGAACCAATCGAGCAAGTGAACTTTTAAAACCTGAGAATCTGTTGGCGTTTCATAAGCACCTTAATTCAGCGTGATTTGATATTGTTCATATACTGTACATACGCTGGCAAACTATTAAAAAGGTCAGTCAGACCAGAACGAAGTCAGGCTATTTGTTTTTCATAAGAGATTTCTTACAGGGTTATGTACAAAATCAACCCCTAGACACAAACATGACATCTGTTTAGCAAACATACTTTTCAACAAACTAGATACAGTCAGTTCTCCCCAGGGTTGGTTTAGGGGGCGTGGGGCCTGGGAGGGGATTCACTTCAGATTAAGTTTACCTTCATACACACACAAGTGACTTTTTGGAGAGACTTGGAGACCCTATGATTCACATCCTATCTGGGTGGTTTAAAGGGCTCTTTAAAAATAAATAGTAATTATAAATGTGCAGGAGCTGATGAACAGGGATGTGGAATACAAGTCGACACAGCTCATCATGCAAAACGAACAACTAATGGCTATTCAGAGAAAACACACTCTCCTTTCATTCCCCTTTTCAAGAGCTTAAGTGAAATCATCACAATAACAAACCCAATATAAGTCAAGAACATGTTTAAGAGAGGTATAATTAGCCATAATTGAACAAAAAATCTTGGCCTGATAGAAGAGCCAGATCCTTGTAATGTTTTTAAGTGAACAACCATTATAAAAATCACCCGTTCATAAAGACCTCAGGAAGAGCTTCTGTGTAGCTCAAAAGCTTGTCTCTTTCACCAAGAGACGTTAGTCCAGTAAAAGATACAACCTCATCCATCTTGTCATTCTTAAATCTGAGAGAGAGAGAAGTGTCAGTTTTCGGCAACATTTAATTCTACTTGGGGTTTGCCTAGACCCAGGTGATAAGAAAATATGACTTAATACATTACTTGCAGCCAATTAGTTTATTATTTTGGAAGTCACCTTTAACCACCAACTGAAAATAGTTGGTATATTTCTGAAATCATAACTAAACTTACAAACTAAGAAAAAGCATCTCTTTAAATTCAGTCAGGTAAAATTAGAAGACATCAAGGATATACAAATTGGTTGCCCATACACTGAACTTATGTTGCTGAATATACACATATAAAAACATACATCCCTGTGGAAGGTGGGAGAGAGTCTTAACTTTTAGTATGTCCATAAAGCAAACCAGAATTCTTGAAGAGATGGCCAAATCTTAAAAGTCACCTGGAGCTACTGAGCCAAATAGACTACCAGAAGGAAGTAGTCATTATAGAAATCCGATTCTGTAGAGCAGACGAGTTTAATAAAATAAAAGCAATACACAAGCCACCTGTTGTGCACATTATAATAAAACAAGGAAATAACATTAAAAAATCAACCAAAAGGTTACAAAAGAACTTATATTACCATTATTGTATTATCAAAATTATACCAGGAGTAATAGTGACCACCATAGTTAAAAGTGATGCAAGAATTACATGGGAGCTTTTCCAAAGCACAAAAAGCAGTTAGGCACTCAGCTCCCAGTGAAAGCCAATGTGCATCTAACTCCCATTTCTGCCTTTGAAAATCTCCCCCCGACATTCTAACTGCTCCTTTCAGTTCTTTCAACATATGCAGTATTTTAAAAAAATCTTATATACTTACAGTACAAACGTTTGTCATAATGATCCAGCATATATTTGGTGACTTTTTTTATAACCTCTCTTCCCTCAGTTAGCTGCCATGTACTAACTATGCAACTTCTCCGAAACCCAGCAAGACAGAATTCCTTAGGCAAACATCAGAAGGTGGGAAACTTATCTGTGAAGTTAACTTAGTTCCAACACATTTTCACCATCAGTTAAAGTTTTTCTGTTTTCTGTTATACAAGAACGTTTTACTGCAGGGACTGGCAACCTTTGGCACGCGGCCTATCAGGGTAAGCCCCTAGCAGGCTGGGATGGTTTGTTTACCTGCAGCGTCCGCAGGTTCGGCCGATCGCGGCTCCCACTGGCCGCAGTTAGCCATCCCAGGCCAATGGGGGCTGCGGGAAGCGGCAGCCAGCACCATCCTTCGGCCCACGCCACTTCCCAGAGCCCCCATTGACCTGGAACAGCAAACCGCAGCCAGCGGGAGCTGCGATTAGAAAAGGTTCAGAAAAGGGCAACTAAAATGATTAAGGGTTTGGAACGGGTCCCATATGAGGAGAGATTAAAGAGGCTAGGACTCTTCAGCTTGGAAAAGAGGAGACTAAGGTATATAAAATCATGAGTGATGTGGAGAAAGTGGATAAGGAAAAGTTATTTACTTATTCCCATAATACAAGAACTAGGGGTCATCAAATGAAATTAACAGGCAGCAGGTTTAAAACAAATAAAAGGAAGTTCTTCTTCACGCAGCGCACAGTCAACTTGTGGAACTCCTTACCTGAGGAGGTTGTGAAGGCTAGGACTATAACAGAGTTTAAAAGAGAACTGGATAAATTCATGGTGGTTAAGTCCATTAACGGCTATTAGCCAGGACGGGTAAGGAATGGTGTCCCTAGCCTCTGTTTGTCAGAGACGGAGAAGGATGGCAGGAGAGAGATCACTTGATCATTGCCTGTTAGGTTCACTCCCTCTGGGGCACCTGGCATTGGTCACTGTCGGTAGACAAGATACTGGGCTAGATGGACCTTTGGTCTGACCCGGTACGGCCGTTCTTATGTTCTTATGCGATCGGCCGAACCTGCGGACGCTGCAGGTAAACAAACCATCCCGGCCCACCAGGGGCTTACCCATGTGCCAAAGGTTGCCGATCCCTATTTTACTGTATAATTTTCATGTAAGTGACAAATGGACTACATAGGCTTCAGAATAATAATACACAGCACTGGTATGTATAGACGAAAGCTGAGAAATAGTCGCTCAACAAGGAAGAGCGCTATGGTTATGTGTACAAAATATTCCTGACTCGAGTCCTCAACTACGAAACTGAACATTTTCCTAACTTTTTTTGTATATAATACATCAACGCTAGCTTTTGTTAATATGCTACATACGTGAAGTTGTTTTGGTTTGTTTGTTTTTGCTATATTTGGGTTGTTATAATAAACCAAAAAGGAACTAGCCTTCTAATTTACATCCAAATGTATAATGATTTTAACTGCTGAGACAGCAACGCCTGTGTTTCAGCTTTCTAAAAAGATTAGAAATTAGGGAGACATTCTTCCTTGTTTGTCAGGACAGAAAGCCTCCAAACATCTAATGGTAAATCTATGATTGCAAGATGCAATATCCCTTAACTTGTTAAGGAAAAAAGTTTCCTGGTATCCTATGAAACACAATACCTACCAGGTTTCAGAGTGAAAAGAACAAGGAGTACTTGTGGCACCTTAGAGACTAACAAATTTATTTGAGCATAAGCTTTCATGGGCTAAAGCCCACTTCATCAGATGCATGCAGTGGAAAATACAGTAAGAAGATAAATAGATATACATATACAGAGACCATGAAAAAATGGGTGTTGCCATACCAACTCTAATGAGACTAATTGATTACGGTGGGCTATTATCAGCAGGAGGAAAAAAAACTCTTGTGGTGATAATCAGGATGGCCCATTTCAAACAGTTGACAAGAAGGTGTGAGTAACAGTAGGGGGGGAAATAATTTTTAGTTTGTGTAATGACTCATGCACTCCCAGTCTTTATTCAAGCCTAATTTAATGGTGTCCAGTTTGCAAATTAATTCTAGTTCTGCAGTTTCTCATTGGAGTCTGTTTTTGAAGTTTTTTTGTTGAATAATTGCAACTTTTAGGTCTGTAATTGAGTGAACTACCAAGAAACTTATCTAGATAGAGGATCTGCCAAAATAACCTGGTTAATGTTTTATGTTAAACATAACAAATGATGCTACCAATGTTAAAACAAAATGCAAACATCACATGGTGTTAGTCAAACAAATTATTGTGCTCAATTCAGAGGTAACTGGTTGAAATTTAATGGCCTAGATATACAGGAGATCAGACTAGATGATCTAATGATCCCTTCTGGCCTTAAACTCTATGAATCTATGAAAGATTAAACAAATTATTTAATTTCAGTTGAAATGTTGGCCGTTTTAAATCCTACCTCCAGCTCTGCACACTGGTGTAATCTACGTGCAAGAAGAGAGGGGAGTATGTGGCATCAACACAATTCAGTTATAAAATGAAAAATTTAGATCATCACATTTTGTTACAAAATAAATGGTTGCTGACCATGCTCATGGGTGTTTTGATGAACTTTGGAGGAGCTGAGTGGACCTGTTTTTCACAGGTGGAAGTCAGGAGGAACTCGGTGGTTTGCACAAAACCCTGTGACAGTTCTCTGTCCATCCTATCTCCCCACCAGTGCATTATAGAACTGTTCTACCTGGCAAAAAGACAAACCCTAATCCTAGATACCTACTCTAATTCCGTAAACAGCAACTATGACACTCCTACAGCTTCCCATGCTTGCCTTAAAAGCCAATGAGCAAAGTAGAGGTAGCACTTTTGTGTTGTAGGATCAAGTTAAATTCAACACACAAACACACCCCCCAGCTTGATGACCCAGAATTCTCAGAAGATGGTGCTGCAGTGACATATTATTATTACTTATGCTTTTATTTTTTTACACGGATGCATTACAACATGTAACTGGAGTTTCTCTTCAGAAAACAGTGTCATCCCCCTGCCACCAACTCCCTCATTCTGAACCTTTTCCTCCTACAAACCACACATCCTATGACTCCTGTCTCCATCACTTCAGCACAACTCTACTCTAACACCTCATACTATGGGGGCTCTTTGAAAGCATCCAGTATATGCTAAAGGTAAACGACATCCTAAGGTGGAAATCACATAATTACTCTCCAGGATTCCAATATATTGCCAAGTTAGACTAGTCTTCACTGCTGGAGCATGCGCATGGGAAAAGTAAAGATTTAGCAAAGAACAGGGAGTCAGTCAAGAATCTGGGTTCTAGTTCAAAGCTTTGCCAGTGACTGTGACACCTTGAACAAGTCACTTAACCATCTGCACCTTTATGTTCCCTACTGGATTCCGCAAGACTTAAATAGTTTTAAGATCCTCACTTAATGCGCAAAGTATTATTTTGCCAAAAGATAAGTACATGCTTTAAAAATGCAAGACGTTTATTACATGTTAACTAAAATTCTTAGTATATTATAGATTGTTTTTCCTGTTAGATTAAGCTGATTTGTCATCCACCCTCCATAAGATTCAAATACGCAAAGGACATCAAAATAAGCTATCACATTCTTGTATGGAACTCCTGTGTGTTAAGAACTGCTATTTATAATTAAATTCTTTACCTATGTTACTCGTAGCAGATCATTAGCTAAAACCTGAAATAAATTTTGTGCTCTTTTCATTGCTTATACTTTCAGTTGGCCTTTCACTAAGACTGGGCAAGAAAAATACATTGGGTCAATTTCACTTTCCAATTGCGATGCTCTAGCAGGGGAATATGTAAACTGAAAAAGCTTTAAATTAAAAAAAAATCATGAATAACATTTCTATTCATATCAGGGAGGTTACTACCACGGCTCTGAGGTGGGGAGAGGTGTATGTTTTGGTTTTGAACCTCACACATCCCTACCAGAAATGCAAGGCAAGGGAAAGCAGTATTTTTCCACAAAAAAGAACATTCACAATTTCAAAAGCAAACCTCAGAGGTTTCAATAAGGAAAATTATTATTTAGAAATCAAGTTCAACATGGAAAAATATTAAGCACAGGCTCTCTCTCAATTCAATTCTATTTTTTTTTTCCAAATTTGAGTTGATAAAAGCAGTAAAGTAACCCGAAAAAAAGGAAATTTGTTCTTTCAGTACCACCAAACTATGCAAATTAGAACTAAATTAAGTGTAACTAATTTCATTACAGGCATAAGAGCCAAATAAACAGAATTAACAAAACAAACATTTGTGTTGAATGCACCGTTTTTTGTTGTGTTTCATTTTTGAGCCAGCATCTCCAGTTCTCATTCGTTTTAAAGTCTTTTTTTATCTCAACTGCAGAAAATACTGGAATCCTAGAAGGAGGAAGTTGAGCACAAGCCTGTGATCATATATGGAAGGCAAAGGTTGCCCTGTACTTTTCCTAGGTTCATCTGATGTTTCAGACAAGGTTCCTTTATTTACAAAATTTGCATGGCGAGACACAGCTTCACTCCTGGATTATTTTCTATTTTCAGGTAGCAAAGCTGCTCTTGAACCAAATGCATTATTTCACAGCTATATATAGCACATACCAGGCGTCAATTAATTTTAATCCCAAATCCTCCTCCCCCTTCGTTATCCCCAAACCAACCAACACCAACGACCTTAATAAAAAGCACAACTGCCTAAAAAGACCTCCCTACAGCAGGGCCCTTCTCCCTGCAAATACCAAACAGTAGGACACAGCCTGCATTTGCACAACAGCCATAAAGGACGCTGCTGTTCCATCTCCACTTTCCCTCTCCCTTCATAGCTAAAAGAGTTTTGGCCTCAAAAAGCAATGCCTTTTGTTTATGCAGGACTTACACAAGCTGACGTGAGCCCAAAACTAGACACCGGGCAGTTAAAATTATTGAAGAAGGTTGGTTTTTTTTTAAATATGCCTCTATTTGAAAGCAGCAAGCCACCTATGTCATCCTCACAGGATAATCAACTCCTTAGTTGCGTTTTTTTTTTTAATTGATATTATTACAGTACTGCTAGCAACAAATATCAATGGGAGCCGAAAGACAACAGCTTGTTTTACTGGTATCAGATTACAACGTTCCTTGCTTTTCCACCACCCCCCTGCTCCCCACTTCCAACAGTTTTCCCCACAGGAAAATAAAAGGCAGAAAATGTATTTATTTGCCAAGTTAATTGCCAATGTCTACCACTATATACAGAAGACCTGGCTCCATGTTCTTCGCCCATGCTCTCAAAACACAACCTTCATAAACACAGACAGGATCAAATTAGCAAAAGAGACTTAAGCAATGTAAGATCAGGCCTCTATCTTCCTCATTTAAATACGCAGTATGTATTGAAAGCCAAAAGTATAAACTTAGTCAAACACATTACTGATTTTGGCTACTCTTAAATGAATGTTTTCACAGAAAAAATATTTTAATTCTAGTGTCAAAGCTTGGTTCAGAGAGATTTCTTTTGAGATATACAGTATAGAATATTTTCTTCTCTGTAGTTAAGTGGTGCAAGAGAAATAAGATACACGGTGGAGAAAACAATCTTGTTTATGGAAGGTTTTATTGTGAAGCAAGTTCAGTAGCTAAGTGTGTTATTGACTAGCAATGGAATGTCATTCCTCCTGCATTTCAACAGTGGTCTGATTTCCAGTATTGATTACAAAGGAGTTGTAAAGTGAGACATCAGCTCTGCATCTCAAGTTCTCACACTCCCTTTAAACTTAAAGCTTCAGAAACTTTAGTTGGTAATAAAGCCTAAACAAGGGGGGAAGGCAGAAAAGACCATGCACAACAAGAATTTCTGAACTCAATGCCACACTAAGTTAAAACCTGATCCATGGTAGATGTACCTTGGGATAGTAAAAAGAATGGGTTATTGAAAAAAATGGGGGGCAACTCAAACATTTCAAGATTTCACCTCCTTCCCCCCCTCCCCCCGATGAAGGAAATTTCAGAAAATTTCATCTAGATTTAATAAGCTTTTATATTCATAACTACTTTCATCCCAACAAATCCTAAAATGTTTCGTGAACTGTATACACATTACTGAAATACAGCTACACACTTAGGCTGGAAAGGTACATCACCCACCTGGCTTTCGGCACACAGCGAAATAGCAGGAGAAACAAATGCCACCAAGGAAAACTGTTCTGTTTTTAAAGCATTCTGTGGGACTGAACATCCACACTGAATAGACAGGTCCCTGGCTTTCAAGGTTTTAACCAAAAGTGAGTACTATCTAGTATGTACCAATTTACCAACTTCAGAAAGAGAAACCTGTGGCTTCCAAGAGACTAGGTTTCAACCTATCATCTTAATTACCATCTGCTCATCTGAGTTTAAATATATTCTTGATTTTTTTAAAAAGAGTCAGGAAAAAGAATAAAGAGAAGATGGGTGAGGAATATCTTTTATTGGACCACCTTCTGTTGGTGAAAGAGAGCTCTTTTTTAGCTCTGTATAGTTCAAAATTTCTCTTTCACCAACAGCAAGCAGTTAGTCCAATAAACGGTATTACCTCACCCACCTACAGCCTGAGACCAAGGTGGCTACAACTCTGCAATCAATCAATCAATAAATATCCTGATCTTCGTGGTTATGTTGAATGTACAGCAACTTTCATAAGTGGCCTCATTTAAAAAAAACCATGCACAGTGCTTTCATACGTCATATTATACAGATCCTATAATAAAAATGAACGAGGGGACCAAGTTGTTCACTTAGAGGGGAAAAGAAGTGTAGGAAGAGCTAATGAAATCAGCTGGGAACAGCCAGCCCACCTGCTGAACCTTTTGTTTAAAAAACAAACAAACAAAAAAAACCCTTAGCAAGTCTCACACAGTGTCTGCACTAGCTTTTTCCTTAGTTTCCCTACTGGTTGAGCACCTAGCAATGGTAGCAGGTCTCCAAGCAGCTGCCAATGCTTTTAAGCACTGTGTCGCATAAACCAGCTAATATCTGAGAGGCTATTAGCACCTCGCCTAGATTACTGTGCCCTCCACTGCTGTGAACAGAATTGTGCAGGGGTAGCAACAGAGGGAAATTTTTAGGAGAGAAAATTCTAGTGTAGACATTGCCCTGCCCTAGCCAAATCCCCTGCACTTTGGCAGGATTTGTTCTATATACTGATTTCTAAAAGAGTGGGGACAAGTCTAGAAATAGGGACATTCATTCAGATAAAAACATCATCTTGTAGTCTTAAAAAAATACATTTGATTAACTTTTCTTTTTAGAACCATTCCACACACACACCGTGCTTCACATAGAATCAGAGGCTATACAGCACTAGACTGGGACTTGGGAGACCTGGGTTATCATCCCAGCTCTGCCACTGGCCTGTTGGGTAACCTTGGGCAAGTCACATCCCATCAATATCTTTCCCCATCTGTAAAATAGGGATAATGATACAGACCTCCTCTGTAAAGCACTTTCAGCTCTATGGATGAAAAGAGCTAGGTGTTACTACTACTATACTTACAGAAAATGCTGTGAAAATAACTTCACAGAAGTTCCAACCAAATTTTTAGACTACGTGATAGGATAGGTAGATAGGTGGGTAGGTATTCAAACCAAAGCTTTTGGGAGGCTTAGTTAGCAGAAATCTACCCTCTGAATCTATCCACTGGCAAGTTCACTCAACTTCTGTTGGCAAAACAGATTATTAGTAGAACAGTTTGACAGTGAAAGTTCTCCCCTAATTTTTAATTTAAATTTTCCTTCCTACAGTTTACAACCATTACCAGGTTGGATATCAGCCACACATCAGCTAAAGTTAAGGTAATTGAGGATATGAGAGCCAAGTTTCAGGAATTCCTGGAATTTCTATTCTGACATTCTTCTAGAAGGATTAACCCCCTCCATACACACACAGGCAAACAATGTCAAGCATCTGACTTCAGAGCTAAAGCTACAACTCTGTTTTTATTCTACCCCCTATTGTGTTCAAGCACTGTAGCACAAATGGTTTGCAAGACCACCACGTTTTAAAGACCTCAGGTATCTAGAGTAGAAGATAGAGTTTCAGCCTTAATTCTTAACTCCCTTGCATTCAAAGTGGGTCTTTCATTTTTATCTCTGTGTTAGATTCTTGTGTTCTTTGGTTGGTTGGTTTTTTTTTTTTTCATAAAACCTGACACTTAAGAAAAAAAGTTTTTATGGGATCTTGTCACTGTACTTTGAAATACATGGTACAGATACCTTCAGTTATTAACAAAGGTGCCGTTTTTAAAAAAACCTTTAATGTAATTTTGAGAGAGAGTCAAATACATAGTTTTTTGGTAAAAAAAATTCTTTGTCTCACCTAGTGAGCAAGCAGAAGAGTGACATTTTTACTCCAAAGAAGGTAACTAAAATCAGACTGTATGGGAGACGCAGATCACCATTTTCTTCATTTTGTGAAGCGCAAATATGGTGCACACCATAACATCAATTTAGAAACAGAAGTCACCAACGAGTCTCTTGGGACACAATACGGTCCATGGTGAGTACAAAGTATTGGTTTGGGGGGGGGGGGGGGGTTCATTTTGTTTTTTCCATTGCAAATCTACTGGAGGCTCACATCCTCCTGGTCAAACATGGCCTTCATGGAGGCGAAAGTATTTAATTGGACTTGGAAAAATGTAAACAAACTTCCAAGAAGGAACCTAGAAGCCTTATGAATTCAGCTCACCCTCTTCTGGCAACTCCCACTCTCCAGGGCAGACAGCCACTTGTTTTTCCTCCACACTAAGGCTCTGCTGGTTCAGGGGATTTTGCTGCTCAAGGCAAAATGGAAAATGTACACCCCACGCAATCACTCACATAAACAGTCATTAAACGTTTTGCTGCCCAAGGCAACTGTCTGTCCCACCCCTAAGGGTAAGGCTGGCCTAGTTCTCAGAGTAAAGGAGTAGTACCCCTTAGCTTTTAGCATATGTTATTTCTTACCCAGAGTGTAGTGAGTAGCAACAGAAAGAGGGTTAAGGAATTCCAAAATGAAACTTGTTCTAAGTTTCACTGAAAGTCAATAAGGGCTTAGCAGTTTGAGTCTTAAATCACTTTTGAAGATGGGACTTGAATGCTTTTGAAAATTTCACCCAAGGCCTTCTATGTACAAAAGCCCTCTCTCCCCCAAGTACCCCAGGTACATGGGACACCACAATAAAAAAGGAAAAGAAAATACAACATTGAAAGAAGGATTCCCCCCGAAGCCAGTGAGTTGACAGCCCACCAAATCTTATGTCCTAGCAAGTATGTTTTTTTTTAAAGGCATTTTGTAAAACTTCAAACTTTGAAGAGGTAGGGGAAAGGAGTTCATCTCACAGATCTTACTTAGCAAACTCATAGGTAACCATTAGAATCAAACCAATTTTCCATTGATAGTTAACCCTCACTACTACATTGTTCAGAGGGAAACAATATCCCTATTGGATGGCAAGTATTTCAGAGAAGTTATTCAATCTGCATGCACTACCCATCTCTGTAAGAACTCTGTCCAGAAGTTGAAACTGACAACTTACATTTCTTCTCACTCAAATGCAACTATATAATATCTCTGCTCCTAATAAGCACACATGCACACTGATGGAAATGTGTATTAGCAATATTTACCATGGTAAAGGCTCCCGTTGTATTACAGTTTCATTAGGTTCCAGAGTAACAGCCGTGTTAGTCTGTATCCGCAAAAAGAAGAACAGGAGTACTTGTGGCACCTTAGAGACTAACAAATTTATTAGAGCATAAGCTTTCGTGGACTACAGCCCACTTCTTCGGATGCATATAGAATGGAACATATAATGAGGAGATATATATACACACATACAGAGAGCATAAACAGGTGGGAGTTGTCTTACTAACTCTGAGAGGCCAATTAATTAAGAGAAAAAAAAAAAAAAAAAAAACTTTTGAAGTGATAATCAAGCTAGCCGAGTACAGACAGTGTGATAAGAAGTGTGAGAGTACTTACAAGGGGAGATAGTCAACGTTTGTAATGGCTCAGCCATTCCCAGTCCTTATTCAAACCGGAGTTAATTGTGTCTAGTTTGCATATCAATTCTAGCTCTGCAGTCTCTCTTTGGGGGTATTACTCTTTATCCAGATGTTTTATATGCTCTTCGGTAATATTCTAGTATTTCTAAATCAAGCTGTATCAGTTTATGATTATTTTTTCCAGTGCTTTGATACTTTTGAAACTTCCAAAATGGGGGTGCATATGGTGTTTTAGTAACAGTAGTATTTTTATGTACTTCTCCTAAATTCTATATAAACCCTAACTAATCCTAACACACCTATGAGGTATTTTAAGCAAACATCACTCCCATTTTACAGATGGGAAAACAGATTGCAAAGTAAAACAGTAAGGCTAAATGACTCACCTAAGGTCAGAGAAAAATCAATGATCTAGCTGAAATTAAATTGGGATTTCCTAGCTTCCATCCCTGTTCTTGAACCACTAGAACACGCTGCCTCTACAAACAGTACTTACAGTAGCTATACCTGCTTTCATGTTTTTATCTCCCTTTTCCATCTTACAGTTTGTTGCACTTGCCTCTGCACAACTGCTCTATGTCATGCAGTTCAGTTATTAACATCAGCAGCCAACGATGCTGATGAATTTTCCTGTCTTCTTTAGAGAAAGCTTCTCTTTAGTCTTATGGTTGAGCCCAAAATCTCTCCAATGGAGAGAGAAAAATACAAGTTTCTCTTGAATAGTCCTGTATTATGTATCTTAATTTTTTGAGCAATTTCTTCCATTTAAAAGGAAAGAAACACCCAGTAATAAAGAAATAAAATCATTGTGTAATCAAAAGCCCTACCAAGTAATGAAAAGCTAATCACATTGTGGGAAAAAGGTGTCGTTTGATGGCAGAAAGAGTGCTAAATATGCAAATTGAACATCTATTTATTTCTAATATGGCAGCAAAAAGGTAACAGATACAGTGTCAAGCATTCACATCATCACAGGTTATTTTTCCAGAAGACCCCCCCACCACCACCACCACCACCACCACACCCACCCACACACAAAATACAGAGAACTGGGAATACAAACGTCCTCAGGTTTCTTTAGAAAATGTTTCATACAAAACATATCATTTGGAAGAACACATTCCTGAGAGTCAGGAAATAGCTCTCTCATGGCAAAGTTATTGTTTGCATAGGGGCATCTCTATTGCACTGCAAAGTAGTAGATGATTGAGATCCTGATTAACCAGCCTATTACACTGGTCTACAATTTTTGAGAAGTCGTCTGCTTCAGAGATAAAATGTGCTATTTATTATGTATTTTGATGTGCTGAATTCAAATATGACAATTAAAACAACTGATTGGCTACTGTTTCTAAGATATTTAAATTTTTACATTTTATGTCTATGTATATTGTGTAGATAGTAGAGTTTTAATCATAAATTGTAAACCTAAATCTTTTCATGTGTTTATGGTTGCTTTACATGATAATATTTCACCTGTCCTGTTTATGTAACACTTTAAAAATCAGCAAAAAGGGTTATATAAATAAAATTTATTATGAAACACAAGGCAAAAAACTATTAGGTACATAGTTTAGTCCTATTCAGTGTCTACTTGGCGCTTCTTGGCTTGTCTCTTGTATTCATTAAATGGAGCATCTCTTGTCACTGTCCAGCAATCGTCTGCAAGCACTGATGGGCTCTATTTGCCCTGATAGCATTTCTCCATTGTTGCAATGTCCTGGTGAAATCGCTCGCCGTGCTCGTCGCTTACTGCTCCGCAGTTCGGTGGGAAAAAAAAAAATCTAGATGAGAGTGCAAAAAATGTATCTTTAGCGACATGTTGCAACCAAAGCTTTTGTATGCCTTGAGGAGGTTTTCCACCAACAACCTGTAGTTGTCTGCCTTCTTGTTTCCGAGAAAATTTACTGCCACTAACTGGAAGGCTTTCCATGCTGTCTTTTCCTTGCCACGCAGTGGCATGGTCAAATGCATCATCTCGAAGAAGTTCACTAATCTGAGGACCAACAAAGACACCTTCCTTTATCTTAGCTTCACTTAACCTTGGAAATTTTCCACGGAGGTACTTGAAAGCTGCTTGTGTTTTGTCAATGGCCTTGACAAAGTTCTTCATCAGACCCAGCTTTGATGCGTAAGGGTGGTAACAAAAATCTTCCTTGATTCAACAAGTGGTGGATGCTGAACACTTTTCCTCCCAGGCTCCAATGACTGTCGGAGCGGCCAATCTTTCTTGATGTATTGGGAATCTCTTGCACGACTATCCCATTCGCAGAGAAAACAGCAGTACGTTGTGTATCCAGTCTGCAGACCAAGCAAGAGAGCAACAACCTTCAAATCGCCACAAAGCTGCCACTGATGTCGGTCATAGTTTATGCACCTCAAAAGTTGTTGCATGTTGTCATAGGTTTCCTTCATATGGACTGCATGACCAACTGGAATTGATGGCAAAACATTGCCATTATGCAGTAAAACAGCTTTAAGACTCATCTTCGATGAATCAATGAACAGTCTCCACTCATCTGGATCGCGAACGATGTTGAGGGCTGCCATCACACCATCGATGTTGTTGCAGGCTACAAGATTACCTTCCATGAAGAAGAATGGGACAAGAGCCTTTGGACGGTCACGGAACATGGAAACCCTAACATCACCTGCCAGGAGATTCCACTGCTGTAGTGTGGAGCCCAGCAGCTCTGCCTTACTCTTGGGTAGTTCCAAATCCCTGACAAGGTCATTCAGTTCACCTTCTGTTATGAGGTGTGGTTCAGAGGAGGAGGATGGGAGAAAACGTGGGTCCTGTGACATTGATGGTTCAGGACCAGAAGTTTCATCCTCTTCCTCGTCTGACTCAAGTGAGAATGATTCTGGTGCATCAGGAACCGGCAGTCCTTCTCTGTGGGGTACTGGGTGTATAGCTGATGTGGACTGTGCATTATCCAAACATTCCTTTTTCTTCTTTGACACACCTTTCCCAACTGGAGGCACCATGCAGAAGTAACAATTGCTGGTATGATCTGTTGGCTCTCTCCAAATCATTGGCACTGCAAAAGGCATAGATTTCCTTTTCCTGTTCAACCACTGGTGAAGATTTGTTGCACAAGTGTTGCAGCATATGTGTGAGGCCCACCTCTTGTCCCGATCTCCAATTTTGCAGCCAAAATAAAGGTGATAGGCTTTCTTAACCATAGTGGTTATACTGCGCTTTTGTGATGCAAAAGTCACTTAACTTCTGCTATGTTTGTGGTGATCTGCACTGTTCACACAAGTACGAGGCATCTCTGCTCACTTTGGCTAAACAAAAATGTGTCCCTTTGCAAAATCAAACACTGACAAATAAGAGAGCACGACACTGTATGATTTCTAGAGCTGATATAGGGCAATTTGTTCAGCAGAGTGATGTAAGCTTCGTTATGATTGCATCATCCATGACTTCTAGGAATAACATGATGCAATTCATATCATGTATGATGCAATACCAGCTTCAGATTGCATCATTCATTGTTTTGCCTAAAAAGCAAGTACTGTCCAAACCCAGTCATAGATTTATTCATAGATCCAGTCAAAGATGTATTTTAGTCATTTCTGGTTTAAATTGAGATCCCTTCCCTTTATAACTCACTTATCCTCCGCCATTCCCAAGTCAAGGGTCGTATACACTGACCCAACAGCATATTTTGAAAACTAGAGCCAATCAACAATTTTAAGCATCATTTTCATTCTCAGTGACCCAGAATTAGTAAAGTTTGACTACATTTATTTCAGAAGCATTTTGGCTGTAGAGCAGTGTTACCTTTAAACTGTAAACACTTTGCACTTAGAGAAAGACGACTCTTCATGGGAATATTATCTCATCTTAAAGAGGGAAAAGCGAGGGCACACAAAAGTGAAGTGACACACCCAAATACACAGTCAGAGTTTCAGGCCATAACGGACCACCCGATCATCCAGTCTGTCCTCTTTTATATCATGGGCCACCAACTCCTCCCAGCACCCACACACTAAACCCAACAGCTAAAATGATACCAAGGTATTATAGCCGACAGGAGACTAGACTATGAGAATAGGAGGGACTGAGGTGTACCAGTGTTTCAGGCCCCGCCCCCCAATAGCGGGAAAATAATTAAGTGAGATACACCCAGATAATCCTGGCAAGTGACCCACACCCACATGCTACAGAGGATGGTGAGAAAACCCCAAGATCATTGCCATGATGACTTGGGGAAAATTCCTTCCTGACCACACATATGGCTATCATTTAGACTCTGAGTATGTAAACAAGAACCAGCTAGCCAAGCACCTGAGAAAGAGAATGCTTGATTACACTTAAGGCCCCAGCCTGCCCCGCCTATATGCATCTCCAGCCATGGCTATCCCCGATGCTTCCCAGGAAGGTTATAAAAAAAAAATACCCTCCCAGAATACACTGTGGGAGGATCCTTCGCCAGTGGCCAACTAAAACCCTGAAGCTTGAGCTTTAGGGACACAGCCCATATCACTCAAGTCCCAGAATCCAGTCCTGAACTTTAACAGTGAATAAATCTTTTTGGGGAAAGTCTAGCAAAGCATAAATTCACCTAAGAGGGAGGGAAGATTAGAGTCAATCCAACACACCTGTGGTGGTGAGGAGGAGAAAGACAGGTCAGCAAGGATGATGCATAAAATAGTCTCAAACAGGCGTACTTTTCCTGTAACTAACATTATTTTATTCTAAATATGGAACCTTTCTGATGCTCACTACTGATTGGAACTCCTGCCACTTTTATGGTACAAACCCTCAATCCCAACCTTAGAGTCCTTCTACCAGCCAGCATGAATAAATACATTTATTTATGTAAGGACTGACCCACAACAACAAAGAAAGGGGCATGCACAGGTATAAAGTGAGATTTCAGAGAGCTTTAATCACAGTTCAGAAGAAACAGCAATCCCAAAGACTGAAAAGACATCTTTTAACACTGTTCAAATGAATTAATTGCAGTTGCCACCAGGCAAAACTGAAAACGATTTTTCAGTCCAAATTTTGAAAAGTAGCATAAAGGGATCTTGCCAACATTCTACCAGGCTCCAACTTCCAATGAAAATCCAGAAGAACAAAACAAAATCATTCATTGTGTTCACAGTGCTTCTGTCTATACAGTTGTGCAAGACAAAGAAAGAAAGAAGGAGAAAGAGCCAGCACTGCAGTGCTCAGCACAACATGACAACATATTCAACTCAGCTTTTCTATTCGCTACAGGAAGACAAGAAGCCAGCTCTCCGCTGCAGAGAGTATCTGAAAATGTCAAACTCTGCTACCAAATGAAATCTGGCCTCCTTATGTTGGTTGGAGGGGCCTTTAATTAACTCTATAAATACAGCATAAATAACTAAAAAAGAGTAACTTGAGTTATAGATCATGTCTACCCATCATTCTGAATCACTTAGCTCCATAAATTAGTAGGGAGTTCTTTGGGTGGGGAGTGGAGAAGACCACCACCAAAAGAAACGTACATATATTTGTAACTGAAAAGAACAATGCAAGTGTCTCCTTGGATTAATCACATTAACACATACCAAAGTGTCATTATTAAACATGAGCAACACATGAAAGTTGTTATTGCCTTTTGTGCATTTATTTTTCTTTCAAAACATCTTAAATGAGTGTGCATAGACACGCAAATACAGTACATTATGTCTGGGGAAAAAACAAGAAATGTTATTTGTAGGCAGAAATATGACAAATGCTTCATCAGGAATGTCTCAAGGGATGTACAAATTTTTCACACTTAATAGGCTGTTTTGGGGCTAATCTCGGAGAAAGACACTCTTCAGGATACAGACAGACAAAGTGACTGCCAATTCTTGCTTCACAGCTGACATTTTAATTCTTTTGTTCTTTGGGCAAAATAGAGACGTGTCCAGGTAACTACTGTTCTTCAATATTGTGTAATGAGAGGTGTACATGGGGGAGGTATATTCAAGTCCTTGCTCAGAAGGAACAATTGTTAAAGCTATATAAAAGTAAATATTACCAAAGAAATCTGGTGACTCATGCACTGAACTAAAGCAGCTGTGGAGAATTCAGTAGGCCAAAGAAACTTTCAGGTACACTAGGAAGGAATCGTTGAAGTAGATAGTAGAAATACAGTCCGACTTAGAACCTCCTTGTTACTACTATTTGAACTTTCTGTTACACACAGACAAAGCACTAAGGCACCTAAAAAGCTTTCATAGTTTAGAGGCACAAGCCTTTTCATATCTCCCTCATTAACTGACATCCCACCCCAGAAAAGAAAAAAGATTCCAAAATGGAGGAAAGGACAACACTTGGTTAAAAGTCTAGTGCTATCCCCTTTATGGACAAGTATATCCTTTTCAAAACTAACATGGCAAATGCTTTGGACAATAGTGCAGGTTTTGCTTGTATAGTTTATAATCCAAGTTAAAATTTAGTTAAAAAAGACAGCAAGAAGGGAGAAGTGCTGTTTGCAGCAGTTCCGAGGAGCACACCGTTTTTTTTCCTTTTGATGCTATAAGACAGCCCAATTGCCATTTCTACAGACTTGTGGCTTTTTATTCTGTTTTAGTTAGATACCGATAGGATGGGTATCATCTCATTGTTGAGTTGTGGGGCCGTTAGAATCCTCTCCCCCAAGTTCAACAGGAGCAGAGAGTGCTCGGCACCTCTCAGGAGTCAGGACACCATAAAATTAGAACTCAACCTTGAGTGATCTAAGAGGTCGTCTGTAATTTACACACATTTCTTCTGAGGTGGGCTTTTTTGCTTATTAAATTTTTTAAACCCAAAAAACCTCATCTTTAAGTAACATTTCAATCAATTCAATAACCTTCCTCAAGTCCATCTTTTGGAGCTGCTCACGCACCCTTCAAAAAAAGCCAGCTTTTCTCTTGCTTGTTGAATCTTGGTCCAGGCAACTTCCTGCTGATTACTGTGGTTAAATGTTTGACCCTGCCAGGAGTGGGTTTCACAGTAAACAAAATCATAGTTTGTCAAGTGGAGCAGAATCCACAAACAAGCATCTCACACTGGCAAGAATTTTTCCCCTTGGGAGTTTTAGCAGGAGAAGGGAAGGAAGTCATGCTGTGTGAAGTCTGTGTATTATTGTGAAATGGATTATTTACAAAACAGAAGTTAAAACACATAATGATACCAGGCCAGGAGGGAGCTGGGTTATCAGTCCTATTCCCCAGAGCCCAGTATATGTTTTTCATTCTGTTACACACACACACACACACACCCCTCTAATGTAATCACAAACTTTAACCAAAGTATCTACTAATGCATTTCCACAAAGCAAGCTAAGTGGAGAAAGTTCCCATAAAAAACATTTAGTTTCTCAGGAGATGAAAGATGAGTTGTTTCATTTTTTGTATGTATACATACTGTCAAGTGGTACAAGTTCACTGGTAAATAATGTGCATTATTTATTATAGATAACGGTAGGAAATCTGTAGCACTTATAAATACCATTATGATGCCATTAAAAAGATTTTGTGTTCAGTTTTCAAGGCGACTTGGGCACAGAGCCATAGCTACAATAATTATTATATTTATCACTATGTAAACTAACCTTAATGCTTCATTAACTGAGAAAAATGATAGCACTGAGCTCTTTGCAACAGCTGACAGCCTTACACAGTTAGATGTGGATTCTCAATTTGCTACTAGTTTCCGTAGCCACTGGACTGCTCAGGTAGATTTTTCTTTTGGTCAGAAGATCCAGTAACAATCAGTTACTAACTTTCCGTAACTTGTTCTTCGAGAAGTGTTGCTCACGTCCATTCCATGCTAGGTGCGTGCGCACTCCAGGCGCTGCTACTGGAGATTTTTCCCTTAGTGGTATCTGTTGGTCCAGCTCTAGTGTCCCCTGGAGTCACAAGCTTATGCACCACTAGAAGGGGTGCCGCCGGCCCCACACCCTCTCAGTTCCTTCTTGACAGTAACTCCTTGTGATGGGTTGGATCACAGAAACCCCCTTGGGAGCTGCCACCCGATGTGCAAAGACTACCTCTGCTCCTGTTTTCCCTGCCAGCTGAGGACTCCAGCACCCTGTCTTGCTGAGCCAGACACTCCCGTCTTCTACAACACAGACCCAGGGTCTGAATCACTTGTCCCAAAGCTGCAAGTTTACCTGAAAACAGCTCACAGAAGTGTGCTTGTCCTTAGCACTCAGATGCCCAACTCCCAATGGGGTCTAAACCCAGATAAATCCGTTTTACCCTGCATAAAGCTTATGCAGGGCAAACTCAAATTGTTCGCCCTCTATAACACTGATAGAGAGATATGCACAGTTGTTTGCTCCCCCAGGTATTAATACATACTCTGAGTAAATTACTAAATAAAAAGTGATTTTATTAAATACAGAAAATAGGATTTAAGTGGTTCCAAGTAGTAACAGCCAGAACAAAGTAAGTCACCAAGTAAAATAAAATGAAATGCGCAAATCTATGTCTAATCAAACTAGATACAGATAAATTCCTCACCAGTTCCAGAATGCTCCCTTTTACAGGCTAATCTCCTTTTAGCCTGGGTCCAGCAATCACTCACAACCCCTGTAGTTACTGTCCTCTGTTTCCGTTTCCTTCAAGTATCCTGGGGGGGTGAAGAGGCTCCTTCTTTAGCCAGCTGAAGACAAAATAGAGGGGTCTCCCACAGGTTTAAATAGACTCTCTCTTGTGGGTGGAGACCCCCCTCCTCCCTCCTTTGCAAAGTCCAGCTCCAAGATGGAGTTCTGGAGTCACCTGGGCAAGTCACATGTCCCTGCATGATTCAGCCTTTAAAGGCCAAAGCCATTGTCCACATGGTATCTTGCATGTCTCCAGGAAGACTTCTTATGTGGATTGGAGCATTCCAAGATGCATTGTTCCCCAAGTGTTTCCTGATCAGGTACTTAACCTGGCGAATTCCTTCCTAAAGAAGCTGACTAAATGCCTCACAAAACTTACTTAGAAACCAAGCCAGCATACAGCCCATATTCTTAACCTCAAGTAGAAAATGATATATACCGGTATGTACAAATAGGATGAATAGCTATAGTAGACCATAACCTTTACTGAGATATATTACATGGCACAGGCAGCACAAAACATATTCCAGTTATGTCAT
Source organism: Malaclemys terrapin pileata (assembly GCF_027887155.1). Taxonomy (NCBI): domain Eukaryota; kingdom Metazoa; phylum Chordata; order Testudines; family Emydidae; genus Malaclemys; species Malaclemys terrapin. The sequence continues at coordinate 9,030,103 of NC_071514.1, read as the reverse complement.
ACATACATTTATAAGCACCCCAACCCCATAAAGCCTTATGAGGTTCACTGTCACACTCCTACAGAGAGGTAGGAGGGTGGGTCATGGAATGGACATGAGCACATCTCAAAGAACACTAGTTACGGAAGGTTAGCAACCGTTTTTTCTTCGAGTGCTTGCTCATGTCCATTCCATGCTAGGTGACTCACAAGCAGTACCCCAGGAGCTGGGTTCAAAGTTGATGGATGTGCGGACTGCAACACTACTCTTCCAAAACTGGCATCGTCTCGGGCCTGTTGGGTCTGGCATAGTGATACGCGAAGGTATGCGCCGAAGACCAGGTTGCGTCTCTGCAGATGTCCTGGATTGGGACCTGCACGAGGAACGCTGCTAACGAAGTCTGTGCTCTTGTGAAATGGGCCGTTATGATGATGGAGGCAGAACATTCGCTTGCTCGTAGCAAGCCTGAATACAGGCGGTTATCCAGGACGAGATCCTTTGGGTTGACACAGCCCTCTCATCCTCTGAGGCAGCCCTCTCATCCTTTCTACTATTGCTACAAAGCGCGGTGCGGATTTGCAGAAGGGTTTAGTTCTCTCAATATAAAAAGGCATGGGCAAGACTAACATACAACAAATGAAGCCGTCGTCCCTCAGAGTTCTCCTGAGGTTCTGGGAAGAAGACTGATAGAAGACCTGGTTGTTATAGAATTGTGACACCACCTTTGTCAGGAAGGCCAGATGGGAGCGCAGTTGGACTTTGTCCCTGAAGAACACCCTCTAAAGTGGTTCAGATGTAAGGACCTTGATCTCAGAGACCCTTCTGGCCATGGGACAACACTGATCTGCCGTTCATTGGGGGCGGGGGGGGCAGGAGGGGAGGCTGAGATGTCTGCCAGAAGAACCTTAATAGATGAGAGGGCCAGGCCCTGCTGTTTTAGATGGAGCAAACAGTCCAATATAGACTGAAGGGACGATAGCGAGGGAGAGAGATTATGTTCGGAAGCCCAACAAGTGAAATGTTTCCACTTGGCCAAGTAAGCTGTCCTGGTGGAAAGCTTTCTTCTACCAAGCAAGACCTGCCAAACTTGTTTCGAGCAGGCCTGTTCTTCCGGATTCAGCCATGCAGCATCCCTGCTGTTAGGTCTGGTGAGGCAAGGTTTGGGTGAGGTAACCCATTGTGGTCTTGTGAAATCAGGTCCTGTGGGAGTGAGAGTGGGCCTGCCACAGAGAGGTTCAGGAGAGTGCCGAACCAATGGCCACGCCGGTGCTATCAGGTAACTTTTGCCTTGTAACGTTTGATTTTTAGAAGAGTCTTGTGAATCAAGGGGGTCAGGGAAAAAGTGGACAGTAGGTGGCCTCCCCACGAGAGCAGAAAGGTGTCTGAGAGGGATCCTGGGCTGTGCCTATGCAGAGAACTGATGGCATTTCCTATTCTCCCTGGTGGCAAACAGGTCCACCTGGGGAGGCCCCCACTTTTGGGAGATAAATCTGGCGACCTCTGGCTGAAGGGACCACTCGTGGTCAGATGAGAACAATCTGCTGAGGTGCTCCGCCAACACATTCCTGGCTCCCAGGAGACGTGACACCTCGAGAGGAAGGGACCGTCTCATACAGAAGTCCCATACACTGATGGCCTCCTGACACAGGGCAGAAGATCGAGCCTCTCCTTGCTTGTTCATATAGAACATGGGCGCAGTATTGTCTGTCAGGACTTGTACCAGCTTGCCTGAGATCTGATGCAGGAACACTTGGCATGCTCAGTGCACCGCCCTGAGCTCCCTGATGTTTATGTGCAGGGAGAGTTCTTCCTGGGACCAGAGGCCCTGAGTCCTGAGATTGTTGAGGTGGGCTCCTCACCCTAGGTCTGACACATCCAAGATTAAGGATACCGATGGCTCTGGGGTAACCCAAAGCACCCCCATCATTACGAACTTGGATCTTTCCCGGGAAGGAAAGACCAGGGGAGGGACCGTGAGCACTGAGTCCAAGTGGTGTCTATTCGGGAAGTAAACTGACACTAGCCACATCTGGAGGACTCCAAGCAGCCATGCAACCCGGTAGCTTGAGGCACACCCAAGCAGTCATGATTGGGTGCGCCATGACCTTGGATATCAGGTCTGACATGGTCTGGAAACGGGCCTTAGACAGGAAGGCCCTGGCTTGGGTCGAATCAAACACTGCCCCAATAAATTCTATTCGCTGAACCGGAACAAGCGTGGACTTCTGCTAGTTTATCATCAGGCCCAGCGCCCTGAAAGTGGCTTGGGCCGTGCTGATGCTGTTCTGTACTTGAGCCTGCAACCGGCCTTTGACCAGCCAGTCGTCAAGGTACGCATAGACTTGTACTTCTTGCCACCTAAGGAAGGCGGCTACAACCACCATATGCTTCATGAAAACCCACAGGGCTTCCAATAGGCTGAAAGGGAGGGTGGTGAATTGGTAGTGGCGTTAACCCACTATAAAGCTGAGAAATCTTTTGTGGCCACGGAAGATAGAAATATGAAAGTATACATCCTTTAAGTCGAGGGCAGTGTACCAGTCTCCTGGATCCAGGGAGGGAATGATGGAGGCTAGGGAGACCATGCGGAACCTCAGTTTTCTACAATATCTATTGAGGCTACGCAAGTCCAAGATGGGCTGGAGGCCCCCTTTGGCCTTAGGAAATACCAAGAGTAGAACCACTTCCCTCTCAAGTCTTGAGGAACTTACTCCACAACCCCCATACATAAGAGGGATTGCACCTCCTGGAGGAAGAGCTGTTTGTAAGAAGGGTCCCTAGGCATACCAGAGTATCTTTAAGACCCTGACTGAGGTGGGTAGAAGCGGTCTGTGCCATTTAGAAGCCCTCTCTTTTCTTTTGTAGGGCTCCTGTCTTGGAGGTGCTGAGAACTGAGGAGGCTGCTGGAGCCTGAAGTGCTTTCTGGAAGCAGATGGCCTAAGGATAGTAGAGTGGCCCTCGAGTCCTTCGGTCCATGAAGTCTCATGTGCGTCTGCTCCGAGAAACGAGAGGAGCCTTCAAAGAGGAGGTCCTGGATGGACTGTTGGACCTTTTGGGGAAGAGTAGAGGACTGGAGCCAGGAACAGCGCCTCATGGTGACCACGGAGGCTATTGTTTGGGCCATCGAGACAAAAACATCCAGAGCCACCTGGAGAGAGGCCCTGGCCCAGTTCTTACTCTCTTCCAAAAGGGACGTGAACTTCTGTCTTGACTGTTGGGGCAGGGAGCCTGAATTTATTCAGGGAGTCCCATAGATTAAAATCATTTCTCTCCACCAAAGCTTGCTGGTTGCAGACAAGCAGTTGGAGGCTACCCATGGAATAAACCTTTCTTCCGAAAAGGTCCAGTCTCTTGGGGTCTTTCTATTTCTGTATAACTATATACACTGGAACTACTTGAAATTATATACACTACATTATGATAACTACAAATGTAAAAAAATGTCCAAAAAACCACTAGGAAGAAGTCTTGCCGAAGCAAGAAGGGTCGTTCCAGCAACCGTCACGGGTGGTAAGAAAGAACAGAGGGTGCGGGACCAACAGCACCCCTTATACCGGTGCATAAGCATGCAGCTCCATAGGGCACTAGAGCCGGCCCAATGGATACCACTAAGGGAAAAATCTCCAGCAATGGTGCACACAGCATGCACACACCTAGCATGGAATAGACATGAGCAAGCACTTGAAGAAGGTAAACCGCAGCTGGAGCTCAAGTCACAGCAAATGTCCTAAAAATACTGACTGTCTTAAACCTCCATAACAAGATTATATCTTCCATTTAATTTTATTGTTACACAGTTTGTATTAAGCTACTATACAAACAAGTTATAAGAATTTTATTTTTTTTCCCCCATCAGATGTTTGACAAAACTTCAGAGAAACTTCACCGACAAATCCAATTATCTAAAAAGTGAGGGAAGTTGCTGGAATTTACTACTCTAGTACCTACAACGTATGCTGCACTTCATACCATGTAGACATTAAATGGCACTGAACATACCATAGTAAAGGGTTTAAAAACGAGTATGATAAATGTGGAAAGCCACAGCTTCCTGGTATTTACTTGGACTAGCAATTTTGAAGGAGCATGCAACTGCTGCTACAAGCTAAGCTGCAATAATGTCTATATATGATCTGAGTCAAATGGACCACTTCTAACACAAAAGTCCATTTCAATAGTTTTCCACATGAACTAAGGGCCTTTGAAATATCTCCAACTTGTATCATCATGATGCAGCTGAAAAGCAGACTGTGATGGTTCAAAACCATAACTTTCACAGAAAAAGTTGTAGGTCCAAACCTTTCCCCTCACATATGCAAGTGTAATTGGAGCTGCTCAAAATACAGTCAACATTCTATTACAACTCCCTTTGCCTTCAACAGGAGGTGCCTGTGAATGTCAAAGAGCAGAATCTACCCTCTACAGGTGGGATTTTTCTTAAGTGCTTAACACTGGCCTCACTCTGCTCTCAATGAATAAAGCACAAGGACTGCCTCAAAGGGTAGTGCTGCTGAAAATCTGCCTTCAAATTAAATACTTATCTGAATTTTCTGAGCACAGAATATACACACAAGCAGATTTTATTAACTGACAAAAAATTAGACTCTTAAGAATTAATCAGATCTGAATTTCCATATCAGTCTCATATGATTAAAAAGAGAAATGGAGTAGAATGATAGCTCCAGCATTAGCTGTTTTCTATGTATTTGCTAGTATGTCTCATGCCATCACCACAAAAAGCATCATCCTACAAAGAGCTAGGGACCCTCCATTGACACAGACATTAATGGAATTAAGATGTTCGGCACCTCTCAGAATCAGACCCCAGAAAATCAGACAAGTTGAAAGGGTAAAATCTTATTTTCCCCCTCCGAATATAAAATGTTAATTCTGCAAGATCTGGTGACAGTTATCAGCCCTTTGAAAGACGAGTTATAACATGGAAAAGTCTAGATCAGTGAGGTTCCCCACTAGACAAAGCCAAAATGTCTGTGATTTTCGTTATTTATAGCCAACAGGAGCATCAAGTATAAAGCAGAACCTCAGCGTTACGAACACCTACAGAAAGGAGGTTGTTTGTAACTCTGAAATGTTTGTAACTGAACAAAACATTATGGTGGTTCTTTCAAAAGTTTACAGCTGAACATGGACTTAATACAGCTTTGAAACTTTACTATGCAGAAGAAAAATGCTGCTTTTAACTATCTTAATTTAAATGAAAGAAGCACAGAAACAGTTTCATTATCTTGTCAAATCTCTTTTTTTAAACTTTCCCTTTTTTAGTAGTTTATGTTTAAACACAGTACTGTACTGTACTGGCCTCTTTTTTCATTGGTCTCTACTGCTGCCTGATTGTGTACCTCAAGTTCCAAATGAGGTGTGTAGTTGAGTTCATAACTCTGACGTTCTACTGAATATGGTGTTTTTGTTAGTCCATATAAAAGTAAGTTACATGAATGAGTTTTATTTAGAGTTACCGTATTGAGAGGTAAAGAAAGAGTGGACATACAGGGTACTGAGTAACTGGTTCCTAGAGGTTTAGGCACTATCAGGTAAGCCTCCTTTAGAAATGCAAGCAAAAAAACAAAGGAGACCTCTGTACTGTCAAATTCCTGAGGCTTTCAATCAACCTTGACCAGTTCTAAATTCCAAAGGCAGGAAAGCAGCAATGGGGTGATAAGCACTCCAACCCACCCATCCCCTAAAAACATTACACAGTAAGCACTTGCAAGTTAAGTAGTGAACATTATCTGCTCTATCAGAAGAAAAGAGATAGCCGGAAATCTCTGGTCTCACATGAACCACACTCACTATCAGAGAATGGAAAGTTAGTGCAAACTTCAACATAGACTGTTCAGAGTGGGAGCTATGCTACCAAACATCCATCCAACTGACAAAGACTAGAGACATGGGTTTGTTGTTTTTTTCTGTGTCAAATAATTTTGGTTATTTACAGAACAACCTGCATACACAGCCTTTTCCATACACAGGTTGAACTGCACAAGGATGGATTTCCATCTCCTACTGAGTGTGATCTGCAACACCTGGAGCAGGTGTCAGGCTTCAAGGGAAGAACTAAAAAGGGAGAGGCTGGCTCGCTGGGAGGGACAGCAGACTTTGAGCTCCCACTGTGGGGGAGAATTGTGGCTGGGGCCAGGAACAGGGGAAGACAGATGCCTATCAGGATTTCCCTGAAGGAAGGGGAAAGTTTACATTTCTTTGTGTTTATTTTGGACTGTTGGGTACCCCCAGAAAGGGGCTGATCTAGCCAGAGGACTAAATCACCTCAACCCAGAAGATACTGGCATCAGGGTGGGTCAGTTTAAGACCCACCCAGACAGAAACAAAGGCAGAACCCATGGCGGTACAAACCCATGTCATAAGAGGCTGCATCTCCACACCTGTCTTTAGCAAGTGTATGTGAGCCGTACTTTCACAAAACACAACGTTCATGGAGTTTTACACTTACAAAAAAAAAATCCAGCCAAAATGCAGGAAAAAATACCAACGTTTCATTAAAGGAGAGAAAAATTGTAGAAGCACAGCAGTCAGCCCTAATTTCTAACCCATCTGGCAAAATAGGAAAAGGCATTTTGTGACAAACTGGTGTTACAATAATACTAAAAGAGAATAGAAGCAGGAAAAGAAAAGCTCAGAAACAGGGCCAGAGCTAAATTAACTGACTCTCAACACAAACTGACAGAGCAATGTGTTGCACTGACACTCACCCCTGCTGGCTGCATTAAAGGGATAAATTTTAACTCTCAGTACAACAAATTGCTACCCAACGCTAATGCTAATCAATCAGGGGTTTTCTTGGAATCACCACACATCACACTGACTGGAATTCGGGAATGATCATGACATGCTCCTTCCAGACAGACATGACATTTCTACAGTGATAATGCCTGGATTTACTTTGCTTAATAGATGAACATTTTACAGTTAAGTGTAATATGTCTACATGTTTAATTTTTCTGCTAGGCACAATTGTTATGGACTTTCAGATTATGATGTCTTCTCGTCTGATGGGTGCTTGTTATATTGTCATTTAAAATATTGCCATTTATGATTCACAAGCTTTAAAACATTTAGTGGCAAACAGGACCACACGAGGAAGAAGGGATGTAAAAGGCACCACTGATGATTAACAAAGAAATCCATGCTAAGCTGATTTGGGGTATTTGTTTGAAAGAATAGAGCTGAGATCCCCTAAGCATCATTGCTTTCTGAGGTGAGATGCAAGGTGGGTAAGGTAATATCTTTTATTGGACCAACTTCAGTTGGGGAGAGATCTAACAGGAGCAGAACTATGGGTATCTATAGCACCTCATCCTGTAGGTTCCAAAAGTTCTTCACAGCTATGCACATAGATGGCCACTATGGGCTTGTCTACACTACGTAGACAAGGTTATGTCAGCACAACTTGTGTCGCTCAGGGATGTGACTAAGCCACCCCTTGAGCGACATAAATTACACCGATCTAAGTGCCAGACAGGACCTCATGCAAGCAAAGCAAAATGTATGAAATCAATGTATTTCGGAAGGGAGAAGGGTTACATCAACCCCGCCAGTATGTCCACCTGTGGTACTAAGGACCGTAAGTGTTTCAAACCTGATCATTAAAGTGAGAAGGAAATTGATACACGGATGCTGCTACGGTAAAGGATTTTTTTTTAATTATTTTTTATAACCATGACACGTCCTTGACCCAGGGGAGAAATTCATGTCTTTGGTAAGAATGCAGCTGTCCAGGTAAACTGGAATAATAAACTCTTGTTTCTGACTAACCTAAAGAACCACAATCATATCGGTCTCTCTCTCCCTCTCTCTGCCACCTCCATTTTACGTTAGTACCAAGTACAATATAAGCGCGACAGCCCCGAGAAAGCCTATTTCACTGAAGTTTTTTCCAGAACTATTAAGGGAATAAACGGATATTAAACTTCTTTACCCCAGCACTGCTGAAAAAACCTAGCTTGAATATTCTTGACAGAAAAACACTGCAACTGCATTGTTTTCCTAAGGTAAAAATGTCACCGTGACCTGAGTTTACCGTATCTCTGGTGCAGAACCCATGTGCACTAAAAATACCTTTGCATATCCCACTGTTAGGCTATCACTGCGTCCCGCTGGGTGTCTAGCTGCTGGTCATGATGCAGCTTTACTGACACCTACAAAACACAGGCACTGTGATTCCTCCTACCCCCACGCACACACCATACTGCAGAGAAGCAGGGAAACAATCTTCAACTTTGTATTCAACAGAAGCGCAGGATTCGAGATGGCAAGGGAGTCCACATCCGAAGAAGTGATGCATCCGAAGAAGTGAGGTTTTTACTCACGAAAGCTTATGCCCAAATAAATCTGTTAGTCTTTAAGGTGCCACCAGATTCTTTGTTGTTTTTGTAGATACAGACTAACACGGCTACCCCCTGATACTTGACAAGGGAGTCCACAGTAATCAATTAGAGCGATTCTGTTGAAAAACTGCTCCTACACTCAAACACAGGAGAATGGGGGCAGGGGAAAGCTGCTTGGTTCAAACCATCCTAAAAATGCATTAGTAGCTGCATCTCACTGGTTCATAATCTCACCTTGTAAATCTGGGGCAGGAGAAAGCATGGTTTTTCAGTAGTCAGAACAAGCAGTAAGGGAATTGCGTATTTCCTGGCCAGGCTGGTGGCAAGCAGCGCAGAATGCTGCAATACAGCACATCCAGGTTTTGCAGTGACTTTGTGTCTCACTGCCTGTGATGTGGGGAGCTCAGGCGTGCTTTTCAACGTCTTCAGGAACAGCAAGGAGAAATAAGGGATAGCAAGAACGGCCGACAGCCACTTGCAGTACCAGCCAGCCCTGACAGCAAATTCAGGGAGCCAACTGCTCACCCCGTCGCTCAAAGTGACTAGACTTACAGAGAGGATAAAAACCTGCACCTACAGAAAGATAAAAGGATGGGCAGATTTATCCTCACTACCGGTGCAGAAAAAATGAATGGGAGAAACCACCATCACAAACAAGGAATATGCTACCTAAGGATTGCTATGTCCTTTAAAAACTCTAAAAAACATCTATCCATCATGTGGATGAATGTAAAAAATGGAGCTCACATCTCTGCCTACTTACATTTAAGCCATGAGCATGCCCTAAAACAGAGACCACAACACTGCAAATATATATTTATTTTAGGCAGATTAAGTATTAATCCTATACTGGAAGACAAATTGAAGGTGATCTATCTAGTAGAAAGAATGAGGCACCCTAGAGACTAAAATTTATTTGGGCATAAGCTTTCATGGGCTAAAACCCACTTCATCGGATGCATGCAGTGGAAAATACAGAAGGAGATGGATAGATAGATATACACAGAATCTGAAAAAATGGGTGTCGCCATACCAACTATAACAAGACTAATCAATTAAGGTGGGCTATTATCAGCAGGAAAAAAAAAAAAACTTTGTAGTGATAATCAGGATGGCCCATTTCCAACAGTTGACAAGAAGGTGTGAGTAACAGTAGGGGGAAAATTAGCATGGGGAAATACTGTTGGAAATGGGCCATCCTGAATATCACTACAAGTTTTTTTTTCTCCTGCTGATAATAGCCCACCTTAATTGATTAGTCTCATTATAATTGGTATGGCAACACCCATTTTTTCATGTTCTCTGTGTGTGTATATATATATATATATATATCTTCCTACTGTATTTTCCACTGCATGCATCCGATGAAGTGGGTTTTAGCCCATGAAAGCTTATGCCCAAATAAATCTGTTCATCTCGAAGGTGCCAAAAGTACTCCTCGTTCTTTTTGCTGATACAGACTAACACGGCTACCACTCTGAAACCTATCCAGTAGAGAGTACCAGTAGAAATGACCCTAGGAGTCCTTAACACGTACTGTCTTTGTTTTAGACTCTCTCCCTTTTAATACAAGTCTGGATCAAGTAGGAAATGCAACAGCAGCCTTCAGGCTACATAGGCTAATCCCATTACGGACACCAACCCTGAGTTCAAAGTGCTCCTTGGGGAGCAGAAGGATCACACCGACTGCCTGTGCACTCTGAAAATGACAAAAAGAATCTGTATTTAGAAGGAGCATGAGATCCATTATTTTCACTAACAAATGTTTGGGAATCCATTGCATAGTCAAATATTTTGGAGATTCTTCTGCACCAAAACAAACACAGTTTGCCTAATGAAACAGGACCTTACAATCACGGACTTCCCTTCCTCTGACAAAAGCATACTGTTCCCACTGTTTACAAAAAGAACCCCACATGAACAGGCCGAACTTTCTTTTGCTTCAAAGCAAAGAAACTGACCTTTACCTGTACAAGAGCAAGTATCTGAGCTGTGCTGCATGGCGAAGGCATGGGTGTGTTCTGTGACCCAAGAGTTATGAGTAATTCTCAGAGTTAATGATTGGTGTGAGACTAATCCAAAGTGAACAACTGAGAAGATGGGCAAACTCATCCAAACAAGACAACTTCCCAGCTTACATAACCTTGTTCTTTCGATTGTTTGCCCAATTAGTTACATAGCACTTAGCTCATGTGAAACAGGAACACCCAGACCTAAACCAGTCACTTATAAAAAGAGTCCATTGGTGCAAGTCAAGGATGTAAACGCCATTACCCCAATGCAGGGGCCTAGACTAGAACTCTAGCTCTTCAGCTATGCCACAGCACAGGCAGAAAGCAGTTCAAACACTGACCTCCTGCTGCATCTGGGGAAGAAGGTAATATGGGGCCTAGTCAGGCCTACCCCCGACCCCCAACACTCCCTAGACCCAGAACTTATACAGAGGAGACCCCCTCCTTGGAGCATTAGGATCCATACAGCATCCTTCCTTCCCCTTCTGTCCCCCAGGCAGATGGCCTTTGGGGTAAGTCTTGACTGTAGAGTTAACCCAGGTGATCAGCATGTGGGTCTGCCTAGCCCAGGTGTGAGGAGACACTGCCAAGCCATACTTGGGTTACCGCATCCTTACTGGCACTGCAGTCCCCCATGTGTGTTCCTAGGACTCCTGGTGGCATATCCCAGACCCCCGGCTTCATCTTACAGCAAGCTAAGCCGCTCTGTAATTCTTTCCCCGTGAACTGTCTCTCTTTCTGGGCACATGGGGGGGGGCGGGGGGAATCTGTGGGAAGGCACTTGAGGACTATCAGCACTGAAGGAGTTTAACCCGTGTCCTCATTGCAAAGCAGGTGAGTACCAGCCCCAAAGAAAGCAGCCACCAGGCTTAAGCCTACAGGAAGTGGCGGCCAGTAAGTCCCTCGGCCCACGCCGCTTCCAGCAGCTCCCATTGGCCTGGAGCAGCGAACCGCAGCCAGTGGGAGCTGCGATCGGCCGGACCTGCAGACGGGGCAGGTAAACAAACCGGCCCACCAGGGGCTTTGCCTACAAAAGTGGAAACACTGGACTAGTTGATTGTGAACGCTTCAGGACAGGGATTGTCTCTTACTCTGTTTGTACAGGGCTTGGTATAATGGGGCCCCTTTCTCAGTCCGGCCATAGGCACTGCTGTATTAAAAAAAGACCTCAACCCACTTGAACCAAAGCTCTCTTCACTGTGCCCATCTCTTTGGGCCAGCCACAAGAAGGCAACTGAGTGGCTACAGCTGGAGTGACCATGCATTTCATACTAAGCTAGAGTAGAGTCCTTTTAAGTTAGTGCGTCTCCCCATTAAATCCTCCCGGGGTGAAAAGGTGGCATTAAAACGCCCTACATCTCAGAACAGAGCCTTCCAACAAACTTCAAGCACATTGTGGGAGACCTGCAGTCTCCCCAGGACTCCTGGGTTAAAAAAGCTCTGGTCAGCAAGAGGCTCACACAGTAGTTTAATATAAGGACTAGGGTTGCCAACCCTCCAGGATTGTCCTGGAATCTCCAAGAATTAAAGATCTTTAATTGAAGATTATGTCATGTGATGAAACCTCCAGGAATACGTCCAACCAACACTGGCACCCTACTATGGGCCAGCAGAAAACTACAAGCTCAGGACATTAAAAAAAGGAACTTTTCACAGCAGAATTAGAAGCCCAGTTTAGTCAAATTAGATGAAAAAGTGGTGAGTCTTACCACAGAGATGTATGAGATAGCTGTTAAGGACCTAGGACTCTTAAGAGAAGTGGGCTGTAGTCCACGAAAGCTTATGCTCTAATAAATTTGTTAGTCTCTAAGGTGCCACAAGTACTCCTGTTCTTTTTTTAAGAGATTGCAAATCATACCGCAAGCCTGCAAGGTGCATCAGGAACATAACAATTAAGGATGCATCAGGTGCATAACAATTAAGGATGAATTACCTCCTTAATATTGTAAGGAATCTAAATGCTGCACACAGCAACTTGTAAAGCACATACAGGAATGATGCTTATCAGAAAAAAAGTTTTTAAAAGTTTTGGGAGAGGTTTTACATATAAAACCATGGTGGCACTGACAAATACATAGGTCAAACACTCATGGAAATAATCATCTGTTGTTGACAAAACTTTTGTCTTTCACGGGTACTTTACAAAGCGCCGCTGCCTCCCCCTCCCCCTCAAAAGACAAAAGTTTTGCCAACGCAAGTGGCAGTGTGAACGCGGCTTTGTGAAAACTAACGCCGCTCGCTGAGTTTTAGCGACAAGGTGCTGTTGACACAGCCTTGTGGCTAAAAGCTGCATAGTGTAGACAAGCCCTCTGCTGTGCACCAGTCTTTAAGAATTTTATGGGGGAGGCGGGAGAGACATTTTGGTAAGAATTTTTATCATCTTAGACATATTTCAGGCTTCTAACTCTAAGGAAATATTTAAAACATACATTCTTTCAGTAACAGCAATCCAAAAAATGGCTTGGACTTTTATTTATAGAAAGTATTTATTTCTATCCAAGGAATAGAGGGGAGGGATGCCTGTTTGGAAACTATCACTGAAGTCTACCAGGCTCAAGATAATCAACACTTCTAACAACTGATTACCTTACCATATGTTCACAACACTAGCTTCTGCCAACAATACTGATACTTCTAGAGGGATGGGACAAGGACATGTTACAAAGGACATATACAAAAGGAAAACAAAAATGCAGAAGTAACAGAAAGGAGTCAGTTATCTAAACAAATTAAAGCCTCAAATATACTCAGGGAGTGGATGCATCAAGGGGACTGGGCATGTGGAATTTCTCTTCTCTTTTTCCCTTATCTCCCTGGAAGCATTCTATCCCAGTTATCACTGCAGATAGTCCTTTGTAAAGAGACCTTTCTCACATTTCACTCTGAAGGTGGTAAGATGCAGGCTCAGTCCCCTATCTCACAGAATGGATTTCCATAGCTAAAGGCTGCCAGGAAATTCCTCTCACCCATAGACAGTTTTGCCCTAGGCTCTGTCCGCTTCAGAGTCCCTGAATATAGCTGTTATCCTGGAATGCAGATTGAAATGGTCTCCAAGATAACCAGGACCCAAGCCCACTGAGTGCTTTGCAGATTACAACTAGGAACTTGAAATGAATCTGACAGCATATAGGAAGCAGTATTAGTATGTGGGTTTTTAATAGGACACGGGGCCTTTTATTTCTAGGTCACTAGTTCAAATCTGACCCAAGATGGTAGTGGCTGGATGTCACCATCTGACATCTGTTCGTAGACTGCAAAAAACTGAGTTAGTGAGTTTCAATCTCATTCCTATCCAAAAACTCACCATATCTGGCCAAACCTTACACCACAAAGAACATTGATGGCCCTCCCATCAGCCTCAGGACTTATCTATGTGGCTTATGTAATCGCGACACTCCCCTAAGCAAGAAAGTTGCAGCGCTGTAAAGTGCCAGTGTAGACAAGTCCTCAGAAAAGCCTAAGACAGAATGGGTCGTGGAGACTTGAGACTCTCTCAAACCTAGAGGGGGGCCCTAAAGCTCAGGATTCAGGCACAGGTACGTCACGCATCCGAAGTCCACACTGAAATAAGTTAAGCAACAGGAACTACGCTATTCAAAATACAGAAAGCCATCTTGAAGGTAGGTTTCAGAGTGGCAGCCGTGTTAGTCTGTATCAGCAAAAGCAACGAGGAGTCCTTGTGGCACCTTAGACACTAACAAATTTATTTGGGCATAAGCTTTCGTGGGCTAGAACTCACCATCAGATTCATGGAGTGGAAAATACAGGAGCAGGTATTAATACATGAAAGGATGGGGGTTGCTTTATCAAGTGTAAGATCAGTCTAATGAGATAAATCAATTAACAGCAGGATACCGAGGAAAAACCCCGGTGCCAACTCTGTCCACATATCTATTCAAGGGACACCATCATAGGACCTAACCACATCAGACACACCGTCCGGGGCTCGTTCACCTGCACATCTACCAATGTGATATATGCCATCATGTGCCAGCAATGCCCCTCTGCCATGTACTTTGGCTAAACTGGACAGTCTCTACGCAAAAGAATAGACAGACACAAATCTGACATCAGAAATCATAACATTCAAAAACCAGTATGAGAACACTTCAATCTCTCTGGTCACTCAATAACAGACCTAAAAGTGGCAATGCTTCAACAAAAAAAAAACTTCAAAAACAGACTCCAACATGAAGCTGCAGAACTAGAATTAATTTGCAAACTGGATACCATCAGATTAGGCCTGAATAAAGACTGGGAGTGGTTGGGTCATTAGAAAACCTAAACTTAATTTCCCCAATACTAATTTCTCCCTACTGATACTCACACCTTCTTGTCAACTGTCTGGAATTAGGTCGAACTGGAATTAGTGACCACCTGGCTTTGCATTTTCCTTAAGGTGGCGACTCATTTCTTACAAGTCAAAGAAAGTAAGACCCCTTGAGAAATCTCTTCACCTTCAAATAGTTTTGGTGTATACTGCTTTAGCCAATTTCCACAGACTTCTCAGAAACCAGCTTCTTACAAAAAACACACACCACACACACCATGGGGACCAAACCTACATCCTGAACTTGAAAAACACAGCTAGTAAGGCATAAGAAGAAGGCATAAGCATTGGATTGATCCATACACAGCTACAGACCTAGATCTTCCTGCACTAGATGGGTTCTTTTTCTGAGACATACAGAGGAAATAAACAGGAAAACCCCATATGGTCGGAACTCAGTTACCTCTGCAGACTCTACAACATGGAGAAGGCTGGATTTAGGCCACAATAATTTTCTAAGGTTGGACAACTCTAAGGTTGAGTTTACAACCTAAAAAAAACCCAAACCCCACCTTTGTCACTTTTGTTAGCAACTACCTCGGACCATAAAGAGATGAAGGTGCAGAAGGATCTTCCCCTGCTGGAGATGGAACTGAGTTGAAAACAGGCAACAGGAAACTGGAGAGTATTCTGGTCCAAAAAGATTTCAGTCTCCACCTGCTGGATGTGAAGAGTAAATCCAACAGATCCAGATTATACTTATTTTCTGCAATATTCTCTATAATTCTTAGGGTCAAAAGGTGACCCCGTCCAGTTTAAGGAGTAGAAGACATACAGAAAGAGAAAACCATGTCAGGTGACAAGAGAGAATGGACAGACAGCCAAGGAAGTGACAAATCCAATCAAATGGCTAGCATGTGCTCACACCCGCGCTCGCCAATTTATGACACATTAAGATCAGTAGCAGTCATTTGACATCTGTAAAAGGCATGGCATTCTATCCCAGGCTGATAAGCTCATAAAGGCATCCCACCTTTTCCTACAATGATCCACTGCGTATCAGAAAAGAATGCACTATACAGCCTCCTGTGACTGTTAAGGAAGGTGCTAAACTCCATGAAACTCAAGATTATGCTGTTAGAAAGCTGTCTCCTTTATTATTAGCTGGACAATCCCCAGATAACTTCACTAAAACATTCAGCAAAAACATGGAGGACAAGTGAGAAAGTTGATTTATGTATCTAAAAATTGCATGATATTAAAAATGTCCAAATAGAAAACATGACTCAATAGTAAACTAGTTAGTATTAGAGGGGCACAATCAATTTGTAATCACATAATTAACTCTAAATATTGGGTGAAAGTACTTTCAAGTACTACACCTGCCCCTAAATCACCCTGCCCATATGCATCCGAAGAAGTGGGCTGTAGTCCACGAAAGCTTATGCTCTAATAAATTTGTTAGTCTTTAAGGTGCCACAAGTACTCCTGTTCTTCTTTTTGCGGATACAGACTAACACGGCTGCTACTCTGAAACCTGCCCATATTGGTGATCTTGCAATCTTATTTTCCTATTTTGTATTCCTTTCCTCCCTGCTGTTGTGTTAAAAGCCCACAAATTCAGGAGGACTACAACTGACTACATAGGAGAAACAGTGAAACTGACTATATACAGGAGTGTTACCAAACAAAAATAAACAGATCTGAAAAACAAAGAAATAGTTTTTCATTCTCTTCATTTTATTAACCCTCCCAATTAACTGTAATAATAGCCAAAAATACTCAAGACAAAAGAGCAAGTTTTAAGTTGATGGTGCTCCTTTAAACTCTGGTTATAAACTCACAAACCATATTAAAATTAAAGGCTTAGGACTAGGGAACAAATCTGAAGTAGGTTGCTGGCTCTTGCCCCACACTTCACACAAGTACTGTATTTAGACAGTCTTTCTTAAACCTAGTCAGTTTACAGAACTCCACAAAATGATTTAACAGTGACCTGAAATTTTAAACATTATTAAAGATCGCTTTTTCAAAATCTTGGCTTTGGAAGGCTTTTTGGCCTGAAAACGTTCTCACTTGAGCTCTGCTGGACAGGATGTTCTCATAATACGTTACACAAACCTCTAAATGGGGGCGTCCCAGTTTACTGAACAAGGCACTCTCACTCCTGCCCTGTAAAATGAAAACCTGGCTCTCAGCAGGGGAGGGGAAGGGAGGAAGCCTTTCCTAAATCTCTCCCTTTGCCCACAATTAGAAAACAGTGCAAGGCTGATTTGTTTTCATGTCTGCCTGCCAAGCCTACTGTGTACGGGATAGCCCAGAGATCTCACGGCTCTGACAGAAGTTACCTGGAGTGTAACTTATTCTAATAAGGCTACCTTTATCCTGACTTCCAGGCGTGCCAAGATGCATACAGTTTTATAATCCTTAAAATGGTCAACACAGATTATTGTGTTTTATAAAGAGTTGAATGTGATCTCAGTGCTGGAGGAGACACAAAGGAAGATATAGTCCCAGTCCCCCATCCCCCCACAAAAAAACAATCTTACCAATTTAACAGAACAAAAAAGTCAGAAATTAAACACAGATTCACAAAGGATATTGCTCATAATTTTTAAACCTAGAAAGTTTACAGACCAGCTTGCTATTTCTGCAATAGTGTGCATTAGCGTGTGGTCACCTTTTACATGCATCTCTCATCCAAGTCTATGCAACATCATGTGCTTCACTAAATTCCTAAAAAGAACAGGAGTACTTGTGGCACCTTAGAGACTAACAAATAAATGTGTTAGTCTCTAAGGTGCCACAAGTACTCCCATTCTTTTTGCGGATACAGACTAACACGGCTGCTACTCTGAAACCTGTCACTAAATTCCTAGCCTGTTTCCTAAACTCTTGAAAGCTGAGCTCTCCTTCATCAAAGCGAGACCAAGTAGTCCACACAGATGTTATTTACACATCTTCCTCACCCTATTGGGTAGTCCTTTCCCCCGCCCCCGGTCAAGGGACCTACATTTTGGGAAACACTCAAGTGGATGTGTCCAATATGACACTTCATCTCCTGTCTCACACACAGTGATGAGCAGTGACAAAGGACACAAACACTTACTTTGCAGCAAACTTAGGCTACGTCTTCACTACCCACCTGAATCGGCGGGTAGAAATTGATCTCTCGGGGATCGAATTATCGCATCTCGTTGGGACACGACAATCGCTCCCCGAATCGACGCTTGTACTCCACCAGCGCAGGTAGGAGTAAGCGCCGAGGGAGCCGCAGAAGTCAATTTGCCGCCGTCCTCACAGTGGGATAAGTCGGCTCAGATATGTTGAATTCAGCTACGCTATCCGTGCAGCTGAATTTGCGTATCTTAAATCGACGACCCCCCTCTCTCCCGTAGTGAAGACGTAGCCTCAGACTTAAATATACCCTACATTAACATGCGGCAAGTTAAGTGTCCATTTCCCTACTTTCTTGAGTGTGCTTTGATCTACTCCTGTTCCTATGGGATTGTCTACACTGCCGACAAAGTACCGAAAAAGCGTTTACACACGCTGACTTTTGGTGTAGACAAGCCCTATGTGTCTGTGTAGATCAGCTCATCGTTAACAATATTGACATTTCAGGTGTCATCATTAGCATTTGAAAGTTTTATTCAGACCCATAACAACTAAAAATGAAAAGCTAGACGCTGGAGAACAAATGAGAGGCCTTTCCGTGCCCCACACTTGGGAAATCACAAGCCTATAGGGCAGAGGTGGGCAAACTATAGTCCGCGAGCCGACCGTCCTGCCCAGCCCTGAGCTCCTGGCCGGGGAAGCTAGCCCCCAGCCCTCCCCTGCTTCCCCCCTCCTACGCAGCCATTCTGCCACACGGGGACCACTCTGGTCCACTGTTCCTGCTGGGCTGCGTGGCTTGCGCCCACCCGCCCACCTCTCAGGCTTTCCAATAAGCCAGTCCTGCTGCTCTGAGCAGCATGGTAAGGGGGGCGGGGAGCAGGGGGTTCGATAAGGGGCAGGAGGTCCTGGGGTAGTCAAGGGACAGGGGGCGGTTGGATGGGGGTGGTGTCCCGGATGGCAGTCAGGGGACAGAGAGCAGGGGGCAGAGGTTTGGGGGGGGGCAGTCAGGGGACAGGGAACGGGGGGATTGGAGATAGGCGTGGGAGACCGGGGGGGGGGGGAGGGAGGGCCTATGAAGGGGCAAGGGTGTGGATAGGGGTAGGGACAGTCAGGGGACAGGGAGTGGGGGGGAGGGGGAGGTTGGATGGGGGCAGGGTCCCGGGGGGAGGGGCTGTCAGGGGGCAGGGGGGTTGGGGGCTCTGAGCTGGGCAGTCAGGGAGCGGGAAGTGGGAGGGGGGCAGGGGCCAGACTGTTTGGGGAGGCACAGCCTTCCCTACCCGGCCCTCCATACCATTTCGTGACCCCCATGTGGCCCTTGGGCCCACTCCTGCTATAGGGATAGGTCCACACTGCAGCTGGGAGCGAGTCTAGCACAGATAGTTATGCTCACACTAGCCAGGCTTGAGCCAGACTAGAAATAACAGCATCGACACTGTGGCTCAGGCGGCGCTCGGGCTCTCAAGCATCGAGCCCAGGCCGCAAGATCCATACTGCGTGAGCCTTATTAACAGAAGTCTGTCTCCCCTAGGTTGGAGTCTCGCTCCCAGCTGCAGTGTAGACATACTCTACGATTTATCTGACTGCAGCTGCAGCAATGCACATCATACCCAACTGATAAGTGCAATTATGGATTGTGCACGTCTGCTCTTTATATGTATGCATAAAGGCATGAATATATTTTAATTTGTAAGTAGCCTAAGATTCCATAGACCATTCCAGTTTATTTCTCTCTCATACCGTGGTATCAGTGAAACTGTTACTCAGCTATTACTGTCCCAAATCCAAGGCAAACAAAGATGTCACACTAGGTTCCTCACTCTGTTGCCTCTTAATGTGGTTTTACAAATAAGCACAACTGCTTGTCACTAATGCATAACAGTTAAAATTGTTAAAGATGCTGTCTATTATTGGCATTAAATGAAATCTAAGACTGAACAAAGGACCACCAATCAAACCCAATAATCCAAGTTTACACTTTATAAGGACATCACATTAAAGTGAATTTTAGGATTCCCATTATTGTCATAAAGCAGGAAAGAACAGAATGGGTTTATTTACCAAAGAGACTGAGGTGTTCCCTTCAGAGCTCTTACAACTTCTTAGGTAAACAGGTACTTAAGACCTCCCACAAATGCATATTGTGGAATTCTGAAAGGCATTTTTATCCCATTAACTATGGACTGTACTTTATTGCAAATAAGCATTCAGGGTAATAATGTGTTTTCATAATTACTTCAGTCTTGCTTCTATAAAGTGACATGCTGGTATGATACAAATACTCAATGTTGCAATCACTAATAAAACAGCCTTTTTGACTAAATTATCTTCAGAAATTAATTCTGAAGAATCATTAAATATGTGATCTCTTTTCAGGCATTCACAAAGTAGACTGAGAAAAACAGACGCTATTTCAGTGCATCAGAAGAGATTGAAGCATTTTTCCTTCATATCTGCTCTTTATAAATTTGCAGAATCAGGATCTAAGCTAACAAGCATGTAACTTTATGCATGTGGGTATCCCTACTGAATTCAGTGTGTAAGTGTTGGCAGAATTAGGAATTTATCTGTAATCAAGAGTGTATACATGTTCATGATGTGTGTTCTTAGATTCATATGATTTCTCTGTCTCTGTTCTACTTATGGATGCCATATGTGGAGAGAATAAATTACATAACAAGTCTGTGTGTTGCTTACAAGAAAATGTAGTCGTTTTACAAAAAGGTATTTTAAATATCTTTGTCCGGTTGATGAAGCTGGCCTACTTGGAGTGCTATCCCTATTCTCAAATTTAACACGGACTTTTATAGGTGTGGTCACTAAAAAGGCAACTGAATGCATACCGCTGCTGGAGCATGCTTGTCTGTGATTATGCTGCAACACAGCACAGAATTAAGGAATTTATTTTGTGGTGGGTGTGGCAAAGCTCAAGGGGGAAAAATGTGACTCTGCATTGTTTTTTTAATAGCTCACCAACTAGAGAAATTAACTTATTCTTATATTTTATTTGTGCAATTGAAAATCAATATAGAAGAGGAATTTTAATGTACACTATAGTTAGATCAAATCCAGAAAAAAACACTTATGTGCTTTACGGATGAAGAAGAAAGAAAGATTCTTTTAACTCAAGAGAAATATTTTAGGAATACTTCCATTTCTTCTAACCAAAAATTGACAATGTAAATCCAATTCCTAAAATATTTCATTGTCTGAAGCAATTTTCTTTTCTCATAGGTTTAAAATTCAACTAGTTCATGGCATTTCTGCATACAAGCTAAAACACGTGCACTTATTTTTGGAAAAAATATGAAAGCATTTGTGTGATTTCCAACATTTTAAGAGT
Organism: Malaclemys terrapin pileata; assembly: GCF_027887155.1. NCBI lineage: Eukaryota > Metazoa > Chordata > Testudines > Emydidae > Malaclemys > Malaclemys terrapin. Next base: position 9,009,022 of record NC_071514.1, on the reverse strand, counting down.
TCAGCTACGTAAGTTCATTGGAGATTCAAAGCAATATTCTGTGAAGGCAGAGTTTTAACATGATCCCATGTATAACTATCCTCTCTCCTTTAAATTATAATATTTTTTTATTGCAAAGCTATCATTATTCTCAGACTAATTTCTACTTTCAGAACAGCACTGGGCTCAACAAACACTTAATAGACAGACTGATCAGAGGAATAGTCTTACATTCATACAGTGCTTTTCCTCTCAAAAAGATCCCAATGAGCTTTATGAAGTATATCTCCACCCTTTTCCTTCACCCAGTTCTGGGGTGGAACACAGCAGCTGTTTAACTGTGATAAACACTGCACTACAATTTAGGCTAAGAAGGGAAGACAAATACTGTATTAAACTGAAAATGCAGAAGTATTTAGATTGGATAATTACATACTTTATCAGAATTTACCTAGAGTTTATATCCCTACTCTTGCATTCAGTAAAAGTCCCAAATAATTCCTTGCTAGTGGTCAAGACGTCAATTTTTATAGCTTAGTCAAAGAGCTTCTATGCTGCCCCACACTATGCTCAAGCATTGACAACTGATGAAAGACTGAATTTTAATCAGACACCATTTCCTCTAACATTTAAGTATCCTTTGGAGTTTTCCCTTCCAGCAGAGTAGGCTTGACCCTGCAAGATCTGACAAGATCACAGACCAAGGTAGTAAGCCAGCAGACCAGAAGCACCAATTTGCCTATGGCGTAAGTAAAATTTTCATGCAAACTTTATTGCCTAACACATCTCAGAGTATAAGCCTTGCAACACTATGCAAATTTTTAAAGGGCATTTTTCTTTTGGCAGACAGAAGGGGAATTTAGTAGTTACATGCACAATTCTGTAAGTGTTGCCCAAAGCAAAAGTTTGCAATGTTAGGTGTTGCTCACCTATGAATTTTGTGCTGTGCAATTTAGGAAGGGAAAAACAATTGTAAAAACAGAGGGGGAGTTTCCCGTGACGCTCACGCATTCTTCTCTGTTAACACCATAGCCTTAATTATGCCTGAAAACAGCACACACCTATGAAAAGAAGACCTCCACTGGTTTGTGCTAAGAACAGTTACTCAAGTTGGCCTGATTTTGCTGAAGTATAATTTGCCTTGCTCTACTCCACCAACCAACCCTGAAAAATAAACATTTTAATGGTATTTTCAAAGTGTATGGGGTAAATTCAGGGCTGGCCTTTCCATGAGGCGAACTGAGGCGGCCGCCTCAGGTGCCAGACGGTGTGGGGGCGCCACTAGGACCCAGCGTGTAGAAAATTGTGTCTGCTGCTGGTGCATCTGTATTCTCTCTGCTCTAGATGCACAGAGATAGTGGAGTGCTGTGCTGGAGGAAGGAGGGCACAAGACACAATAGGCAGGCAGGAGAAAAGGAGAGAGGGAACAACAGAAAGCAGCAGGAGCTGCAGGGAAAGAGAGGAGGAGGAGCCTCTTATGTACCTCTCCAGCACGCCCAGGAGCCTGGACTGATTAACACCAGCTTCTCAGGGAGCTTCCTGTTTCCTGCTGCTTCCCTGAACCCACTTGAGGAGAACGGGCAGTCAACTGAAGTAATAGGAGCCAATTAAGCCCTTAAGACGCTGATATCTTCCCTCACTCAGGCCCTGCTACCAGCCTGCTTATTTGTCCCCTTCAATTGAGTGTTGAGAGCCACTATAACTGGCACAGAACAGCAGTCATGAGTGAAAGAAGAAAACGCCCCTCTGGGGCAGCATTCAGAAAAAGCAAGCAAGCAAAGGAAGCTTTCCTATCTAAGCAGGAAGGAGCTCTCCTGAGATACATAGACACAAATGTTCACGGTGAGTCTTCCGGCCCCAGTGAGGATGTGAATGGTGAGGAGATGCCTGATCTTCCAGTTAGTCAGAGTACAGGTGACCAGGCAGCTACTGCAGCATCCATATCTCCATCTCAAATGGATGTAACCATGCACATTCCTAAAGAAAAGTGTAGATCAGAGAAGAGTGTGATGGAGGCGCAAGAAACAGCTGCTGCAGGAGTTTAGTTCCTTAAATCTAGATGATTCAGGACTGTGGACCCACTTGAGCAGTAGCCTGAGGAACTTCCCTGTACTACATGGGCCACAGCAAGTGAAAAACTTTATGGTCCCCAAAGACAATGAAAATATAAGTTTCCATGCAACACATTATTGGTGTGAAATCCCCAATGGTGACAAAGTGGAGAGGCCATGGCTTATGCACTCAAAAACCCAGAATGCTGCATACTGTTTTTGTTGCAAACTCTTCCAGTTTAATGTTCCAGCCACACTGGGTTCTACAGGAACAAAGGACTGGAAAAATCTGGCTAAAAATCTGGCATGTCACGAGAAGGCAACAAATCAACAGATCATTCCAGAGGTGGAAAGAGCTTCAGATGAGACTAAGGTTAAAGGCCACCACAGATGATCAGCATCAAGGGAAGATTGCATCAGAGTCTCTTTACTGGCAAAATGTTCTGGAAAGGCTCATTGCCATTGTGAGAATGCTTGCTACCCAAAACCTAGCACTGCATGGCACTTCAGATCGACTGTATGTGCCAAACAATGGACACTTCCTTAAAATTGTGGAGCTAATGACTGAGTTTGATGCTGTACTCCAGGAGCATCTAAGAAGAGTCACCATCCAAGAAATGGACACACCACTACCTTGGAAAAACAATTCAAAATGAGATCATACAGTTACTGGAAACAAAAGTCAAACAGAAGATTGTGGCAGATCTGAAATCACTGAGACATTACTCTGTTATTCTGGACTGCACACCTGACATCAACCATATGGAACAAATTACTTTAATGGTGCGTTTTGTAACAACAACAGAACCTAGTGAAAATGTCCCTGCAATGGTGACTGTCAGAGAGCATTTTCTAGAATGTATTGACATTGATGATACTACAGGAGCTGGTATGACAAATGTGCTTCTTAAAAAGCTGGCAGATAGGGGAATTGTGATAGCTGACATGAGAGGTCAGGGCTACGATAATGGTGCCAACATGAGAGGAAAGAAAAGAAAAGCGCAGACATGGATTCGAGAGTTCAACCCTTGAGCTTTTTTGTCCCATTCACTTCTCATTCATTGAACTTGGTGGTCAGTGATACAGCATCAGCTTCTAGTGAGGCTGCTGACTTTTTAAATGTAATTCAAAGCATCTATGTATTTTTCTCTGCATCAACTCATCGATGGCAAATTTTGAAGCAACATCTGGGAACATCCTCTCTGACACTGAAACCACTGAGAAGGTGAAGGATAACGCTATGACAGGAACTGTTCCTGGGAGAACAGTGGCAGAGGGAAATGGAATCACCAGAAACATACGTAACTTCAAATTTCTGTGTGGCTTAGTGTTGTGGCATGACATTGTTTGAAATAAATGTTGTAAGCAAGAGACTCCAAGATGTTGACCTTGATATATCTGCAACAGTGGAACAATTGGACAAAGCAAAGTCATACCTACAGTCTTACCGGTCAGATGAGGGATTTCAAAACGTTCTGAAGAGTGCACAGAAGTTGGCAGAGGAACTTCACAATGAAGCCATTTTCCCCACCCACTCAAGAATACAAGAGTCACCAAAGACGACATTTTGATTATGAGGCACGGGATAATCCCATAAGAGATCCCAAACAATAATTCAAAGTTGAATTCTTTAACCAGGTGCTAGATTGTGCAATACAGTCAGTTGAAGAACATTTTATGCAGCTCAAGGAACACAGCAGTATATTTGGGATGTTGTATGATTTCCAAAACTCCTCACTATACCTGAAGAAGACCTACACCAGCAATGCAGGGCACTAGAGACAGTGTTGACACATGATAACATGCACGATATTGATGCGAGTGATTTAGGTGATGAACTGAAAGCCCTTTCAAGATACATTTCAGCAGGATCAACTCCAAAGGCTGTTCTGGAATATATGTGCATAAATAAGATGACCACCCTCTTTCCAAATGCTTTTGTTGCTCTGCGCATACTTCTAACACTTCCTGTAACAGTTGCCACTGGAGAACGCAGCTTCTCCAAGCTGAAGTTAATAAAAACACATCTATGCTCCACAATGACACGGGGGAGGCTGGTCGGCCTTGCAACCACGTCAATAGAGCATGAGCTGGCCCAGACTGTGGACCTTCATCAGGAAGCAGTTCAAATCTTTGCAACCAAGGCGGCACAGAAAGCACCACTTTGATTATTCAAACAGATAAAAATGCCAGTGTTTACTATACAGACAAGGAACGTTAACTTTCAAACTCCTGAACAGCAAACATGTTACTTAAAATTTTTGAACAAGACATTTTAAGTTGTTAGTTCTTTTTTATTGGGGTAGGTAACAGAGCAGTACCATGAGAGGAGTAGAACAGGAAGAAGGCAGAATTGAGACCTTTCAAAGTTTTGGCCCAAGCGGGGGGCATGGGGGCATCATTTGAGCTCCCGCCTCAGGTTCCAAAATGTTGTGGGCCGACCCTGGGTAAATTCTCCCATGGCCAAGCTTCACTCAACAAAACACAAAGGAAGAGCCGTCAAAGACTAGTTGCAACTCCGTATCCTGCACCATCTAGCCCCAGAATAATGTGGATCAGTCACACGTAAAGAGAGAATTCAGTGCATATGGGTTAGTCAACACAGGAATGTCAAACAACATGGAAACAGCAATGCTATTACCCCCTTCTTGCTAGACCAGTGGTTCTCAAACTTTTGTATTGGTGACCCCTTTCACACAGGAAACCACCACCCCTGTTATAAATTAAAAACACTTTTTTTATTTTTAACACTACTATAAATGCTTGCAGCAAATCAGGCTTTGGGGGTGGAAGCTGACACCTCGTGACCCTCACGTAATAACCTCACAAACCACTCCAGGGTCACAACCCCCAGTTTGAGAAAACTCTGTGCCGTACACACCAAATCAGTTCTGTTTGCCACCAAGGAGCTGATGTGCAAAAACACTTCTACTTTTCTGCTTATTTGGATTTGTTTACACCACACTGATCAGAATTCGGCTGGCCACAAGGATTCGTTTCATGGTCTAAATCAGGCTTCTCTGCAAGTAAACGAAGAGATGAGGATTAGACAGAGGATAATAATCCAGGCAAAAGCAACAGTCATGACCATCATGAAAACCCAGAAATGGAGACAGAGGAAATAGACTGCTTAGTGATCCATTCAGCTCACACAGAAAAGGACCTTTATAAACAAGGCATTACAAATTATGACTTAGGTCTCTGAAAATAATATTGCTTCTGCAAAAGTAACCTGACTGAGTCAATCTCTTCCTGTCAGCGCAGTGCATATGCAAGATTCCTTGCAGGATTTATCTGAAACACAAACTTCTTTAGAATTAGAAGGTTATTGCACCTTTTTTTCTTCTTCTAGTTTCAACAAGTGAAATGATTACTATACACAAACTTTGGCCAATTACTAACTATCCCAGGTGAGCAAATGACTAAAGAAAACAAAATCTTGCCAGTTTCTCTGCGGTCTGGCCTCCTCTGTGTGGGGGGTGGGGGGGTTGGTTGATTTTAAGATAAAGTGTCACTGAAGCTTCACCTGAGAAAGAGCAAGGCCAAAAACTTTCACAAAAGTCAATGTCCCCATGGTATCAAGTTGACAAAACATGGTCTATGGTTAAACCAGGAGACATGGAGTCTTTAGATTTTTGTATTCTCCTCCAAGCTCTACCACGGACATAAACAAATTTATTGATTTTGTGCCTCAGTTTCCCATTACACGGATGAGGAGTTGCAGTACTCTTGAGTCCTAAAGTAACCATCTATAAAGTTAAATTTTGAAAAACCTAATAGGTCACCCAATCCGGTGCAGGATTGTACCCTACAGTGCATTTATTGAGGTTAACCAGCCTAGTTTTAAATGGACCAAGCATTTCAGTTTTCCTCTTTTCCCCAGGGAGATTATTCCATAGCCAAATACATCTCCAGAATTATTTATTATCTGTTTCACTTCAATTCAAAGTACTTTCTCCCTTTCCAGTTTCTGCCCTTAATACTTGTAAAATCCTTTGATATTCTCTGAACAATGGCCCTACAAGTACAAAGTATTATTCTCAGCAGCACACAAGAATTCTCCCACTCTTCCATTTTCGCCTAGCAGGACACTCAAACTTGTAAATGTACAACCAGCAAACCAGTTATCCTCAGTCTCACAATACCAAGGGACAATGCCCCCATCTGAAGACCTCTTCTGTTCACCAGCAATCAAAGATTTGATTTATTATGCCAGAGATGGCCAAACTTTGGCTCGTAAGCCACATGCGATTCTTTTACAGTTGAAGTTTGGCTTGCAGAGCCTTCCCCCCCCCACACACACACACAGCGGGGTGGTGGGATAGGGGCTTCTGCCCAGCAGGGACAGGGAACTAGGGGCTTCAGCCCTGCAGGGCATTCCTGACAGGGCTCGGGGCTTCAGCTGGAGCAGGGCTGAAACCTGGACTCCCAGCAGGCGCCTCTGGAGATGCTGAAGCCCCAACTCCCAGCAGGGTGTGCCCTGGCTCTCGTACTTCTGAAGATTGTTGTATGCGGCTCGGCAGGTCAGTAAGTTTGGCCATCCCAGTATTATGCCAAAATAGCTTTGGGTTCTTCTAGGCTCTACAACACGGATCGGCAACCTTTGGCACACAGCCTGTCAGGGAAAGACCCTGGCGGGCCGGGCTGTTTACCTGCCGCGTCCGCAGGTTCAGCCGATCGCAGCTCCCACTGGCTGCGGTTTGCCGCTCCAGGCCAATGGGGGCTGTGGGAAGGGTGGCCAGCACATCCCTCAGCCCGCGCTGTTTCCAGCAGCTCCCATTGGCCTGGAGCAGTGAACCACGGCCAGTGGGAGCCGTGATTGGCCGAACCTGTGGACGCGGCAGGTAAACAAACCGGCCCAGCCCACCAGGGGCTTTCCCTGACGGACCACGTGCCAAAGGTTACCGATCCCTGTTCTAGAGAATAACCATTCTGCCTTAGAGAATCTCCTCACTGGGATTTCATAACTTCCTTGACACCTAGAGTCAAATTAAGAGCCACCTATGCCTAGAGGCAGAGATCCAAATTCCTGAGTAGAAAGGGTTAAACAAAAGCAATGGTTCTTGCTCCTCTTACTGAAAATGTAAACAGATATCACAATAAGAAAGTTAATACTTAATACTGAGCCATACATGATAATTAACTGGTGTACCTAATGCAGCAGCCCTGCTGATTTCATTTAAATCAATTAATGCCTTTCCTGGGCCATCTGTCTGAAGTGGCATCTCTGGTCATCCACATCAGAACAGTCACAGACAGCCAGTCGGATACTGTAGGACTAAGGCAGGGCTGACAATACATTTAACTCTCAAGGAGCATCCGTAAATGAACCAAACCAGGCAGCACGCAATGCAGTACAAACAAGGTACTCTTAGCTTATGTCGACATTGAATCTGGTTATTTGCTCCCACTCCAGGAAAAATGCTCTCTCCTATTTGACTGCCCTGCTTGTACACACAACACAAGTGCATCTTTGCCCAGTCAAGGTCAGTTAACAGGAGATCCATGGCTTTTAGGCCACTCTGTATAATATCTTGGGAATTCAGACCAGGCCTTTTTAAACTGGGAAATCTCAGCTACAACTTCGAGTGATGACTTTTTAACACGTCTATTCCATTTTGGGAAGCGGGGGGGGGGGGGGGGAGGAGATACATTCTTTAAATGTCCAAAAGAAACCTGACAGAAGTCGCCCCCCCCCCCCCCAAAAAAAATTTTTTTTTTTTAAAAAAAAAAAACAGATAATTTACTCCACCCTGCAGAGCATTCGATTCCAAATTCACTTTGTTTGTATGGTGGAGGGGTTCTACAGATGGCATCAAACAAGTCAGCTTCCAATTCATAATCAATTCATGAATGAATTACAAAACCCCTCGAGGCTTCCCTTATTTTCAACCTTTTAGGACAGTCAGAGTTCAGTTCCTACAATGTTTCATTCATGCTGCTAAATTGACAATATTAACCTCGCTTGCTGAGATGCATTAAAAAAAAAAATCTGGCTTCCCAGAGCAAATGTAATTAGTTTACATTAGTTACTTCACCAGCCGCAGTGATAGAGCAATGCAAAAATAACAGGATATGGATTAATATAATCAGAATATTATCTAAATGGAATACTTTCCTTCCCTCATGCCAAAACCCATGCACCCTGTGCCCTGTTTTCCTGTATCTGCTCACTCACCTGAAACAACAGTAAAAACCAAGATATTCTTTCACGCATCTTCTTTTCTTCTTGCCTCCCAGTCAATAAACCATCTCAAAACTTAGGGAGGATGGAGGGAGATCAGTATTTTCCTGCAGGATCTAAGTACACAACTGGGAGATTTAAACCTCCTTTGCTTTCTGTGCAGTATTTACTCTCTAAGCCATACCTTCTAAAGAACACCAACATACCCCTTTATATTTCCCAAATGAACTGCACCAATGGAATTTAGCACAGTAAAGTACCACCTCACATGCCATCAGTCTGCTGTATTAAAGCATCATAGGGGTGCATATTAATATAAATATGGAAGTAAATCTGAAATTCAAAATTAAAGCACAGTACATTTTTCTCTCTCTAGGTATTTATATTATCTTCATGAGCGCCTCAAACATGAATGGTTTCATCACCACATCACTTGTGGTTGAGTAACAACCCTATTCTACAGAGGGGGAACTAAGGCCCAGAGATTAAGTGACTGTCCCGTAAATGAAGTGTGGGAGAGAGCCATAAACTGAGCCCAATACAACGTGTTCAGCAACAAAACCATTTTATCATCTGCCAATAGTATGTACTGCAACACAGTATACCAGCCTGCATATACCAATATCACAGCCTCTCAAAATCTAAGCATAAGAGAAAAATTCATGGCAGACTCACTGTATCACAGCCTTAAGATTAAACAGCCTGTATATATTTTTTTTAATGTTACTGAAAAGGAACATATCTATTTTAAAATTTTATGAAGAAAGAAAATTTGGTTACAAATTACAATATTTATTTTACCAGTGTCCATTCTAAATCAAGGACTACATAAATTCTAAGCACATCAGAAACATTTGAACACATTAAATATTAAACAAATTGACCATGTTTCAATCATTGCCAGTGTTTATCATACAAAAGCAGTGTTTCCCAAACTCGGGACGCTGCTTGTTTAGGGAAAGCCCCTGGCGGGCCGGGCCGGTTTGTGTACCTGCTGCGTCCGCAGGTCCGGCCGATCACGGCTCCCACTGGCCGTGGTTCGCAGCTCCAGGCCAATGCGGGCTGCTGGAAGCGGCAGCCAATATGTCCCTCGGCCTGCGCTGCTTCCAGCGGCTCCCATTGGCCTGTAGCAGCAAACCGTGACCAGTGGGAGCCGCGATCGGCCGGACCTGCGGACGCGGCAGGTACACAAACAGGCCCGGCCCGCCAGGGGCTTTCCCTGCACAAGCGGCTCCCAAAGAGTACAGATATGAAAAATCTCTATATTTTATATAAAATGTATTTAAAGCTGTCAGGTAGGAGTCATTTCTTCAAGTTAATATTTTTCTTCCCCCACCCAAAGAAAAATACCTGAACCACGTATTCAAGAAAACACTGATTAAAGCCTGAACATATACCTAACTTGTGTGGATAGAGGACTTCAGTCCCCAGAACCACCAGTCATGGACCTTTCATGAAAACAAAATGACTCTTCAAAGTTGAAAAAAATAAAAATCAAATTGTTTTTTGTACCAGACCATGTAAGTATCTTTCAAAGCTAATGACTTTCTCATTGATTAACTTGGTTTTTGCACTTGTTTTAAAAACTTAGACAAAACTGTTATTGCTATTTTTTCTTATACAGATTGCAGGACAAGTTGTAGTAAAGCAGGGTATACAGTCCAGAGCAAACTTACACAGCAAAGTACAACAAACCCTGAGTTTGCTGTGCTAATGCAGCTTTTTAACAATATCATCATCATCATGAACGCTTTCAGTAAAATTTAGATTAAAATCACACTACCAAAAATAAAATCCATTCTTCTCCATCCAGAGCACCTCCAAAAATTATTCACAGCATGGACTAATCCATACCATGTGAGAGGCATTAGAAAATAATTACATTTATTTGTGGTCCTTTTTGTACTTAAAGGAAACATGCCTCTAGGCCATCAGCAGCAAAACATTTTCACGTGGTATTAAATTAACACTCTTTTCTGTGCTTGTTGTTGGGGGAAGAGAAAAAGAAGACACAGCCTGGGGTTACACAAGGCATTTCTTCTGTCTCCACAAAACAATCAGAAATCTGTGGCCATTTTCCCCACCCAAACAATAACAGTCAAAAACACTATTCAGATATTGTCAAAACATGGAGGGTAAAATAAGATCTCACGACAACATAAAAAGTACACACATAGTGACCATAAAGAAGAGGGAGATTTCTTAAAGCCAACTGCATCTTGATGTTGCTTGTGAAGTGAAGTTTGTTTTCAATCCCAAAATTCTCTCTGTAGCAGGGAGAAATTTACCCACACGCAGAGAGTCTGCACAAAACTCTCTGTACCCAGTGGCCTGGTACACTGACCGCAGGGCTTAAGATCAGCTGAGACATCCATTCTGGTTCTAAATAGATCAGCAAGAAGAGCACAAGGGGAAAGAGCGGAGGACTCACAGCTGCGTAATCCAGTCCATAGAAAGCAGTAGAAGTGCTTACTGCCGTACCCACAGGTTGGAACAGAGAATTCATGGTCATGCAGTCCGCATACAAAACTTAATTATTCAGGGTGATGGGGAGTGAGCAACTCAGAACAGGAACATTTGTGAAGACTGCTCCACACTGGATCATATTTCTCAATGCTTCCAAGGCAGACCAATAACATTCAGGCACCAGTTAAAGGATTTTATCACATTCCACTGGGAAGTCAACAGCATACATCCATTGGTTCCAATGGAACTCAATGAGGCCAAACTTGCTAATTAACTAGCCATTTTAAAAAATAGACTGCTATAATAATTGAAGACTCCTGCCTCGCAGCTTTAAACTGGTACATTAGGACCAGTCCAACTTGCACTGAAGCAAGATCAGGTTTAAGTACCTGGACTCACTGAAGAAGACATCAGTAGCTCCACTATAATAGGCAAAGTTGGAGTTACTCATAAATCATAAAGCCCTATTTTGGGTGGGTAGCTCTAAGCCCAGTTCAGATTTAATCATGTGGAAGCTGAGTATACGAATGGTCATGTCATGTGCATTTTTTGTCCATTTTTAAACTAAAAAAATTGATTTAAACACACATTTGGCTCAAGTTTGTTTATTTTTCATCTTTGTTTTTGCAATATCACCCAATGTTTGCACTTGAAGGCGACTGAAGAAAACATTCTGGCCTCCGCTTTAAAAAATAAGTAGTGATTTTGGGCCTCTAACTTTAGATTTTCAGAGGGCCAGTGCTCAGCACTTTTTAAAAATCAGGAGCCTTTATGGTATCTCAAAGATAGGCATCTAAAAATCACGAGTCACTGAAAATCCAGGCCTTTGTCTTTTTTTTTTTTTTTTTAAATAAAAACCACCATGTACTTTCAGGAAGAGCTGAGCCTACAGTCCAGGGATTGGCAGCCTTTGGCACACGGCCCGCCAGGGTAAGCCCCCTGGTGGGCCGGGCCGGTTTGTTTACCTGCAGCGTCCACAGGTTTGGCCGATCGTGGCTCCAACTGGCCGCAGTTTACTGCTACAGGCCAACGGGGCCAGTGGGAAGCAGCACGGGCCGAGGGATGTGCTGGCCACCGCTTCCCACCCCCATTGGCCTGGGACAGCGAACCGGGGCCAGTGGGAGCCGCGATCAACCAAACCTGCGGACGCAGCAGGTAAACAAACCATCCAGGCCCGCCAGGAGTTACCCTGGTGGGCCGCGTGCCAAAGGTTGCCGATCCCTGCTACAGTCTATGGCAAATTCGTGCCTCACTGTCATCATGCCATAAGCCATGACAGGATCGTACTGTGATGTCAGATAAAAATGACCAAATGGCTTCAAGGAAAGCAATGCTATTATGGCAACAGGATGAGGAAAACAACTGCAAGTCAAGGTTAATGGCAAGAGAGGTTTCAAAATGAAGTAGTGGTGCAATTAATCTTCACTTAATTCAGCTTCAGTGTCTAAGCATTACGTCAGGCAGTTCCCACAGACATTGAGCAATGTTATAAAGTACTTCAGATAAACTGTTTATTTCGCCACTGCTGGCCTAGCATGTGGCTGGATACCATTTTTACACTGCATTTGTAAAGGAACACCCTGCGCATGTAATATCTCCTAGTGTTACTCTGTTACGGGGTCAGATACACTACAATGTCTAGGCACAATAGACAGCGACATGATCAGCAGCTGCTTTGGAGGCTTAAATTCAATCAACTAAACAATAATATTACGAGTTATGTCTCAGTTGGAGCTTTATTTGAAGTAGGGTGAGGTTGTTTTTGTACCATTCTAGTTCAATTGGCTATCAAATATTTTGCTGCTTGAAGCATCCTCCATTACAGTAGAGACTGTGTGCGCACATGCACACAGAAGCATAAAGACACTTATTCAATATAGCAGCAGAGACTCATTTCGGGGTAGTTTCTTCAATTGTCATTTTGGTCAGCTACTGGTCACTAGCTGTAGCTATCTGCACCATCAAGCAAAAGCCGGGCATACAAACTAACTGTGTATCATCATTGTTTCCATCTTCTGGCCAAAACTCTAAATAAAAACACGGAAGTATGCCAGAATGGCCTATTTAAAAATTATCCAACCCTTCAGGAGTGAAGCATTCTGAACTATTCCTCACCCAGCCTGGATGAGTCCGAAAGCTCTGAACACACAACAGTTGCAAATAAACCAAACGGCAAAATGATGTATATGTTCTACAATGCATGTTATACAACAGACCATCTGCTCCAGTGACTCATGCATATTTTCTATAGAATTGCTATTCTTTTGCATGTTATATTAAAAATAGTGAAAAAACATGTCAGACCTTCCAAAGGAAATAGAAGCAGAACACAAACTTTGGAAATGCCTAGGTCTTTGCCACAGAGACATTAGAGGGACTTGTCTAAAAACCACCTTAAACAGATGCTCCCCCATACAATTAAAAGCAACTTGTCCCAGGAGTCATGGAAAGAAAACAGTGTCAGACAAAAAGGTTTGCAGCGACTATCAATTTGATTTGTAATCTTACGATACTAAGGAACAGATACATCAGTGGCGTTCAGAAGGGCTTGCTAAACTACAGTGCATGGTCCTTGTCTAACTGGTTCATGACTTGCTTCTGGGATGCCCCACTAACAGTCACATGTACAGAGAAAGAAACCAAAAGACCCCTTATGAATATTAACCTCATCATATTTAGCACTTACTGTATATAGCATTTTACCCTGTGCAACACTGAAGCAGGTAAGCACTAGCATCCCTATTTTACTGAGGGTACGTCCAGACTACCCGCCGTATCGGTGGGTAGCGATCAATTTATCGGGGATTGATATATCACGTCTCATTAAGATGCGATATATCGATCCCCGAACGCGCTCCCTGTCGACTCCGGAACTCCATCGGAGCGAGCGGCGGTAGTGGAGTCGACGGGGGAGCCGCGGCCATCGATCCCGCGCCGTGAAGACGGGAGGTAAGTCGGTATAAGATACCTCGACTTCAGCTATGGTATTTCCGGAGCTGAAGTTGCGTATCTTACATCAACACCACCTCCCCCTCCCCCACCCCCCACTGTAGACCAGCCCTGAGGGAAAACAATATACACTGAGTAGTAGTGGCAAAGTCAGACTAAGGCTATGTCTATGCTAGAGACCTTACCGTGGCACAGCTGTACCGATGAAGCTGCGTCCCTGTAAGATCTCCCGTGCAGCCGCTCTATGCCAAAGGGAGAGCTCTCTCTCGTTGACATAATTAAACTGTCCCCAACAAGCAGCAATAACTATGTTGGCGGGAAAGCATCTCCCACTGACATAGCGGTGTCCACATCAGCACTTCTGTTGGTGTAACACGTCGGGTATTTTTTCACATCCCTGTGTGACATGTTTTACTGACAAAAATGCTAGTGTAGACATAGCTTAAACCACCAGTTCTCCACCCCCCATGGGGGGCCACGAGCAGGTTTCAGGGGCTCTGCCAAGCAGGGCCACTGTAAGACTTGCTGGGGCCCAGGGCAGAAAGCCAAAGCACTACTGTGCAGGGCTGAAGCCCAGGGCCCCGAACCCTGCCACGTGGGGCTGAAGCCAAAGCCTGAGCAACTTAGCTTTGCAGGGCCCCTGGGGCATGGAGCACCAGGCAATTACCCTGCTTGCTACCCCTAACGCCAACCCTGGCTTTTATATGACGAAAAACTGTTGTGGTACTGGCGGGCTGTGGGGTTCCAGATGCAACTAGCCAGAAGATCACACCTGCTATCCTACACACCCGGCCACAGTGATCTACACACTTGTGAGTTCCACTCTTGAATATTGCAATTCAGTAGATCTAGAAATAAAGCCCACTGCCCCTAAAGAACTCCAGCTGCTAACAAAAGGCAGCAGGTCACCAAGAGATATTCTGCCCTCTGTGCTGGCTCCCCACAGTATACAGAGTACAGTTCAAGGTCTCTGACCTGATATTTAACCCCTCCATGGCACTGGCCCGGAGAGATCCATGACCCTTACCTCCCAGGAAAGCTACATTCCACCAGAACAATGAACTTATCAGCCATCAGGGAAAGCTCTACAGTGCAGGACATACAGCCTTTACAGGAGCCTGACCTGGACAATGAAACTCACCTTCACAAGAGATAAGAATGACCAAAGACCTCATCACTTTCCCAATTAAATGCAAAACACATTTCTTCCCCTACCTGATACAACCATTCACTCACACAAACCAAACAAAAAAAGCTATTTCTTCTTCAGGCTGGGGAGTAGGAGAGAAAGAGAGATGGTTATTATATCTATATTTAAATACTTGGGAGGTACTGAGATACCGCACTACCTAGGAAGATAGATAATTCTGTAGGTGCTACGGTACAATGAGATCCATCTGGCACAAGCAGACATATTCAAAATAGCAAAACAGAGTAGTTCAAAGGGAGCAATTATAAAAACAACTTCCTACGTGTTAATTGTTTCCTGTGAGCCAGGTACCTCAGTGCAGACAGCAATGTGGGGTGCTGCTCTCTGCCAACCTAGGGTCTGGCAGTCATTCGTAGCAAAGTTTTTTTTAAACCTTTGGAGCCTCACAATGGGTGGGGTACAGGAGACAGGACTTGCTTATTCCCATAGTTTATTTCTGCCTCAAGCAAAACTGGTGCCATTCTGACTGCTCCCTCGGGTGTCCACTGCAGGTTTGCCGAAGCATCCGTTTTAACAAGGGCCCCCATCCTGCTGACTTCACTCTCACAAAGCTACTACTCATGAATTTGCCAAACACAGACAGGCAGTGTGAAAGAGACGAGGCTCAAGTCACTCTCAACATTAGGACTGTGATCAAGGAGCAGCAATGGGGGCTACACATTTATCAGAGGCCTGTTAGGCAGAGGCCAACACGAAAGATGGAGCTCCTGAAAAGGATTCAGAGCCAGCATCTTGTAGAAATCCAAGCTTCCTCCTTCTCCTCCTAGCAGCGAGACGGATACGAGAAAGGCACAAGGAGGTGCCCCAGACGTGCTCAAAGACAACCCCCTCCATTTTACTTCAGTCTTTAACAAGTGTCTCGTAAGTTCTCCAAACCCTGCTTAAGGCCTCTATGTTTAAACTGGCATAGCACACATGGTTTCTAGCATCGTCCAGAACTTAGAACAAATTATGAGGATGACACTACAAAATGGCAGTGGCTACCATCCAGGCCCTTACTCGTGATGTATTCTGAATGCAGGAGGGCACTAGCACACAGGTCAGGCTGACTAATCCATTAGTGCGGCATCTGAAGCCAAAATTTTTGATGCTCCAATGAACTGTTTACTGAAGTACACTTCCAGTAAACAAATGAAAAATTTGCACAAAGTCCCACACCACTTATGGCAACTAGCAAGTCAAGGGTTCTCTCACAATGTTTTTCCCTAGGCCAGTTTCAGTTGTAAATATATTCAGCAAGTAGATTTGGAACACACAGACACAGACAAATACACAGATACTGAACCCAGGATGTCAGATCTGTCCGAGTGATATCTTACCAGAAGCCCAAAGCTCATAACACAATGAAGTGGGCTGAAACTGCTCTTTAATACTTGAGCCACAGCACATGCAGACTACTGTTCCTATCATGCAATGCTCCATATAGATTCAGGCAACCTTGCACTGAAATGAAAATAGAGAACTATATCCTGAGACCTGTAGTCTCCACAAACTGCGCTGACCCTGCAAGCAGCATGCCAGGCATCTCTGTGCCAAACGTTTTCATTGCATTTCCCAGCCTGCTGAGAATACCTATTTGTTAAGGCATAGGAGGGAGGGGGAAATCTTAGCCCTGAAAAAAAGATTTAAGAGACCAATTTTCTACTGGGATGATCACCTGTTTCAAAAAGCACTATGTTAAAGCACATCTGGGAACCCTTTATGCATACCAGCTGGGTCCACATTAACCAACAAGTTAGTGCTCGTTAGCAATCACACCCTCGGAGAGTGCATTACCCCACCACCTAGACAAGCTCTCAGGGTAACAACTGCGTGTTCACTTGCCCGTAGATTCTGATTCTGCCACCCGATTCTTCTCCAGCTCTTAGAAGAACTGAATGATCTTCTCCACATATAGACTTTTGCCTATATGCCTTTACCCTGAGATTTGGAGAAACACTCCAGGAATTGAAGGGAGCCCACTCCCTCTTTGTCCTCTGTTGGAGTTATCAAAAGCACCATTTGAAGCTATACGTGGTGAACAACGTCAAGATGGGCACCTGTCAATAGGAAACTGGACAGAGATCTGCAAGCTCATTTCACACAGTGCACCAAAGAGAGACCCAGACAGCAACAACTTTCAGTGCCTACCAGCCAGAATTCAGTGACAACTCCTGAATTCCTGTCAAATCCTACAATACACTTTAGAGAGTCCCACAAACTAGAATTTCAGCAGACAGCACTGCATATGTCTGGCTACAAGTCACAACTCTTCCATACTGTGAGTTAACGGGTGAAGTAGGGAGCTTGTAACAAGCCACTTTCAATCCCTTAAAGGGGAAAGCTATCCTAAAATAAAGAATACCACCAGCACCACCTCTGATGACAGAGTAACTCCTCGGTAATCAATATACAGTGTGAATGAGATATGAGAGTAGCATTAAGACACATTTTTGAAAGGGGGGGAGAGGAAGACCCGTTGAACAGCTGGCTTTATTTTGAATAAAGCTACTCGATTTTCTTTTTAACCCTACAAATCAAACCCTCTTTGGAGCATTTCCAAGTTACGTAAATCTTTCAGCTTATTGCACATTTGAGGAGCGTGGCTATGGTAGATTTTTGGAGCCCTTCAGAAAGGAGTCTGATGAGCTCTCAACTCTCCCACACACGGATAAACACCTGGGAACTAGAAAGCTCTCAGAGACAACTCTTCAGATTGACATGCCAACAGCCTTTAAGTGATTTGAAAAAAGCAAGGGGGGGAAAAAAAAAAAGAATCTTTTTAAACTTTGTGACTGCCACCAAAACAATTTCAAACCACGGGACAAGGAACTAATTTTTCTTCTTTTTTTGTACCTCAACCCCCTCTCGCCACACCCGTATCCTGACCTATTTGAACTATACTTAAAAGCTCAATCGGAGTGCTCAGTGATACATAACTTCCATTTTAGTGAAACAATCCATCTGCTCCATGTGACTCAGAGCCTGCTTTAAGAATGCAATACTGTTTAGGCCAACGGTTGCACCGCACAAAGTGTTTTGTTCACATGCATTCCTTTGGGATGACAGAGCCTATCCACGGGGCCCGTAACGGTTGGGGCCTGTGGTTTTTTTCCCCTCATCCGCTCAATGCTGCAGTGACTAAGCTGACAAAAATTCCTAGCCAATTATAAACCCACTTAAAGAGACAGGCAATACCCCTGCAAACTTCTCCTGCCATCCTATACAAGAAGTTTCTATACACAGAAAAACATCTCTTAAGATCTGCACTTATATAAAAGGGGTTTTCTGCACACTCAACACTTCAACATGCTTATTAAGCTCCATTTCCCAAAACCATAACCTTTAGTCATTTTAAATTTTATATCTGGTCACTCAACCGGTGGGAGGTGGGGAGAACAGGCAGTTTCTCATCTCAGTTACACCCGTGAAAAACTGGAGTAAGTCCCAAGTGGAAGGTAAATTAGAGGAATCTTGGAGACTGACAGAGTGCAATAGCGATAGGAGCATTTAATAAGAAGGGAAACATTTAAGTCTGCCCTTGAAAGACTCTATGGGAACTGTATATTCTACATTAAGAAAAAACTAGAAAGGTCATTTCACTTGGAACACAAGATGAAGTTTTGCTCAGCTTTGTGAGAAGATGACAATGCCGGCTGAGCCACCTGAAAGCGTGTGCTGAACTTTAAGTGGAGACAAAGCAAACTACTAAGAAGTCTCCTGAATCACAAACAGATTTTTACAAAGGGTCAAAGACATGTATTATTCCGAATTTTAAAAAGTACAAAACTCTTGATTAAGAATCTTAAAGCCATGTTCCTGGATGCCCATAATTACTTTGTCAAGGGCTATACAAACCTAGCTAATAATTAGTCAGGGGCAGGCAAAATTAAGCTTTGGGGGCGGTAACTATAAGTTCACTCTGCCCAATAAGAAGAAAATGAAGGAATAGGAAAGAAGACCACACAGCCATCTCACATGCTTATAACCTCAAAGTGGGCAAACTATTTGCTGATTAATTTTTAGAGCCCCTTTGATAAACTTGTAAATTTTTTCCAACACGTTGAAAACTAAAAGGGGAGTGGAAAAAAATATTTTTACTATCGCGCTGGGCTCTCGATTTGCTTCAATACAACATGCAACCTCAACAACCTGTGTTAATGGACTATTACCAGAACATTTAAGTTAAGTCGCAGAGCCCTACAAAGACTTAAGAAGGATATGTCACTATTAGATGGAAGGAAGGTTACACAAAGGTTGTTTCATCACTGATCAACAACAAAAACTGTTGCTCACTACATGAAAAAAGTTTATGAAAATGCAGACGGCACAGGACAACTCATGCCTAAATAACTGCATGTGGGGGGAAGTGAAAAAGGAAATAGGAAAGTAATCCCAGTTATTCAAGTCCCAGAAACCTTACATTCTATCCAGGGCTTAATTTTTTTTTTTTTTTTTTTAATTTGAGAGTCACAAATGTTTTTAAGAGAATCACAGAAAATTCTAAGCCCGAGCTGTGCCTGTGCTGTCCCTACGACATTTGAAAAGCACAGCTTTCCTCTGGTTTTACACTTGACATTTCCCTGACATTTTCCCGGTAACCCCCTTGGCCATTCCTCATTCCCAGTTCTTTTGCAAATTTACCATCAAATTAAAGACTTACACTGTATGTTGCTAGCTTTCTAGTGCAATATTCAATTCTATCATCAAACACTTGTCTGATATATGTCAGTGAAGCCTGAAGTCCACGTTAGACAGATTAAATATCTATATACTTGAATATCTGACCTTCAAGTAATTCCACAGATTTGACATCGCACTGAGCTAGACAAGAGGTAAGAAACCTCTCCAAACACTCTAAGTATCCTCCCCAAGCTCTTCTAGCATGAAAGCAAGCTCTCAAGAACAAGAACTCGACAAGTACCACAAGTAAAACCAAGCATTAAATTTTTGGAAAATAACCAATGCTAGTCAGTCTCACATTATCAAGTAGATTTCTGAAGCCTGAAGCACCAATCACTTAAATCTCTTCGGAAACATTTTGGGAGTGTTGTAAAGTTTAAAAATATTTGATTTATGTATTAAACTTGGAACGACATATTGGCAGTATTGCTAATTATTTATGTGGTGTAGTTTTTTATGTTTGTTTTATTCCTCAATAATCCTTTTATATTACCTGGTGAATACACAGACACGGACTTCATTGCCCTTTCATCAGCAGAAGATGTACTAGGAATTAAAATATGTACAAATGTAAAATTGGGGATGAAAACCTGCCACAAAAACATCTGCAGTTTCCAATTATATTTTTATAGTAGCTTTTTGGAGAGGGGTGGTGGTTTGGTGTGGGAGATGATCAGAGTAAATTTGTGTTCCAGTGGCAATAAAAATACATATATAAAGATTTCCTGAGGAAAAGGCCTGAAATAATGAAGCACAGACATAATATTGATCTGGAGATTCCTGCTTTGAAACGGCTAGCCCTCTGGGACCAGGCTTCTATCACAGTGTGTTCTTTTTCACTGCGTGTACAACCTGCTTTCACGTAAAGCAAGGAAAATCCCAT
The DNA here is from genome assembly GCF_027887155.1 of Malaclemys terrapin pileata. NCBI lineage: Eukaryota > Metazoa > Chordata > Testudines > Emydidae > Malaclemys > Malaclemys terrapin. The sequence goes on along the minus strand of NC_071514.1, from coordinate 8,988,638 downwards.
TTACACTTTCGAGCCAGAGAATGTTTGTTGCAAGGTAAATTAACTGTAGAGCTGTCAATCCCAATTCTTCCTAATCAGAACTGTAATTTTTATACCTCTCCAGATGCCAGAGTCTACACCTCTACCACTGGGAACAAAACAGGCGAATACGTTTAGCAGTAAAATTTATAATTTGCACTACACTACTTTCATTCAAACCAGGGTTTTTGCATTACTGTACATATACTGTGTATTGTATTTAATATTTTCTCCCCCCCCCCCCAAAAAAAAGGGTGGGGGGGAGGAAGAGGATCATTCTGATTTTAAAAGGAGGATACCAAAAGGCATAACAGGGACTAAACTAACAGTGAGAACTTTTGCGTTCCATTCCCAGATCTTTCACCCACTTGCCTACGTGGCCTTGGAGAAGTGACTTAACCTCTTTGTGCCTCAGTAGATCTATCCATAAGATGAGGATAAACACTTAGCTCTTAGGGAGTTAGGGGGTTACTTAATCTGCCAGTATAGTGCTTCCTTTGGAGACTTGGATTTTAAAAGGAACAGAATAAACTAAATTTCTTAGATGGGGTTGATTCATTTCTTAACTCTGGTTTATTCACTTTGCAGTTTTTATCTTTTATGCCAACAAAAGGGCCGATGGTCCAAATTAAAAACGCATTTCTACTAAATTGTATACCTTTGTCACACACTAACCTCCCCTGAAAAGCACTATTAATTATCCCACGGACTAGAAATTTCATAGCATGAATCTCCAACAAAATAACAGTCTTCTCTAAAACACTGCAATTATCCCTGTGCCAAAACAAACTCGCAAGCCGAGAAGGACCTTGCACTGCCCACCGCTTGCTAGGCGATACAAACAACATTTTTGGGAAGTTACAATACTCTTATCAGGTTATGGCATCTTGTTACAGCACAAAGAAAAATAGTAAATATAAGTTTGTTTAATTTTACCCATTTTCTCAGACTATACATCACCCCTACAGTAATTAACTACAGATTGGCCTGAACCGTTCTGCAGCCATTCCAACCTACTAATTAAATATGCTCTCACAGCCTTATAATAAAAATTCTGGGAAACCTTTGGCTAACGAGCATGCTTTTCAGGACGGGAGGGAAAGGCGGAAGAAAATTCATTCAGAACAGTTTAAACAACAACAAATGCTAACGAAATGCCTAAACACACAGTTCCTTTCGGTTCAGATTTTGCAAGTCTTCCCCTATTTACTCAAAAAGTGACCCTGTTGCAGGGACACACCAACAGGGCCTTTTTGGCATTGGTTTTCTACCATCCTGCTCATTCATTTAATAAGAGGGCATATCTATGAGAAAGTCAGCATCCCAATCAATACAGAGTCCAGGTCCTCTGTATAGGGTGGTTATTTTCAGGTTCAGAAAACAATCCTAATAAGGCAGGATTCAATCTACATGTGCTAGATTTACAAATTACTTCAAATTGAATTTTCTTATTAAAAACCAAGGCTTTTTAAACATGTTTTGCTGTTGCTGACATGGCTTGTTTCCACTGCCTTTCAGGGTCCCCAAAAAGCAAAAAAAATTAAAAGAAAACATATGTAGTTGCCATTTATAATAGATCCAAATGATCTGATTCAGCATCTCCAGCTCCAAACAATTCCTTCCCTCTCTGTTCATGGCTGCATACTTCAAACATTCAATATTTCTAGAGGACACAGAACACACCCTGAATAGAAATGAGAGTGTCACAGGAGATCCAGGCACCTGGTTCACTCCACCTACCCTGCTGAATCCACAGAGCTGGATCCCCAGTTGGTGTCAACTGGTGACATGCCCCTGAACTCCAGGAAGCTATGTTGAACGGCACCAGCAGACTAGTAGACCTTTCAAGAGTAGGGTGACCAGAAGTCCAATTTTTAAAGGGACAGTCCCCTTTTTGTGGACTTTTTCTTATATAGGCACCTATTACCCCCCACCCCACGTCCCGTTTTTTCACAGTTGCTATCTGGTAACCCTATTCAAGGTTGTTTAAATCTTTTGGGCTCTGTGTAAACAGGAGCAGATTCCAACCATTTCCAAAAATACATCACATTATTTTCTTTGTATGTTTAGTGATTTTAATAGAAGTGATCTCCAGGCCACTTTTCCCTTCTCCCCACCAACACATTCAGGCTGATATAAAAAGGTCCGTTTTCATTAAAAATATTTTGTCCTCAGCAGCCATCTGCTTAACCATCAGCTTCACATGCCTCAACTGTTCCCTTCTTCACTTTCAACAGCATTCAATCTCACACACACTGGGGCAGGAAATTTTCCAGGTTTGTCTTGTGCAGTGTTGTACATACACGGATATGCCTATATAAACATTTTTTTCATATGAAATCATTCTTCTACACCCAACTATATTACCACACGTAAAGAACTGTGGAGACTGCATACGCCCAAGTGAAGTCAGTAGATCTGCACTTGCTTATGCCAATGGCAAAGTTAGCTTCAAGGTCTCATTTACCATGTAAACTTCAACAGACGCGCTGCAACGTCATTTGCAGAGGCAGGGTTCCTTTTTTGTTTTACATCCCTCTCACTTACCTACCATAATTTACTCTCTTACAAGGTCTTCCATAGCAGTCTAGACACTCAGCTTTCATATCCTCCCATTCCGCCTAGACAGCACACGGCTGGTTTTCAGCTAAGCCATTTCCCCTTAAGGACAGGTGAAAGGCGGGCCAACTGATAATAAAGAAAGGCTAGAAAAAGCAAGCTCAAGCGCGAATTGTTTGTGACAGCTAAACCCAAAGTTCCCCAACCACTTCCCCCCCACCCCCTAAATCCTATTTGTTTTTATCAGTGAGGGAGCATCTAAGGTTGAATTGTTGAGTCTTAACAATGAAGAATGCCAAATATTTATGGGCTAAATCAGGGGTCTCAAACTCAAATGACCACGAGGGCCACATGAGGACTAGTACATTGGCCCGAGAGCCACATTACTGACACCTCCCCCCTGCCGCCCTCGCCCCCACTCCACCCCTTCCATGAGGCCCCGCCCCTGCCCCGCCTCTTCCCTGCCCCCATTCCAACCCCTTCCCCAAAATCCCCACCCCAACTCTTGCATCTGAAGAAGTGAGGTTCTTACCCACGAAAGCTTATGCTCCCAATACTTCTGTTAGTCTTAAAGGTGCCACAGGACCCTCTGTTGCTTTTTAGGGAGGAGACAGCGACTGGGACACACTAACCTTCCAAGCGGCTTTAAGAGTTGCATATTTTCAGTTTATGCAAATACATAAAGGCCAAGCAGTTGAGACCATGGACCTCCATGCTAACTCCTCAACTAAAAGAGCATTAAGCCAAAACATAAGGATTTTTTGACAGATCTTAAATTGGAATGCCTTGAGATTGAAAATTGAGAGAGAACTGGTTAATTCACAATGCTGGATTCCTGGGCTAGTATGCAGCTATCAAGATTATTCAGGAGAACTGGAGTTTCGCAATTCATGCAGACTAGAATGACCACCTGATAAAACTTCCATACACTTAAGGTGCATATGAAACTGCTGTTACCTAAAACTCATACTAACATAGGTTAACTAGACAGATAGAAACTAAAAGGAGAAGAAACACTTGCCCTGCCAAAAAAACTCAGGTCATGTGTGCAGACTATCTGCACTGAGTTTGTTATTCACTGTGTTGGAGTCCACAGAGTTTTGGTCATTTCTGCTATAAGCAAGGGCCTTGGTGACAAGATGTGCAGCTGACCCAATACATGTCTCATCTCACATGGTTGTAAAATGTCCATATATTAGCCTGGATACTTCAGAAGATGAAACCTGTCAGAGGGCATAAATGGAAATGAGCAAATGGAATAAAGTCCAGGAATGAAGCCCTGCGTACCACTAGTACCAGTGCTATGTTGTTGCTTCTCTGCAGGGTTGCTGCGTGAGCTAGGGCAAGTCACGAACACCCAGCGTCTCCGTTCTCAGGGTTAAATTGGACTGACACTTAACCTACTTCTCAGGGATGCCGTAAGGCTAAATTAATTAGTGCTTATAAAGCACACTGAGATCCACCAATGAAAGACACTATATCAGTGAAATGCGTGATCACAAGAGGTCTGCTAGAAAGTTATCAGATGCTGTTTCACCTGGAAACAAAAAGTTCAGCTAGTTGAAAGAAGGTAGGAAGACTCCATCCACCCATTCATAGGGTCTCTGCTGCAAAAGGTAAGGAAGAAAGTACGGCTTTCTACTGAAATCTCTCTTCCCCCATTGACAAAGTATTGCATGCTTTATTGTTCTTCTGAGCCATGAAAGAAACAGACAGCTGATTCTCTAAGTTGATAAGATACATTAAGCTCTCTGGTGCAGTTTACCAGGGCCAGGCATTCTCTCTCACTGAACTGTTTAATGAAGCAAGTGTAGCAGGAAGTTTCTGTAACACTTGAAAGTGTCTCAAATTAAGCAAGACCTGCTGCATTAGAAAAGCAATGTCTCCTGACAATGCCTGCTTACCTGAGATCCTCTACAGCAGAGGTTAGTGGCAGGAGCCAAGCTCTGGATCCCCTGAGGCCTTTTAACACCTTATCCACCTTGACAGTTGGTGACAAAATGCCATGACTTGGCAGGGGGTGAGGAATCATGAGTCATTTCAAATGGTGTTACAAAGGCAAGCTTTGTCCTGGCTGATTCATATGTCAATCCCATATACTCACTGCTGACTACAGTGATCATGCAAAGAAAAAAAAATCTTTAGAACAAAGAATGTGCTCATAAGACATTGCCCCAAGTGTTTTTACCTCTGCACTTTGGAAGAAGGAATCAGGTGAGAAGGATGCCAACAGCCTCCATATCCTCACCTAGACATCTTCTGCTTCAGTTAGTTTTCTCCAAAAAACCCAATGCTAAAGCCCTTTAGACACACAAGGAAAGCTGTCTTTGAAGCCCAGGGCTCGCCATCAAGGGTTTTTTTTCCCTGCTGGAGACAGAATATAAACCCTTTTACCCAGGGCATTCAGGACAACTGTTCATCTGCAGTTCTGGGCCTAGGAAGAAGTCACCTGAAATTTCAGTCCACGGGTTGCGTCCGCTAAATTGAAGGAGATATAACAAACATCTGGACTAGTACAAAAGAGAAACGTTGGTTTGTTTTGAACAAAACAGAATGACGAACTGATCTGAGCACTCAAAGATTTAACAATGCTTAACCTGCTTTCAGTGTTGGACAAATCACAAATGAACATGGCGCTCCCTTGAAAATGTCACCATTGCGTTTACATGATGCTATCCTTTACCATCTCCTGTAAATTTGCCATCGTTGAACCCATCCCTCACAACAGCTGCTGGCAACAATCCAAAGACTCCTATTCGGGAAGGCAACATCACTTTGTGATTCTGCTGTTAGAACGAGATATGCATGCAGCACAGCTAGCACCGTTCAGCTCAGACCAAAACTAAGTGCACACAGAGACAACAGTAGGCCCAACACTGCAAGAGCTGTAAAGGGAATGAGCAAGGGCTCCCCTGCCTCAGGGCAGTTAAAAGTAGGAGTGTGCACTAGATAGACCAGCCAGGGGCTGCAGAACAGACAAAGAAGTCACAGAAACTTTGCACTGAAGCTTTTAAAAAGTTGGACATTTTCTGCAGCTTACATATCATCAAAATGTCACAGTGTTACTCTGCCTCTTTAAAACACAGAACTGCTACCCCGTCTCCCTCCACCTCCAACATTGTTCCCATGCAAGTTATATCAAAGGAAGCAAAGGCCTGTTCCTTTGTTTGTGAGCAAGAAAGAAGAGGAAACAGAAACTGACTTCTGCTCAATGACAAAATTAAACAGAAGCCAGCCTGCTGAAAGAACTAAATGTTCCCACACCACATTTACCCATTGATTTGATATCCTTTAACGGAAGCTCTAAATAAGGACAGAGGTACTTAATACATGCCCCCTACTATACAGCTGGAACCAACAGAAAAGGATAAGCAATTAAATGAAGGTAAGACTACGTACAGCATTTCCATAGTTCAATTTAGCACCATTATGGCATGCAACAGGAATGTCAATGTTTGTCATCTTCATCTACAACAAAATTACATAAAAAGAAGAATACAAACTCATCAGAAAATATTGTAGACTTCATGGCTTTACTGGGAGAAAAAAATGCAGGTTAACGACTTGAAGATATTTCAACTCCTAAGCCCAGCTTTTTAAATAGTATTTAGGTGTTCCCCATGCATCACTGGAAGGCTAAGTAACACAGGAGCCAGAGTCTCATTTTTAAAGATGACTTAGGCACTTCAGAGCTCACTTTTGAAAATGAGTATCAGGCTCCTAAGTCACTTAGGCCTTGCAGTGCTGAGTGGCGAAACACCTCAATAGCTTTAAAAACCTGGGCCCTAGTTTCCAGTCTTTTTTACATCCTTGCGTAATTCTGTACAGATTTCTCTCCAGATTAGGAGTTCATTGCTAGTGTGTTCAAACAATCAAGTAGGATAAACAGGAAGCTCCCTTTTAAACAATCGAACATGTATACTTCCTTTGTTTTTCCTTCAGAAAGGACAGTGGTTTCTCTTCTAGATGGATAGCTGGCAAATTAGAGAGTCCCCTTCCTTGCTACCCCTGCCTTGTTACAATTAACAAAAACAATAAAATGTTCCAAGTTTCTTCCTCTTTATTAATTATTAGAACTTTGGTTCACATACATAGCTGTGGCATTTCCTTTTCTGCTCTCCACCCTATGCTATCCTAACCCTAGCACCGCTTCTCCCACTTCCACATGAGGACCTGAGCTTCAACAATTATTCTTAGGATTCCTTTCTACTACCTCTTCACCGATTTGATCTCCTTGAGCTTTATGGTGGTATTGTGACAATGTGAATATGGCACCATCTTTTCAACAGATCTACCTCCGATGCGGATTCAGAGTCAGAACTGCTAACTTCAAGGAAAATAACACCAGCCTTTCGTGCTCTGTTTCGTCCTCCAGTTTGCACTAAGAAGCTAACACAGGCAAAAGGGAGTGAAATTGAAGAGATGGAGAGGGTCTCACTAAACTGGGTGACTAGGTGACAAAATGGCAGGTGAAATTCAGTATTGGTAAGTGCAAAGTAATAAACATTGGGGAAAAAACAATCCCAACTGTACATACAAAATGATGGGGACTAATTTAGCTGCTCCCACTCAAGAAAGATCTTGGAGCCACTGTGGATAGCTCCCCGAAAACATCCGCTCAATGTGCAGTGCCACTCAAAGAGCTAACAACGTTCAGAACCATTAGGAAAGGGATAGATAAAATATCAGAATGCCACTACATAAATCCATGGTACGTCCATACCTTGAATGCTGCATGCAGGTCTGGTCACCCCGTCTCAAAAAAATATATTGCATTGGAAAAGGTACAGAGAAGGACAACAATAATTATTAGGGGGATGGAACAGCTTCCATGTGAGGAGAGATTAAAGAGCCCGGGACTGTTCAACTAAGCAAAGAGATGACTACGGGGGTGGGGTATGACAGAGGTCTATAAAATCATGCATGGATGTGGAAAATGTGAATAAGGAAATGTGAAGGAGTAAATAACACAACAAGAACTAGGGTCACCCAATGAAATTAATAGGCAGCTCATTTAAAACAAACCAAACCAAAGGAAGGACTTCTTCACACAAGGCACAATCGAATTGTGGAATTTGTTGCCATGGGATGTTGTGAATGCCAAAAGTATAACAGGGTTCAAAAAAGAATTTAAGTTCCTGGAGGATAGGTCCATCAATGGCTATTAGCCAAGATGCTCAGGGACATAACCCCATGCTCCAAGTGTCCCTAAACCTCCGACTGCCAGAAGCTGGGACTGGATAACAGAGATGGATCACTCAAAATTGCCCTGTTTTGTTCATTCCCTCTGAAGTATCTGGCACCAGCCACCACTGGGAAACATGATACTGGGCTAGATGGAGCATTGGTCTGACCCAGTACGGCTGTTCTTACATTCTTATGAAAAAGATTTAAAAAAACAAAACAAAAACAAAACAAAATCACATTCCAAAGCCAGCAAAGGCAATGAGGTTGCATAGGAATCACCAAGGACATAATCTGAAGACAATTAAGTGGTTTCACAGAAGACATCATTTGGCCATACAGAACCATTATTATTGGTAGTAATACCTTAGAAGGAACAAACCAAGCCTGACTCGCTGATTCAGACTGAATTATGCAGACCTAACAGCTGGGGATTTTTATTTTATTTAAACAAACTAAACTGACTATTTCCTACAAAAAATACTGAGAGAAACAGAGGCCTACAATGGTACTTGTAAAGAGTTTTATTTTGGGGCGATCGGGGGGAGTAGAACTGCATGGGAAGGTGTCTAAATTTCTCATCTTCGTGGATCTGTCAAGATATTCAAAATACTGAGGGATTCAGGCTTTTCCAACCCTCTTTTGTACAGAAACTTCTCTCACACTCTGGTATTGACCATCATTACTTTAACTCAAGTCAAGATTGCAGTGATTATTGCTTGTAATTAACACCTACCGATAGGCTGAGCTCATAACCTTCTGAAGTTTACAGGATAAACTCAAAAAGCCTACTGTGCAATTGTAGTGATTTGAGTAAACTATGAGCTTGTTTGCCCTATTTGTAAAAGTGCAAAGAGACCAAGTTCTGCCGTTTGTTTTTGTCTATGCCTGCTATCAGAAGAGATAAACGGTGCCATAACAGATAAGAACAAGACTGCAAACAGAGACACAAGTACAACTTCATTGCAAGCCAGCATATCAATTCTCTCATTGACTATTTAAAACTTCAGACTATATTACAAACACTGACTTATTAATAGAAAAAAAATTCCTTGACATATATTAGCTACCCTTGGTAGAAGATCATGGAGGGTGGGAGGGAAAGGAGACAAACATAATACCACAAGAGATTCCAGTCTGTAGCCTGAGTCCTGCAAACACTTACAGATGTGTATAATTTTACTCACATGAGCAATCCCATTGAACTCACAATGGGACTCCGCATGCAAGTCAAGTTAGGCGTACGTCTAAGGGTACACTGCAGATGGAAGCAAGCCTGGGCAGACAGACTTGCGCTAGCAAGGGCTTGTAAGGTAAGCACAATAAGAATAGCCGTGTGGACATTGGGACATTGGTGGAGTCTGGGCTAGCCACTCGAGCTCAAGCCAATCCTGCCCCGTGGGTCCAAGTTCAGTGGTAGCCCATGCCTCTGCTGGTGCTGCAATAAACACAGCAATTTTTAGCACGGTAGCATGATCCCAGCCAACGCAAGTCTCTCTATCAAGGCTGGGAGGCTTGCTACCAGCTTCAGTATAGACATGACATATACCATGTGTTTGCAGGATAGTGCCTTTGTTTACCTTCCCTCTAAGGGCCCCGCACAGGGTCCTTGTGGGCTTCAAGTAGTTTAAAATGGAACTTTTCTTTGTCCACTATTATCTACAGCTGTAAAACTGACCAACTGGACCCCAACGTTCCATTAGCTCAGACTCATCTTTTCACTGCCAGTGGAATGCATTCCACGCACAGCATTCCACTTGCAAGGATAACAGGGTCCCAAGACTGCTGAAAAAAAAAAATGTCTGCAGTTAGTCCATTTTACCATTATGCCATGGGGAGAAGTGTGAAAAGGGGTGGGGGGGAAGCTTACACAGACATACAAAAGGATGGTGGATTATAGCTCCCCTTTAACAACCAGGATTTAAAATATAACCTGAAGTAACCTCTCGTTGTTGTTGTCCATTCAGCAGCAGTAACCGCACAGCTCCGTTTCACTACCAGATAGATTCCTCTGTCCATGTGAGTATTGAGAATACAGTATTTCTTGTACGCCAGTTCTCCATGACTAATTTTTTATCATAAATTATGTACATAACTGATAATTACATAAAAATTAGAGCATAGCCTATGAAATAAATAGGCAGCTGGTTTTAAACAAACCAAAGAAAGGACTTCTTCATACAATGCACATTCAACCTGTAGGACGGAAACTCCCTTATTGGCGGTTACTGAAGATTTTAATCAGCACAACAAGCAACCAATGTCACTATTGTGATGCTGCAAGTATGGAAACAGAAATCATGATACTATGGACTATTTGTGGCTCATCTAGAAGTGGTTCTGTCAATACAGAGCTACAGGGAAAGAGATAGGGTGACCAGATGTCCCGATTTTATAGGGACAGTCCCGATTTGGGGGTCTTTTTCTTATATAGGCTCCTATTACCCCCACCCCCTGTCCCGATTTTTCACATTTGCTGCCTGGTCACCCTAGGAAGAGATGCAACTTATTTTTCCCCTTCCCAGAGGAGTTAGTGAAGATGAGGTTTTGTTTGAAATGTTTGTCTAGTTATACATTACAGACCAAATATCTTTAAAGATAATTATACTATTATTAATAGTACTGTACCAGCAGTCTTTGACAATAACCGTACCCCTCAATAATAATAAAAAAAATATCAGGAAGAATTCTCTCTCTTTAAAAAAGTAGCTTTTTAAAAATAAGGGCTTATGAAGCCAAGGTTTTCCAACATTCCTATCAAGTGGATTTTACCAACAAGAATAGGTCCTGAGCACAACTACCTTCCCACAGCCACCACCTGCAAACTGAACATTATAAGAAATGAACATTCAGACAGATTTGTTACAGAACAGTTCTCATTAAGCAGTGTTTGAGGGAAGGCACTTGCGTTCAGGAACCCAGCAACACTACTGACTGAACTAGTTATCCTGCCAAAGCCAGCTGCTGCAAAGAAACTATTCTTGCCTCCAGTTTTATTGAACCACTTATCACCCTCGAATCACGATTTTTCTTTCAAATGTGAAAAATTAAATATTCACTATGGAAACAGATAAAGAGTTGGCCATGGAGTTACATGAAATACTACTGATTAGAAGACACTAATTTCAATGGTACCCCACAGTACTAAAACAAAGCTTATATGAAAAGGCAGAATTAAGCCTTAAAAAAAATTGAGCTATTTGATTTAGGAAGAGGCACACACAAAAAAAGTTGCATTTGAATTTGGCAATCTATTCAACTCTTACTTTTCTGGCAGTGGTTGGTGGTCCAGCAGCGGTAGTTGTACTCATTGTTAATGGAGGTCTTCTCACACAATGGCTTCTCTTCCATCGTCCCTGGACACAAGTCCCCACACTCCTTTGGAGGTTTATTCCCAACTATGTAGTTGTTGGACACTGCATCTAGTATCAGAGACCAGTCCACCGTGGAGAGGTAACACAGGTCCGAGTTTTTCTCAATCCGGATGGCCCCTCGGGTGATGTTCCTCAGATTATAAAGCCCAATTTCTTTGAGGTTAGTCATCTCAAAGATAACCAGGGCATAGTTGTAGAAGAGGTTCCGCCCGCGAATGACCGTGAGGTTGGGAAAGAGATCGCTGAGGCTCTCTAAGCCTGCCACGCGGAACAGCAGCAAGTAGTCGGTGATAACTGTGAGCTTTGGGAAGCGGAAGTTGCGGTAGTCCTCTGCCTTGGAGATCAGCAGAATCTGGAGGAAACCCTCAATTACCGTGCAGTTCTCTAAGCGCTTCAGCTCATGGATATCATTGCGAATGTCGACATTTGGCCCACAAACTGAAAACACAAGGAAAAAGAAAAGAAATCCTTAATCAACTTCAACAAGTTTTTAAATTTTAAAACAAAATTAAGGCAAATTAAATTGAAACAGCTCTGACTGAACATTTTGTCTGCCATAAAATTTTAACTCCATAATTAAGCTGTAATTTTAAAATAAGAATAAGCACATAATTTGGGCCTACTATTGAATATGCCACTTTCATTTTATCTCATTTAACTGATCAATGTTAATATTACATGCAAAAGAAGAGCGCTAGAAGCACACATATTCTTCTGCAGTGGGTACAAAACTGATGCTTTCTTATTGCTGCTGCAAGCGAGCCTGGATTTTACCATGGAATAAGAATAGAATACACAGTGCTTCAATTAATTCAACAAAACAGGTCATAACTTTTAGGGGCGATCTTTTCCGTGGTGATGGGCTGGGATTTCAATCACATTATTCCCAGGGAGTTTAATGAGAGGACTACACCTAAAAATATATAAATATATATAAAACTTTAACCCTTAGATTACTAATTTAAAGCTCAGAAGAAACTAAAGCATTGGAGAACACAGTATATTTGGCTTCAACCCTCTAAATCCGCAAACCATTCACAACACCAAAACCTACTCTACTTTCCCAGGTTCTCAAGCCAACTTGGCCCCCACACCAGAACATACGAGCTTACAAAAGATCTGTAACATTACAAATATACACAATGCTACTCAGCACTTCCTGTTCTGCAAGCATTAGGAAAAGAAAGTGTTCTGACTTGTTTCTAATTCATGGAGTTCCTGTTTGAATGCACTCCAGTGAACCCAAGTTTCACTAATTCTGGCACAAACCCACAGTGGAGTTCCTGAAGCCCTAAGAAAAACAGGATAAACAACAGACTTATTTACAAGAATACTTATTTGAGTCATAATGAGGAATTTCCCTTGAAAACACTAGATTGAACCCAATGTATTCTCATGAAGTCAGCTGTCAATAGGACAGGAAAAAAATATATGGGGAAACAGCTTCACAACCAACTTAAGTTGTCTGACTTTTCACATCTGGCGAGAAAATGCATACAAAAGGAAAAAGAAACTAAACAGAGAAAGCCCTCTATTATGTCAATGCCATAATAATCACTCAAAATAGATGGGAGCATACATTTTTGAAAGATTGTATTAATAAGTACAAGAATTAACTACATAAACAGCTCTCTATAAATATAAAACAAAGATGCATGGTCTTCTCTAGGGAACAAGAAACCACCTAAAAACCACAAAGCGCAAGGATGAGAGCCCAAGAGTCAGTTGTTCTTGAACTCACTGACAACATCATTCTTTGAGGTATTTGGTGGAAAAAATGGAAAAAGGATGCTCTAATACGGACAATACAAATAAGGCATTGTGAGCTAAAGGAAAATGACAGTTTGTTTAAAGCAAGTTTACATAGGGATCTAGTTGGATGGAGAGGCTATTTGTCTTGTTTTATGCATATTAAACTTAATTATTTTACCACCAACTTTCTCTGAGAAGAGAGTTTGGTCTAGACACAAGCAAATTCTAATACCAACGAAAACTGTCCAGAGCTTCACAAATTGCTTTAGCAACAGAAAGCAGTCCTGTCGTCCCAAAACACCCAGCTAAGACTATTACCGCAAGTTAACAAAGGATCTGAAACATGAACATGCTTAAATCATAGCAGCTTTAACATCCAACAAGGACTTAAAGGTAGTTAACATCCCAAGGGATCAGCTGGAGTTAGTGTACACGTGGTGACGTCATGCAGTCTATATGGTTTTATAAAAATGTAAATGAATATAATGTAACTGGGATATGCTTCATGCACAAGGTCTCTTGCAAGGTATCATTACAAAGCTCATAATCTACTGAGTGTGATCATCCTATTTGTAGAAATGTACCACTCTAGTATCTAAAACTAGAAATATAAAACATAAATCTCAGGGCCTACTGTAATTATGTAAAGCGTGGGCCATTAAGGATGGTTTGGAATCTTGATGACTCCCATTGTCTGCAGATGGCTGTATTTACCTGTGAGCCTTCCTGTATATGTGAGTGCTGGCAAGTGAGTAATGAAGTCTTGCAGTGACATGTGATCATGTCACCTGAACTGGAATCCATCTTTAACCTGGTGCTTTTCCAGTGGGGGAAGGGGGGGGTGGAAACCCAGAGGGACAAAGGGTTCCCGCCTTAGGCAAAAGATATATAAAGGGGTAGAAGAGAACAAGGGGAGAGAGGAGCCATCATGAAGAATCCCCTAGCTATCACCTGAGCTGCAACAAGAGCTGTACCAGGGGAAAGAATTGTGCCCAGGCCTGGAAGGTGTCCAGTCTGAGAAAAACTCACTGAAGCATCTCTGAGGGTGAGATTATCTGTATTTAGTTTGATTAGACATAGATTTGTGCATTTTTTTATTTTACTTGGTGACTTACTTTGTTCTGTCTGTTACTACTTGGAACCACTTAAATCCTACTGTCTGTATTTAATAAAATCACTTTTTATTTAGTAATTTACTCAGAGTATGTATTAATACCTGGGGGAGCAAACAGCTGTGCATATCTCTCTATCAGTGTTATAGAGGGCGAACAATTTATGAGTTTGCCCTGCATAAGCTTTATGCAGAGTAAAACGGATTTATCTGGGTTTAGACGCCATTGGGAGTTGGGCATCTGAGTGCTAAAGACAAGCAAACTTCTGTGAACTGTTTTCAGGTAAACTTGCAGCTTTGGGGCAAGTGATTCAGACCCTGGGTCTGTGTTGGGGCAGACGGGAGTGTCTGGCTCAGCAAGACAGGGTGCTGGAGTCCTGAGCTGGCAGGGAAAACAGAAGCAGGGGTAGTCTTTGCACATCGTGTGGCAGCTCCCAAGGGGGTTTCTGTGATCCAACCCGTCACACACATTATAGACAAAGAGGAAAAATATAAATTTCACTCTTTTAGGGAGTACAGGAAGATAACAGGAGAGGATAGTCTGGTTGATGAAGCTGGCAGAAGCCAGACTACAAGAGTTAAAGAAATCCAATCCATAAAACCTGTGATAAAAGCTGTAAAGGGCGGGGAGAAATCTGTCAGAGGAATTCTAGGATGTCTGAGCGTGGAAATGAATCAAGGTTTCTAGCACTGTATGTCGTTCAGGATTTGGATGAGCAGACAGACTGGCACCTACAATTGCCAGCTTAGAAAGGTCTCTCCAGGCAAACATTAAAATCGTGTGAAATGGAACAACTGCAATTAGAGCGAAAGAGAAAGACTTGGCTTTGGGTCTGACCCTGAATTTCAGTCTTAGAAACCGAAATTCCCCAGTATAAGGGAGGGCGGGGGGAGAATGAACTCAACTGAGTCTTCAATTCTCTGCTCCTTCACAATCCTGCTATACTGGTTTTTAATCATACATCTCAATGATTAGGCGATCATGCTTACTGGTCATTCTTCTACAAGCCTCTCCCCACATCCCTCAGCTCCATTTTTAATCTAGCCCCCTTTTTCCTTTCACTGCGATTCCAGTCTCTGAGATCTGCTCTTCATCCATTCTCTCTGCTTGGTTAAGACTCATCAAGTCTGACAAGCCTCTACGGGAGAACCCGAACACCATTCCTCTCCTCCTGAACTTGTGAGGGAAAGCCACAACACAGCACAACAGAAGATCAATAGCATGATCTTACAATGCAGTTTAATGAAACTTCCTTTTAAAGAAAACCAAAATAAAAAGACAGGGTAGGCCTGATCCCAGAGTGTCTGTTCTGACAAAATGGGAATACCGTCATAATGCTAACACAGGCTGTTCCTTTTCTGGAAAGAGACCCAAAAAAAAAAAAAAAGTACAAATGCCATGTTTTTCCAACTAAATCAGTTTATTTTTTGTCTCCACCTGCTGAAAGGAAAAAGTACCCTACAGTTCCTATTAAGCTACAGGAAATGGAGCAGAATTTATTCTTAGTGCAATAAAATTTTAGAAAGCTTGATTGCTCCAAGATCTTCATTTTGTTAAAGAAATAAAATTTGCACTTAGGTTGACCTTTTGTAGGCCAAGTTCCAGGGTGATGGGGTTTAAAAAACAGCTGAGTTATAAGAGAAATGACAGCAACTCTTATCTAAAGCCTTATAAGATCTGTACACATGTATGTGTTTCAAGACCAGGCTTAGAGAGTCATTGTTTTTAGTTTTATGTTTGCCCCTGCTTGAAAGTTACTTAATTTTAGATACTTAATGTTTTTATACATTAGTAAGGGATCAGGACTTTCTGGCAACAATATAAACTCATTTGCCTCGATTATGAAACACCATCTTCCTAATAAGAAAAACGATGGAGTCCAGGGGGTTTCAATGTGGGAGCAATTGCTTACATGTTAATGTGCAACTGACATTTCTTAATGTAAGAACTGGCTTTTTTTAGTTTGTTGTCTATTAAGTTATATGTTTTGTAGAACTAATAATGAAGATAATGAAAATCACAAAGCACCAAACATGAAACAGGGAAAACCCCTTCTTTCATATTACACCTGGCAAATTCTACCTTTCTGGTAAAGGGGAAATGTCTCCAAGTTCATGGGATAAATGAAAAAAAGACCTTTTTATTTAAGTTTGGCCACTGTTATGCTTTGCTGTCTCATTTCTTTCAGAAGTTCACATTGTCCATGAAAGTTAGTTACTACATAATGCATCATCTTTTCCTCACTTTTGTTCACTGTCCTGAAAGGGCTTATATGAAAAACAAATTAATCTGAGATCAAAGACTACTACAGTTTCAATTTGGCCATGTTGTGTTTTCTTTGGACCACATTTAGGGACTGTGTGTTTAGATTTACAATATAAACTGGTCTCTCAAATGGACAGAAACACACTATAATGTCCTTTATAAATTTTACATGCAGCAGTGTATGGTTTCTTTATGTTTTCGCTACTAAATATTCTTAATTCACCTACAGTAACTATTTCCTCAAATTCAGATCTAAAGTTTGCCACAATGCATGCAACTAACCCACTGTACAGCTGCAAAACAGCTAATATGCATGCATAGCCTGTTAATATTGCTCCATTAAAATATAGCTATTCCTTTTATAAGACTAATATAACAACCAGTATAGTTACTGATAAGGTGACACATTCATTTCCCTCCAGCTGTTTCCAACTTTCCAAAACTTGTCTCCTCTATTGCTGCAATTTATCATGCT
Organism: Malaclemys terrapin pileata; assembly: GCF_027887155.1. Lineage (NCBI taxonomy): Eukaryota > Metazoa > Chordata > Testudines > Emydidae > Malaclemys > Malaclemys terrapin. Next base: position 8,971,899 of record NC_071514.1, on the reverse strand, counting down.
TATTCTCAACACAGAGGTCAATTCTGAGAAGGCACTTTTTAAACTAAACAGTCAGGGTGATTAACCATGGGAACCACCTACCAAGAGAAGTTTCTCCATCTCTTTATGTCTCTAGGTCAAGACTGGGTGTCTTTCTGGAAGAGATGCTTTAGCCAAACTCACATTATTGGGCTCAGTACAGAGGTAACTAGGTGAAATGTAATGGCCTGTGACATACAGGATGTCAGATTAGATGATCTAATGGTCCCTTCTGGCCTTAAAAAAATGTATGAATAAGTTTGATAAAATCCACTTGGTTGTACTGTAAGAATTCAAGCATAAAAATAAGGGTGTTCTCCCCCACCCCCAATTACGTTTCTGCCTCTTTATGATGGGCTTGGGATGAGAGGGGCAGGAATTAGGTAACTTGTGTCTGCTTATTCACAGAACTTCAAAACTTTCCATGGTCTTAGAACATCAGCAAAACAACAAATCTAATCACATTCCTAGCAGTCATCTTTCCTAATAGTAATCACCAGTTTAGAAAATAACAATCTTGAACAGATTAAGTCATCTAAAAAGAATACAGTTAAAATTTCCAAACTGCATATATTTAGAAATAATTTATTTAAATATAATTTTTTAGCAATCATGGCGTTAATCATCCCACAATGGCTATTTTGTGAAGTGGGTTTTTGTCTTACTTTTGCATCATTTCTTCCCTTCCATGAAACAGGAGACTTTGAAATCCTGTTATAATCCCTCTTCATACACATCTACCAAACAGTTATTTAAGTCAACAAAACAATTATGGTTTAATGGCTTTGCCTCTTGGTAACGGGCAAGAAGAGAGACAAAACAAGATGAAAGCAACAGCTTCCGTGCAAAATGCCTGTCTCCATGGGGCAAATCAGCATGAACCTTGCTGTTCAGTACTTGGGTCTACATTGCCACCACATTTCTGGTAACTTATTTATTCAAGCTTAAGAATTAGAGGGCATGACCCACACCTCAAACACGTTCACTGTTTTTATGTGAGAGACTGTTACCTCAAAGCAACCTGAAATCAGTTCATCACTGTCTGGCTTTTACTTACAAATTTTGTGTTTCTTCCAGTTACTCCATTTAGAAAGTGTTTAAAGGAACACCGTGTTTTTCAAAACCTACAATTCCTTTCATTTTAAATCCAATTTGTCAGTGGCTTTAGCTTTAATTTTATGAAATCCAAGACGTCCTACACACAAAATTGTCTCAGTGATCCCCCAGAAGACATTAATGGTCACCACACCTTTAAGGGCTTCTCCTGTCGTTCTGCTGAATGGGAAAAAGAGATCCTTTGCAGAACCCAGGGTGCAAAACTCCTTTTTCAAGCTAGAGGCCTGCTTGAACCCAAAAGGCTCTGTGTCGAGCAGGATCTCTCTAGCCCAGGGGTAGGCAATCTATGGCACGTGGGCCAAAGGCAGCACACTAGCTGATTTTCAGTGGCACTCACACTGCCCGGGTCCTGGCCACCGGTCCGGGGGGGGGGGGGGGGGGGGGGGGCTCTGCATTTTAATTTAATTTTAAATGAAGCTTCTTAAAACATTTTTAAAACCTTACTTACTTTACATACAACAATAGTTTAGTTATATATTATAGATTATAGAAAGAGACCTTCTAAAAATGTTAAAATGTATTACCGGCACGCAAAACAAATTAGAGTGAATAAATGAAGACTCGGCACACCACTTCTGAAAGGATGCCGACCCCTGCTCTAGCCACACCGTTAGAGAATACTTAGTCCTGCCATGAGTGCAGGGGACTGGACTAGATGACCTCTAGAGTCCTACAATTCTATGATTCTATTAGAGCTGAATCTAAGGACAGAGGTTCACTTTCGTCCAGTGAACTAAGTAGTTATATGGAAATCAACTCTGCATTTGTATTTCTCCTGTTTTGTGTACCAATGAGTCAATACAGAGGAAGGCAAGACTAGCTCATTCTCAGAGGCCCAAGGATGCCCCCCCATTCTTCCCCTTTAACTTCTCTCTTGCCAAGGCCCTGCATTACAGCAATGTCCCACACTTCCTACAAAGGAATCGAACAGCCTGATAAAAACGACTCATTTTGGCCACGTCAGATCAAGGCGTCTCCCCCGAGTACCTTAGATACAATTTTAAAGGGTACTTTGGATAGGATGCTGGAAAAAGTGCTGGACACTGAGTGCAGAAAAATATCCAAGCCTCGTAAGGTTTACCAGCCTGGGAATCAATGTCACCATTCCTTGAGGATGAGGAAGGGAGAAGCAGCTTGGATGCTTTGCAGGCTTAGGAAAGGCATGGGCCTTGCCCCCACTGAAACTTGGCACATGCTGGTAGCAAACAGAATAAATCCTCCAGCTAGTAACTTGCTGGATGACTTCTACAGAGTGGATGTTATCCTGTTTTACCAATAGCTGTTCCCGTGCTGCTCAGAAAGACAGAGAATGAACAAATGGACCTGGGTTTTCTTTGACCCAATTTTAAGCGAGATAACCTACCCACCACACAACAGCAGCCAAAACAAAGTCTCACTGGGCCAATCATGGCCAATTCTGAGCACGCTCCCCTTAAATAAGTGAGGAGAGTCTTTCTATACAACTATTATTAAGGCTGTGTGTTGATCATGGAAGTCATGAATTCCATGAATTTCCGTGACTTCTGCAGAGGCCAAACTCGGGCAGCGCCTGGGCCAGCAGCAGCATCCTGGGTGTGTGGGAGAGGGCTCAGATCTGGGGTGCGGGGCAGCACTTACTGGGGGCCCAGCATGTCTCTGCAGCTCCTAGGCGGAGGGACCAGGGGGCTCCACATGCCACCCAGAGGCGCCGCCCCTGCAGCTCTCATTGGCTGCAGTTCCCAGCCAATGGGAGCTGCGGAGCCAGCACTTGTGGTGAGAGTAGCACACAGTGCCCCTAGGCCGCTCCTCCTCCTAGGAGCTGCAGGGACACGTGGAGCCTGGTAGAGAGCCTGCCATCCCACCAACCGTCCCCCTACCCCCAGCGAGGTTCCCGGGCCACACATCTCCCCCCAACACCCGCAGCCACCTCCCCCACCCCAGAGCACCCGCAGCCCCCCGGCCCAAGTTTTAATTAGGGGTATATAGTAAAAGTTATGGACAGCTCATGGACCGTGAATTTTTGTTTGCTGCCCATGACCTGTTCATGACTTTTACTAAAAATACCTATGACTAAAATGTAGCCTTAACTATTATTACTTGCAGACAGCTAGCAGTTGATGCTTCTGAATATGGTGCTGTTGCTCTCCTCCCAAACTCTACTAATAAAGACGATTAGATAAGATCATCCTTCAGTAAGGTCAACACAGAGCCATGTGTCCATCTGGGAGATCAGCACAACTTCTAAACAGTGTTTTGTTATTTATTCCCTATGGAGCCACTTCCTTCTCATCATGTGTTTTCAGCTTAAATCCATGGGAGGTCCTTATTAAAGAATTTGGTCTAGAGCAGCATGTTTGCTGTCCAGCAGTGCCTGCACCTTGGATTTACAGCATTCATAAAGTCACTCATTTCCAAAACTCCCATCTCTCCTTCACAGCAACGAAAGAAATGTTTACTATGTGAGACAGATTTGGAGCTGTCCTGTCATAATTTATGACTACCGTATGTTACAGTAAACATCCCAAATGTCAAGGCTATGACTACACTGGGTAAACTCAATAGATGGCTGTCTGGAAAAACAAGAAAGAAGGAAAAGAATGGTTCAAGATAGCCATCCCTAAGCAAACACTAAAGAGCTGTTAAGAGACAATGTCAGAACTATTAACACTGATGATTTTGCCTCAGTCTCCAGCCACCCTACACAACTCTTTTTCAGCAAACAGAAAAAAGCCCGCAAACAACAAAACAACTCTGATAGGATTAAAAGAGACAAATTCCAGAGAAGCAGTACTTGTTGCAGGGTACCAGACGGAGGCTACATCTGCCCTAGAGACACTACAATGGCACTGCTGAGACTGTGTCCCTGTAGCAGCACAGCATAAACCCTTCCTACATCAATAGAAGATGGTTTTCCACCTATGTAGTTAATCCACTTCTGCAAGAGGTGGCAGCTAGGTCAAAGAAAGAATTCTTCTGTCAATCAACTGCGTCTATATAAGGAGTTAAGTTGACCTAACCACGGCACTCGGGGAGCAAAACTTTTCACAGTCCTGAGCAACACAACTAGCTAGGTCAATCTAATTTTTAAGTGTATAGCAGGCCTGAGACAAAAAAGCTTGCTGGGGGTGTCTGTAGAAGCTACGCTGGTTTTAAGAAGGCTGTCTGGTCACTGTATACCACTGGTCGCAGACTACCAAAGACAAGAACTGTACGTTCTTGAACTCAGTTGGACCTACATGGTAGGAGTAGTTGACATACACAAGGGTACTGTAGACTAGCCCTGGGCTAAGAGTGGGAGAATATTGGAATTTTCACACAAGCAGAGGTAAAGGCCCAAGGCTCCACACCTGAGGGAATGCTCTCAGAGATTCCAGATAAGGGACAGCTAGCTCAGTAAGTAACACCTTTTAAAACTGTCAAAAAGCTACCTGCTTTATCATACTGCCTACTGCAGATATCTGAAGTGGTAACTAAAATATCCCTTTGTAAGGTGCACACTGTGGGCAGCGGAAGTTAATTGCAGAATTCACAGAAATCAGTGACTGGAGACATTCCTTATAGTCCATCCCCTGATAACACAGGATTCTTCCATACAGTACATTCTTGTGTTCTGTCCTGCTAAGAGAGAGAGTCTCAGTCTGGAAAAAAAATTAACCACTTTTCACTTTTGTTCTAGTTTTTTTGTTTTCCTTAATTTAAACTTCAGGTTGTCAGGCACCAAACACAATGCTGCCATGTTTGGTTTGAAAACACTGCAGGGGAACATTTAAATTCAAACAAAAAAAACCATTTTCATTTGAAGTTAAATCATTAAAGTATTCCTGTTTATATTTAGGGCCTTGTTTTGCGCTTAACGAGTCACTATCTGGGGACAAAGCTAACCAATGGTGATCTTTTAGATGAGACTAGAGACTACTGTGCTATCTAATATCTCACAGACAGGAAATACTGCCTGATGCATTTTTGTTTGGTTAATTACACTTCTTACTTCTAGTAACACCTTATACAATTCTTCTTCTGCACTGGTGGGAAAAGGAAGTGTAACGAAAAGGACCATCCCCTATCCTCTGTGTACTTACCGATGATTGACAGTCTCCCTACATCATCCGTTAGCTAAACGCTACATATTTTGTTTAAGCCTTATAGCTCTTCCATATACTTCCTACACAAGGACCATCGTGTTACTCACGTGCCAAGAATCATGCATAACACTCACCAAAGCCTCACAGAGAAGGATGCTAATTTGACCCAGGTTACAAAGCCTCTGCATACCAACTTTTAAACTGATTTCACTTTATTGCTCTAACTTATAAGTTCAATTGAATATTGTGTCCACGATCAACCAAAAATTTATCTTGGCATTGCTGGTTTATATCTCCCTTTCATTCAACTCCACACACAATTTATATGCAGACCTTTTTCAGGTTAACTATTCCGGTCTGTCCTTTTGGGTGGACGGGGGGAACTGCAGGAAGGCACTAGTACACAATCCACATTTGAGTGGTTTAGCCTGTGTCCTCACTGCAAAGTTGGTGGGTTTCCAGCCCAAGTGAAAGCAACACCCAGGCTTTAAGTCTATACTCGAGGAGGGGTTAGCTATCTTGGGTTTAAAGCACCCAACTCAGGTGAGAGGGTTGTGTGTGAACAGGAGGAGAGAATTATAGGCAAGACCAAATAAGAGCCTAAGTTAACTCTATAGTTAAGATACACCTTGTGCTGCATCACTTTTGAAGTTACAGACATGGTTAACTTAACCAGATCATGAAAAAGGTGCAGAATGCAAACATATGAAGAAACTTTCATGTACAGAATTTAAGTGAAAGCTTAACTCCTGGGAGGTAAATCCAATTTTCTTTTTGCAGGAAAGAAGGGAAAAGTGTCAGCCTTTGTGCTGTTTCTTAACCCACAGGATCACTTGCCTGACAGCACCAAAAAAAATAATAAAAAAATGTCACTCTATGTAAGACACAATACACAAGTGAGTAGGTGGCATATTATGATCAGTAACTATGAGAGCAAAACCGTGATAATGATGTTTAAGCTCTATGCTAGTAGTCGTAGTCTAATGCCTGCTAAAGCAAAAATGGAAGACTGAAAATTACAAGCTGTTTATAACAGAATTTGTGTTTCACAATTTGATGACAATAGAGCTTAACAGAAATTGTCTCTCTAGGGGACCTCTCTTCACCTTAAAAAAGGTTGTGTGTACAATTTTATTATTATTTTTTTTTAACAGTTGTCTACACATCCAAGTGACTCAGCAACTGGCTGACAGCAACCTGTAGCACGTACAATTAAGTTGGACGGGTAAGACAGCCAACTCTCGCAGGATGAAAATCATCAGCATGTGGTTGGGCTCAGCAGCCCACATTTATGGCCACTATACCATGCTTTTAGCCGCCTACTACCTCCCGCTGGCTCGGAGTGTTTTAAATCTAGATCTGTCAACTAGTCCAGACCATTTTGACTTCATTAAAAGAAAACTGCCAGCACAGTACCATCATACACAACTGCACTGAGCTTCCAATGGTCAGAAACAGAACGCAATAAAAAGTCAATGGGAGATTATATTTATACCCCCCAGTAATCTATAAATGATTTAGGGTCACAATGTGATTTACCTTAACAATATGTAGGACTTGACCATTAACCTTCGCTATCTGTCCCTCCCCTAAAGAAACAGATTGATTTTTCCCCAGCCTTCTATGGTAATGTTTGGTTAAAACAAACTGAACTAAAACTTCCATTAACCCCAACTTCCGCAAGGCCGGAGTTTTAAAAGAAAAGTTAAACAAAGCGTCTGACTAAACAGGAAAAAAAGATGCTCGTTTCAGATCAAGTTAGCTTAACAAGACTGGAAAGCCCCTGTCATTCCCTGTAGACACACCAAAACACCTTTAAAATCCCATGAGTTGGTCATATTGTAGCCTGTTCTCCCACACAGGTTACAACATGAGCAATCCATTCAACTGAAAAGGTGTTTAACACTTAATGTAGACACTATTTAATAAGTTAAAGGGACTTTCCAAGCATGTTTAACTTGACTGAGCTAATCAGATTGAAAACAAAGTACCTTTTTCTCTCATGGACAGGGGGAAACATGTGGATGGGTACAAGAAGAGAGACAATGTGACTGATCATTTAGGCCACAGGTAGTCAACAGGTAAACTGCACGCCAAATCCCGACTGCCATATGCTTCTGAATGAACCGCAAAATCTTTTTATATACTTATTATTGCGGTGTGAACAATATTTCTCTGAAGTCTGGATCTTGACTATACCTTGACCAAGAAATTTGGACCTTGCCAAAAAACTAATTGACTACCATGATTTAGGCCTTGTCCACACAGGAGAGCTATACCAAGCAATAAGGTAGGGTGTGAATTTAAACCAATGAAGTCACACTAATGTAACTACCCATGGGATCACTCTTTTTGCAGTATAAAAATGTGTTTTCGGTTTAGCTTATGTCACTTTGGAAGGGGTTTAAACTAAGCCAAGAAAATACACTCGTAAAGAGACCATACGGGGAATTAAACCTGCATAATTATTTCAGTGTAATTGGTAAAACCTTCCTGTGTAGACAAGCCCTTACTGTCTCCTACGCCAGTTAAGATGAATTGCGCTACAAAGACATAACCTACACAGGCAGAGAGCAACAGGATGCAAGTACTTCTGCACAGAGCACTCATTTTTTCAAACATGAGGTAAAGAGGAAAGGCAAACACAAACATCCTGGAGTTTCATCAACTATTAAAAAAAAAAAATGAGTTTTACCATCCACAAGAGAGCTTTCAATCATCAACTTAGGACTCTCAGTGTACATCCCTACAAATCATCTTCAATCAATTATTCTACTCTGTGGCTTTTTTTCCACCTTAAGTTAGAATTTGTAAAGGAAAAAACGTTTGTATGAAAACCAGGACACGTACCTCATTCAAGTAGTGACATGGTCTTCCCCAAGTCCAGTGGTTCTCAAACTGGGGCCGCCGCTTGTGTAGGGAAAGCCCCTGGTTTGTTTACCTGCCCCGTCTGCAGGTCTGACCGATCGCGGCTCCCGCTGGCCGCGGTTCGCCGCTCCAGGCCAATGGGATCTGCTGGAAGCGGCGGCCAGACCTGCGGACGGGGCAGGTAAACAAACCGGCCTGGCCCGCCAGGGACTTTCCCTACACAAGCGACGGCCCCAGTTTGAGAACCACTGCCCAAGTCGCTTCAGCTTGGGGACTGTCTTCTACTGTGTTTATACCTTGCCTAACGGAGTGGAGCCTCCAACCCCTGATGCAGCCTTTAGACACTAGCAGAACATTCAGTGAATAGGTGCATGTTTGCATTTCTGATTGGTGAAATGATTATTAAATTATTCAACAAAACATGTATGATCTATATTGTTTGGCAGCTGCAAATGCGACTACTAAAAGCATGTCAGAATATTTTATTAGTCAAGTAACAATCTACTACACTTTTAACTCGATGTGAGAAGGGCAATGTCAGGGAACTAAATGCATACAATCCCCTCTGCAACCTAAGCAGATGTCTCTGAAGAGAACGGGGTACAAAACATTGTCACAGGTGCATGCCCAACAGATCCACAGGAGGAGACTTTGGGCTCAATGAGTCAGAGTGCCCTGCAGAGCAGTGTGGCTGTGAGAGACAGTCAGCTCAGCAGAGATTTTATCCATCCTGCTCGCCTTCTTCAGGCCCAACATAGGGGGAAGCTACAATCACCGAAGTAGCACAGTCAAGATTCCCAGATCTTCTGGGAGACTCCCAGTTTCAGGCACCCACTTCTGATCTCCCACCTTCACTAGGAGAGCAGGGGAGTCATTCTAGGCCATGCCTCTGTTTTGGGTAATGGAGGACTGCAGCCAAGAAAAGACCATATTAGGAATCTATCCTTGCCTACTGCAGTTCCAGCTGCTCCAATTAATGGAGGCTAAGAACAACAGAAACGTATGGGAAGCATTTTTAAAAACAAGTAACTGCTAGCAGTTCTGATGAGAGAAAAGAACTCCATTTGCAACACTGGATAATTGTGCTTTAATTTTAGGCATTTGATTTAGAAAAAAAAAGTCAGCGTAACATGAACTGAATCGAACTTCTGTACATTGAACCAGAATTATCTTAGGCACAGAGACCTCCCAAAGACAAATCTAGAGGCTTTCAAAGCAAATTAGTCTTTGATAACAATATGAACAGGGAAGGAAAGCTCTGAAAAGAGCATACGTTTCTCCTGAAAAACAGGTAACCTAAAATTAACTACAATTCACAGTCCCACCTAACAAAATGCTGCGGGTGCAATTCTTGCCAAGCACCAATGACATGCTTGACTTTATACAAGCCACCAAAGACAGATTCTGCCCCAAAAAGCTTACAATAGAAAAGACATGGGGAATCTTTAAGAGCTTTGCTTCTGGGATATTGTGTGTTGTAGTGGTGGTGGAGGAGGATTTTTCTGGGGGTTTTGTTTTGTTTTTTTTTAAAACAGCATTTTGACCTGCATGGTTTGTCATTTGGGGGTTTGAGGAAATAAGAAGTTTCCGTAAAGGATCTGAATGAAAAGAGGGGGGAGGTACCTGGTGCACTTGAAAATTAAGGACACCCCAAGCATACAAGTCAACATGAAAGGAGGCAAGAATGCCAGACCATGGGGCAGGTGTAAAGGGAATGGCAAAGCAGACTTCCTTTAGAGTGAAGGTAGGGTTATGAGAGGTGTGAACAAAAATGCAGAAAGGGATGTAACAGTACAGAATCTTGAAAGGGAAAATGAGAATCATTTTGATACCCAAAACATAAAAGGAGGAGTTCATTTATCAGATGGCCACCAATAATCTGATTTTTATTGCATCCTCTATTTGATACAAGCAGGGGTAAAAAGGGACACACTTTCTCACACTAATTTGCATTCTTCAAACAGCTACATCAAAAACATTGGGGGGAAAATAGAGTATAATTCATAGAGCCTCCTCTTCAACATATCCAAAGAGGTTTCAGAGTAGCAGCCGTGTTAGTCTGTATCCGCAAAAAGAACAGGAGTACTTGTGGCACCTTACAGACTAACAAATTTATTAGAGCATAAACTTTCGTGGACTACAGCCCACTTCTTCGGATGCATACAGAGTGGAATAAATATTGAGGAGATATATATACACACATACAAAGAGCATAAACAGGTGGGAGTTGTCTTACCAACTCTGAGAGGCCAATTAAGTAAGAGAAAAAAAACTTTTGAAGTGATAATCAAGCTAGCCCAGTACAGACAGTTTGATATCCAAAGAGTTGTAAGAGAAACAGTTCAGAATGGATTTATGCGCTACCCCAGCTACTCAAATTCCTGGCACCTGGTAATTCTCACACAAACTGAAAAAGAACAATTCAAGACCATGGAAAGGAGTTTAGTTCACGCAATAATCCAAAACATCTTCTTAAGAATTCCCCTGAAAGCCCTTAAATGCCTAAACTTCCAAAATCTATTCCCCAAAGCCTCAAGCTAGAGCAACAGGAAATACAGCTTTTTTTTCCCTCTTCAATGGATGCTTTTAAATAAGGGGAAAAAAGTCAATCAGCATTAGACCCATTACAAATCCTGAAAATGCTGCAGATCCAGGAAGTGGGGGCTGGGGAAGGATTTGATCCTCAGATGGTCAGCTTGAAAATCCTGCCTATTTTATTCAGCGAACTGAAAGGGTCAGGAATTTCAGAAACGCTAGGTATTTTGCATTATTTTCTGAAACTTTACCGGGGGGGAGAAGGGGGTGTCCAAGGCTGTAATTAACCTTTATGCTCCAGGGTATCTTCGGGAGGATATGCACCGTGTTCCTTTCTCAACATGCTGCAGATTTTCCATGGTTATACAAAACATTTTAAAATATTCCATTCCTCTAACATTGTTTTTTCCTCCACCAACACGGAACAGCGAAAACATAGCTCAGATAGTGCGCCTCATCAAAGAGCATCCTGCTGGTTATGAAAAACTCTCATTACTCTAGAATTTATGGCAGCGCCACTACCTCACATTCATTGTCTCCGCGCAGAATGTAAGGTCCCTCATACTAATGGAAAACTGGCAATGCTGCCGTTTTTAAAGGATTTCTTTTTTTAAAGGAATTTACACATTTGATTGGTTTAACAGTGTCATTCCATTTCAATGTAGCAATATCGGTCTCACAAGTGTCAAGATACCAACATGAAGCTCTACATGTCCATGTGGATTCTGCAAAGGAGCTTGGAGAACTGTCAATAGTCAAATGACAGTACATCTCTTTCTTGATGCCTGCCGGATGCTCCTCCTTATGGTTGAGGAATGGCAACTAAATTCCAAACTCTCACCATCCCAAAGCAACTCATGTCTGGGGTATTTAGGCTTCTCTAGGAACTTGCGCCCTTTCCATGAAATGCCATCGTATTTCAAATATGCGACTGAGTATGTTCAGTTTGTTCCATTTGTTCTTGATCAAAGGAGCTTTTCTGGACGAGGAAGCTGGACATCTGGTACTTAAGAAACCTGGGAGTTTTTTCCTGTCATGTCTACAAGTTCCGAAAGCCAAGCTCTCCTCAGGCAGTGAGATCAACCATCTCCTTTCCCCCTCTCATTTTCTGTAGTCCTAAAAATGACGGGTATGGAAGGGAATGCACACATTTTCCTCTTATAGCTATTTCGCTCTTTCCTCTGAAACAGCAGACTGCGGTCTTCAGATTATCTGATGGCACAAAGGTGCACTGTTTGTGGTCAGAACTGGGCAGTTACAAGATTGAAAGCAGATTCCACTCTGCCTAGTTGATAGCATTCCTGCCTCACAAAACTGCAGGGATATCCGTCTTCTCCCTTATGCCAGGGGTTCTCAACCTTTTGTTTTCTGAGCCCCACTCCCAACATACTATAAAAACTCCAAGGCCAAGCAGGGGAAGGGGGGCACCTCAAGACTCCTGGCTTCAATCACCAGTGGGGGGCCTCAGGGCTTTAGCCCTGTGGGGTGCCAGTGCTCTGGGTGGGGGGCTCAGGGTTTCTGCCCTGCAGGGGCGCCGGGGTTCAGGGTTTGAGACCAGGCGGGGAGGTGCCAGGGCTTCAGCCCTGCAGCTCCATTCCCGGTTTCAGCCCTGTGGGAGCGCCAGGGCTCGGGACACCAAACTTCAGCTCCACCAGAGCTCAGGGAACCTGGCTTCAGCCCCATGGGGGGTGCCCAGGCTCTGGGCTTTAGCTCCCTACAGTTCTGTTCCCACTTTGAGCCACATGGGGGAGCTAGGGCTTCAGCCACAAGGCCCCACAGACCCCTAAAACCAGCTTGCAGCCACCAAGGGGGCCATGGACTCCTGGTTGAGAACCACTGCTTCATGCAACAACCCCTGGCTTGTGCCACATGCCACTTTGTTCAAAATAGTAGGCATTCTTTCTTCTAGAATATCTTGCATCCAGCCCCTCCTGTCTTTTTGACATACGCTATCATGGTCTTATTGTTCATTGCGAATAGCTCTTCTTTGTGGCGGAGCCAAAGGGAGTCCCCACTGGCCTTCACCTCCAGTAAGTTTAAGTTTCATTGCTTCTCACACACCAATCTCCCCAGCCTGGCATCTCAGGTCCTCACTGGTTCTACAAGGGAATGGTCCTCTGGGGCATTTTCTTAGTCTCTTTTTTTGCTAACCGCCATTTCAACGAGTTTGAAAAATTCTGGGAAAACTGGATCTTGGTCAAGGGGTGCAGGAGATAGTTATGGGACAGAGAAAGCGGAACATGCACAGGTGGTCCTATGGAACCTTGCCCAGCAGAGAAAGTCTGTGCAAGTTACTAGCATCTCGTCATGAATCTACTGGGGAGTGAACTTAACATCCTCGTCTTGAACCACTTCAAGACACCTTTATATATTCAGAAGCAAAATCAGAGCACAACCTTCCTCCCCCAGCCACTTCAATTTTATGCAAGTCACATTTAAATAGCCATAACACTTATCATAGGCAAAGTCTACTTTTGTACGTTACCATTTGTAACTAAAATGGTTCAGCAACAAATGCTTCCATGTGCATGACATGCAAAACATTTAGATTTTACAGTGTTTTTATTCTGTAGGTCTCAACGCATTGTTAACCCCATTTCACAGACAGGGAAAAGGTACAGAAACGCAAAGTTACTTGCCCAAGGTCTCACCTGAAGTCAACGACACAGTCAAGAGCATAACTCAAGCCTCCGGAGTTCTATCAAGACCACACTGCCTCCCACGTGCACTTTTCTCCCGTCTCACCATCAGAATACAAGTCAGCTACAAGGAGACAGCTACTATAATTCAAGAGAGTAGGTGGAGCTGGCAGGAGGGAGATGGCACACAGGGAAGCAGGGTGATTTGAAGAAGAGACCTTGCAAGTTAAGAGGGAAGTGCGAGTCTGTCATGAAGAAAAGGGGAAGCTGGATTTTAGGTAACCAGGAATGAGAGAATATGATCCCTTCAGTCTTTTAAGCAGCAAGTGGCCTCTTATAGAAGAAACCCAAATTCTTCCTATTTTCCTTGCTGATGAAGAGCAAATGACTGCCCTAATTACCAATGTATTTGTGAGGGTATTTTTAAATATAACCTTACTAAATAAACTAGCTACCCACCTGTTTTGTCACAAGCAAACACTCTGTTCATTTTGGTACCAGAGTCATTAGTAGCACCAAACTACTTGGAATAAAATCACTTCCACATTCCATTCGGCCCTTCTTCAGTGCTCCCCAACCCAACGCCCTCAGACAGGCTCCGCTTTCACAGGAAATGACTCACTATCATGTTGGTAAATCACAATTCAACTTGAGTCAGCCTAAAATTCAGCTGTGAAGAGCAACAAATCAGCATGACAGCAAGGTCAGATCTAAAATTGTAAGTCTGAATTATACACAATTAACATTCTCATGCACACTGTTCTGAATTTGCTTAGGAAGTGGTGCACATTTATGCACCCTGAAAGGAAAATACAATTTTACAATTTTTCACTCTCCTCCAAAAATGCCCCCAAGCATAGTTAGAATTCAATTTATTAACTTTACAGGAAAGAGTAGACAGTAGCCCAGTTATACTATCTAAAATCTATTTTAGGGCTTTCTATAATGCCCACACTTCAGGCTCTCAGTGATTCCCAGGAAAAATTAATATATACTCCAAGGCCTCAAGCAATTCATGGAATTTTCTGCTCTTCCCTGGGTATGAAAAGGCTCTGACCAGGTTATTAGATTTCTCTACTCCTTGTGTATCCTCCAAGCCAAAAGGGAGAAGACAAATTTGCATGAAATATAGACCAGAGGTCGGCAACTTCTGGCACGCAGCTCGCCAGGGTAAGCACCCTGGTGGGCCGGGCCAGTTTATTACCTGCTGACGCAGCACGTTCGGCTGATCGCGGCCCCCACTGGCCGCAGTTTGCCGTCCCTGGCCAATGGGGGCGGCGAGAAGCCACGGCCAGCACATCCCTCGCCCGCGCCGCTTCTTGCCGCCCCCATTGACCAGGGATGGCGAACTGCGGCCAGTGGGGGCCGCGATCGGCCGAACCTGCCACGTCAGCAGGTAAATAAACTGGCTCGGCCCACCAGGGTGCTTACCCTGACGAGCCGCGGGCCAAACATTGCCGACCCCTGATCTAGACTATAACATACCAATGCACACTATAAAACATTCATGCTGATGAAGTAATATTGGGGCTCATAAGGTCTGAAGGACAACATGATTACACAAACTCAAACACGTTCCGTCAGTGGTGCATGCAGAAGAAAAGGCTATTATGTAAAACAAATGGAACCAGTAGTGCTCATAAGAATTATACATGGAAGTGGTAGCCCCACCTACAGTTGAGGGTGCCTAACGCTTTCCATTGTTAGACCCCGCTTTCAGTTGCTTATAACTTTGCCAAATTTTAACTATCCAGGCTGAAGTTTTCCATGCCATGGCAGCAGAGACTCTCCCCACCACATGCTGGCACACAGGCACCAACTTTCCAAAGCACCAGGGGAGTGCTCGACCCCCCAGCTGTCCCAGGCCCTGCCCGCACTCCACCCGTTTCCCCCCCCCCCAAGGCTCCACCCCCACCCTACTTCTTCCCAACCCCGCCTCTTCCCACCCAATTGCAAGGTGTGCAGGAGGCTGGGGGGGAGGAAGAGGGGTGTGTGGAGAAGAAGAAAGAAGCTGCCTACTACCAGAGCCAGGTGAATAGCTGATTATTTCATTTGCTGACAGTTCCAAAAATTGAACGAAAACTTTGATTCAAACCAAACCTAGAAATTGGGGGGAAATGGGGGGGGAGTCGCAGGCCAGTCCCAAGCTGGTGGGGGGCTGGAGGGGTGTCCTCGAGCTGGCCCCGTGCAGTGTTCCATTTTCCCTTTGGGAAAATATGGATCACCCTAAAAATGCTATAAAAATTATAATTACTCTGAAAAAGTCAGGCCCTAAGTGTCGCAAATTAGGCACCAAAATTAGCAGACACCTGATAATTTTAGCGTTAATCTGTCGGTCAGTTCCCCTTCTGCAAAATGGGGAGTTATAAATAAAGTTAAATGTTTTTGAACCACTTAGATCAGTGGTTCCCAAACATTTGTCCTGCGTGACCCCGTTTTTGGATATATTGCTTCCAGCGACCCCAGGCAGCAGAGGACACCATTTTGCTTTACAAAATGGTGTCCTCCTCACAGCATGACCTAGCACATAAGGTGCATGCGAGGTCACGCTGTGCGGAGAATGCCATTTTGTAAAATGTCATCCTCTGCACACTCAGGACTGCTGCAACGCGACCCCACTTGGGAACTGTTGACTTGGATACTACAATGAAGAGTGTCATACAAGCCTATGAAGACATTAATTCTGTATTCAAGATTTAGATGTTGTGCAGTAAATAAGACCTCAGGCCACCCAATGAATGATGAGCATAAAAAATATTTAATAGTTACACATTCTGTGAGAAACATCATTCTTGCACAATAAATAAGACAGGGATCCTATTGGAAAAAAACATCATGTGGTGATGTAATTAAAGACTATCATAATACGTAAGCACAAGGAGACCGCATTAAGGTTGCACGAGCGACCTCAAAATTCTAGCATTTGCTAACTTGTGTGCTTGACTTGGCAACCTTAACATTCTTTTAGTGTAGGGTTGGGTGGGGTGTTTTTGTTTGTTTGTTTTTTAAGAATTATATAGACTGCCTCCTCAGTCAGTCAGTCAACAACCAAGACTCCCCCACACCAAGTCTCAGGTTTGCTAAGAACAAATTTTTGCACACATCTTGAAATGCCTGGTAATACCTTGCTTCACAGTGAAAAAAAATTTTTTTTTAAATCTGGAGGAAAAAGAAAGTCATCCAATGATTTCAATACATTTTAAAAATATTCATGAAATTAAGTCACTTAACACCCCTATAAGGTCAGCAATTATTCCTATTTTACAAATTGAGTTACAATGCAAATGCATGCAAGAAAATACATTTCTTCACAACCCCTGCATGCTGTCAGCTATAAGAACATAAGAATGGCACTACTGGGTCAGACCAAAGGTCCATCAAGCCCAGCATCCTGTCTTCCAACAGTGACCAGTGCCAGGTGCTCCAAAGGGAATGAACAGAACAGGTAATCATCAAGTGATCCATCCCGTCGTTCATTCCCAGCTTTTAGCAAACAAAGGCTAGGGACATGATATTTGATCACCCCCTGTTTTATCATGCATGACTACCCAATATTGTTGATCATAAAATTGTCCGGTCCCCTTTTTTTTTTTTTAATTCAGCTATAACATTTAACTTGAGACTTTTCTATCCCACTAGTGGACAGATAGAGGCTAATACACTGATGCTGACAACATCTTGCTACGTTTTTTTATTTGCTGTTCAAAAAAACAAAAACAAAAAGCCCATAATTTATTACTGTCAAAGTAGTATTAAAACAGGACCAAATCCGCAGAGAGAAAAGAAGTGTGAATGCAACCTTGCAGCATTGCAACATAACATCAGATTCAAACATTCCAAGTGTCTGTCTGTCTCTCTCTCTCTCTCGCACACTGCAATGTGCTGTGGACAATTTCAAAATACTGTCACTGATGAACACCAATAACCAAAATACATGAACACCAATAACACCTCAGACAATGTTGGCTCGCCCACTGAAATTAGTTATACGTGTTGTTGGGTTTGGGCTTTTTTTTTTTTTTTTTTTTTTTGTTAAAACGTTGGAAACCTTTTTTACCAGGTTAACCAATCCTGACTTTAGTCTACTTGGCATTTCTAGAGCACTGCCAATAATATATAGCTTCATTCAGACCAGTACAAAAACTGTTAATAGCTAATGACACTTACACATGATCTTACCAGGCTCCTCCTTAGAGATAAGCATTTAGTCTGTCTAACTGCAAAACGGACGTCTGAAATGGAAGTGCATCTGTAACAGAGGAAGTCTTTCAAAAACTACTGCCCCAACAATGTAGCGAAGGTACATTTTCAGTCTTGATGCTTTCTGGTTTGTGATTTTTTCACATATTGTTCAGAGATGAAAGAACTGAGAACAGAGATTGCATCTGTTGCCATCACAATTTAACCACAGTCTATGTATTTATACAGCGGAACCTCCAAAATAACACTGCATCTGTTAAGATGACAGTATTTTTCCATAGGAGCTCTGCTTTGTTGCAGAGCAAGTCTGACATTGTTGCTTTTGAAGTGCTGATTGTGATCCACCCCAAATTCCTTTATAATCTTCATCAAATGTGTTGAATTGTAAAGCTGTTGTTCTCTTAGTGTGGCTTGGAAACAATAAAATGTTAATACATCTGATTAGTGGGCAGTTGGCACTAAAACTCTTCTACTGAGAATGCAACATGTTTATTTAAACAATGAGCCACCAGGAAACCAAAATTTGATTTCTTGATACATACAAAATAAAAGCATATAAAACCAGAATTCTCCTGCAGATGTAGCTTTACATCAGACACTTTCACAGCCCATCTTCAAGAGAAACACTGCAATTCTCCCATTTCTGTTACAGCTGCATGATAGCTCACTAATGAGCCACCGTTAAGAGAATATTTGTGCACTTCTATAGAACACTTGGACTTAAACTGTTAAGCTGGACACAACCTCAGGTTTTTACTGGTTTCAGAGTAGCAGCCGTGTTAGTCTGTATCCGCAAAAAGAAGAACAGGAGTACTTGTGGCACCTTAGAGACTAACAAATTTATTAGAGCATAAGCTTTCGTGGACTACAGCCCACTTCTTCGGATGTTTTTACTGTGATTCTAGCGATTTAGTTTAGGCCTAAAACACAGGGATACGGTGGGGGTGTTTTAGAAGCCTCCTTTATAAAAATCGGTATGAATAGGGAGGTTTATGCATTTATTAAACTTTCCTTGCTGTGGTGAAAATTCAAACAGCATTTTGCTAGCACATGAAAAACAGACAATGAAACTGGACAGAACCAAATGAGCTTTTTCATCCAGTTTCTGTCCAGACCCTTAGGTCACTCCCAGATTCACAACCCAAGCTGGCTCAAAACCCTGCCCTTGTCCTCAAACAAACCTAGGCCAATCTCAGTTTTTGCAACACTACAAAACCAGATGAATTTCTCCCAATTTTGGCCTTTCACTAGACAAGTTCATGCATCAATAACCTCCATCCGGGGTCTAGCACACGGTAGGACTACAGGAAAAGATGATCAACCTGTTAATAGAAAATTCCCCTCCGCTGGGTTCTCCAGGGAATACCAAAAGGTAGGCTTTAAGCTTTAGCTACCTGGGATAGGATTGGCAGTCCACCTGGCCTTTGGCATTTTCCTCTGTGCTGGCTTACAGGGCTTCCCTCTATCCAATCTCAGTACCGCACAAAATGGGGAGAAAGAAGAAAAAGTGTACAAACACCTTTTGTAACAGCAAATTACATCTGCCTCTGACACTGCTGGGAGGCCCCTTCCCTCCGTTTCTCCTGGGAGACTGGATATTGCAGGGAAGCAATAAAAAAAAAAAACAACTATGTCAGAAAAAATTCTTAGCCACCAGAAACTGAGGGGGGAAAAGTTTAACTACAAACTAATACAGAACCACAAGCTGCTTCTTCCACCTGCTAAACACCGGAAACAACTGGACAACAGCCAAAAACTCTCCTGGTCAGGAGGAGGGATATCACCAAAATTCTGGAAGACTCCCATCGGCTGGAAAGGAGAATGACACTGATGTACCTGACTGGGTAGGAGTGCACTGAATAATTTTCTGCTCCTAAACTGGGTTTCTGGTAATAAAGTCAACAGGAGTCTTCTGCTAAAATCTACAAATCAAAAGTCTCTCTCTGCATCCTCTTAACTGCAGTGGCATTTTGGGAATGGATCTAATCCCAATGGAAATTTATGAAATTTAGGTACATTAGGCAATGATGTGTATTTAACTATGGGTCAATGCTTGGGGAAAGCATTCAGTGATCAAGAGAGAAAACAGAATATTCCACTGATTTCAAACAAAGTATTTCCAGACTGATTTCACTCAGCTGAGTGTTTCACTGTGGCCCACTGTTGCTCTCTGATCACAAACCATCCCTCTCTTTCAACAGCATAATGGAAGTGATACTGAGATTCCTACCAGGCTCATGTCCCCAGACCCTCTTTGGGGATGCCAAGTTTCTTCCTTTAGTAGGGATTCCCAACTGGAACCACCTGACCCTAGCACCATGTCCTTCTGGCATCTAGAAAGCCCATCCATTTCCCTAACATCTCCTGGCTATTTTGTGGTCACGGGTTGCCCCACCACTTGGATCTCTTCCTCCCTATGAATAGCTTTCCCAAAGTAAAACTGATTTGATTCTTGCCAGTTTCATCACTGCCCATTGGTTTCTGAGTAGCTAAAGTAAAACAGATTGGAACGGTGTTAATTTCAACACATCGCTGATAAAGAAATAATGAGGAGCCTGTCCCTACACGCCACAAAAACAGCACTGAATCAGATCATGTTTGGGAAAGTTGTTTTTGCAACCGCAAGTGCCAGAAACAAGCCCTCGGCCCTATTTATTTTTAATCAAAAGTTTAAATTCTGTAGACGCACATCACCTGTTCCTACTATCACTAACAAGGAGACTTCTTAAGCCCTATATCAGTGTCCATCCAGTTTCAACAGAGTCTAGAAGTTAACTGGATGTAATGGTCTACACCAGGGGTTGGCAACGTTCGGCACGCCATGGTTTTATTTACCTGCTGACACGGCAGGTTTGGCCAATCGCGGCCCCCACTGGCTGCGGTTCGCCGTCCCGGGCCAATGGGGGCGGCGAGAAGCCGTGGCCAGCACATCGCTCACCCGCGCCGCTTCTCGCCGCTCCCATTGGCCCGGGACGGCCGCGATCGGCCGAACCTGCCGCATCAGCAGGTAAATAAACTGGCCCGGCCCGCCAAGGTGCTTACCCTGGCGAGCCACGTGCCGAATGTTGCCGACCCCTGGTCTACACCATACATATGGGGAAAACAGATGTTTTACCAACAAGATATCACAAAACACAGCAACACAAACTAACTAGAAACACACAGAATTAAGGTAACAAAGTTACCTCTACAATATCTTAGCGCAACACAGAGCTTCTGAGATATCCTGCTGCTCCTGCACATTGTTGTATGTACAGCACGCTCCCCCACACTTAATTAACGTTTTCCAATATGGTTTGTGTCTGACTAATTTTAATCATGGGGTGAGCCTGAGCCCATTACCCTGTCTGATACTTTGTGCAGTTTGCCCTTTACAAATCAAGTGTTGAAATAGAACAAATCTTGAATATAACAATGAAAACGTCATACTTTGTACTCTCTGCTAATTCAAACTTGCATGCTCACCAGTTATACCTGGTATATTACAACAACATCGGAAACGAACAATACTTAGAAAAATGCTTCATCTTTGCTCCAATTTATGGATGTTCTCTCTTACTATAAAGCCATACAGTATCATGAAAAATTTAAAAAGTAATTTGTATAAACCTAGCTTATAAACTTAACAGCAGGTACAGTACATTTGATTTAAATAGACTGTGCTCTGATAAAGTTTAAATTCCAAGGGACAAAAGGATACTTGGACTATTTCAGATCATGCTCTGAACACTTCCAGCACCTGAACTTCAAAAATCCTCCCTTGTTTCTGAAAAAACTGGAGTATTTGCTTCAGCATGAAAAGATTAGAAATTACACAAACCTCCATTTAATAACTAAATTATTCAAATAATGGAAGGTGTGGTTGGAGAAAATCAGGAAGGTCAGCACAACACCAATTAAAGGAAAAACACACCACAGTAACACGTTTATCTCCAGAATTAGAAGAGCTCTTATGTGATCTATATGCTCCCACATTTTGACACACACATTTTTTTCCTTCTTTCCAAAATAAAGCAGTAAAGTATCCTAAGAATTTTTTTTTAAAAAACCCTAACTAAAAGACAGCGCGCTGATCAGAGCGGATATTCACACTTGTAAGTAAACAGAGCTATCTTTATAGCATGTAATGGCACCAATAACAGGTTTGCAGATAACACTCTCTCTGACCCGTCACTGAGCTATTTCAATAAAAAAATATTCATTTTGCTGGCATCATGTGGGAGATGAACTCATGCAAAAACAAGTGTTTTTACAAACTAAACTATTATTACCAACATTAATTCCTGCAGTAACAAAAAAATAGATAAGACATAAAGACAACATCTTTAGTAATACTTATTTCATTTGCAGTTACAGTACAGAAATATAGTAACAGCTTATGTTAATTCTCTGACGGAAAAGAGCTTTTCCCTATTTTGTAGAAGACATGCACCTTAATTCAAAGAAGTCTGAACAATACTGTGTCTATAAATGTGGTACTTAAAACACAAACTTGTCAGCAAAGAAAAATGTTAACCAGTTTATTCCTCTAATTAAAGAAATAAGTTATATTAAAATTTGTAGTAAAATTAGACCATGTTCCTGCAAGACAGTGTTCTTGTAGCACTTTCAAGGCTTATTTTTTCCTGCATTCCTGTTCAGGTATGATCATACTGCATCAATCAGGGGTAAGGAGCTTACTGGGTGGATGTGTGAAAAATTCATAGATATTAAACGTGTTGGAAGTCATCAACAAACTAACCTGAAAGTCATAGAGACAATGATACATGCTGATGTACTTACTGTCAAGCCAAACAAGAACGGCACTATCAGTTAACAGGGTAGTTTGATCTTTTTGAAAAATCAAAACAGTTATTATTTAGATTTGACTAATATCAAGGCTTTAATATCAGAGTTTCTTAACAGTTTTGCCAAAAGCAAACTTATATGTTCTCTTTTGTAAACGTACCTATAAAATACAGATTATATATATTATGTCAATTTTTGCTTTCAGCATACTAACAAATTTTACATAGCCTTGTATTTGCTTGTACCTTGTAGTTTAAGAAATTAATCATTGATTTAACTAACAGATCTAGAGGGATCGCTTAGATTTAGTATTTGTGAAGATTAATTAAACCATCTGTAAAAGACAGAACAAAATCTAAAACACACCCCACCAGCACCAGCTTTTGGTAAGAGATTTATCTCCCTAATAAATCAATACGTTACCAAAGTCTCCTTTCTAAACCTTTACAAAAAATTAGTAGCCCTGCCTTGAACAACTTTTTAGCCTGTGTATGACTTTTGAGGAGTTGATAAATTTATAGTCCATTTGCAGACCGTATAAATATTCATTCATATTATACACCTATGTTGTTATTCATTTGCCTGTCTTCAAAGTCTGCTCCAGACAGTTTTGGATACATAGAATACATAGTACTATGAAATCTGTTCCGATCTTGAACTCAGATAGCACCTGCTGCAACTTGGCTAAGAAAACAGTATCAAAGCAAGTTAGCTAAAAAACCACAGGTGCCTTCTTATGAATTACTGTTTGTTGATTTCTGCTTTTGTGCAATAAAAGGTTTTGGAAACTTCCTTTTTTAAAATCATCATTGCATTCAAAGTGTTCTTCGAAACAGGAATTGTAACAGAAAGTCTCATTATTATCTATGAAACCTTATAGTAAATCCAATCTTTGTTAGAAAGACTGCTGCAATAAACTGAAGTCACACACTCTTGCAAACAACTTTAACCATTGCTCAAAACACTTGAGATACAACTTACTACAATACAGCACAAGTCATTTTTTTAAATTTAGGGATACAGAGTCATCACATTTTTCAATACAAAATTGCATTTGCCACTACTGATGTTTACATTAAGCCAGCTGCTATTAGGTAAGACCATAAAGTCTTTCCAAATACGAGAGAGGTATACTAAAATTCAAGTAGGAAATTATTTATTAAGGTCATAAACCAACGTTTAAGGGATGGTTTCAAAGGTTTGGAGTCTTCTTCAGTTTAGGTGACATCTTAATATTACAGGAGGAAGAGATAAATTAATATCTTTAACATCTTATTGATGAAATTCAACATTGTGTGACAAGGTACAGAGGGAATAGGTACAAACTAATTTATATTTTTTGCTCAGTAAATTTATTACAGACTTTTGGTGGAATTTTTTTTTATTGCTTTAAATCATTTTACTCAATTTAGTCTGTAAACTACCCTGATGCATACATCACACATGACCATCTAAACAGGTTAAAAGAAAGTTGTGTTTCATGAAAGATCATGAAGTGATCAAAAAGTGTAAAAAACAATTTGTTTTTACACAGTATTTGTGCCTCCTAAAATTTAAGGCCAGGAAGGATGTTACTATGCAGTTTTTTCTGTTCACAAATTATATAAACTACCTACAATATAACTCATCATTTTAATCCATGAACTGTCTTCTCTCAACTCACCAAATGAAAACTTTCAATGACCACCAGTAAAACTGAAGTCTACTGAAGAAGCATGAAATATTGATAGAAAAAAAGTTCTTAATTAATGCTAATGTAGTTTTAAAAGCATAATTACAACTTCAGCCCAATAATTTATATCCCTAAAAATATTGTATTGTATTTTAATCATTAAATCAAAGATTTTATTAAGCAGAAGAGAAATTGGTATATTCTTAAATGTAAATTTAGTAAAGCAAAAAAAAAAAAAAACCACACTTGAAACCATTTAACTACACCCCAAGTAAAGTACATTATCTAAACTAGCCATTTAACAGTGTAAAGAGACTTAAAACTAGCAGGTTTTTCTTCTTGTGAAAACTTTAAATGTATAGGCTTTAAGGAAAGAAATCTAGAGTGCAGACAATTAAAGGCAAAAACAAATTATTTAACTCGCATTTCAGAGTCATTCTAACATTAATTTTAACAAGAATGATTGAATGTTATTAGAATTACATGTTCGACTTTCACTTGTTTATAGAATCCACACTATTCCTCAATTAACAAAAAACTAATTTCTTCTGTTTCACTGAAGCTAAAACCAGTTGTTCTCCTACCCCACTTCTAACAATATTTTTGTCATTAGTTATTTAGTCAAACTCTTTAGTTGGACTTTCTTTACTTTACAGGAAGAAAAACATTTTTCTCCCCCAAAATACCAATTCTACAATTAAACCAGCTACTATGCATCCATTCCATAACAGATCCTATGTTTTGTCCTTTTAACACATTCTGCTTCATATTAACACAATCACCACCATTTCCTAACCCTTTTAGCTAGTAATTCATACAACCCTTTGTCCTGATTCTGATATTTTAAATTGATTTAACATGTGCCTTTACACTTGTTGGTGTTATCCTTGATTACCTCACTGTTCCTTCCGATGAACTCTAATAATAATAATGTATTGATAACAGAGAAGGAATATTTAGATACAATTTTCAGTGTACCTGATTAACATTAATTCCTTTAATACTGAAACATTTCATATTCAGTATCTAAATTGCCCAAAGAATTATGTAACTCATTCAACTATAAACTCTTATAACCAAGCATATTAGGAGATATTGATGTTCATGCTACACACGTACCCTGACTACATTCATAAGGATTTTTTACTATGCATCCTGAAATATGGATCTAAAGATGCCAGCATGTACTATTGTTAATAAACATTTCAAACAATGTGTAGGCTGTACGTATGGGCTAATACTCAAAGCCAAGATAAACCGATTCATTGACATAGCTATGGGTCCAAAGTAGCATTACAACAGGTACCATACTAATGGTATTTTTATTCTGGGTGTCTAATTTTTTAAGGCACCCCTTTCAGCTTTCTCCTTCCATAAATACTTTAGGTAAGGAAACTAAAGCCAAATTTCAATATGCTCAACACTGGTGATCTTACGCAGAAAAAAAAGGACGTTCTGAGTTTAGGGTGCATCTTAAACCTGCCTCAAGATTTAAAGAGTCTCCCCCAACACCTGTCCATCTTACATACCACATGAACCATCACACCTGCACGAAAAGTTTATCTCAGGAATGGATTTCTTTGCTCTTTTGACAAAACGTTGGTATATTGTGAACATCTTTTCTGTGCATGTTGCTAATTGGAACTTTTCCTTTTAAAGTACTTGCATTTTAAAGATTTTTTTTTTGGTGATTAAATCTCATCTCTTACTGATTTATTAAGTATTAAAGGGTTTTTTTAATTCCTGTTGTACCTCCTGTGTACTCGTAATTAGGCATGCCTTACTTGTTTGACCAGAAACGGAAGTGCCTTTTAGCTATGACATTATATATGAAAAACAAATAAAAATAAGATCAATCCTCCTTCCTCTATTGTGGGGAGAGGAAAGAATACAAAGTGATGCAAAACATCTGTCTGGGGGTCATTTTTCCCCTAGCAGCAAAGTTCTTTCAGTAATAACTCGTGAAAACAAAGGCTATTAAACTGCCAACTACAAAGTCAACGTAATTAGAGGCAGTATTCAACTAAGACAAGCTTCTCATTTTATTTTGTCATATTGAAATGCCTGGATCGTCCTCAAAATAAAAGTATTTCATGTGAGATTTATTAACGGAGTCATTTTAGCTAGATGACCCAAATACAAACATTTCAAAGGAGTGAAAAATAAAATCTAATGTATTGCTGTTGCCTCTGTTAAGAGAATGTTTCTCCTCTCAACCAATTCTTACTTGCAGATGTTCTGGACTTGGTAAAAATAATTCAAGAACATTGGGCCAGTGTATTCTTAAACTGATGGAATAAAAGTTTAATTTTTTTACACTTATTATTAATCATCATTTACCTTGATTCTTCTAGCTACCAGCACACACCACCAACAACCAAAACCAGCAAGCTCTGAGGTTTTAGTTTTCAACCCTAAGGATTAAACCTCCTCTCTGGAAAGCAATTCTAGCTAAAAGATTCGACTTATCCAAGAAAGAAAACTCTCACAGCCTTGCGGGCCCAAGCATTACAATGTTAAAAGCCAAGTTGTGCCCTGACTTTCAAAGAGTTAATTGGCATTCACTGTCTAACGAAATACAATATTACTCAACATGCCTTACAGATTCCATCTACCCTAGCTTTGCCCGAAACGTTTCTACAACTGGTTTAATTGCCGGTACATCCAAGAACTTATTTTCCAACTTAAACCGACTATTTAAAGAAGCGCCTGGATGTTTTGGGTTTTTTAAGTTTCAGGAATTCTTTCCTCATATTTGAATGGCTGAAATGCATTTTCTCCTCCGCACACCTTTTCACAAGTAAAAACGGGTGACGCTAATCAATGGTTAGGGAGTTTTAAAAAGTTAAACCATTCAGCTAGTAGGAACGGATCTAGCATTAAGGACCGGATCTCCTGTCTGCACAAACACTGAAAGACAAACAGAGGGAGATCGAGCACAATGTTAAAATGGTTGAAATAAAAAGGCCAATTTAACAACACCCCCCAATCTCCCCTCCGCCCCCCGCCAAAAACGGGGGCCAAAATAACCGTAATGTTAGGGGCCAGCAATCCAAACTAACAAAACAGAAGAAAATTGACCATCCGCACCGATTAATATGCTGATCATTGCAATCTAGTCAATTTCAGCTCCCACCATCCCCACCCCCTTCTATTTTCCCCTGCAACCAAAGGGGGCGGGCAGAGAAAATAATCACAGGTTTGAAACGTACAAAAACAAAGTCGGGGCTTTTGCAACTCCCAAACAACACGGACAGACACTGCGATTCCGAAAAAAATCACCAGCAGCAAGAATCCACACCAGACATCGTTGTGCACTGGAGACTTAACCATTTGCAGCGCGTGTACACACACACACACACACACACACAACCACGTTTTCCACAACACAGAATTTAAACACACACACAGAAGAAAACAACTCGTGCTCTTTTAAAAGAATCAACCGCAGAACTTCCGTTCTAGGTATAAAAACAGCTTCTAATGTATTGATCTCCTCATCTTTAAGTCTCTAATCCTTCCAATCATCAATACATTTGTCCGTCCCCGTCCCCCCACGTTGTATAGACCTATATCAAATAAATATTAAATCAGTGGCCTTTGTATGCTGACCTATAGTCCTTTTACATCTGTGCATCCCAAGAAGGGAATGCCACGCTTTGCAAAACAAACACAAAACACACAACCTGCCTATTCACAGAAATCCTTTCAATTAGAGGGCATTAAACCCTGATTTTTAAAAAGGCATCCAACGATGAAAGTCAATATTTTTTCCTTCCAAACACTTCTGAAAGCAAGTATTCCTGGGCCTTTCGATGTTTATTGGGCACTTTACAGTCTTGGGAGTTTAAAATCTGAATATTTAGGAGAAAATCTGGAGAGGATTTAAGAAATGAACACAGTAGGTGAAAAGATGAGGGGGCTGGAGAGAAGCAATGGGAATTATTACTCTTCAGACACGGGAAAGTGTCTAAACTCTGGTTAAATACAGGAACATCAAAGCCATCCACTCCAAGGGAGGAGAGAGAAAAGAGCAGTCTGAACTCAGGGTATTAAATGTGCTTAAGGAGCAGATTCAAGAACAGGAAAACACAAGCAGCCCCTGAAACTCAAAAGTCACCGCAGTGCAAAACAAGCGTAACCCCCCCCCCCCCCATGTTAAATGAAACGCAAAATACTCACTTTCTCCATTTGTTGGCCACAGACAAAGTGTGGCAAAGAAGAGCAGAAACCCCCAGAATAAGGTCAGGGACCCTCCTCCAGCGCCAGACTTCATTCCTTTTTTTTTTAAATTACGGACAAAATCCCCCTTTCCCAAAAAAAAAAAAAAAAAAAAAAAAAAAGCCCAAATTTCTCCCCCTCCACTCACACAGAAGAACTATAAATTGGGAGGGTGGGGGGAGACCTAGGGAGGGGAAAATAACCTCCTCCTCCTCCCACACGCGCACACACAAAAAACACCCCTTTGGGTTTGAAAATTAGAAGGTTTTTTATTTCCCTAGCTGCTGTTCTTCCGGAAAAGCCACCCACAGACAACAATGAAAATGTGGGCTGGGCCCCCCCAGAAAGGGCGAAGCAACACTCCCCCTCAGCGCTGCCTGCAGTGATACAATGTGCCCAGAAGTAGCAAACATGAAGCACATTGGGGCTGGCAGTCTGTATCTTCAGCCTCCATTTTCAAACACCACACAGGCGCAGCAAACACACGCAAAAAAAAAAAATGGATGGGAAGGGGGGGGGGTCCAAAGCAATCTTATGAGAGAGGAGGAAATACAGCTTCCCGAGACTGGAGATTATTCCCCTAAGCAGAGACCTGAGACTGCTCCATAGGGATTCCCCCTTTCAAGCTCCCCCCACAGTACAAAAAAACACACCCAGTAAGTCCAGGTGGCTGAAGACCCTACAAACGCGGAATAAAAATGAATGAAAAGGCCTCCCCCTCTCCCTCGTCTCAGCGCGGCTGCCACCGGCTCCTTCCCCCCTGCTAAAAAAAAAAAATCCAGGACACACACAAAGCGGCAGCAGGGAGAGCGGAGCCGCTCAGCACTTCTCCTCCTCCTCCTCTTGCTGCTGCTCGCCTCCTCGCATCCCTGCGAGCGCAAAAACCCAAACAAAACTGAACCCGGGGCGTGCGCGCTGCAAACCCTCCCCGCTTCTCGTCCCACCCAAGCCGGGGGGGAGTGTGCGGGGGTGAGGGGGAGGGTCGTAGCGGGAAGGGGGAGAGATCCGGTTGGCTGAAGGTCAAAGCCCAGGCGCTTGTTGCAAAGGGGTCCGTAATGCCTCCAAGCGGGGAGGGTGCAAGGGGAGGCCCCGCTGCTGCTGCTCGGGATTTAAGTCTGTCGCTGTTCTTTGCAGCAGGGCTTGCGCCGTTGCTCGCTTGCACGGGGCAGAGGGAATGCTGGTAAACAAGAGGCGGCCGCCGCCGCTGCCGCCGTTTGCTGCCGCTGCTGCTGCTGCACTGGGGGCTCGCGCGCGCGCACGCGCTCCCGGGCTCCTCGCGCTCAGCTGCGGAGGCGGCGGGGGCCCGGAGCAGGCGCGAGGCAAAAAGAGGAGAGCGGGATCGCCGGCGCCGTCCGGAAGGGAGCCCGGGCGGGGGAGGCAGAGCAGCGGCGCGCGCGCGGCCCCTGCAGCCCGTGTTGTCCGCGCGCTGCTGCAGCCTTGCCCCCGGGCGCGGGTCTGCTGCGCGCTACCCCTCCGGCCCCTCTAGGGCTGCCCCGTGCCACATGCACGTCAGGCTGCAACTCCCCCATGCCTTGGTCTCCTGCTGCATCCCAATGTCATGCTGGGAGGCATAGCCCTGGGCCTGGTTTGCATTGCACTAAGCTCAGTGGGCCGGGGGGGGGGGGTGTTTTTGTTTTTCAGAGGCTGCCAGTTTGTGCGCTGGAATCTGATTTTCGAGGAGGGGGGAGTGGGGGGCGGAGGCGAGGTTGGAGGGAAGTCCTCCTCATGGTTGCAAAGAAAACCTTCAAAACGTGAACAGAGTGCAAACCGATGCATTGATGTCTTTGTGTCTGCCAGGCCTTCCAGCAGCCCTGCAGGCTCGCTCCTGCAGCCCGAAGCCCTCACACACGCAATATGCATACGTACAAGATTGTCTCGGGAGATCAGTTAGAATGAGGGAGATTTGTAAAAATATTTTAAAATTAAATGTCTAATGTCTCACTGAAGCAAGTAGAGTGCAAAAAAAAACCCCAAACAAATCTTTCATCCAAAAAAGGAAAATGCTTAAAAACTAGTCCTAAATTAAGGCATCCATGCACCATTCAGGACAACCCGGTGGATTCTTACTCCTACTCCCCTTTGCTTTGCTCTCCTGCCATACCACCTAAGTGCCTCTTATTGACACACAAAATGCTGCTAACATTGAAAAGAATCCCATTGTAAATGCAAAGACTATCCCCAGTTTCTGGATGGATCTCTCAAATAGCTCCTTTTCTTTTTCTTGCAGCTGTTGCAAAAAATGTGCATGCAGACTTTTCTTTTAAGCTGGTAAAAAGTCAACAAAAGCAGAAAGGGGTTGCATCCTGAATAGATCTGAATCTTACTTGCTTTATTTATTTATTACATGTATATACTATTAAATTATTTCCTCAATGTTTGTGCATTTAAGCTGGTAGCTACCAAGCAGAGCTTGAAGTTCCTGGCTTGTGGGTGTAGAAGAGAAGACAAGAAAAGGGTTGGGGAAGCAACCGTTAAAATTGATGGGCTCACCTGAAACAAGAAACCAAGGAAGAATTTATCCCCAAAGTAATACAGCACATTCATACACCGACAATTTCAATACGATTAATTAAAACAGTGTTTCCCAAACTTGGGACGCCGTTTGTGTAGGGAAAGCCCCTAGTGGGCCGGGCCTGTTTGTTTACCTGCCGTGTCTGCAGGTCCAGCCGACCGCGGCTCCCACTGGCCATGGTTCGCTGCTCCAGGCCAATGGGAGCTGCTGGAAGTGGCAGCCAGTACATCCCTACATCCCTTCCAGCAGCTCCCATTGGCCTGGAGCAGCGAACCACGGCCAGTGGGAGCCACGGTCGGCCGGACCTGCGGACGCAGCAGGTAAACAAACCGGCCCGGCCCGCCAGGGGCTTTCCCTAAACAAGTGGCGTCCCAAGTTTGGGAAACAATGAATTAAAATACTGTAACGAATTGACTAGTCCATGTATGGGTTTCTATCACTGCTCAGACAGAATTAGAACTAAATTGTATGCCATTGGCTGTACATTGATAATAGTTAATGGATAGTCTCCTTAAAATACTCCTGGGGGAATTCTGCGCCACTGTGCATGCTCAGAACTCATGTCCCCCGCAGATTTCTTTACTTCCCCGCAGAAAAATGACTTTCTGACAGGCACCTGGAGCAGCCAGTGTGAGTCTGAGAACACCGCAGACAGTGGCTTCTACTCTGAGCTGGGATCAGCTGCTAGTCCCAGCTGGGATGGAGGCAGGAGAGGACGGAACTTCCTCTTCCCCTGCAAGGAGTGGCTGGGTCTGTGTCAGACCCACCCCCAGAAACCTCCCCCAGCTGCAGGAAGCTCAGCATCCTCTCCTGCTTCCTGCCCCCATCACTCCTCATCTGTGGGGGGACGGGTCACTGTATGGGGAGCTGCTCCCCCATCCACCCAACCCCCATGCATCCAGACCTTCCATAACTGGACACCCCTGCCAAGCCTTACCCAGTACCCCTAGCCCTTCATAACCAAACCCCACCCCACTGAACCTCAACCTCTGCATCTGGAGACCCCTTGCAATCAGACCCCTCCACCCAGACCACCCCCCACTGAGCTTCCTGCACTCAAACCCCCACATTGACAAGCCCCACCCCCCTGCACCACTCTGAGCCCCCACATCCAGACCCCCACACCACTGACCCCCCAACTAGCTGCACCCAGATCCTCACCACACCACGCCCCACTCACCCAGCACCCAGACTCTCCCGCTGAGACCCCCAAACCCAGATCCCTCTGCTCAGCCCCAACCACCTTCACCTTGGAAGCCCCTGCAGAGTCCCATTGCCCCTGCACCGAACACCCCCCCCCACGAGCTTCTGTGCTTCCAGATCCCCCCACATCTAAACCCCCCACTGAGCAGCCTGCACCCAGATTATCCCAGATCATGCGATTAAAGACTGTATTGAAATTACACATAGATATAAACGGTCAGTTATGTATCCAACATTCATTATTCACTATTATTATTTATTGTATTACCATAATGCCCAGTAGTCCTAGTCCTGGACCAGGACCCCATTGTGCTAGGTGCTGTATAAACACAGAACAAAAAAGACGGCCCTTGTCCCAAACAGTTTACAATCTCAGTAATGTTAACTTTGTCAGGTCCTGATTCTTGAGGCTCTCTTAACAGGGCTTTTTATGGAATGCCCAATAATCTTATAAAAGAAAAAAGTAGTAGTAGTAGAAAAAAATCGTAGTCCTGTTTGTTACAATGGGAGTACTTGCCAAATAAAGTGCTACTCAGCATGCACAAGAGTGGCAGAATTGGACCTTTAGTAAGCTTGGTGAAAATGTCCATGCAAACTGTGCTGCACAGGTACCATACCCAATTTTCAGTGGGTTATAACTTAGCCATGTCTATTTCCTAGTCAAAAACCAATTTTCTGCTCCCTACCATTTTTGTCTGTAGAGCTCCCTACCATTTTTGTCTGTCCAAGAGAGGAAGGATAGATAGATAGATAGATAGAAGGGGTGGATGGGGATAGATAGATAGATAGATAGATAGATAGATAGATAGTGGGAAAAGTGGATTTTACTGACTGAGAGTCAAACTCTGCCATCCTGATACATGCTGAGTGACACCTTACCCTGTACAAAATCCCACTGGCTGGACCTTCTTCTTGTACTCAAACTTTAATTTAAAAAAAACCCAAATCTAATGGGCAGAAAAATTCAGCCCCAAAGGTCGTTTCAGAAATGGATGAGCGACTGAAAACAGGTGGTTGGAATGGAGAATGTTATACAACTTTAATTATAGTAGTTTCCACTATTCCTGCTACAATACATCAAGTATTGGCTCAGGAGAGGACTTCCTGGTATAGTTTGTTTTATCCTATGTGCCAATTTGTAATTATTGTCTAGGCTTGATTCAGTCTAATGATTCATTTTTCTTCTCAACTCTGTTCATTTTGTTACCTTATACCTTCACTCATCTCCAGCGGATTTGTCCACCTGGCACATCTTGTCTGACACCTGGACTGTAAATTCTCTGGCATAGGGACAGTCTTTGTTATTTTATCTGCACAATTACTAGTCTGCTGGGCCCTGATCCTTGATTGGGATTCCTAGTTGCTATCATAAATAAATTATAAAATAATTAATGCCACATAGGCATATGCAGAGGAGTACAAAGCCCCTAGGCTTATACACAGTTTTTCTGCATATCTTTTTAATGGAAAGTCTATATTATAATTTCTGTCAGAAATTTTGTGAGAAAATATTTTTCTTGTGACTCTATGTAAATTGGATGTTGGGGGTAGAACATTATTCTCAGTTTCAATCTCTTTTCTATCACGTTAGTTGTACAGTCACTCCTCCCCGTGTTTACAAGGAGCCTTATACCTTCCCTCTTTCCACCTCTGGTTTATCATCCCTGAGATGGACTGACAAATAGAAAGACACACCTAAGCATACACAAAAGCAGATTTGATCCTCTACAGTGTGCCGCAAAATACCATCAGCCTATTTGCATCCTTACTAAAATGCCACTCAGGTGGAAAAATAAAGGGACTGTGGAGGTAGAGATGAAACAAGACAGTCAAAACAGTCACAGACCCTGGTCTCTCAATCTACCCTTGGCAAATATCCTAATACTCAGTCATATTTTAATTTTAACAGCAACCTTGCCACTGCTTTCTGGGGCCGTGAATGAAGGGAGAGATACTCAACTATTTTCATTGCCTGCACTCTAGTTCTCCACATAGGACTCACTAGACTTTATTTTGGCTTCTGTAGCACTTTCAGGGCAGACTAACCTCTTTAACAGGCTCTAGCTCAGGGGTAGGCAACCTATGGCACGCGTGCCGAAGGCGGCACGAGAGCTGATTTTCAGTGGCCACCGGTCCGGGGGGCTCTGCATTTTAATTTAATTTTAAATGAAGCTTCTTAAACATTTTAAAAACCTTATTTACTTTACATACAACAATAGTTTAGTTATATATAATAGACTTATAGAAAGAGACCTTCTAAAAACGTTAAAATGTATTACTGACACGCGAAACCTTAAATTAGAGTGAATAAATGAAGACTTGGCACACCACTTCTGAAAGGTTGCCGACCCCTGCCCTACTAGTAGTAACCTTTCAAAGTATGAACAATCTGTATGACGAGCATAGGAGAACAGTGAGATTTATTCCCTCACTTTCTTCCTATCCCCCTTCAGAATTTATCAGCTTCTCAGGACAATGAGACAGAGCCAGGCAGCAGGGTATGATTTAGCTATATCAGTTTGAGGTGCTCTCACTGCAGCTCACGCACACACAGCAAGGACCAATAACCCCTGACATTCTTGTATGCTCTGGCGGACAGAGGTAGCACATACGACAGCTAAGATTAGATTTGACTTCCATTCTAAGCCATCCTTTCCAGTTGCTCAGAAATTAGCAGGCTGACATGTTTCAGACTCCATCTCAAGGTTAAACGTATAGGAAGTGTGAGCCAAATCAATTCAGCTGTTTATGAGTTGCATGAGTGAGAAATGTGTGTGTGTGTGTGTGTGTGTGTGTGTGAGAGAGAGAGAGAGAGAGAGAGAGAGAGAGAGAGAGAGAGAGATCGTGTCCCATGTATATGTAGGACAGACAAAAACAGTATGTCCTGGAAAGTCAAGAACTTGAAAGTCAAATGAAGTAAAAGTCTTAAACGAATCCACATGTTCCATAGAATCTCTATGGATAGTAATTCCATGCTCTAATAAGAATACAATAGTAGGGATCTATTATCGATCACCTGACCAGGACAGTGATAGTGACGATGAAATGCTAAGGGAGATTAGAGAGGGTATCAAAATAAAGAACTCAATAATAGTGGGGGATTTCAATTATCCCCATATTGGCTGGGTACATGTCACCTCAGGACGAAATGCAGAGACAAAATTTCTCAATACTTTAAATGACTGCTTCTTGGAGCAGCTGGTACAGGAACCCACAAGGGGAGAGGCAATTCTCGATTTAGTCCTGAGTGGAGTGCAGGATCTGGTCCAAGAGGTAACTATAACAGGACCGCTTGGAAATAGTGACCATAATATAATAACATTTAACATTTCTGTGGTGGGAAGAACACCTCAAGAGCCCAACACTGTGGCATTTAATTTCAGAAAGGGGAACTATGCAAAAATGAGGAGGTTAGTTAAACAGAAATTAAAAGGTACAGTGACTAGAGTGAAATCCCTGCAAGCTGCATGGACACTTTTCAAAGACACCATAATAGAGGCCCAACTTAAATGTATACCCCAAATTAAAAAACACAGTAAAAGAACTAAAAAAGAGCCACCGTGGCTTAACAACCACGTAAAGGAGGCAGTGAGAGATAAAAAGGCATCTTTTAAAAAGTGGAAGTCAAATCCTAGTGAGGTAAATGGAAAGGAGCATAAACACTGCCAAATTAAGTGTAAAAATGTAATAAGAAAAGCCAAAAAGGAGTTTGAAGAACAGCTAGCCAAAACTCAAAAGGTAATAACAAAATGTTTTTTAAGTACATAAGAAGCAGGAAGCCTGCCAAACAACCAGTGGCGCCTCTGGAAAATCAACATACAAAAAGAGCACTTAAAGATGATAAAGTCATTGAGGAGAAACTTAATGAATTCTTTGCTTCAGTCTTCACGGCTGAGGATGTTAGGGAGATTCACAAACCTGAGCTGTCCTTTGTAGGTGACAAATCTGAGGAATTGTCATAGATTGAAGAGTCACTAGAGGAAGTTTTGGAATTAATTGATAAACTTAACATTAACAAGTCACTGGGACCAGATGGCATTCACCCAAGAGTTCTGAAAGAACTAAAATGTGAAATTGCGGAACTATTAACTATGGTTTGTAACCTGTCCTTTAAATCAGCTTCTGTACCCAGTGACTGGAAGATAGCTAATATAATGCCAATATTTAAAAAGGGCTCTAGAGATTATCCTAGCAATTACAGACCGGTAAGTCTAACATCAGTACCGGGCAAATTAGTTGAAACAATAGTAAAGAATAAAATTGTCCGACACATAGAAGAACATAAATTGTTGGGCAAAAGGCAACATGGTTTCTGTAAAGGGAAATCATGTCTTACTAATCTAGTAGAGTTCTTTGAAGGGATCAACAAACATGTGGACAAGGGGGATCCAGTGGACATAGTGTACTTAGATTTCCAGAAAGCCTTTGACAAGGTCCCTCACCAAAGGCTCTTACGTAAATTAAGTTGTCATGGGATAAGAGGGAAGATCCTTTCATGGACTGGTTAAAAGACAAGGAACAAAGGGCAGGAATAAATGGTAAATTTTCAGAATGGAGAGGGGTAACTAGTGGTGTTCCCCAAGGTTCAGTCCTAGGACCAATCCTATTCAACTTATTCATAAATGATCTGGAGAAAGGGATAAACAGTGAGGTGGCAAAGTTTGCAGACGATACTAAACTGCTCAAGATAGTTAAGACCAAAGCAGACTGTGAAGAACTTCAAAAAGATCTCACAAAACTAACTGATTGGGCAACAAAATGGCAAATGAAATTTAATGTGGATAAATGTAAAGTAATGCACATTGGAAAAAATAACCCCACCTATACATAAAATATGATGTGGGCTAATTTATCTACAACTAATCAGGAAAGAAATCTTGGAGTCATCGTGGATAGTTCTCTAAAGACGTTCACACAGTGTGCAACGGCAGTCAAAAAAAGCAAACAGGATGTTAGGAATCATTAAAAAAGGGATACAGAATAAGACGGAGAATATCTTATTGCCCTTATATAAATCCATAGTACGCCCGCATCTTGAATACTGTGTACAGATGTGGTCTCCTCATCTCAAAAAAGATATACTGGCATTAGAAAAGGTTCAGAGAAGGGCAAGTAAAATGATTAGGGGTTTGGAACGGGTCCCATATGAGGAGAGATTAAAGAGGCTAGGACTTTTCAGCTTGGAAAAGAGGAGACTAAGGGGGGATATGATAGACATATATAAAATCATGGGTGGTGTGGAGAAAGTGAATAAGGAAAAGTTATTTACTTGTTCCCATAATATAAGAACTAGGGGCCACCAAATGAAATTAATGGGCAGCAGGTTTAAAACAAATAAAAGGAAGTTCTTCTTCACACAGCACACAGTCAACCTGTGGAACTCCTTGCCTGAGGAGGTTGTGAAGGCTAGGACTATAACAGTTAGGTTCACCTGTTACCTGTTAGGTTCACTCCCTCTGTTCTTAAAGTTAGGACATACCAGAAACATGGTTGCCCATGGCAGCCTTAAATCTGGCCTCTCATGCTTGGCTGCTCTACGTTATATCAGCTGCCTCTAAGGATCTGTTCTAGTTGCTTGTGGCTGTCAGGGTATAGGGACATCCCAGCCTGCTCCCTGCACCAAGGACCCTGAGAGGAGTAGCACAGGAGTCACTTGAGCCCTGTGCATCTCTCAAGGGAATCCTCAAGTGGCCCTTTAAGTGGGGGTTAAGGCTGTCTTGCACGATTGGAGTCGCACAAAGCAACTAGGACTCAGATCCTCAAAGGTATTTAGGTGCCTAACTCCCACTGAAATTGGTGTTAGATGCCTAAATACCTGTGAGGATCTGAACCTAGATGAGAGACGAAGATCCGGGCCCCTGATATTTCTCTTCTCCACTTCTGAAGCTTGCTCAGTTCAAAAACTGGGGCCAAGGGAAAAATTCCACTCTCACTTACATCGATGGAGTCACGCCACTGAAGTGAAGTCACTGGGGCATCTGCCGTTTGAAGTCAATGGAGTTACTCCAAATTCACACCAGTGTAAGAGTAGAATGTTCCCA
The DNA here is from genome assembly GCF_027887155.1 of Malaclemys terrapin pileata. NCBI lineage: Eukaryota > Metazoa > Chordata > Testudines > Emydidae > Malaclemys > Malaclemys terrapin. The sequence goes on along the minus strand of NC_071514.1, from coordinate 8,934,025 downwards.
AAACCCTGCCTGCCTCTCTTGCACACATCTTACAACTGAGTTCAACAGAATAACATATGTGAGCGGTGTGTGTGTGTTTGTGCGTTTATATCACAAAATTTAAAACCCTCTATGCACCAGGTAAATATTGTTGTTTGATATCAGCAAGAAGAGATGCTGCTGACAAGAGTCAAAGTTCTTGAGCTGCCAAACAGTAATATGTGTGACACTGGCCTTTAAAATGTGCGAGGAACAAACAATGAGAAGTAGAACAGCAAGGGAGGAAGTTTGAAACAATATGGAATTTTATTTCTTTAAGGTGTCTATAACTTTGGTGTCCTGATTCAGCCTGGCTGGAGTCAGCAATGCAGAAGAATGAACGGTGAGAAAGCTGCGGTTTGGGTAGGAGATGAGTATATTTGGGTCTAAAATGTGTGTCATGCTTCATCAGTAATCAGAGCTACTGGGCCAAACCTTCTCTCCTTGGACAAAATTTTGCACAAGAGTTCCCTGCAGGAGTCAGCCAAACTCTAGGCCACAGACCGCTAGTGAAGGTGCTTCTGGTCCACTCCCTTCTCATACACGGAAATATAGGACCTGGTGTGAGGGGCAGAGGTGCTTTATAAACACTGTCAGATAGAGGCAGACAGGTCATGTCCACAGTGCATGTGAGGGTGAGAAACCCCCTGGATGACTTCTCCAGTGCTTTGCCTGCCAATGCAACAGAAATGCAACATTTCCACTCCTTCTGGCCTCCGCACGCCCACATAAGGTGGCTCAGGACTGGGTCCTGTGATATACAATACAAACGGTAACAATCCCCTGTGAAAGGAGAAGAGGGGAAATAACAGTATTTATGCCCTCATATCCTCCCCCATCCAAACAAGAAGTATTCCATTAAATGGACGATTTAGGGGGCAGCAGCTAAGCAGGAATAACTATAAAACCTATGGTTCAATACTACTACTACTAATAACAATAATACAACAGCTTTTATAACCTAGTTACAGACCTCAGCTATCATATCCATAGCAACTGCAGCAAGTGGTACATGGCATATATTTAGAGATCCACTGCACCTGTCTAAAATAGACGCCGCTAAATTATGTCACTGTACCTTTTGGCTGTATTTTATGGGCCCCAGATGCACAGTGCATTCACACCTGGCTTTTGCAGTGCTGTGCAACAAGAATGTAGCTTTTGTACCAAACACCCATTTTCTCTTGTTTGCCTCCCTTTCATGTTTTTGACTGTGGCATACTTGTCAAAAAGAAAACTCCAAGGTGAATCATGTACTTGGGGGAACAAGTTGAGTGATAGGTGCATGGGAACAGCTGCAGTTTGCTTAAAGCAACTATCATCTTCTCTGCTCCAGCGCTGTTGCTGTCAAAATGTGGGTAACATGAATGTCTTGAATTAATACACGGTTGCAAGTAATTAGAACTGTATCCTTCTCTCACTGAAGACAATAGCAAACCAGTCACACTTTAAATTCTGGGTGCATTTATAAACAGCGTACAAAGGGTTAACAAATGACTGAGAGCTGCTTTAATACTCAATAGTTGTCGATTGTTATAGAATCGAACAGGTCAATAGGCTGCTTATAACCATTTATAACACCCACCGTTGATATGCTTATTTTCATTTCTAACACATACTACTCTGCATGTCTGCAACATGCTTATAACAGCAATTAGTTCTGTATTATTAAACCTAATTAACCCTTTATAAACTATGTATAAATCAGCTTTAATATAAAGTCTGACAGCAAGATTCCCACTGACTTTAATGGGAGAAGGATCAGACCTTCACCTTGTGTAAATGGAGAAAAAAGGCTTGTTGTATTCTGCAGTTCGTGTTCTCATCTCATAAACCCTAACTACATATCAGTCTCATTGATCATCAGCCTCGCGCTGAGACCAGTTTTGATCTCATTGAGGTCAGTGTTATGAAGATACACAGCAATTAAGTTCTACAATCATAAATAATAAAATAACAACAAGAAAACCACAACTTACTATATTGTGTGTTTATAGCAATTTTCACCCAAAGATCTGTCAACATGTTTACAATTAAGCCTCACAGTGCTTTTGGGAGGATAATCAATATTACCCCCCTTTTGCACTAGGGGAAACTGAGGCACAGCAATCAAGTGGCTCAAAGATCGCAAGCGAGGCAGAAGTAGCATTATTCTAGTCATAGAATAGAACCGAAGAGGATTTTTTTATTTGCTTGCCTGACCTTGGGTATCAAAATAAAAGACAATAATTTCTTCAAATTTCTCTCCAAATTTACACTGTGCTCTTTTTATCCATAGACTCATAAACTTTAAGGCCAGAATGGATCATCATGTCTGACCTCCTGCACATTGCAGGCCCCAGAACCTCACCCACACTCCTGTAATAGACCCCTAACCTCTGGCTGAGTTACTGAAGTCCTCAAATCACGGGTTAAAGACTTCAACTTACAGAGAATCTGCCATTTACTCTAGATCAAACCATGCTATGGAGGAAGGCAAAAAAACCCCAGGGTCTCTGTCAATGTGATCCGGGGGGAAAATTCCTTCCCGACCCCAAATATGGTGATCAGTTACACCCTGAGCATGTGGGCAAGACCCACCAGCCAGACACCTGGGCATGAATTCTCTGCAGTAATTCAGAGCTCTCCCCATCTAGAGTCCCATCACTGGCAATTGGAGATATATAGCAATCTATAACTTGCCAAAAACAAAATTTGTTCAGGAGCTGGAGCTGCGGAAGAAGTTAAGGTTATTGATTCTAATCCTGCAGACCATACGTAGATGAAAATAAGGGTTTTGTCAGAGAACAGGCTAAAGATTTCAACTCCTTATTTGAACTGTATCTTATGCAGATTTCTTGATGGAATAAAGAATTAAATTCCAATCAGATTTTTTTAAGATTTATTTAGTTCAGGTCAAGCCCTCAATTCTATGATACCCTGACAGTGTTGAGACATTCCTTTAAGACAAATGAAATCCAAATTAGCTGACATTTGGAAAAAAGAGAATTGTGTCCAGATGGAATAAACTGCTAAGAATGATTAGACAGTAATTTCACACACTGGACTGAAGCAGGCAGTTTTTGACTTGGATAAAACTCTCATTGACACAAAGGGGCTGGATTTGCCCCAAACTTGAGCAGGTTCAAACAAGGATAGGTCCATTGAAGTCAAAGGAATTGCACCCATTGTAAAACTAGTACAGTATAAGAGGAGAATCAGGTGAAATCCTTCATTTGGTTCCACCAGTGTAAATCCAGAAGGACTGCTGAAATCAAGAGTGACTCTGAAGATACATTGGAATAACTAAGAACAGAATCTGGTGTAATGGGAGTTTTGACTGAGCATATAGTGCAAGACTGGAACTTAATTTTTCAAGAATATTAGGGCAAAACATGCTCATTCAATTACAAAAAGTGGTATTACCACCATGGGGAATGAGGATGTTTCCAGTCATTATTAAAGAGAAATAAAAGCCTGATTCCCCCGTGACTTCAATGGGAATTTTGTCTCCTTAGGAACTACAGGATTGGGCCCTACGTGTTTTCAGAATAGATTGATTGATCTTCAGGTTTTAGACAAAACCTGTGAAACCCTCATGCGTGGTTGTATATACATTTAAAGTGATATTGACAATACTTTAAAGCAGTGTTTCCCAAGCTTGGGATGCCGCTTGTGTAGGGAAAGCCCGTGGCCGGCCGGGCCGGTTTGTTTACCTGCTGTGTCCGCAGGTTCGGCCGATCGTGGCTCCCAGTGGCGTGGTTTGCTGTTCCAGGCCAATGGGAGCTGTGGGAAGCGGCGGCCAGAACGTCCCTTGGCCCGCACCGCTTCCAGCAGCTCCCATTGGCCCAGAGCAGCGAATCGCAGCCAGTGGGAGACGCGATTGGCCGGACCTGCAGACACAGCAGGTAAACAAACCGCATGGGGCTTTCCCTACACAAGCGGCGTCCCAAATTTAGGAAACACTGCTTTAAAACAATTGGAATTTATTTCCAGTTGGTGTGGGAATGTGCAAATATTAGCACATTCTGAAAGGTGGTTTTGAAAGGCCCTTCAAACTTGGTAGGTGTTGACATCAATTTTCTCCCCATCGTTCCATGCGTGCGTGCGTGTGTATGTGTGTGTTCTGCATGACTACATCTATTAAAAATGGATTACTCATACAGGTGTAATGGCAGCCAAAAGAATATTGGTCTAAACATGGAAGAGACAGAAAGAAGCCTGATCATTACCCATGGGTTGGAAAATCACTTAAAGGCCACAGAGAAAAGAACATGATTAAAGATATGTGGAATTTTGTTAAATCCATGAATCAGATAGTTGGAGGGAAATTGTAGAGTCTAAACAGTAGTTCCCACATTATGTAGAGTGGAAGAAGTCCTTACATTCCATTAGCAGACACCTTTCCATTAATGTTTCAGTGAGATACAATGCTCTACTCGCTTTCTTTGTGTCAACCCATATGTCCAGGGGAGCATTCAGTGCATAGGGGCAGCCACAAGGGCTTAATAAGGGAATATTTGTTGGCTTTAGAACTAATTTATTCTCACTACTGGACTCCCGGTAATTTATTCTATGGGGTTGCACAAATGATTCAGTGATATAAAGTTGTGTCTTTTTTAAAAAATGAGATGCGCTTGACCCATAATGTTGAACCCAAATACCCCCAAATTTTAGATCATATGAAATGTTGGGATCTGGATCCAAAATTATTGCTGTGTGAGTCAACACATGTTGAGTGCTGAGTTTTGTTTTCTTTGTGCATGTGTGGTTGTGCACTGCAAGAGAGCACACCATTATTTTTCCCTTATTGCAGTCTCATTTTTTACTCCCTGACGACATTCTTGACAAGCGATTTGTACGCTATTTGCAAACAGTTGTCAGGAATACAGGTGATATTTTACTGTGTGAACAAGGGGCTGCAGAGGAGAGAAATGACTCCTCAGAACTGGACCATGTCTCTCAATTTTTTGAATCCTAATTACTGGGAAGTCATAATCCTAATTGAGAAAAATCTTTCTCGCTTGTTTACATATGGATTCTGTGCTTTAACCACTGGGTATTCAACCCATGAGAATCAGTTTAGGCCACTGAAGTGTTGTCTGTGTTCCTTATGTGTTTCATCCTATCCATGGAGACATTTGATAGCCAAAATCAGACCAATATGGGTATCCACAGCATAAGAGCTGGTGGGGCCAACCATCAAATAGCTGGAATGCAAGACAGCATATCCTTCTCTGTGACTTACACTTTGACTTCTATCCCCCACTTCTACAATTCATCAAATATTTTGGACAATTCAAAAATGTGTTCAATTATTTTAGATAAACCAACAAAAGCATTTCCCCCATCTAATCTACATGCTCCCCATTTTCTTCCTTAGATGCTCTGCACCAAACATTTCTCAGCTAGTGCTGGTATTCCTGGGATGGGATGAGACTGTACCTTCAGATATTGTGTGTGCTTCTGAATTTGTTTTTGGGAGGTACCTTCCATTTGCCTTGGAGGTCTCATTTGAATGTATTGCTGGCAACAGGTCTATATTCCCATAAAACAAGTTAGAAGAAACCTTGGAAACAGAACCTTTGTGTTAGCCGCAGAGAGGGCTAAATGCAGTTCTAGAGTCAGCAGGTGCAACTCCCATTGACTTCAGCATGAATTCTGCCGGTTTATACTGGAGCTGAATTTGGTCCACAGAATCTGGGATTTTTCCCCATTCATTCTCTCCAGTGAATGAACCACAACTTAGTGAAATTCTCTGAAATCTCTAAGAAAGGAATGCATCTGTCTTTTCAAGAGACTTTAGGAAAAATACATTAGCCTGGCAAAGCTGCTTTTGCTGTTGTACTTCAGTGAGTATACCAAAAAGGTTTCTATTATCGCACACTCTTCTCCTGCTTAAAGGGATATTACCCACCTAAAAATCACTCATCTAAACATGTGTTGTTTTTTTTTTTGAGGTGTTCAGTGAAGGGTTCCCTGGACACTAATCAGTGCAGCAAGCAATGAATTTGACAATTACAAAATTACTTCTGATGCAAATCAGCTCTGACAAAGTCTCTCCTGTAGAGGTGGGTGATTTTTCCTGGAGAATTGTTCTGTCTAAAAATTCTCAAATTTCCTTAGATAATGTTATATCTAATAAAGACCCCAATGCAGAAAAACACGTAGGCATGTGCTTAAGAACATCCCTTTTTAGGATAATTCTTAAGTACACGCACAAATCCCACGACAATTAAGCCCATGCTTAAGTGCTGTCCTAAATAGGGGTGCTTTCCTGGGCCATGCCTAAATGTCTTTACCTCAGTATTTGCCTTGTTTATTATATTTGCTGTAGAGAATGTTAGATAGTAACATCTATTTATCTAAAGGCAAATTTAAGTCCAGGCTAGGGTGCAAGGCTCTGGTTCAGATTTGGATGATTGCTGTTCCCAGGAGATTTCCACCATGTGGGGTCATAGTCTCATAATAACAGCTGTTCTCAAAAGAGCTTTTAATAGATTAAATTCTGAAAATTCTGATTAAACTGATGGATGGGTGCAGGGTGGGGAGATGATTGGCAACTTCCTCTGCCTTCTAATCTAGACCCATCAAGACAGACAGACAGATCTGGCTACTATTTAAGGGACAAAAATCGGTTGTCTAAAAAAAAAAAAAAGCACATTTTCTAATAAAGGTGAAGCAGATGTGCTGGGTCTTCTAGTGTGACGTGTCTTATTGGTCCATCTTTCAGAGTGTAAACTGTCAGGAGCAGGGACTGTTTCTTTTTGTGCTTTTTACAGGGCATATCTCCAGAATTTCAGGGGGAAAAATTAAAAAAAGGACTAGAGCCTTTGCTGGTATAAATACTCGCCGCTCCATTGAGCTCCATGGAGCTACGGCAGTTTACACCTGGGGAGGTTTGGCCCACAATGGTGGGATTTTCAGAATGTGCCTCAAGTGATTTAGAAGCACACATCCCATTGACTTTCTGTGGAAAAAGTGTGCTTCTAAGTTATTTAGGTGCTTTTGAAAATTCTGTCCTATTTCTTTAATAAGCACACATACATATACATGTGTACAAATACATTATTTCAAACTGTAACTCAAAATGGCTGAGAATATGCCCTGAAACTTCTCCCTTGGGCTGAGACCAAGAATGGGTAGTTCCCGTCCAAAAAGAGCAATTCTGAGTAAAATCACAGACTTATAACAGAAGTACCATTGAAAGCCAAACTAGTTTCTCCTGCTCTCCCTTTCTTGGTTGTAACTTTTCTTTTGCCTCATCCCAAAAGGTTAGAAGTCTAGTGCAGCGGGGTCTTCAATCGCGGGTCAAACAAAATTGTACTGGAAACTCTGGGGAGATTTTTAAGTGGTTGCTTGAACCAGATGACTCTCAGTTTACCCGTGGAATCCTTAGAGCAAGTTTCTGCTGTAGTATACCAGCTTTACAACTCTAAAGACAGAAACCTGTTTTAAGCAGATCAAGATCGTGTCCCCTTCTAACCTTCTCTAGAGAGACCATTTAAAAGGATTTGGTGGTGGTTTTGTGATGTAGGCACCATTAGGAACTAGACTGAAACCAGTCAACTCTTTTCTTCTAGACGATAGAAGAAACAGATGGTAATGACATTTAGTCCCAGACAGCCTGGCCTGCACTCAGAGCAGTGACAGAGAGGATAGAGGCTCCATAAAAGATTCGGTATTAACCACTGGAACATCCAATCACCAGAAAACACATTTTTGATTGATTAAAACATGTTGAAGACCAGTAACTTCTCAGGCAGTAAGGACAGAACAGACATTCAGATAGTGCCTAGAGGAAAGATTTAAATGGGAACACTCTCCTGAAACGAGGGAACAACAGAATGCTGTTAGAAGATATGGGTCCATGAAGAAGACCTCTTTTAGTCAGTTTGACGTAAAACCACTTTTTTCTCTGTTGTCCCAATCATAGTGCATTCACTGCAAAACCAAAAGAGTTTCACATTAAAAACATCCCTCGAGCGTCCGTCACCAGAGACAATCAAGGTAATAAAGCACAACTGAGGCACCTCAAGATTTTACCTGGTCATGAACAGAAAAGGAAGATGCCCAGAGGAATGTCAGAATTCTGGAGAGCGTCATCGTTCCTGAGAAGGAGGAGAAGGGGATCTTCATGTCTGCACTACTCTGTAATCGGGGACTTCCGCTGAAGTTGTGGTGGCTGAGGATCCCCATATCATCCCTTGTTTTTCAAGATTTCCACTGTTTCCACTGAGACGGCAAGTACACCACAAAAATGGCATGGAAAATACTCTCCAGAAACAGGCTTCTGGGCAAACCCACAGTATAGTGAAATACGCGTTCCTATGCTGCATAAATTAGGACACCACTGAAAAGCATTTGAGTCTCAGATTTTTATATCCCTGAAATTTACTTTCACCATAAGCTTGAGGCACATGAGTAATATATTCTCTCAGAAAAATGCAGAGCTTTTTTGTCTTCTATCCCACAGATGTAAAACGATCTTTGCTAATCAAGCATTCAGCAACCGTATGCCACAAAGGCGTCATCGCCTTCATGGCCATTGGAAGAGGGAAAGAATTGGATGCCTTCAAGAGACCCGTAAATGGTGATTTGCTGTTGACATGTGACGCAGTGATAGTGTACACTTGCAGCCTGGATTTTGGGTCATCCTGATATGTATCGTTAATTATTCTATCACAATCTGTGTAATAAACAGTGCTGGTGCCGTAACTCTGTGCAGCCTTGGCATTTCTGACCACATTTGTAATCTATACAGTAAATAGGCAGGTGTTGTGTGTGTGTGTGTGTGTGTGTGTGTGTGTGTGTGTGTGTGTGTACACAGTTTAAGGGGCAACTCTTTATTGGACTGACATACTTGGGTGGGGCCAAATGCAGTAGAAAGGGTGCTTTCCCCCTCTATAGCACCTGGAAAACCCACATAAGGATAATCCATCCTATCCACCCACCCACACTGGATGAGATCTCCATGGGGCTCTCCACACTACAATGTAGATGGGGGAGGAGTAGGCTTGTTGAGGGCATGGCCAGTCGATAACTCATGGTGAGAACCAGCAATGCCAAACCCCATGTTGGAGGGGAGCAACAGGCCACATTCACTACTTCTCCAGGTCAGTTGTTACTTCAATTGCATCATCTGTGTGTATTCACAGGCTCTACAGCACATGCTGGGAAAAAAGAAATTGTGCTTCAGTGTAGTTTCTTCAGCTTTTGCTCTTACATTTCGGATTCAGCACTAAAACAAAATGGGTTTCCAACCCTCATCTTGCTAACACGAATATTACATCAGAGACGATGACTTTTTATACATTTGACTTTCACCAAAATATTCCATCTCCTCCCATTGGCCCTGTCTCTAATGGTTGTCCTCCCGTAAGAGAAGGTGGATAGGTCAGGAACTCCCTCAGTCACCGAGGGGAGATTATTCAGCTCTGCCAACTCCAACAGTCTGTGCATAGAGAAATCTCAGCCAGGTCTTGTGCATGGTAGTGCACAAAACTAACCCTAACTCAAGGAGCTAGTAGAAAACATTTTCTGAATAAGACTTTGTATATCATGACCAAGGTTTTCAAAAGTGACTAGTGATTTTGGGTCCTCCGTTTTTGGGGGCCCAACCTAAGATGCCTTAAAGGGGCCTAGTGTTCAGAATCCAGGATAAGCAACAGGAGACCCATATGCCTTGGTGCAAAGCCAACAACAGTTTTCTATGACATACACAGATGTGATGTTCCCTACTGCACTGGAAAAGGAACAACTTTTTGGTGGTCCTGGACTGAGGGAAAGGGGAACAGAATTTGTTCCATTCTTTCTATCTGTCACAGACAAATAAAGTGATGAAACCTCCTTACCCCTAGGCTGTAGCTCCCTCTGCCTTCCAGGGAGAACCATGGGAGGATGGAACCTGAAAGAAGCTTCCTAATCGTAGACAAGCCTTTGCAGTTGGTCTGTATTTGTGTCTCCTGAAATCAAGATTCCACATTGCAGATGTCTGTGAAGATGTCACAAAAAATACAGCAATAAATGAATTACAGAACATTGTTTTTTCACCCATGCTCACATACAAGACAGAGCGCTTAGCTTGAACTGCTCATGCCATTTTTATGGGGTACTATTGTATTTATGAAAAATGGATTTTAAATGTCTCTACTTGTTTTGGAAGGACTACTGAGCAAGAAGCATTGCAACTGCAATTCATTCCTTATTTGCCTCCAGTAAGCCACATGTGTATGGCCATGAAAGATCTACAGCCCATGAATGTATGATCAAGAGTAGCATTTACACAATGCTGGACCACTCCAGGAAACTTGGATCCTTGTAATAACTGGTTACACACACATGGATAAATGCAAATGAAGTCTCTGATATACCAACTTTCATCCTTTTTGAAAACAGAACTTCTAATTTGCTTCTGGAGATCTCTCTGCTCCTGGTTTTCCAGAGCCTTTAAACAATTTTCATTCTGTATAGATGTTCAGATCTCATGGTGAGGGGCATAGTATAAGAACTTGGATAGACTAGAAAGTAGCATCTATTTTTCCCCCAGCTAGAGATATTCCATTCCTTCCCCAAAGTTATTAGTGCACAGATAATGTTAACGTTCTCATTCCTACATTAAACTATGTTAGCCTACTGGTGTTTCAGATATATATTAATTGTATAACGTTCATATGACAAATGATATTAGTTTTAAAAATCTGATAGTTAAACTTACAGATTTGTCACTACAAACCTATGAAAACTCTCATCCGTATTGATTAGGGCTTTTATGTTAGTGCCCCAAATACTCTGCTGGGAGCTAGTCTGTTTTTAAATAAAAGGGGTATATTGAACTACATCAATCTGTTCAATTAAACTTTCAATTGTAAGTTACTTTTAATCCTGTTTCTCACTTAAATTTATAATTTGACCTTCAGTACAGACTGGGACTTTCTTTATTAGAGAATATTGAGTGGGCTTAATACGGATCAGGCCTTTGGACTGGTGTCTTTAGCCCCAGTCAGATAACATCTACTGTGTTTTCTTCATCTACTACTCAATGTTCTCTACCTACCTACCGGGTTGGCTTGGCATGGTTTGTTCTTCATAAATCCATGCTGCTTCTTGCTTATCTCACAGTACTCAAGGGGATGATCTCCTCAGCCGGTATAAATTATCACAGCTTCCTTGAAGTTAATTGTGGTTTATTGGGAACAGTTGACTTCAAGAGAGATATGACAATTTACATCAGCTCAGAATCTCCCCCCGTATATTTTATTTAAAAAAAAAAAATGAATGATTTGTTCTGTTGATTCACTAGGAATTGAAGTTTGTCTTACCAACCAATAATTGCCAGAATCACTCTTCTTTTATTAAAAAAAACAGGAGTACTTGTGGCACCTTAGAGACTAACAAATTTATTAGAGCATAAGCTTTCGTGGGCTACAACCCACTTCTTCGGATGCATCTTTTATTCCTTGACGATTTGACAAAATATGCTTTTTTTCTGGCCTTCCAGTATCTCTCCAGTTCTTCCATGTTTTTTTTTTAAATATTTGTCAATATCCTGTAAAAAGGCACATTTGTATGTTTTAAAAATAATTTTCAAACATGATGAGACTTTAACCAAATCCATCCTCCCTGCAAGCGAAAGTCTTATTGGAGACTCATAACATTCATCCTTTTTCATGATGAAAAACACTCCAAAATAAAGCTTCCTCAGTACATGTGGAAGGACTCAAGGCTCTTCTTCTATAGTGAAGAGGCGTGGGCAAATATTTTAATAACTTGGATGGTAGGGTACGAGGGAAAATATGGTCTCAGCACCATACAGAAACCCTGATAGGGAAAAAAACTACACAGAGATACCACTAAAAAGGCAGCACTACTGCCAGAATGTTATTTACACAACAAGCCTTCTGCACTGCCTTATGCAACAGTCGTTTTCTTCACTCTCCTTTAATTCTATTCCTCTCTGCAACTGAGTTTTGTAATTCAACCCAGGAAACCTTTTATTAATTTGCAGGAGCCCAGTGAGACATAGTCAATAATCTCCACTGATCTGGGTTATACCCAGGCATACCCGCTCAGAAATACCAACAAGCTTTCCACATTATTACCCTTTTGGATGAGTTGTAAACTGGGTCCAGTGGCTTGAGGTCAGTAAAAAGTTCTGTGTCACTCTTTCCCAGAAGAGGGTTTTGTAATCCTGGTAGCCCAGCTAAATTCAAACTGCATGATTACGTTCTGCTTCCCTAAATTCCCTTGCAGTTTTCTTTTCTCATGTAGTGTTGATGTGCACTGATTACAGGCTGCTGCCTTTCACTGCAGAGGCAGCTGCATGTCAGTGAAGGTTGAAGTGATGCCTGTATGGTACAGATATTCTACAAATACCATGTGGTGCGAAAAGGATTATATTAATGTCAGTATTACAGCAGACTTGCAAGTACCACTCGCTGAAACTCCCTTGATGAAACTCTCTCTATCGTTAGCTGACACCTTGTCCATTGACTCCTCATTATACAGGTAACAGGTTCCCAGCGATCAGAACGTAGGTGGGTGTCTCCTAAGCAGGTTAGATCATAGGAATTCTGCTTGATTTGAATGAGAGTTTAGCAGCGTTAGAGAGACAAAGTGCACCAGTAAGGTAGTAGCTTTTATTGGACCAACTTCTGTTGGTGAAAGAGATACGCTTTTGAGCTACACGGAGCTCTTCTTCAGCGCAAAAGCTTGTCTCTTTCACCAACAGAAGTTGATCCAATAAAAGATATTATCTCACCCACCTTGTCGCTCTAATATCCTGGGACCAACGAGGCTACAACAACACTGCTAACAGCAGTTTAATTAAATTACATTAAATTAGCATCACATTTTAATTCAAAATACATAAAAATCCAAAGTAGGTAAGGAATACAGCAGGTGCATAGATCCCTTAACGACTGGGGATAAATTCTCCTGACCTTAATTTAGCCAGTGTTAGACTCAAGCATTAAATACACACCTGATGTGGCAGTTTGCTATTAAGTTCAATGGGAGAAAGATCGAGCCATGACTTTAGGAGGGGGCAGCCATATAACATGTTAACAGTAGGAGCTTTATCCTATAAAGGAGACAAGCTGTGGGATGAATTCCCACTCTGATGGGAGTATGACTTGGATAGCAATTACAAAGCCCCTGGAGAGGTTCTTTCCAATAGTTCCACCTTCCATTTGTGGCACGCCCCCATTGGAGATAATTAAATAATGCATCCATCTATAAATCAGAACTGTGTTTATATAACGCGATGCTACCACCTGAGAAATTCAGAAGCCTGATTCTCCTCTCAACCGCCACCAATTTTACGCTAGTGTATCTCAGTTGATTTCAGGGGAGTTACTCCTAATTTACACCAGTGTAAGCATCAGGAGAATCAGGCCCAGTGCATTCACACTAAATGATGCCACCATTAGCATGAGAGTGCAGCTGCAAACCAGAGATCTGAAAAAGACTCTGTAAATAGCTTCCTTGGTACTCTCTAGTTAAGATAGTACAATCTCTGGTGGGCTCTGCTCGGCTTCTGAATTTAGGGGATCAATCTGCTTGATTAGAATTTTTAGAGTCAGATCCAGGGAATGAGATGGAATTGTGAGCAATCTTTTTTTTTTTTAAACTGGGTAGGATCCTTCTTTGCTTGTGTGAATTTGTTGTCCCTGGAGATTGCTTTGCTGACCAGCAGAGCAGAACTTGATGGGCTAGGTACAACGGAAATTGTGCCTGCATAATCTATGGCTCAGTTTATGCCAATAGAAACATCATTCAGTCTTCTGTAAAGAAAATAGGTTGTAGTATATATGAGTCTGGTATATCCATATCGATATGTAGAGTAGTCCAGGGGATTGTCACAGGACTAGCACACTGGAGACCTTGGGCAAATCACTTGCCCTCCCGCCCTTTGTCTATCTTTCCTATTTAGATCGCAGCTCTTTGGAGCAGGGGGCATCTCTTATTATGTTCTTGCACAGTGTCAAGGACTACGGGCTCAAGGTGCTTCTGTAATACAATAGTAGTTTGTGTGTGTGGCTGTGATGTGATTTCATTTCTCTTACTTACCTGGAAACTACCTGAAGCACACACCACTTTGAATAATGTTGCTATGAATGTTTCTGTAGCTTTCCAAAAGGTTTACGTGCAAAACAAAGTTGTGCTTTTCTCCCCTTTTCTGTGTCCATTCATTAGTATAATACATAAGATCATTCTTTTATACCTGAAAAAACACTTATTTAGGAACAAGAGTCTGAATTCCTCACTCAACCAAAACTCCCAATGACTTCCGAGAATTTTTCCCAATTCTAGGTGTTGCTAATAGCACCTGCACAAAAGTTGTAGCTTCATGCTGGGTGAAGGAGCATGTGTATAAAAAGTGCTTGGAGTGTACATCTAAAGAAAAAAGAAAGTTTTCTTATTCCTCACACAAAAAACTATTGCAATAGACTTCAATGGAAGTTTTTGTCCTATATAAAAGTACAGGATCAGGCCCTACTTCAGGAAATATGAGGGATATTTGTTAACACAGTAGAATCATTTATTTTATATGTTAGTCACTGGTTTGATGTAATTGATCATTCAATGAATTTAGATTATGTGCTCTATTATTTAATATGCCTTTTATATTTGCTTTAGTGTAACAATTTCAAGTGAAATAAATTTAACTTGGTTTAATATTGATTTTTCTTAAAGTACAAAAGAACATTCTTTAAAGATAGATATATGAACAATCTGGGGGATTTATGAGATTTTGCAAAGTCTGTTTGCTCCTTTATGAAACGTGCATTCCCAAAGTTCTGAATGCTAAGTACACAGTGACAAAAATGTTTGGAACTTACTTTAAAATAAAATAAAATAATAATAAAAAAAAAAACAGAAAAATATACTGCTGCTAATCATCTTTGTGAAAACTACTGGATGATTGTAATTCAGACTGGGGTCTTATTCTGCCATGCTTTTTCTGTGTTTTCAGTAATGACAATTGAATTGTTACTGCGTATATTTAAATGAATAGAAATATGATTTTTAAAAATAATTAAAAGTCAGAATGCAGATTAATCAAAGCAGGCTTGAATCAATAAACCTGATTCTGATCTCACTTGATAGGATGCTGTCCATTTGAAATTTAGTAAATTCCAAAAATTAGTTGTCCTTCATAACTGGGCACTTGAATAGATTCAGGTACTACAATTTCTCAAGAGTGAGTCCTCTTGCCAAATTTCTGTGGCTTTAACAATCATATTTTTAAATAATTTTCTCTCCATTGTGGCCGTGTGAAAGACCCACACAGACAACAAAGGGAAACTGTCTATTTGGTGGAAACAGTGAAGCTGACTACACCCTGTACAAGTACTATCACTTGCACAAAGTAAACAAGCTGAAAAATCAGTAATCTGATTCAGTTTTCTGATCTTTTTCAGTTTGCGTAAACTTGGGTGTTACTTTTAACAATAGTAAAAAATCAGACGGACGTGTAATGTTTAAATAGACCGCATCCCTTGTAAACCAGCACAACTATTAACTTCAGTGAAATTACTTTTGATTCACACCAGTGACAGAAAGTTCAGAATCGGGCTCAGCTGTGTGAGAAAGTTTCCCTTGTTGCCTGGATCTTTAGACAGCAAAATCAGTATTCTCCTGTTTGCCCAGTCTTAGATGATTTCTTTATATTTGAGTTTGATGAGTTGATAGCTAGGAACTTTGTATCATGTGAACCACGTACAGGAAGCTGCAAAGAACTGACTCATAGAAGTAAAATTGTGTATTTCAGAGGAATCGTTACATTTATTAACACTTTATTATTTCAAAGGAGTTTTTACTCTAGCACGGGTAGTAAAGCACCCCATTTAAATTTAGGGACATTTATTTTGGAAGAAATCAATTTCTTCTGTAAGTTTTTGATCAGAGGCTCACTCAGTCATTTGTCTGCAAAACAAAACAAAACAAAACAAAACAAAAACAATAGAGGTCTCCAGCTTTGTTTAACTTGAGAGGCAGCTAGATAATACTTGAACTTGATCATGCACATTCCCTTTGGAGGGACCACCCACATCCGATAGGAGCATTAAAGGCATGGAAATCATTTTCACTGTAGCTTGAGTGTGTCTCTCTTGAACAGGGAGCTCATAGCTAGAAGAGCTAATCAAAATTTTCAAGCACTGAAAAAATAAAACCCAGCCAACAAATCCTCACGTTTCTTAGTGACTGAGTCCTTGCAAACATTATAATTTCTCTGTCAGCTTTATCTGTCTCAAGGATGAAGAACGAGGTCAGCCAGGTGCCAGCCTGTCCCAACTACTGTATTTACTGTTTGACAACTGATCAACAAGAAAGAAAGAACCAGAGATGTGTCTCTCACAGCCACTTACTGTACATCTGTGCTTGCTGTATAGATCCTACATATTTTAGTTAAGAGCTAAAGGTCCTGATCCAACCAAAATAAAACTCCTTTCCAGGTTTTAGAGC
Source organism: Malaclemys terrapin pileata (assembly GCF_027887155.1). Lineage (NCBI taxonomy): Eukaryota > Metazoa > Chordata > Testudines > Emydidae > Malaclemys > Malaclemys terrapin. The sequence continues at coordinate 8,917,558 of NC_071514.1, read as the reverse complement.
TGCACATATTTTGCTCATGACATATGGACGATCTCAGAGTTCAGTAAAAAACTTGGGGTGGATTTTATTTGAAAAAAACCTGGATCTTGATTGAAAACCCCCATTCATCCAGAGCAAAGAGGGGAAAAAAAACAGCTACAATGCCTGCAGACAGCCTGTTCTAAGCTATAAATAGCCACTGTTTATTTTACACCAATTTACTGCACTATACCATGGAGTCATGAAACAGCTTTTTTGTGTGTGTGCTATTACATTTTTGCTATTTACATTAATGACAGTGTAGTATATTATTGCATTGGTGTTGCTTTGATAAATACCATTATTATCTGATAAAATCATCCAAGCTTGTATGCTTAGCTACAAGGAAATGAAAGCAGTATTCTGGTAACGATGGAGTATACAAATTTTAATGCTAAATATAGCAATATGCTTAAAACAAAAGGGAAGGATTTTTGCTTTAGCAGTTTCAAAGCTTTTCTCCTAAGAGATCAAATGTAAATATGGTTGAGTTTTTTTCATATTATTTTGCTTTGGAGGGTATTGAGACAAGCTTCCAGGTATGCATCTCCTTGACAAATTCATGCGAAACATGAATTCCAGGAAGGAACTATAAATTTCACTGAATGCTTTTCACACACCAAATTGGTGTTTCAGTCAATTAAGCAAATGGTTACAACTGTCAACTACAGCCCCTTTGGAACGAAGTATCATCCTAATGGGTGTTTTAAATTTAACCAATAAATAAGGGAACCGAGTCTAAAAAAAATAAAAAAGGATTTCATACCTTAATTTCTTGCTTCTGAGAACTGGTTTTACAGGGTAGTTGTAGGGCTCACTTTAAGCTGCCAGTTACTGCAGTCAGGGGGAATTTTGCATGTGAGTATGATTTGGCCCTTGATGTTTCAAATGCTATTAGAAGCTGTCCTGGGCATGCCTGAGGCTGGACTATTGACTATAAAGGTGAACTTTATATAACTATTCTGTTTTAATATTACTGTTATGGGAAAACATTATATAACGTTATAAAACGTATGCTATGAATTACAGAGCTGAGTGCTTGATAGAAACTCTCCATAAAATGGACGAAACATGGAGACTCTTAGTCTCAGTTACTTTGTTCCTGTCATGTAGACAGGGCCCGAGGGTGGGGGGTGGGGTGAAAGAGAAAAGGTAGCTTTAAGCCACCTTTGCACTCCTGTGTTCTGAGTTGTGCAGGAGCTAGTCTGGCTCCTGGGGTAAGTTAGAGTAACCCAATGGGTGCTCTAACTTTTGCTTTGGTTCTCATGGCCCACCTACGGGCTCAGGGAAGCAGAGAATAGCCTCTGTACAATGCACTCTGGCCCCTGATCTGCCCCCTATGCCAGGGAAATTCTATGTGCAGAGTGTATTTTCAGGGGTCATTTCATGCAGCCAGAGTAATGTAAAGAGACCTTAGTGTAGGACTAAGAATGAGGCCCAAAGGACCCCACAAGAACTGGCTACACCCATCACACAAGCGCCGATAACCATCTACCAAAGAACCAGTGTTATTCTCGCTCTGGGAGCTGCACCCATTGCAAGTCATGGGTCCCATTTTTGCCAGTACAGACAAAACCTTTATGTTGCAAAGCAGCTGGGCAAAACGAGGATCAGCAGCCAGGCCCACTTGAACTGTTGTGTGCTCAATACTGAGAACAATGAGGGCCATGTGACTTCAGGCTGATTGGCTTCCCCGCTGAGAGTACAGACAGTAAGCAGGTATGGGAGGAGACAGTGTGCTGAGGACAGGGCAGAGAGAGGAAGGGTCAGAGCTGGAACTGTCTTCTAGCTACAGGATTGGGCACAGTGATGTCTGAGCTGCGATTTTTTGCAAGCCCCTGCTTGTATGCAGTATTGTTGTTGATTCTGACACCTCTGATCACAGTAAATAGGACTGGCGTTAGTATGGTAAATAAATTAGGCTGGGAAATAACAGGAGTCAATAGGGCTCTGCCCACACAGAGCTCACTGCGTAGGCCCAAGTGCTTTGCAGAGCTGGGACAAAAACCCTGTGCTCTGACCCTAAGACTACTCTGCCTCAGAGTATGCACTTGCTTCACGTCATCATGGGAGCTGGCAAAGCCATTACGTAAATGTTTTAAAAAAAAGCAACTGGAAGTGTGTACAGAATGATTGTATTAGCACAACTAGAAAGCAGAGTACCATTGAGCTCAGACCTTATCTTATGGTGTCTGCTTCGTCTCAGGGATCCGTTATAGATTACTTGTCACTTGCTGCACCAGGGTCGTTTAACATATTTTGCTTCTTCACATGGCTTTCATATAGATATAATCAGTTAGAATCCATCTTGTGTTATAGCATAGATCTCCCCACTTTCTGTACAGTCATTTCTCAGTGATAACAGGAGGGAAGGTGGCTTTTTAAGAGTGGGGCATTAGCCCAATGAAATTGAAATTTGAAATCAGTCTTTTTATGGGTCCAGTGGCCACATCTTTTTAAATCCGTTTTCTGACAACAGCACCCACAATTGGTGACATGCTTTCCCGGAGCCTGGGGGCTGCAGTGTATTTATAAGAGCAACCCTCCCTGTCTTTCCGTCTGATTTATTTTTGTTTTAGATGAAAGAAACGAAGGACATCTCTCTGTGAGAGAGCACGGTGTGTGTCTGTGTGTGCACCTCTGCTGGAACATGCTGCCGCAACTCTTCCTCTCACAACAACAGCTGCCTCTGTAGACTAGGGTGCTCAGAAATTTGAAGATGTTGCACTGAAACAACAAACTTCAGCAGTAACATAGCAACCTTCACCACTGAAACCACGTTTGGGTGCCTGAAATCTGTTTGTTGCAATCTTCTCTTGCCTCTTCCCACAAGATATTCTCCCCTCTCGTTAAGCTGTGGTGAGCCCTGGTCAGTTATGAGATTATCCAGATGCCCTCGCGTTTGGCTCTGGGGAGGACAGCAATTCTCTTTTACACTTACTCCTTTTTACAATTTCACTAATAAGCAATAATCTGGGCATCTTTCCTCACGTATTGGAAGGATCACAGTGGTGCCTTGATCTCACTAAGGACTGTAAGCCTGTGGTGCATGGATCATGGACAGCACCATAGATTCTCTATAGAGAATAGGTAATAGAACACTTGAGGTGTCTTTCCAAGGTGCAGAAGTAACTAGCCTGTGGACGGAGTAGCCATACTGCATGTGATGGGGTTCTGTGCAGTCTTCCTTTATCAGGAGGCTGTCATATCTGAATCTTTTTAAGGGTGGAGCTGAATGCTAATGGGACCAGTTTGCCCCTCCTGGAATGGTCTAAGTCCTTTTTGGAGCCCTGAGATCTTCTAATTTGCACTTGCTTTACACACCTTACTGTTCAGGATTGGTATTTTGCACATTGCTCTTCTTACAAAGGAGGACCGGACAATACTCCCTACAGAGCTCATCAATACTGCTCCTTAACTGGCTAGATCCTCAGTGCTCAGACACCACGATGATGGGCACAATACCAGGAGAGAGCAAGCAGGAGAGAACAGAATGAAATCCATCTCTCCCAAACGGTAGCACACAGAGCACTCCGTTCCATTGTTAGAATGCTCTTTGTCTTCTTTATAACAGTAAAGCGTATGAGGAGCCAAGCATTTTAAGTTTGATATCGGAGATATAGTTACAAAGGCTGATTAGAATGAGGATTATGATGAGGGGAGGAAATGTGCAGTAGTTGCACATCTGAGTGTTAGAACAGAGAACCTCCAAAAGAGCTGGGAGTGTCACCTATATACAAGAAGCACATGGGAAACGTGAAGCCTTGTTACCATAGCAGTAGCAGCCTAAATGAAAACATAGGAGGCAAATCCTAGCCCCAGTGAGAACAAAGTGAATTTTGCCATTGACTCAATGAAGCCAGGATTTCACCTATTTTTTAAAAACAGAAATTTAACAAAAGTGTCTATTTAAAGACAATGAAATTCCACACCCAACTAGGATCTTACTAAAAATGCTTTCAAACATTCAGATGAGTCTTTTCTTTCTTTCTCTTTTAAAATAATGGTACAGAATGCACCTCGGCTCACTTGTAAAATGTCCCTGCAACGGTATTTATTTGTTTTTTAAATATGAATTCTATGCTGGGGAGATACAGATATTTAAATGGTTTGATCATAATATTTTGTAAGTTTCAAAGTGCATCTGTCAATATTCAGCATTTTTGTAGCTATAAAGAGACTGCAATTCCTGCCTATGTTAAAAAAAATATATATATATAATTTATTTTACTAACCAGACAAACACAAGGGTCTAACCAAATTTTCATTAGAGGATTAAAAATATAACAAAATACTGGATATACTCTTTTTAGAACAGAAAATGAATTGATCTCTATTTATCTATCGGGAGAATATAACTTCATTCATTTATAAATTCAATGTTATAATCCTAAAAAGAATTACAAAATGCTAATCAACATAAACAATTGAGAAGGATGTCTAACAGTCAACTTACCTGTTCTTCTTCTATGTAGTTCTTCAGATGTCTATTAGATTATTTAGATTATCTCGTTTATTTCCTGTTTGAAAAAAATGATATTAAAAAAAGACTAAATACAACTGTAAATACAGAAACTTGCCTGCATGCTAAATTAGACATTTGTTGTAGTCTGGCAAAGTATTTTCAATAAATATGTACGTTAATCAATAGTTGTGCTGTCTCAGAAGAAAGGTGTGTGAAGAAATGGAAACTCCTAGAATGGAGTAGGGAAAATGTTCAAATAAGAAGTGAATATTGCAATTAGAGGAACAATTTTGCCATCGACCAATGGAATTTTTTTTCTGTTTGGCTATACATTTTATGAAGAAGTGTCAAACAATTCTCAAGTAGTTTCCTGGTATCCATTATAGTCTCTCTGTCTTCAGGGGAAGCTATTTTCATAAAGGAACAGTTGTTTAAAAAACATCTAAAACCAATAAATTTCTCAGTAAACTACTGCTTTCCATTGTTTTCAGTCAAACAGTAGATTTGTAATTCCCTTTATTACCCAGAAAAGAAACCAAATGTATCTTTAAATATTAGATTTTTTTTTCCCTGTGAAAATCCACTAAAATGGAACACAAGTTATATTCACTAATAGTTTTCTTCAAAGTCTCTGGAAGTCTGTGTATTCCTCACATAGTGGGTGTAGTCCACGAAAGCTTATGCTCTAATAAATTTGTTAGTCTCTAAGGTGCCACAAGTACTCCTGTTCTTCTTTTTACATAGGCAAAAGTTTCCACCAGGCATAATGGGAGTTTTACCTGAATAAAAACAGGGCTGATTCCCATCTCAGATATACAAGTATAAATCACACACACACGCACACGCACACGCACACCCCTTAATATTCTGTATAGTCTCAGAGTTTCTAACTGGTACCCACTCCTGTTGCATTTTCAATCCCCATAGCTGTGTATGGGATGTCTCCAAAATTTATTGTCATACTTCTTTACCTACCAAGGGAATGGGCAAGAGAAGGAGGTTAAATCTCAATTTTGATAATTCACTGACTCAAGGTTCAGTGACTAAGATTTTTTTTCCTGGGGTTGGATTCATAACTCAAACTATGGATCCTAGATACTAATTTGTAGGGAAAATATCGTTGCTATATTCTCCTAGTTAAATCTGTGCAACTTCAGTGAATTTAGTGAGAATACGTAAAGCAAAATCTGGCCTCAGTATAATTCAGTAGTATCTACCAGCAGAGTTTATAATATGAAAGTCTGACACAGTTATTATAAACACACGTCTTCCATTTCAATTCAATTGGTGAACAGCTAGCATATATTCATGGTTCACATAAACCTTTGTATAATTCTAGAGCTGATCTTTTAATTGAATCTGCTGGATCTATGGTGCTTCAGAAAGTGTCCCTGCTACTAGATCTAATATTTGCACCAAGGACCTACTTTGTGTATATCTGGTACAGCACCACTTCTTTCAGTGCTCATTGACTTATTTAAGTGAGAAATTTTTATTCAAATAAGAGGCTACCTCGTTTGGGACCAAGTTCTGCAAGCACTTATTCTGTAGAATTTATTAATTAACAATTAACATTTTTATTATTTGCATTGCAGTAGCACTCAGGAGCCCCAGTCAGGGGCCAGGTCTCCATTGTGCTAGGTGCTGTACAGACACAGAACAGAAAGATGGTTCCTGCCCCAGAGAGTAATCTAAGTAATTCACACTGAATTCACATTGATTCCAGTGAGGGTCCTATACGCTGCCACATTCACTTGACTAAGAATTAGAGATGGCAAAGCTACTGGTTCAGATCAAATAAAAGCCAAAAACAAACTTTTGCAAAAAAACTCAAATCAATCCTTTTTTTAAGGCTCAAAAATGTTCAGATAACTTAAAAAAATAGTTTTCATTAAAGCAGGTCATAAACTTCCCATAATTTTTTTTTAATTTAAAATGTTTTTTTGATTAAACAGAAATTTTTTGGGGAAAAAAGTTTGGGATTTTGTGAAACCAGAAAACCAAAGTTTTTCAATTTGAAACCAAATATTTCAGTTTGGGCAATTATGTTTTTTTGATAAAAACCTGAAAACAGGGGAAAAATCATTTTCATCAACCTATTTCATGAAGAGAAAAATAATTTCCTGATCTAATTTTCATGTTCACAAGTGGCTTCTGACTCTTCTTGTTGTAGCCAAGACCAAGAGCAGAAACACTGCCATTCAGTAAGAAAAGATGATCTCTAGAGTTTTCCCACCAATTATTGTTTGCCTCGGGGATTTGGATCATTCAGAAAAAGGCGAGAGAAGCATCAGAACTTTTGGTTCTTTATCCAGTCGGCTAACCCAGCACTATTCAATAAACGCATGGAGTTATATCTGTTGTGCTCATTCATATTTTACAGGCTATTATAAACACAGCAGAAAATTAGATGGGATCCCATTTAAAGTTAAATATTTCCATGAGATAATTTCTGTTTATAACAGAAAAAAAGGGAACTGTGCTTTCTAATGCCTAATTTAGATTCTGTATCCAAAATGTCAGTTCACAAAAAACCTTGGGAGATACAGACTTTTGCTTTGCAGTGGTCTAAATATTTTAAATTCTAAACAAAGGCATCTGGACAAATTCTGCCCTTGGTGACATTAGTGCTAATGTAATCAAAGGAATATTCGAGCCTTCATATTCCATATATCATAGGTGTTGTTCACTGTACAATGGATTTCTTTCTCCCTCCCCCCCATATTAAGTCCTTTTTTATAGTTGTCGCAGATGTGGCAAGATCATTCTTCTGTCTTGCTCACAAAATTCAGAATTGTCCCGCAGAAAAAAAACATTCCACGCTCCCCCCGCACCCTCCCCCTGTGTTTTTGCAACTCGGTTCCAATAAGTTTCTATGATCGTTTCACTTACAGGGTGGGACTTCATTGTTTGGAATGTAGGATCTAACTCGCACAGCATATGACCCTGTTCGTTAATAAAAGAAAAGCAGAGAAAGGCAAAAAGCAACCCTCATCTGGAATGGAATCCCTGCCGTTAAACAGCAAGTGTATAAAGAAGCAACCACACCCAAGAATAAGGCATTTTTTTCATACATACTATACTGTAGAATGTGTAACTCCTGTGACTGCGTGCAGAGCAGGCAGCAGAAAAGAGAATGAGCAAACATCTGCTGAGCAGCAGAGATGTGAAATCCAGCACTTTCCAGTTACACTGATGGAGTCGCAAGCTGAGACATTGCTGTCTGTCTGTCGGCAGCCGCCAAGTATGCACTCAGTAACAAGCCCCAGATTCCATTAATTATAATCAAGTCTGGCTGAAATGTAAAGATATTTCAGCCAAGGGTAAACAGGAACCTAGTGGAGAAAATAACAGTGACATAGAGTTAATTAATAGAACTACAGAAGTCTCATTGTACTTTGAGAGTGATAAAGGGTTCAGCTGAGATTGGCGCTGTATTTTGCTAGGTGCTGTACCAACACAGTCCCCACCCTGAAGAACTTAGATTTAGATAGATAAAATAGACCAAGAGTAGGAGAAAAGAAATATTCCCCCCATTTTACATATAGGGAATTGAGGCACAAATCGATTTGCATGTGACTCTTCTGACATCACACAGAAACTATGTGGTGAAGCTAGAAATTACACCCAGATTGCCAAATCAAAGTCCAGGGCCTTAACCACAAGGCCATCCTTCTACTTCAAATCTGAGTCTGTATTTCCTGCCTTCCTATTGACCTCAGTAATTTTTCCAGGTGCACAAGGAATAGGACTTCCATAATTACAGAAACTGATGTTTTAAATAGTCTTAAAATGCTTTCCTCCCATTTTGCCAGACAACTCCCCATGTGCTGACTGGAGCAACGAAATCTATTTTCTCCTCAGTGAAATTAGGCAATTTAGGATTATTTAAGATGTCTGCTAATGGGCTATAGTCCTGTTTTCTAAAACACTGCTATTTATTTGTCATTGGCTGAAGTCAATGAGAAAAGTGTAGCATGATTGTCAAGGGATAAAATGATTCTCGTTTGTGATTTGTATTTCTTCATGATACATTGGATATTAGAGGGACAAGCTCTTCTCTTTGGACCCTGAAAGCTTGTCTCTCTCACCCACAGAAGTTGGTCCAATAAAAGATATTACCTTACCCATATCTTGGGACCAATATGGCTACACCAACACTGTAAACAACTTTGGATATTATACAGGGTTTTTTTAAAGTACCTTTTAGGAAACTTAGTTTTGCTTGTGGAAAATAGCTATTACTCTAGCTCAGAGGTCGGCAACCTCTGGCACGTGGCTCACCAGGGTAAGCACCCTGGCGGGCCGGGCCAGTTTATTTACCTGCTGATGTGGCACGTTTGGCTGATCGTGGCCCCCACTGGCCGTGGTTCACCATCCCAGGCCAATAGGGGCGACGGGAAGCCGCGGCCAGCACATACCTCGCCCGCACCGCTTCCCGCCGCCCTTATTGGCCTGGGATGATGAACCGCGGCCAGTGGGGGATGCGATCGGCCAAACCTGCCACATCAGCAGGTAAATAAACTGGCCCGGCCCGCCATGGTGCTAACTCTGGCGAGCCACGTGTCAGAGGTTGCCGACCCCTGCTCTAGCGAATATAACTAGTTATGCCATTAACCTTCTGTGTCATTACCTGACAGTGAAATAAATAAGAGCTATAATGGAATGTTCAATATATTATTTTGCAGATATAGCTTCTTAAAGAACACCTAATTTAATCCACTTGCTTCTGTAAAATAAGTAAATATACGACAGGGTCTGATCTTGCTCCCATTGAAGTCAGTGGGATAACTTCTTGGACATCACTGGAAACAGGACTGGAAAAGAAATTCTAGCTATGCCATGCCCTATTGTAGAAAAGAAAGATAGTGAATGAGAGCCATTGAGCAGACGTTGCACAACTGTGCAAACTCCCTCCCCATCTTTGAAGGGAGTGCAAGCACACAGCCTAAATTAATGCTACTACCAGCATTGTTAAAGACTATAGGCAGGAACCATCATGCCATCTCAGGAGGGGAGAATACTCCAGACAGCAGGCTACCCCACAGAACTCCAATCATGTACAGCTCAAATGGAGGGATTCTATAGGGTCCAAAGAGGAGAGTGGAACAGGGTTGCCAGCTCTCAGGATTTTATAATGAGTTTCATTATAACTTATTTTTCATAAAGCTCTAGTTCCTGGAGTCATGTGATTACATGAGAATCTAAGCTTCTGCTTAACCTCCTTTCCGGCCCCCCCCCCCCAAAAGGTAATTCTCTAGCCCTCATGAGTGTTAGGAAAAGCTTGGCAACGCAAATCCCAAAGGCTCAAACAGCAGAAGGCAAATAAAACAAACACAAAATTTATAATTTTTAAGACAAAGTCATGATTTTTGGGGGACCTGACTCTTATTTATTGAATACTTACAGCTGGCAACTTTCCATACACCCACAAGCAAGGTGTTCCTGGAAGAGGGCCCCCTTTCCTGATATTAAAAGGTGAGGAATCACTGGAGTTCAAGGCTTTTCAGCACAAGTGAAATATTTTGAGCTGCTTCCTGTCCTCTTGAGAAACTCAGAGGGATGAGAAGAACCTGCAAGACAGGGGCATTCTGCCAATATAAGTGTGTGGCAGCTGGCAGGTTACCAGGAGCAGAAAAATATTCTGCCCAGCTAGGTGGTATGTAAATTGGGGTGAGCTGTATTGTAACGCAGAAAGGTAAATGGAAAAACTGGTCTGTCTCTTCAGGGGCCAGAAACAACAAGGCTTCCCTCAGCCAAAAGGTAACAGAAAAGAATGAGACACATCTCACTTCAGTCCTATTTAGAGCAGAGGCCCAAAGTGGGACTAAATCTAGCCAAGTTCTAGACAGGAACCACCTTTCACTACTTAGCTCTGGTCTTTCTAGAAACCCTCTCCCTGTTTTGAGTGAGTTCCCAGCAGGCACAGCCGTCTTCTTGTGGGCTAAGAGGGAAAGAATTAATTTCACACAGCTGGTCCAGTCTTGTTAAACCACTCCCTCCAAATCCCTATACTCGGGGACTGGCATCTTCAGTCCTCCCACTGGCCAGGTTAACTCCTTCCCTGCCAACCTTTAGGCAGATCCCTTCCCATTAGTCCCTGGGATGAATTGGATGAGTAACTGCTGAGTGACAATAAATCATTGTGACTGAGTCCCAATCTGGCTCATCTGGGTTATTTAACAACTGGAGCGTTGAGACCAAAGATGTCTTTGTTGTTATTTATTTGTATTGTGAGAGAACTTAGGAACACGAATGATGGACCAAGTCCCCTTTATGTTCAGCGCCATACAAACGCAGAACAAAAAGACAGTCCCTGCCCCAAACAGCTTCCAATCTATTTTTAAATTAAACAAAACGAAACATTCAAATCAGGAGATTTTTAAAATTTCAAGTTTGAAGATTATTTGAAAAACAAAAACATTTTATGCAGGGGTATTTCACCCTGAAGCAGTCTAAAGATTTTAAAATCGAATGAGGAGATTTTTTTTTTTCCCTTTTAGTCATTAAAACCTGTTTGGACTATGGAGACAATGTGGAAACATGAATGAAGATGAAGGCTTTTACATTTTATTCCTATCGAACCTTAAAAAGAATTGACAGAGTATTTGAAAATATTTTTAATACTTTTTCAACATCTAAATTTAGCTCAGTTTCAGATAGGCCTGTCCCTTTCTTACAGCTAGAGTTGCCATGGCAATGCGATACAATTATTTATCGCCATGACAATCTGCTGTAGATTTTTTTAAATGCATTCTATTTTTATTTGCATTGTCATTTCTGCCAAAGGAGGTTAGACACCAGTTTGGTGTGCTGAGAGAAAGTTATAATTTAATGTAAGTGATGGGACGGTTCAGATGATTGGGTTCAGTGAAATCATTCTGACCAGCCTCACATTTTTTCAGTGATGTATGTTCCATTTCTATTTAGTGAGAACACAGGAACTGTGGGGTTTTTTCCTCTTCCCTCCTGGAGCACATTCCATTCAATAATCTCAAAGGTCTTTAAAAACACGGATGAGTTATTCACAACTGTGAAATATTATTATCTGAGCGATAAAGAGTGGGAAATTGAGGCCTGGAACATTAAGTGACTTACCTAAGGTCACACAAGAAGTCAGGAGTAGAGATGAGACCAGAACCCATTTTTTTTCCTTCCCAGGCTCTAGCCACTGTACCATGCTTCCTCTGCATACTGTGAGAACATATGCATCCGAAGAAGTGGGCTGTAGCCCACGAAAGCTTATGCTCTAATAAATTTGTTAGTCTCTAAGGTGCCACAAGTACTCCTGTTCTTTTTGAGGATACAGACTAACACGGCTGCTATCCTGAAACCTGTGAGAACAATAGCACTGAAGGCACTTGTGTGATCCTTTGTCAGGACCATTACAATTATTTTCCTTCAGGTTCGAAAGTGCTGTGTGTATTGGCTAGCTGGATAGCGACTCCAGACCAGGGTCACGAGGACCTTTCGGCCCATGGTTTGCGGGAGGAGGAAAGGGCTAGAGGCTGCATATTATACCCTATCCCGTATTCTTTAATGACACTGCCATGCACCACATGGGAAATCCTGGCTCAGTGAAGTCAACAGGACTTTTGCTCTTTACTTCTATCTGGCCAGGGTTTCTTAGTCACTTCTTAACCGGAGACGAACTGACAGCAATGACCCAAATAGACAGTTGTTGAGAGATTTGTGTTCAGTTTATTCTGTCTCAAGCTTTTTCAGACAGTGTCCTCAGTCCTAATGGGAAATGATTATTGTTGTCCTCAATGCTACAATATGAATAGCAGGCCCATTGCAACAGCCTGGGATAAAGTAGAGGAAGATATTGCTGATGAAGGGCTCATTACTTTATTAGTGTACAGGCTATGGGATAGACCTCCAGCCTCGTCTGCCTACATACCTGTCTGTGTCAGCATTTCTAAATCACGTATGACTGCAGAACCTGGTTTAAGCCAAAGCCTGCCTGGCATAGCGTGTGCCTGGTGTGCCTGCAGCCATGTACCACAGATACAATGTGCAGACACAGGTTATGTAAGTGACAGAGCATGTCAGGATATCTGTTTATCCATAACAGGTACAGATGAAGATAGAGTATGCTTATTCCTAAACATATACCACTCACATAATAAGGCATACATCAGATAAACTTCCACGTACCACGCTGGGTGGGAATGAGATTGCTAAAATGTGTTAGCACCGTGTGTGTGTGTGGCATAGGAGTGCAGAAGGGGATGGAAGACGTGAAACTGATTGGTGCATCAAAATAAGCGTCTGTTGGACTTGTAAGGAAATATGGTTAACAAATCCTAAAGAGGACTGGGAAAGAGCTCCCTTTGTGGCATTCTGGCTAATGAAAAGACCTTTTCATAATACTGCAATCAACTTCATGGGTCTGCTGGAGCAGTCTAATTGGGCTACAAATGGAGTCCATTTACTGGAGATTATGTAACTCACCATCCAGACATAGTCCCATACCAAGAATGTGGTTCAAGGATCACATCTTTCTCCAAGGTTAATCATATCCCAATGATATAATTAATGATCAAGGAACCTGATTTTGTTTATTTTTTACATTTCAGATCATGAACAGGGTCTTGACAGATGTGACTAATCTGAAATAAACCAGGTTCCCCAATGAATGTAATAAAGATTAGGCAGAGGCAATTTGGCGTGGTGCGGAGTTCCAGAATATTGTTCCTTTTAATTCTTGTGCCTAGATACTACAGTGATTCTTGTAGATGGTGCTTAGATACTACAGTACTTTAGAAATTCACAGACAGACTGGCTAAAGAAACATGTGGCCCATTTGTGGCTAGAAATGTATCCCAGCTTCTTATAAATGGGTGCATCCGATTTGATCTGTACTACAGGTAAATACTGAAGAGTTTTTTTAGATAAGTGAAAGAACACTTGGATACAATATTTAATACCATGCAGATGTGGAAAATGCTAGTTCACACAGCCAAATTCTATCTACAGGCAGCTCAGACAGAGAGGATCATGGTATTACTTGAGTACCTTCGAAATTCATTTTTAAGAAGAGAGAAAATTGTTATGTTTACTAACAACTCTCTGGCCTTTTAAAGTTCTCAAGCTCTGGACTGGAGACATGTGATTAATAAATGACAACTGGTAAGATTTGTGGGGAGTGGGGAGTTCACTCAGGTCAGTAGAAGGTTATACTCAGAGACAGTTGACTGTAGGACCAAGAACCATTTTGATGGACTTTCACCCAATACTCAGAGCTGAACCAAACATAACTAATTTTGAGGCTTGAAAATGTTTTTTACATTTTTAAGAATTATTATATATAGTAGTTTTGAAATTATAAATCAACACCATGCCCCAGTGACAGCTCCCCACACATCCCAAATTCAGCAGCGTCTAACCGTGCAGGTAAACAGCATTGCTTAGATCTAGATTCTAACCCCCTTACTCATGCTGAGGGGTATGTTACATTGCAGAGTAATGCAGCACTCAGCATAAGGATGTCAGAATCTGGCTGTGACAGAGCCTGCTTCCATGGTACTCTCTTCTGGCCCAACAGGGCACTACTCACGCGGTCATGGGGTCTTTGATGGTCAGTTGCCACCTGTTACCAGTCCAATGCAGTGATGCTTTAGCCCTCGAGCTAATACACACTTGAGTCCCACCCCTTCCAGGGTATTGAAGTCTCAAAATAAAGGAATACCATAAACTCAAAGACAGGGTCATCTGAGGAGTCTTCGGCAGGACCCCAACACAGGGCTTATCTTCAGACAGACAGTCCTCGTAGTACTTAGTCAGTGTTTCTGGGCCTAGTCATCTCCTCCACCTGGAGGCTCATGTGGGCAGCAAGCTGTCTCACACACTTAGCTAAAATCAGGTTTCCCTCACCAAGAGAGAAGTAGCGCTCTGCTCTCCTTCCTGGTGAGCCCCCACCTGAGCTGGGCTTTTTCCTTAACGTCCGTCTCCACCCTAGACATCTGATGCAGGTGTAGCAGGGTGAGGCCAATGGGGGCCACAGGCCCTCATTAACCCCCTCCTTGCCTGGATACCCCATCACACTGACCCTTAACCATTAGTAGAAAAGTAGGAGACTATATTTCCAACTTCTGTACTTCCAGGTCATCTTGGAAAGGGAAGAGCCAAACACCTGCATTCAGAAAAAAGAAGGAAAATGTTCAATAGTAAATAAACGGAGAATAACTTTTGAACATAATCCCATGAGTGAGTTCCATACTTTCTTGATATGTTAGGAGATCTTATCAGGACAGGGTTGGCTTTTCAAAAGTAACTGTGTGCACTTCTTTGCTTCCTCCTTTTCGGCAATCATCCTTATTATTCTTTTATTTATTTATTAACATTACAGCCGTGCCTAGAGGCCTCAGTCAGATCAGTGCTCCACTGCGCTAGGCATCATGCAATAACTTACAATCAAAATGCAAATGTAACAGGTGGATGAAACAAACAAACAAGAAAAGGGGTGGTACGGAATGAGGTAACAATCATCTGAGTGCGGTTTTGTATAGATTTGCTCTGTGCACAGTTTGTGGGAGTGATAAACTGATAGCAGCAGGAAGCTTAGCACACCACCAGGCTAGATACTATCAGATGCTACATGAGGATATACTGAAATAACAAATAAGGCCTATCCACTTAGCATACGGTCATTCAATCCCAAAATGCAAAATGTTCTTCAGACTGACTTCCACATACCACACTGGGTGGGAATGAGATTGCTAAGTAGGCCCACACCAAGAAGCACTAGAAAAAGCATGCAGAATGTTCCTCAGACTGACTTCTAGACCAAAAATAGTCAGGTCATCAGTGTGTCCAACATGCTTTTCTGAAACAAACTTCTAAACTTTCCAAGGTTCACCCATTGCTAGGTACATGTGGGCTTATACTTTGTTTGATGATGGCATTGATAAATGCAGAAATCAACCAGTGATCACCTACTGAAAGTTAAATGGGGAAAGAATTAACAGAAAGAGCCAATACAATTTTGTTCTTTGCAAGGGCTGTTTGGTGGGATGCTCATTAGATGATATTGAAAAACAATCTCTCTCGTATCAGACAGCAGCTGCATGGCATAACTAAGACATTTTATTGCAAGGAAAAGAAAGACGCATAGCCAAAGGCTGAGATGAGAACGATGGAGCTTTCCCGAGTTCACTGCAGTTGCAAAGGTCCCTGGAAGGATGAGAACCAGTGCAGTTCTGAAGTACTTTTTCCTGACCCTAATAGATACAGAACAGCTATCAATGGAAGTAGGGAGTACTTAGCACCTGTGGGATCAAGCCTGAAAGCAGTTTTTCAGTTTAATTCCTGCCAAATGCCAAGGAGTAAAGGTTCCTGGATGAGTTACATTTTTTTGGAATCACTGTCTCTTGCTATTTTTCAATCAAGAAATGGATCATCTGGGGAGATGTCTTCCCAAATTTGCAGTGCTGCTGGGCTGGGAAACTGCAGGTATTATTTCTGAATTATTGTTATTAATGTATTTATATCACAGCAGTGCCTAGGGTCTGCAATAAGCATGAGGAGCTCACAGTGCTAGGTGCTGTATATACACAGAAGAAGAGAAAGTCCCTGTCCTGAATTGCTTAGAGTCTAAAAAACAAGCAAGGAAAAAGGTGAGAGAAGAGGATACAACAACTAACAAGAAGATTGGGAACTGAGGCACACAGAGGTCAAGTGATTTGCCCATGGTCACTTAGTCTGTTGGGGAGCTCAGAACTGAACTCAGATCTCATGCGTCCCAGGATTTTCTAGATGATAAGTTTCTTCTCCTTTTTAATATTTTTGTTGTTTTGGACAGACCATTCACTGATGTGAAAGGGCAAAGTCCTGCTCATAAGGTCAGAAACATTCTGGCATGGGAGATAGCCTACTGTAATAAAGTCCTGGGATATTCTTTGCAGAGACTAATGCACCAGATGCACGGGGCGAGGGTTAGTTTTAGTACCAGTCTGTGAGGCTGCAGCAAACCTGATGATGTTTCCAAATTGTAAATCACTTCAAGGAGCAACCTGGGAGATGGAAAGCTCCATATTATTGTGTGGGGGATAAAATACTTTTAAATGCTAATTAAAAGGGAGAGGATCCATCTTGCGCATTGACCACAAAGGTCTCCAGTGACTGCAGGAGGTAAAGGAGAGCAACACAGCATTTTACTTGTAATGCACTTTTTTATTTCACCTTGGAGATCTGCTCATTAATGAAGCTGGCACACAGGCAGTGAGACTGCTTTCCCGCAGTGACTCCTGACTGCAAGGTTCTTAAGCTCAGACCAGAGCCATAGGAAACGTCCTGGGTGAATGTATTATAGAACCTCCCATTGATTGGCAGAGATTATGGGCCAAAACTGCATGGCAGATTTAACCTGATCAGAAAATGGGTGAGTGAGAAATTAATGTAACTTAGCGTCCGCTGAGGGGGCAGAAGAAACATAAGGGGGCAGAAAGAGGAAGCAAGTAAGACAACTAATGTGGGAGCAAGATAAAGCGTGTCTGTATGTGAGCTGTGGGGTGGGGGCTGTTTTAGGATTAGCTGCTTTTCCTGCTATACCCTCATCTGCCTCTGGCTGGTAAGTCACATGCAATGCCTCCCACTTGTCACCAGCTCCTCTCCTGGCTCTGTCATTTTGCACTTTAACTTTTATGCCAAACAGGTGAAGGTTTCATGACATTACCATTTACTTCCATTGAAACCTGGCCATCCAAACCTGGTACGCCTTGGGCATGACCCCCCAGTGCCCTGCACCATCTACACCAGGGCAATGTGGGTATAAAATGCTACCAACTCAGAATAGTTATGTCTCACGCTTTCACCGGTATAAATGATTGCACGAGGTACAGGGCACTGGAGAATCCAGCTCCCAGTGTGTAATTGACACCACTGTTTATGTTGCTGCTGAGATAGATATGTCACTCTCTAGCTATAAAGTGCCTGTCACCGTGAAGTCTAAGTGTTACCGAATCCGCTTGCACCGGGTCTGGCTCTGACCTCAGGTGTTTGCGCCCAGAGTGTGATTTCAACGGGGTGCAACTGGGGAGAGCTACAGTTGGGAATCAGCTCTGCTCTTCAAATGCAGGAGAGTTCTCAAATTGCCCAGTAGGACAATAGGGAAAAGTGGAATGGACACAGTATGGTCCACACGTCACCGCTCATCCATTTGCTTTGTAGATGACCCCACTTCCTCCAGCTTTGCCTGGATTTGCTCTCTTTACGGTCCTTTGAGCTCAGCTGTGCTTGGATCACAGAATGTCTCCATGGTCCTATACAGAATGCATACTGAGATACAGATGACATGGTGGTAATAGCGGTCACCTTCCACCTCTGAACCAGAGCTCAGATTTCTGCCTGGGCACCTATCTCAGACTATATCTCACCAATGGATTTTCCTATCCTATTTCCAGACACGCCTAGGTGCTGAGCTCCTTCAGATCTTCTCCTCTTCCAAAGAACTGCACGTCCCCTAGATACACGGCTGCATGTGCCACACACATCAGCCAGCTTGGGGACACATAGCATGACCCCCACTCCCGCCATCCCTCAGGTCTTGTCACTACCACATTGCCCGTCTCTCCATCCCTGCAGCACTGGGGCCCCTGGAGTCCAAGTTCCAAATGGCTTGATTCAGCTCTCTTTTAGATTGGTGTAAATCAAAAGTGACTCCACTGAAGTAAATGGGCTTGCACCAGGTGTTAGAGCAGAATCCAGGTCCGAGGATTCTGCCCAAATCCCACCCGTTACTTGAATTAAATAAAAATGGGCACAACAGTTGGCTGGTGCTGTGTGTTGGGCTGGCACAAGCAGCTGTTGCATTCTGCCCCGGGGTGGTTGCCTTCAGTGGTTGCACATTGGCTCAGTTGCACAGAGTCTGTAAAGTGCTTTTTGATCCCAGGATGAAAAGTGCTGTATAAATGTAACACTCGTTCATTCATACACGGGTCGGTCTGTCAATCCCAAGCATACAGTCTGCAGTTTGGTTATTTTCTGTGGTTAAAGGGAACCACACCATGTTTAACACCATCTCAAAGTCTCTGTTGACTTTCTTTTTCATTCTTTTTCAGGGCTATGTTTAGACTGTGATTTCCAATCTTCTTGACTAAGATTGTTTTAAAATGCAGCAGCGTCTGTTAAATGCTCCATGCTTTTCAGCCATAACAAACTACTGAAGAAAAACATGGGGTGGGAGGGGTAGGATGTTGTGCATGTCAATATCATTTTTTTAAGCCTATACAGGATTGATTTGTTTTCACAATTTTGAAGAATATTCCCAGCTGAAATATACAAACGTGGTGATAGGAGGGAGTGAAACCTACGGAAACAAATGAAAGGGCTCCAGATTAATCAGATAATTGCAATAAACTCACAGAGCATTTGTAAATGCAGCCTCTCTTTTTAAACACTTTGAACTAAATATCTGATCATGAAACAAACTGTCAGATGAATAGAAATCACACACGTGCTGTGGGGAAATCTAATGATTATTAGGTCAGTTAAATGAACAAACCAATTAAATTAATTTGTCTGCCGTGCGCCAATTTATGTCAGTGCGATAATATAATGAAACCCTCCAAACAAACACCTGTTAGGGGAACAATGCACAGACAAATGCAGTGAGCACTGAAGGATTAAGCTGTCTCTCTGCACAGTGATGGGGGAGGGAGGAGGGGAGGGGGGACCATTAGCAGGGAAGATAAGGAGGTTGATCTGACACAGCACAGGTATTGCACCTGTAAGTGGCGAGCAGAGCAAGGAATTTTAGGAGAGTGCTACTATGTGGACACAGAGCTCCTACTGCCTAGAATGGACAGCCAGATCTGGCCCCCCCGCAAGAGTCACACATCCTGACATGGCTCTTGCTGTTAGCAGTAGTAGTATTATCACAGCACCCAGGAGCCCCAGTCATGGCCCAGGACCTCACTGCACTACATGCTGTACAAACAGACCACAAAGACTGTCCCTGCTGCAAAGCGCTTCCAATCTACGCATAAGACAACAGACAACAGACGGATACAGACAGACGGGGGAGTTAAAATATGGGACAACGTGGTCAGCATGATCTCAGCACACCAGCAGCCTAACCATTGTCCAGTGTTTGTAGGCCGCGTGGCAGAAGAGAGTTTTAAGGAGGGTTTTGAAGGAGAATCAGTCAGTTTTGCAGATCTTTACGGGGAGTTTCTCCCGAGCGCGCTCTCCCTGTGTCTGTATGGAAGTCTAGGTCAGTTGTCTTCCTTCCCTGGCCCCCTGGACAGCCCGCACTGTGGGTCAGGATTAGCATGGTTTGAAAAACCCTATGTACTTCCTTCGAAAAACACTGAACGAAATGAACATTTTTTTAATCTCGTTGGAAATTTCTTTGGGTTCCTTACAAAATGAAACTGAAATGTCGTTTGGTTGGGAGGTTTCAAAACCCCGAACATATCCCCCTTTCATCCTCCTTCCTATCCTTCTCCCACTGTGGAAGAGAGGAAAAAAGGCAGACAGAGGGAGGGAAGAAAGGGACCAAAAATGCCAAAGCGATAATCATTGCAATTTCTCATTAACAAATCAGAACATTTCAATCAAAATGTATTTCTTTTCTGCAAAAATATTGGTTTTGTCCAGAAAATGATTTTTTAGTCAGATGACAAACTGTAGACCATCTGTAGTCAGGATGCACACAGGGGAAGGGACTGGGGAGGGACAGTGCGTGCTTATCAACCTCTCCCCTCCCACACCCCTCAACCAACCCTGTAACAGATCCTGAGGTTTTATCATGGAACAACTGGAGCTCCGCTACAGGGTGGTGGCAAGGAGCCCTACATCTGGGGCCAAGGCACAGAGTCACTCTGCAATACTTCCGCTATGCCCCCTGCAGCAAGGGGAGCACAGAGTTTCTGGAAGAAAGACCCCCTGCATCAGTGCTATTCACTGGGAGGAGAAGGCTTCTGTCTGCCCTTCATCCCCTTTGTGCTGCTGCAGCAGGCTCAGTGGAGCCAATTTTTCTTATTTGTACTGCAATAGTAACTAGAGGCCCCATATGGTGCTAGGCGCTGTACAAACACACAGTCAGACACAGTTTCTGTCTCAAAGACCTTACACTAAATGGACAAGACAAAGTGGGGAGGGAGAACATAGTGCAGCAACTTGCATGAGATCACACAGCAGGTCAACGGTGGATCCTGCAGCCTGAGGCTGGTGTCCTATCCACTAGTCCATGCTGCCTCTTCAACCATGAATCAGGACCATCCTGTGGTGAGGAAACTTAGGCCCTGGGACTGCAACTCAGCCTCTTCCAGAGGGCAGTTCAGAAAGTCTGTGATCCGACCCCCACGTAGTAGTGTTCTGAGTGTTCATATGCATTAAACTCTCAGCAGTTACAAAACAGACACTGGTGGTGGTTTTTTCCCCCAGGTAAGTCTTCCTTCTGCACTTTCCATTCATCATGAAGCAGGCACTTTGCTCTAAGTCTCCAATATCAGTCATCAGTTTTGACTGGTAGGTGTAAAATAAGAAGAGAGAGGGAGTGAAAAAGACACAGCGAGAGAGATTACTAAAGCACAGTTTGTGTTATTCCAGTAACTGATGAGTGGAAAGTTCCCTGCAAGAATTAAATACACATTTTATCACAGGTTCATTTGGCTGAGCTCAGGCGTTTTTGTAGCAGAGTGAAAGCTGATGGACTGTCTTGTTGGCTAAAGGGGAACCTGTCTGGTACAGAAGGGTTCTGCAGTGTTTTCCCAGGAGATTGCAGTATAAACTTACTGATGCTTATATAACAGCTGCCCTTCAAGTAGGATTATAGGATACACACTGAATTTATTGGGGGTCTACTAATTTTCACACATGACTCGTCATATGACTGTCTACTAAGTTTACAGCAGCGACTTCACAGTAATGTCAGATGCATTTTCTCAGATTCAGCTCTTAGTCATCTCTTGGTGACATCTGAGAGGACTAACTGTTTAGGGCTAGTAAAGAGCAGCATCAACAATAAAGAGGAGTAGCAAATGATAGTTACATCTTGGGTATCCAATGACAGCCCAAATTCAGGCATTGCTGTGTCAGACAAACAAGCAGCAGAAATGCCTGTCTGGCAGTGTCACCTTACGAATATAAAAGGTAAAAAAAAAAGCCCTCCTCAGGCAAGGAGGAGTCAAAAGAGGGTTTTGGGTCCCCTCTGGCAGTGATATAGAAGTGCAATGTCTCCTAGCCTCCTCCCCAGGAATTAGAAGGTTGGCGGGTTTTAAGAACAGGTTAGACAAACACCTGTCAGGGATGGTCTAGGTAGACTTGGTCCTGCCTCAGCACAGGGGACTGGACTTAATGACCACTCGAGGTCCCTTCCAGCCCTACATTTCTATGATTCTATGATGGAGAGTTAGATACATTACCCTGTGCACCAAAGATGCTCAGAATAATAGATGTGCAGAGCACTCCAGAGTCATTCAGAGCTATGATTGGGGGGTCGGGGAAAAAAAAAAAGGAAAAATTGGTAATTAAATTTTCTATTAAGAATCAAGGTTCTTCTGTGAAGCAGGGGGGGAAAGGACAGGATGTCCCTCAATAACCTAGATCTGGGCATGGAATCCTGCAAATGATGGGACGTAAAAGACACTCCCCAGTGTAAGGGAGAGGGAAGTGAACAGCTGGTGCTTGGGCGAAGGATGAAGAGGATGACTGAGGTTCTCTCCTCTGTTAAGAATAGCTTTGTTCCACTATCATTTCATCCTGAACGTGCATAGGAAAATAGGAATTATCAGATCAGATCAGACCAGTGGTTTCATCAAGCCCAGTATCCTGTCTCTGACATTGGCCAGTACCAGCTGCTTCAGAGGAAGGTGCAAGCATCCCTGCAATAGGCAGATATGGAACAACTGTCCCCCCGGGAAAGTTTCTTCCTAACTCCCTTTAGTTAGAAGTTGGCTCCAGCCCTGATGCTTGAGGGTTTATGCCCCATACTCTTGTTTATTTTTAATCATCACTATTATAACTCAGAATATCATGGTTTTCCATAGAAATGTCCAGTCCTTTTTTGAACCTTGCTAAGTTCTTACCCTAAACGATGTCATGTGGTAAAGAGTTCTGCAGACCAAGTGTGCCTTATGTAAAAAAGGTTTTTCTTTGACCAGTTTTAAATGTGCTGCCTTTTGGTTTCACTGAGTGTCCCTTACGCTTGTAGCATGAGAAGGAGTGAATAGCAGCACCCTTGCTTCAGATAATGGAAATCTATGAAACAAAACCCCAGGGAGGAAGAGCAGAGCCCTCCAGGAGGGAAGCACATGTTTTCCAGACCAGGTTCAACAGAAATGCTCTTTTGAATGCTGCATTTTTGTACACTTCCTACAAACCGTGATACGTAATGTTAATTGACAGATTAATTAGTTTTAAATAAATATTCTATATCATTCCTGGGTGAGATACCAACCGACATATAATAACAATAATGCTTGGGTCTTCAATTGTGCCTCCCAAGTAAACTGCTCAAGGAGCTTTGCCTACAATAATGAATTTACCCTCGAGAGCCCCCATCCCCACCCACACAGAGGTGACATGACTTGTGCAAGATAGAAGTGAAGCCAGGAATAGAACCCAGGTTTCTGTGTCCCAGAGCTATGCTCTAACCATTATATGATGATTCCTATAGACTACCCACATTTGGCGCACACCATTTGTTTGATAAGCTGAATGTGTGTTTTTCTTCTGGTTTTATCCCAGGATGGCCTTGGGACAGAGTTGTACAGGCTCAGTTCTTCTCCCCAGATAACAGTGGCTCTGTACCCTACCTGGAGCAGGCTCTCATCAGAGTGCCTGGCTCGGTCCCATGGAGTTTTATCTCTTGCCAGCCTGATATCTTTGGTCTTGCATTTCCATGACTTGAAAATATGTGGAGGCATGAAACACTCAACCTCTCTTGCTCTACTACATGGTTGTTGGAAGGAGGATATTGGGGAAGGGCTGACCAAAGATTAATGATCTCGGTGCCTTGGAGACAGAGAGAACCAACTCTGGGAGGCAATCTGTCTCTGCCCATCTGGCTTGACAGTAACACATGGTCGGAGTCTCTTTTGCGTGACACCATAGCTCAAGACATGTGTGACTAAAGGTTAAATGTGTAATAAATGCACAAAATATGGGCATTTTACAGCTGATTGCTGCATTAATACAGTGAGAGGGCTAACTATGATTACAGACTACAATCAAGAGCCATTGTTGTGTGATGTGTGATGATATGGAGCCTGCCCGGAGAGTGAAACTGAATATTAATGGAAAAGACTATTGATTTTAAAAGTGACTCAGGAGCAGATGGGATCATATTCTCAGAAGGGATTTAAATCACCTTCAACCCCTCCCAGAGCTGAAATCACCTAACACAGCCTTGATTAGCCCTGGAGGTATTCTGAACTGTAGGGCCCAGCTCACTACAGAAACTTCTTACAAAGACGATAGGTTTGCATGTGATCAAGAGATCAAAGACCAACAACCTTCTCAGTCGCAGTGTGGCAACCATGATTAGCTTAGCAAGAAAAGTGGAGGAACTTGATGGAGGATTTGATCATATTGGACTTTTGAAAGGAGATCTAGTACAGATAAAATTAAGAGACAATGCTGGATCAAGCCGTGTACAAACACCCCTATCAGACAGACCTTTTAAGAGATTAGCTGCAGATTTATGTGAATTCAGAGAACATCATTACCTGATAGCAGTGGACTATTTTTCAAGTGTATAAAAATAATGTACTTGAAAGACATAACATGTTGCCGTCTTATAAAGAAACTGAAGTGCACTTTTGCTCATTTTGGTATTGTAGACAACTAGTGATGGACAATGGATCACAATTCACTGCAGCAGAATTTAAAGAATTCCAAATGAAATATGATTTTGATCATATTACTAGCAGCCTACGTTTCCCACAAGCAGATGGAGAGGCTGAGAGACCTATACAGGCATCCAAGAAAATCCTACAACAGGATAAGCCATTCCTTGCTCTTCTGTTTTACAGATCAACACAAATAGCAGCTACTGGATACAGTCCAGCACAACTCCTGATGGGAAGACAAATCAGAACTACTGTTCTGACTCTGGAAAAGAATCTATCTCCAGAGTGGCCAGGCATGAAGAGAGTAGCCAAATCAGATAAAAAGGCTAAAAGAGCTTACAAACACTTTTATAGCAGATGTCACTCAAAGACCTGCCGGGTCTAGAACCTGATGATCGTGTTTGTGTCAAATTGGATGGAGAAAAAGGATGGACAGCTCCAGCTGCCATATAAAAAAAAAAGAATTTAGCATCCAGATCATCTGTAATCAAGACCAACAATGGATCAACATCTACAGTTTGTTCCTCAGAACGAACGATTAACAGAGCAAACTCTACAAATGGCAGATGCGGAACAAGAAGACAACTCAAAGATTCCAAACTGATCACAGCCAGTTGTTGCAACTCGTGGACAGCCAGATGACCAACTAGTTACACATTTGAGTCATGTAGTTAGAAAACCAGTACAATTCAGAGACACTTAACAGATTGATACATACTGAACTTCAAAGATAGCAGGATAGTGTAAATTTTGTAAATAATAGGAAAGTGGAACTTAAACGGGGAGAGGTAATGGAATGCTAAACTGTGTTATACTCGTCAGCCACTAGCTGGTGCGGTGTGTAGCAGACCTTATTTAAGCTTCAGCCAGACTGGCAGTACATTAAAGTGCATACAAGGTGTACATGCCAGTCCCCATTCCTCTGCCTGGAGCCGAGCATGAGGGCTAGAGGGTGGCAATGAAATATTGCCCAGATTGAAGAGACATGGAACTGCACTGCCCTAGTGTGAACATCAGGAGGCACTGTGCCTCAAGGGAGCTTGCCAGTGGACACACAGTGCACCAGCTGTCAGAAGGAGAGATCATCCACTCCCCTCTGCTGCTGGCCTGCTCTACCATTGCCCTAATTCCCCCTGACATTCCTTTTACATGGCTTTCATCTAGCATGGAAGTCCGTGCACTTAGGACAGCACTGGGACTGCAATTATGCCCAACTCTGTGCAAGGCATGCAAAGAGGGGGGCGTGCCCTGCAAACCCACTCCAGGACCCACCACAATCCAGCCCTGAGAGAGCAAGAGGCCTAAGTCCCGATTCTGATCTCACTTGCACCAGTTTTCACTCTACTGATTCTACTGCATTTACACCTCATTTA
Organism: Malaclemys terrapin pileata; assembly: GCF_027887155.1. NCBI lineage: Eukaryota > Metazoa > Chordata > Testudines > Emydidae > Malaclemys > Malaclemys terrapin. Next base: position 8,891,903 of record NC_071514.1, on the reverse strand, counting down.
CATAGAATAGAACTGGACCCTCAGAGTGTGATTTTAATATCAAGTAATTGGGAAACATTGGCCCAAATTCCATCCTTTGCACTGGTGTAAATCCAGGGGAACTGCACTGAAGTCCATGAGTTACTCCAGATTTACACCATTGTATTGGAGAGCAGAATCTGACTCTATCCAACCTAAATCTCACATTGCTGCTTTCACAAAGTTGCTACTCACAGCAAAACTGCCCTTTAAATGTTGCTCATTAGCCAGTAATCACTTTGACTATAGAAACGTCATCAGGTTAGTCTGGCTGTGAGCTCCCATTTATAAAACATTTGATCACGACTGGCCTGAATCCTGCCTCTAGAGTTTTTTAAATGTTCCCAAGAGACCCTCCTTCTCAGAGAATTTGGTCTCCCACAGTATAATCCCCATCCAGCAGCCTGTTTTCCAGATAATCCTTGTCACGCAGAAATTCTTGTTGGGAGTGGTCAACCTGAATGGTTACAGGCTGTCTGCCAAGGAATGAGTCGTGTATAACTTAAGACAAGGACCTACAAGCCCACAGGAGCCCAGAACAGGTGTTTTGACTCTGCCGCTTGTGGAGGCATTGCAAAGCGTGGGCCGATGCAGGAGACACTGTAATTATCACTTGCAAATTTAAATCCCACAATTTTCAGGAGTGCTGGGATTTTTCACACTGATTCTTGTTTTCATTGATGTGGGGCTGGCAGACTAGCTTGGGAGCTCTATTGGAAATGCGCAGAACAATAACACTTCACCGTGCTGTACATTTCCACAGCAATGTGCAGCCTTTAACGAACTAATCCTCAAAACACCTCTGCATGGCTATTATCCCCTCGTGACTAATAGGAAAACTAAAAGACTAAAAGAGACAGAGGGAGGTGAAGAAACTCGCCCGAGGCCCCACACGGTGAATCAGAGGTAGAGCTGAGATTAGAAGTCAGTAGTTCTTGCAGCCCACGCCTAGGACATGGGGCCTCTAAAAGGCATGGAAGAAAATACGACAAAAACGTTCAGATACTGTGGGATTTCCCTCCTCAGTGCCTTCACTTTGACAAGGCACCAGACTGGGAATCTGGAGACTTGGGTCTCTGGCTTTGCCACTGAGCTGACATTCACTATGTTCAAGTGCCTCAGATTAGGCACCCAAAGCCAGAGACTGCTTTTGAAAACATGGACCTTAACTCCTCTGGGCCCATTTCCCAAGCTGTACAACGAGGGTAATAACAAGAATGTCTGACTTAACTTGTTAATGTTTATAAAGCATATTGAGAGACTCAAGTTAACAATGCTTTAGAAGTGTAAAGTATTCTAATAAGTACCTATTATCTTAGTATTATAATAATATACAATATATATGACGCTTCCCTGTATTTGTGTATGTGTGTGTGCGCGTGGTGTTCAGTGCACTCCACCCCTGAGGTGGCTGCATTTCCATGCTGCTGATCTGTAGAGACTCATAGCCTGCTCTTCTTATTTATTCATGCAGCCCTGTACACGTGACTGAGTGGGAGGGAAATGGGGCTGTGCACAAAATCATGTGTCTGAAAATACTGTAGGTGCCTTTGCTGTGTCCCGTTGAAAATTGGATCTGAGGCGATACACCCAAAGTCTGACAGCAAATCCGTGGTTGGGCTGAAAAGAGAACCCAGGAGTTCTGAGAGCAAAGACCCTGCTCTAAACACTAGATGAACTCTCCTGAGTTATCAATAGCTATAAACGTTTCCAAATTGGTTTGGGATTTTTCTTTTAAAGGGAAAACCTGTAACATTACCATCGGCTACAGCACATTCTTTAAACAGCATAAATGGGACAGCTACCGGTCATTTCCCTCCCAGGAAGCCTTGTCAGAGACCCAGAGCAAGTAGGTCACTGCAAAATGACTGCTGGAGCCTCGGAGCGAACGTCCAGCTTGGTTCACATAGCGCCTTCCCACCAGGAAGTATGGGAACTTTGCAGGAGTGAAATCCCACAGATCATGTGACAACATTACTTAGCCAAAGGTATAATTCAGCTACTGTATCTCCGTTTTCCTCACTGGAACCTCTAATACGCTGAGGCTCAGGGTGCCCCGGATTTGAAAGTCTGCCATTCACCCTCTGATCATAACATTGGGAGCCTGTGGGCTGTTTCCTGTGGAAATAATTAATACACCTTCTTAAATGAAGGTTAAAGCAGGATCACCAGGAACTTTAGTCCTACTGGGAAAGGCCTCTCCCCTTGTTGACATTCAAATTTTTCCTTATCTGAAACATTGTATGCACCCCCTGTATTTCCCTGACCCCGCTACGGGTCCAGATGTTGGATGTGCTACCTGATTTTGGTGGGTAAATGGCATTAAATCTGTCAAACAATATGGCTGAGCGGGGCCTGGCACATTGAGTGGTCAAGGTGCTATCAGGGGCAGTGGATTCAGCTGTTGGGCTGTGGTTCACAGCAGCGGGAATGATGTCATGCTTTTCACAGCCTGCACGGGCCTGGCCTGGCAAGGTTCTGAGCAAACTTGTTAGGGGTGTGGTACAAGGAGAGAGAAGTGCTGAAATTCAGTCGGAGTTTTGCCACCCACTTCAATTAGAGTGACCACCTATCCCGAACTGGGCAGGACAGTCCTGAAAAGCAGAGTTCAAGTCCTGGTGCTGGACTGAATGACTCCGGGACAGCACCTGTCCCAGACTCCCTGCGGTGCCATTCCACACTTGCCCAACGCTCAGGGGCAGTGCCAGCGTCTTCCGAGTGCAGGGGCGTTGAGGTGGGCTTTAGCCCCCCTTGGCATGAGGCCCTGCCCCAACTCCTCCTCTTCCCCCGAAGTCCCGGGGGCGGGGACATCAGCCTGGGGCTGTGCAGGTTCCGGGGCTCCCCACAGCTGCCTGGGCTCCCTGGGTGTCTCTTACAGTGACCCAGCTCTGGCTTCTGGCCTGGCCAGGGGGCGGGGCCTCAGGGGAAGAGGAGGAGCAGGGGGCAGGACTCCTACATGTGCCCCGCTTTTGCCTTTTGAAAAGGTGGTCACGCTATCTTCAGTAGTATCAGGACTGGCTCTAAGGCAGGATCTTCAGGATCAGGACCTTGTAGGGGACTCCGCTGACTGTGAGGCTGAAGGATCCGGACTGTTTTGGGCCTTCTCACCTGGGAAGAAGACAAGATCCCACCTGGGGGGGCTGGAAGGGGAGAGTCCATTGGCACAGGGTAGAGAGCTAGAGCAGGAGGGGGAATCTGCCTAGGGAGGCACCCCAAAGCTGTGGCGGATCCAGCATGTTGGTGGAAATTAATTTACCTTTAATGTCGCCCTGCTAAGAGAGCGCAGACCTGGAAAGAATCCTGCAAAACACCATTGGGGGGCTCCTGTTTGACAACACCTGTCTTAGCTGCGATTCCAGAGAGAACACACTCCTTGAGAAGGCCTTTCTCTGTCCATTAAGGACGGATGGGGATAGATAAGTGCCTGAGGCTAATCTTTGGGCAGCTTTAGCACCAGCATCTCAGACAGAAAAGAAACAGAAGAAATAATTTGCAGCTGAGTAATGTTGTCACACAAAGCTTTGCCTCGGGCACTTTCCTATCCCTCCATCCTTTCTTGAGGTGATGGGGACGACCTGCTGACAGGGGGTCCACTCATGTAGAGCTTTTCCCCTGTTTGCAACAGAGTTTTGTTTAGGAAACGTTCAGGTTTTTATGTTCCTAAATGTAATCAATAAATGTCGCCCATGAACGAGGCGCCTATGAAATCCACATTCAATATTTTTTTAAAAGAACTAAACAACAAGCAGCCAGGTAGGTTACAACACAGGATGTCAGATGCTAGGGATACTGTCACGTTGAGAGCAGAGCTATTCAAAGGGACCTAATGGAGCCAAATTTCTGTGTAACTCAATGGGAGGTCAGAGTTGAGCTCCCTCAGGCACCTTTGAAGATCCCTGCTTAGGAGGGCAACAGCACAAACCTAAGTGTGATCATTGGACTAATTTGTAGCTTACTGTACTGGAAAAAAGTATCCAAGAAGCTGATAAACATACGTGTGCGTGTGCCTCTGAGCGTCTCCAAACTCTCTCTAGAGGAGATGGAAAGTTAAGGATCTGGCTTCAAACTTCTCCAGGATTCAAGAGCCAACATTTTGGTTTGGCCTTGTTACAGAGATAAGAGCCAGTTGGGAAGTTTGGATGTGATCTGAATATGTTCAAAGTCCAGGATGTTTGTATCCAGGTCCAATCATGGACAGATAGATAGATAGGATCAACTGTACTTGGCTCTGAACTCTGCTGCATGTGTCAGATAAGCACACTGGGTCTAAGCCTCCTCTCACTGCAGTAACTTCATTGACTCCAGGGGAGTTTCTCCTGAGTCACACTGGTGTGCGTGAGAACAGAATCAGACCTTCGCTCTGAGGAGCCGCTGTTCCAGTGTGGGTTTATCCTCTCTGTCAAACTAGTGCTTTGAAAGAGAGGAAGGAGCTCAGATTCACAGGCTCTTCCTCCCTAACTGCAAGAGTGTTTGCAGTTGTCCTTTATTTTTGTTTAGCTTCTGTGATTAAACCTTTGGGGCCCCTTTCTGCTTTGAGCTCTCAGGGCTTTGCAGTATCCCAGTGTTACTAATGCAAGGATGGTTTAAAAACAAAAATCACATGTCAAGTGGGTTTAGCTGGTCTTGAACCTGGTATCAGATTTCATTGTGCAAGACTTAATTATTCATTGAATAAGTGGGGGGGGGGGGAGAAGAGTTAAGAGCGAATGCTGGAGAGAATAAAGATACATATCATTAAATAAAAATGTGACCACCCATGATTACAAGTGTTGTAGTCCTCCTTTTAACAAGCACACACCGTACTTTCATTAACCCGGGCTTGCCTGAATAGCAGACTGTCTCCCTCAGTTCACAGTGATTTTCTAAAAAGCTGTCCCTAATGAAAAAGGCAGGGCCACCTACCATGAACTCTTCTCTATGACTTTATTCTTCAGCAGTGCTCAAGTGTAAATAAGCTTGTTTACCCCCCTCAGAAGGGTAACGATAATGAAGCCTTATTTGTTTCTCCACAATGACAAAGTAATTTGCACGTTGCTGAACTGGAGAAAGGGAGAGAGAATGCAGTTATGCTTTTTAGTTTTCGTGTAGCCAAAGTTGCTGCAGTCAGTATTTTCCTTTGCTTTTGTTTGTGCTCGGTACAGAATAAGCTTGTATCCTTGACTGATGGGGTGCCCTGAATTAGATTGTAGAGGATAGATTAGAAAAGTGAATTGCAAAAAAAAAAAAAAAAAAGAGACTAACAATAGTCATCAAATAAATTAATGGAGATATCCCATCTCCTAGAACTGGAAGGGACCTTGAAAGGTCATCGAGTCCAGCCCCCTGCCTTCACTAGCAGGACCAAGTACTGATTTTGCCCCAGATCCCCAAGTGGCCCCCTCAAGGATTGAACTCACAACCCTGGGTTTAGCAGGCCAATGCTCAAAACCACTGAGCCAATAGTCATCAAAGACCTTACCAAGGAGTTAAACTAACTTATCTGGGTAGGGAGGGGGTGACTGACTAAGTGTGAATGGTATGGAGTCATTCTGAGGGACTCATGAGTCAGTGAAGAAATTGTACAGTACAGCACAACTTTCTGTTTGTTTAGCATCTTCCATAGGAATTTGTGTCCCATAACATTCTGATTCCCAGCAGAGAGGGAGAGAGGATTCAAGAGAAATGGGCATGGGAGCAGTTTAAACAGGGGAAGAGAGTAGATGAGGTGGAGGGATACAGGAAGGCTGTTTTAGACAGCAGGCCTTGCAGTGGAGAAGGCTCTTGTACCTTGCATGGTGAGATTGCACAAGGGGGTTGCTGGTGATGGGTAAGAAGAGAGAGTGGAGAGAGGTGAGGCCTGTAAAATGAGTTGAGGTAAGACCAGCGTGACCTTAAAAAAAAATCTGATTCTTGAAATAAATGGGTAACCAAGCACTGTTGTTTGAAAGTGGAGAGGAGGTGAAGTGACCCTGTTTCACTGAGAGACTTGGCCTGTGTTTGTTATCCAGTACCTCGGGGGGAAACTGGGTACACTCAGAAATTAATAATGTCCAAAAATCAGAGCTGGAGCGAACAAAAACAGCCAGTTCTGAACAAAAGAGCCAGCCTGCAGGCTCTAAGAGGAACCATGGAAGCAGCTGCATATTCTTTCTCCAAAGGGGACAGGATGCAAAGGCAGTCAAGTCCCCATTATGTCTCGGCAGACTGGCCATCCTGGGAGGTCGCACAGACACTGGTGCAGATGGAGGAGGATGGGAATGGGAGCACATTCCACGCTTCCAGGAACATCTATTGAGCACTACAGCCATACGCAGATGCCAACTGGCTTAATTGTTTTGACAGGGCTGAATAGCTCAATATGTTTTAAAGACATGGGGCACATGTAGGGATTCCTCAGACCTTAGTATGTTACTTGAGGGAACAAAACATATTTGTATCATAGAAAAGTGTGTGTGTGTATTTTATTCTGTAAAGATACTGGACTGACTCCTGGTCTTAGATACACCAGTAGTCTCTGGAGCACATCTGGATTTATGCCAATTAAATTGGGAGCAGAATTTGGCCACACAGGGTCCAATGCATGATGCATACAGTAGGCTAGATTCATAACTGATGAAAGTGGGTATAGCTGTGTTGAACTCAATAGAGTTGCACCTGTTGCTTCTACTCCTTCTAGTGCTGAAGTTGTCCCAGCAAATCTGGGCCTCCCTGTGGAGGACTCTGCTCGTTAACTAAGTCTGGAGACAGGTTTCAGAGTAGCAGCCGTGTTAGTCTGTATCCGCAAAAAGAACAGGAGTACTTGTGGCACCTTAGAGACTAACAAATTTATTAGAGCATAAGCTTTCGTGCACTACAGCCCACTTCTTCGGATGCATATCTGGAGAGCAGTTGGTAGCAACAGCGATTTGGAAGTGCAGCATGTTCCTTCATTCCTGATCAAGTGGAGCTCAAGCATAGGAAATACAAGGTTTTGATTTTCAGCTCAGACGTCCATGTGTATCTGTGTATTGATTTTGCATGCAGCACATTTGCATCTGGGCACCGGTTTTTGCATGCACGTGTCCTGCCTCAGATGTACACATGGCTAGATGTGTGGCTGGGCTGGAATATGTACATGCAAACATGAAATCAAAGTACTCAAAAAGTAGGTGCAGATGCAGTTGGACCTCAAGGTTAATAATATGGACCATGGCTTTAGAGCTGACAATTGGTCTTCAATTCACCCTCTTGTGCCAAGTACTTCAAGGACTCAATGAAGCGTAAGTCATTCTTACCCTGTGTTCTTCTCTAAGTACACATCAATGTGGGTTAAGGACACAGTGTTGTCCTTCGCTCGGGATTCTCTGGATTTTGTCAGTATAAATCAGACTCTTGAACTTGCCTGAACATGCTCTTTGTCTGGCGCTTGTTTCCGAAGTTATGATCAAACTTCTCTCCAGTGTCAAGCTGACTTTCTGGAGTCTCAGATGCATTTCCACAGGGTCAGTAACTCTGGAATACAGCTACTTTCCACCAGGCATCACAAGCAAAAGGAGCTGTGAATAACAGTGCAAAAAGGAAGCTGTTAATCAGAAGTAATAACACTTTGCTCTCCTCTAGCACCTTCTTCCAGGACCTCAGTGTGCTTTTCAAACATTAGTGAACTAAGTCTCACGACAACCTTGGGCGGTATGGGAGTGAAATGCAAGGTGGAACACAGTAGCTGTTTTAAACAGCGTAGCAATGTTGCTACACAAGCTAGAAGCCTCCTTGAAATTGTTTCCATGGGGACTGAGCAGCAGCCCTTCTTGCTAAACATGACAGATGTAGCACTAGCCTAGACAAAGATATTGGGAAAGATACAAGACTGCAGAACTCCTGCCCAGGAGAAGAAGACACCAGGAAATGGGGGATATTGCGATCTCTTGGGGGACAAGGCTATGTGCTGAGGGATGCATTTGTATAACAGTCTGCTTTCATTCTGAGACCAGCATGTTTCACTAGGTTCCCTTTATTTTTCCCAGTTCATATGCACCAGAAACCCTGAGCGAAGCTCAGGAACCGTGAATGCATTCTCATGGTTTAGCTTCACAACACCTTTGTGAACCAAAACCCTGCTCTTACACACAGGGACATGGCAGCTTTAATGACCTCGCTTTCCCATCTCCTCTGAGACAGCACCTCATTCCCAGGCACTGACTTAATTGGGATTCAGCATTAACAGTGTCACCAACCAAATCACCGGCACCATTCCATGCATTCCCTCTGGGAACCCCATCCCAGTACTGACCATTTCTATCCCACAAGGAAGCATGGGAACCATCTGCAGCAGACTTCTGTGTTACAAGATGGAGGATGGCTGTGTTTTTACCCCATTAGAGCACCTGCATTTATGTTAAAGAATCTTAATGTCTACATGGCACCTCCCTCTCCAGTCCATCTGTCTGCCAGTCTGGCCAGAGACATGTGATTTTCATGCATGCACATCATTTGAAGGCAGGGCCGCCCGGGGGCGGGGGGGGGGGGCAAGTGGGGCAATTTGTCCCAGGCCCCGGGCCCCACAGGGGCCCCCATGAGAATATAGTATTATATAGTATTGCAACTTTTTTTATGAAGGGGCCCCCGAAATTGCTTTGCCCCAGGCCCCTGAAGCCTCCAGGCGGCCCTGTTTGAAGGTGGGGATAACACTCTTTTCCTTTGTTGGTGCAGCACCCTGTGCAGCTCAGCAGGACTGCAGTCTGCGTCAGCTAAGGTGACTGATCTCCAAGCTCCTGAGAAGGAGAAGTAGGCTCCGACGATCTGGTGGGCACACACTGACTTCTAATGCGACCTGCCCCACACACATACCCACAATAGGTTCAGATTATAAGGGAAAACTGAGGATCACTGGTGATTTTACACTTTTATGATGACCTTCACATGGGAGTCATTGGTTCCAGGTCATCAAACCGCAAACAGGACTTGAAAACTGAGAAGGCAAAATAGTGGTCAGTGTGTTACTTTCCCTGAGAAGCAGAGTCTTAGACCATATGCCCATGGGCCAATCCTCGAGCTTTTTATTCAGGTTTTGGTCGGCTTGGTCAACCTTAATGAAATTGTATTTAAAATGATAAACCCAGTCTTGCATCATAACAAGGCCCATCTTTCAATTACTGAACCAGGGCTAGGCATAGTAAAGAAGAACAGGGCAGATACATTACTAGGAGTGAACGTAAAGCACATCATGAGAACTGAATGAGATCGATAGAAACTGCATAATACAATTGAATTTGGGGGCTTTATTCTAGATTATTGAGTTATTTGTACTTTGGAGTCAATTTCAGTTAATAAAACAATGATTAAAAAGTAGCTATCTGGAAGACGTTCCCATTTCTAATTTTCCACTGAAGGCTTCTAGCAAGATAAATGCCCTGTACCCTTAATTCAGGTAAGCATCCCAATTCAGGGCAACACTTAAGCACATGCTTAAAGTTAAGCACAAACTTAAATACTGTCCTGAATCAGGGCCTTAGTATTCAAAGAAAAAAAAGTTGTTATAATAATTATAATAGATTAAACTCACTTATTTCAATCCATTAATAAAAATATGTTGGCAGTTAAATAAATTAATGGAGATATCCTATTTCCTAGAACTAGAAGGGACCCTGAAAGGTCATTGAATCCAGACCCCTGCCTTCACTGGCAAGACCAAGTACTCATTTTACTCCAGATCCCTAAGTAGTCCCCTCAAGGATTGAACTCACAACCCTGGGTTTAGCAGGCCAATGCTCAAACCACTGAGCTATCCCTCACTCTGAGAAGCAACATTTATCATTGCCCTCTGAAGCTCTGTTGCTTGGGCTTTTTACAATGAGTGAAAATACTCCTAACACAACATCCCCTAGAAACTCACTCCAGTCACACTTTAAAAAGTTGGCAATAACTGTGTGGCTAGGAAAATTCATTTCTTTCCAGAGGAAGAAACTTGACACACATCTTCCATGTGAAAAGGACTGGTGTGCTCCCAGTGAGCAGACAGAACAGTATGGGCTGCAGAGGTCTTGTTGAGGAATGTTCTACTGAAACAATGGGTCATAAAACCACGGCTTGTCATTCGTTTGGCTATGCAAGGGCTGGTGGCATGGAGCAAGCCCCTCTTTGTGTTCCTCCTTAGTCTGTCCTCGTAGCTGCGTCATTCCATTAACTAACTACACCCCTTCTTGAGATAGTCAAGGCCTGTTAGTTCATCAATTCTTCTTCTGTTCAAGGGCAGGAATGATTCTTTCTCCACCCTCACCCCTAAATAACAGATGTTAAACTCTTGATCCTGGCCAAAAGATCTCATGGACAGAGGCAAACAAGACATGAAACCTACCATCAGAGGAGATGCGTAAGCAGGTGAGCAGGCCTTTCCTTAGCACTTCAGACTACGGAGAACTAGGATGAACAGAAAAGAAAAACAAACCCTGAAAAGTTGACCAAGCCTCCGACTGTCTTAGAATATTTAGAACCATGTTACAAAATCAAGCCCTGATCACCAAGGTTCTTGGGCCATATGCTTTAAGAATTGTTTTTAAGACTCAGTCTCAGTGCTGTGAAAATGTGATTCGCAGCAACTCCGGGGTGTTTTCAGTCACTTCCCATAACTCAGATCACTTGTTTACACTTTCGCTGTACTAAACAGGTGTAGTTCTCCTGAGCTCTTAACAGCCACTGCCACCTATTGGGTTAAGCCTGAGCTGCTCGAGTGCCGAGGCTTACTCCAGTAAACAATTTGGCTGTGCTTTCTCTGACAGAGTGCCATGGGCAGCAGAAAACAAATGCTCTGCCTTCTTCCTGGCTCCAGCCAGGGCACTCTCGCACTACTGAGATGGAGGGAGGCTCCGGTGGGGTCTTGTCATCTGACCGTGGAACCTCATTTCACTTGCCCCATGTAATATCAAGGAGCAACATTTTCCTTGTACCAACTATATGATACTCTGGAGCAGCAATATCCTTAGAGAGGAACATCAGATCTTCCAGCCCTAACAATGAGGGTCCTTCAGATTTGGCAGTGAGGGAACAAAGCATGTCAGCAACTCCAGGGCAGGGTAGGGCAGCCTGACATGGAGGCGTCTGCATTCTAGGGGTTCCGTTGCCAGCACTGCACAAGTACCTGAGTTGGTCCAGACCGATGGCCACCTGGGCAGCTTAGTAGGAACCTGCAAGCTGCACAAAGAGCAGGCTTGAGCCAATCTCATTTTTACGTGCAGGTCCAGTATAGGCTGCTTGGATCAAGAAGGAGCATTGCAAGTTAGGGCCTGTCTCATCCACCCATTAGGCAGAGCCTGAACACTGGAGAGGGGCTTCCATGAAAGAAGGGAAGCTACATGCCGCTGCCCTGCTCCACCAGAGAAACGAGTACTCTTTGTGACCCTTCCTACTGGCTTCTTACCTCACACTCTCCTGCTGCATGGGTGCTAGGCTGAAGCTATGCCCTGTTTGGAAAGGGCAGTGTTTTGGATGATTTCTTTGGCCAGTGTAGAGACGTCTGTAAACCATGCCAGGGAACATGTAGGACAGAATCTACAGCACAGTTTAAACTAGTGCATGTCTCCAGAATAAAATCACAATCCCGCTAATCAAGGAAAACATCACAGTAGATGAGAATCCTGCTAACAGCTACCCTGCTTAAACATGGTTACAACTGTCATGATTCTAAACAAATATAGAGAGGGCTTTAGCTTGAAAGATACCTGTATTTCTGAAAGACAGCCTTTAATGGGCCCCTTGATCTTTATGGCTCTTAGCAATCAAGAATAAGAAAAAAAAGTCTAATAGTAGAAAGCTAAATAAAGACCTCTAGCAACACTCTGAGACCCCCACATGAAAGACTATGTTACAGTGGACACCCTTTTGTACAGAACCTGGGACAGGAGTGTGAAATTTTACATACCACAGTGAAACATTCCACATTATAATCACTCTCCTTTTTTTCAAAGCTGCTGTCAGAGAAACCAAGATATTTAAGTACATGTAACAAGGCTGTTTATACCTTAAAAAGTGTTTTATACAATAGGGAATTGCAATTGTAGCCTTAGAGTCAGTGATAAACTTCAGAATAGCCTTTTAGGGGAACAACAAGGAGTCCGGTGGCACCTTAAAGACTAACAGATTTATTTGGGCATAAGCTTTCGTGGGTAAAAAACCTCACTTCTTCAGATGTATGGAATGAAAGTTACAGATGCAGGCATTATATAATGACACATGAAGAGAAGGGAGTTACCGCACAAGTGGAGAAGCAGTGTTGACAGGGCCAATTCGATCAGGGTGGATGTGGTCCACTCCCAATAATAGATGAGGAGGTGTCAATTCCAGGAGAGGCAAAGCTGCTTCTGTAATGAGCCAGCCACTCCCAGCCCCTACTCAAGCCCAAAAGGACCCCTCACTCCCACAGACCTTGGGAAGCAGGGCAGTCCTCGCTTACAGACAACCCCCCAACCTGAAGCAAATACTCACCAGCAACTACACACCACACCACAGAAACACCAACCCAGGAACCAATCCCTGTAGCAAACCTCGTTGCCTACTCTGTCCCCGTATCTACTCTAGCAACACCATCAGAGGACCCAACCTCATCAGCCACACCATCAAGGGGTCATTCACCTGCATGTCTACTAATGTTATATATGCCATCATGTGCCAGCAATGCCCCTCTGCTATGTACATTGGCCAAACCGGACAGTCCCTACGTAAAAGAATAAATGGACACAAATCGGACATCAGGAAAAGTAACATACAAAAGCCAGTAGGTGACTCTCCCTGGACATTCTATAACAGATTTAAAAGTAACTATTCTTGAACAAAAAAACTTCAGAAACAGACTTCAAAGAGAAACAACAGAACTAAAATTCATTTGCAAATTTAACACCATTAATTTGGGCTTGAATAGGGACTGGGAGTGGCTGGTTCATTATAGAAGCAGCTTTGCCTCTCCTGGAATTGACACCTCCTCATCTATTATTGGGAGTGGACCACATCCACCTTGATTGAATTGGCCCTGTCAACACTGGTTCTCCACTTGCGAAGTAACTCCCTGCTCTCCATGTGTCATTATATAATGCCTGCATCTATAACTTTCACTCCATGATTCTGAAGAAGTGAGGTTTTTTACCCACAAAAGCTTATGCCCAAATAAATCTGTTAGTCTTTAAGATGCCACCAGACTCCTTGTTGTTTTTGTGGATACAGACTAACATGGCTACCCCCTGATACTTGACACCTTTTCGGGGAAATAACCCTTTTTTGCACACAAGTTCCACTGCTAGCATTTGAATTAAGATGTAAAATAAAAGAGGTAGACAATGTTTATAATGCACTAGAAATGCTACTTTTATATAAGGAGGTCATTTTTGCTTTTTAAAACCGTCAATGTGAGGTTAAATATCATGGGGGAAATCTTGGCCCCACTGAAGTCAATGCAAGTAATTTCCTTATCTATGTTGCTAACAATATCTTAGATTAATAAAAACTAGTGGGCTTTTTAAAATCTAATTTACTTTACACCATTTATTCTATTTGATTACTTTTTGCATTATGTTCAGCTTGGACAGAAGAAAGATTGACTTCTGTTCTAGTCAATTTAGCTGTATGGTTCTCATGCACTAGAACAATGGTGAATGCTATTCTCTTTCTTTCAATTTCCAGGAAGGAAAAAAACAAAACCATTAATATGAGTTGTTGCCAAAAATTTATTTCCTTTTAAAGTAATCAAAATGTTGAGTTTTAAACTATCTGATATTGACCTTTTAATGCAAAAGAAATGTTGATATTAAAAGGGAAGGTGTGTATTGTATATTAAGGAAGGACAGTTGGATTTCCGTAACAAATGTTTATCCTTTATTTGAACACAAAGTTCCCAGGAAATTAGAGAATCAAACAACAGTATAACTAGCTTCCAGCCAGCTCAGAGACTACTCTTTCCTCAAGCCACACTTCTGTATAGCTCTGGCTCCAGCCTAATGAAATTAAGAGAGATGCATCATAAAATATTAGTTGCAACAATATTTTGACTCTTTCTAGGCATTTCTAGATAATCTGGCCACATCAGCTCAAGCAGACTCCAGTTTATCCCCCATGCATTAACTGTGAGCTAATTAACTTTCAATTACTGAATTAACACATTCTGATTCAATGGCACTTATTGTAGGCGTATGGGTTTCTATTCTGGGGTCTAAATTCCAATTTGGGGGAATTACAATCTAAATGTCTAAATAATTCCGTTTGAATTGGATATTGTATTTTTCTTCACTTCCTCCCCTAACTGTTGTGCAGCAAAGCAACTGTCATGTTCCACCCTAGAGGATGGTGAATTTCATTGGGGCATAAAGTGCTCCTTACATATCTTTTACCCAGCTCACAGAGTTGCTCTAAGTCTTAATAGATTAATATTTGGAATGCCCTATGGAAATGATCTAATGACAATCAGCAAACAACAATCCACATTCAGGCAGATTGAGGAGTTCTTTCTTTCTGGTTTATTAAAAAAAATTAATTTGTTAGTGAACTTCTTGTTTTGGGGAAAGTGACACACTTGCAAGACTAAAAACCCTGTAACAGTTTTTCCTCCAGATCTCCACACAACTACATAGGTTGCTAGACACAGAACATGTCTGTATATAAACAGAAAGAGGATAAATACCATGCTTCTGGTTAGTCACTACAGTAGCACCAAACATTTCAGGGCTATATTGTTACTGATCTTTCCCTCCTCCCTTCAAGTCTGCGTCACCCTCCCCAACTTAAATTCAAGTAGAATAGTGGAGGGTAAGATTGTTTCTTTAGAGAACAAATGGATTTTGTTTTAGTCTAATGCAAAGACAAGCACAGGAAGGAACAGATAAATTATTCTTTTATTTGCAGGCTAACAACACCACTTCCAACCACATGGAGCTTATAACATGCTTAGGCTCGGCAGAATTCTTTTTTTAAAAATGATTTAGATGGATACTATCAATATTTATTTTTAAACATTTTTTTTTCAATTTTTATCTAGTTACGTGGTTTTTCATGGTTACACAAAATCATGAGTTTTAAGCTTTTTTTTTTTTTTTTTAAACAGGTGATTTAAATTTTCACAACTGTAGGAAATGATGGAAGGGTCAGGTAAGGGGGGGGCGGGTATCAGACAATAATTATTTAAAGACAGTAGCTGCCGAGATTCAAAAAGTTGAAGCTTTGTAACCATTAATACACAAATTGTGACCATCACATGCCAAAGTACACAAAGGAAATATCCTTAAATCAAAATCGAAGTTCTGCAGCTGCTTTTTCGTATTATTTTGATTTGTTTTTTACTTTGCCTATCTGTACAATGTCATCATCAATGGAAATATGTTTTCATCCATTTGTGTGTGTATGGTGAAACTGACGTTTACCAACATTTACCAATAAAACAATGAATCTTTCCAAACCTAAGAATGCTTTATGTCTGTGAAGTAACAGATATTCATAATTTTTGCACTGTGTTAATCTCAGATCCCTTTATTACAATTAGGAGAAACCCAAAATCTGCCTTGTCCAGTTCTAGTGTTTCAAACCTGCCCGAGGCTTGCACTCCGAAAATGTTTATGTAAAGCCCCAAAAGTAATACTCTCCTGAGTAAAATGCACCATCTAGAGGTGGCTATAGAACTTGCAAGTACCTTTTAAATGGAGGAAAAGTTATATTGGCAGAAGCAATAAATAACTCATGGAGAAAACTAAATGAAATCACTAATGGGGAAAAATAACATTAGTCACAACTTTAGGCTTTGGTTCTTTGGAATAACCATTTTATACAGCTTTGTTAAAGAGCGTTTTTCTGTATCAAGACATATTGAGACCCACATATTTTATAGTCCTCTTTAAGAGAAAGCTGTGCAATTGTTTATGCTGTAGTGGTACATCCAAAGGCCACAATCATCTGATAAACTATCTGTTTAATCTCATGCTTTTAGTGCATATAAGGAAAACACAAATACCCTCTGCAGGAAGACAATCTGGTCTAGAAAGGAAAGATCAATTTGTGATGTAGTCAAATGCCTGGTCAAGTTACCTGCTGTTCTTTTCCAAATTCTGCTGCAGATTAATTTATGTCTCTGAGCCAGTCACTTAGGCGAAATTTTTCAAAAGTGGCCTCTAATTTTGGGTGTCTTACATTTCAGGTGCCTGGCTTGGGACCTCTGTGACCTGATGTTCAGAAATACTGAGCCCCCAAAACTTCAGCTGAAGTCAATGGGAGAGTGGCAGCTCAGCATATCTGAAAATGGTTGTCTACAGCTGGGCACCTAAAATTGAGACACTGAGAATTAAGAGGCCACTTTGAAAATGTGGCCCTTATTCTCCTTGTTTATTTAAAATGGGAATGTCTGATGAGTCTCATTCCAGTGATGTTTGCAAAGTGCACTGAGAGCACTGATTAAATTCCCTTCTTGGAATAAGGGGATAAAACCCATTTCTGAAAAGAGTTTTGAAACCCTGATGAAATCCTAAAGAAGCAGAGTCTACACTCACCCCATTACACATGAAAAATATTTTCTCCAGTGGTTTAAGCCACTTGTATTACCTGGCACATTTCCTACAGCAAACAGAATTGTTCTTGTTAATTAAGCATAAAATACAGTCTGTTGCCCACTTGCTCAGTAGGTCATTTACAAAAAATCTAAGGAAATCTCACCGCTGAACTAAAAATGGTTTTGCGGATTGTGATTAGCATTCCACTTAAACAAAAAAGTGTGACATGGATCTGTGCTCTCTCCCTCCTCCCCCTACCTCAAAGGAAAGCAGCTACACAAGCCAGGGAATTTACTTAATAGAATAAGGTTTTACAGTGACTGCTGGCTAGTGTAGGTAGGGTGGCAAGGTGCAGGGCTATCCCTCCACACAGCTCCCAGGCTGAATGCTAGGGGAGGCAGGGAGAGGGGTCATTAAAACACAAAACACTAACTTCTTTTCTTTCCCCACCCAACCTGCTTCCTCCCCAGGCAGCATGCTCCCTCCTAGCCCACAGAGTGTCCCATGCTGCCCTTCCCACTACTCCATGCCCTCTTTCTCCCCTCCGGGGCATGCCCGGCCCTATGTCCCCCCTCCCTGCTGCCCTTTCCCCCTCCACCATGTTCCTCATTCCTCCCTCCATGCCCTCTGCTGCCCTTCCCCTCTGCCATGCCCCTCACATCCCCCCTGCTTTCATGCCCCCTTCTGTCCTTCCCCCTCTGCCACGCCCCCTTCCCCTCTCCATGCCCCCTGCTGCCCTTCCTCTCCGCCATACCCCCTTTTCCCCCTCAACCATGTTCCCTATTCCCCCCTCCATGCTTCCTTCTGTCCTTCCCCCTCTGCCATGCCCCCTTCCCCTCTCCATGCCTCCTGCTGCCCTTCCTCTCCGCCATACCCCCTTTTCCCCCTCAACCATGTTCCCTATTCCCCCCTCCATGCTTCCTTCTGTCCTTCCCCCTCTGCCATGCCCCCTTCCCCTCTCCATGCCTCCTGCTGCCCTTCCTCTCCGCCATACCCCCTTTTCCCCCTCAACCATGTTCCCTATTCCCCCCTCCATGCTTCCTTCTGTCCTTCCCCCTCTGCCATGCCCCCTTCCCCTCTCCATGCCCCCTGCTGCCCTTCCCCTCCGCCATGCCCCCCACATCCCCCCTGCTGCTCTTCCCCCTTCATGCCCCCTTCTGCCCTGCCCCCTCTACCTCCCTCCACGCCCCCTTCTGCCCTTCCCCCTCTGCCACGCCCCCTTCTGCCCTTCCCCCTCCGCCATGCCCCCCTTCCCCTCAATGCCCCCTTTCCCCTCAACCACGTTCCCTATTCCCCCCTCCCTGCCCCCCGCTGCCCTGCCCCCTCCCCCGTGCTCCTCTCCGCAGGCCCAGCCGGCGTCACAGCGGGGAGGCGACAGAGCTTCCCCCGCGGGCCTCTCAGACTCGCTCCTCCCGCACTCCGCAGCCGGGCCCGGGCCCGGGGCCAGCCCGCGCTCATCACGGGCGGCTGCGGAGCCTCCCTCGGCCGCCAGAGTCCCCGCGCTGCTGCCCCCAGCGGCCGTGGTCCGGCTTCGTCTCACTACAAAGGGGCCGGCCGGGGGCAGCGAGCGAGAGGGTTTCCGTAGTGTAGTGGTTATCACGTTCGCCTCACACGCGAAAGGTCCCCGGTTCGACCCCGGGCGGAAACATCCTGCCAGGATTTTGCTGCATCCCCAGCGTTAGTTTTATAAAGTGAAAGGAGGAGAGGGTTTGCTATGGGAGAGTTAGTGCCTCTGCGCTTCACAGCCCTCCCGTCAGTTCTCCTGCCTTTGTTTGCCTGCCCTCGCTCGCTAAATAAACCCACACCAGAGGGCGAATGGTAATTGCAGGATGGAAGACACAGGGTGAAAACCCGGCTCAAAACTCCCCCTGATTGCATTGCGCCCAGGATTTCATCCCTAGGGTATGTTCCTGCTTGAGAGGCTGGGGGCAGAGGATTTTTTAAAAGATAGAATTTACAAATCTCTAATTTAAAAAAAAAAAGATGTTAAAAATCAGAAAGAAATGCACCATTTGTCTGTCTCCGTTGCGTTTCCCCAAGATGAAGAAAAATGAGAAGTTGATCATTTCGTACAATCACCTGGCACTCAGTAGCACTGACTACAGGGAGGGCTTGATTAAGCAGCTGATATTTATTAAAATAATTGTCATTGAGATTGCTTTGTGTTAGTTGGTATGCAAATGGGATAGGGCCACCACAGCCCCAGGGTGAAGAGCCAGAAATGAAGGTGCCAGTCCTGCAAACTGCTCCAGGCAAGTGTCCACATGAGACCCCATTGTCTGGGTTGGGGTGTGACTGTATAGATCTCATTTTAGGATTGGGGCCTTTGAGAAGGAATTGCAGAAAGACAATAAAAGTGAAGTCCAACATCTACATTATTTCAGTAAGCAGTGCTTTTTCTGTCTAGTTATGTTAAAACTGCCAGAATCCAAACATTTCCCCAGTATTACAGGGGTATCCATTTCATTTAAACGTAACAGATAAGATAATAAGAATGATCTGTGCTGAAACAGAACTAAGGTTTAGCAGGGATTTGTGAGGTTACAGTTTGTGGGACCCACAATTGAGACTCAAAAAGCACATGGCCTTGCCTATTGCGGAAGAGGCTGGCAGGGGCATACATGAGTTGCTTCTTACTGAAGTGGCAGACCATGGATGGGGTTGTGAGTTACCCCTCCGCCTCTATATTGCTGCTGGACCTGCTGTCATTGATTTCATTTAATTTTACAACTGACTTCAATGGAGGCAGGGTTGGGCCCCAGGAGCAGTCTGAGCCATGGATTTCTAAGTGTGTCACACTGCTTTGGCTAGAGTGAGACTCCAGGCACTTGCTGGTCTCACTTGTACTTAAGATCAACCTCTTCACCTTCTTTGTTGGCAGACTCTGCATATGCCTCTGCAGCCATGTTAAATGTCAGGAACTGGCACAAAGATCTGGCTGCCCCAAAGAATCTCTAGCACAGGGTTTATTCTTATTCCATAAAAACTTTACCCCAAAAAGGAAGACGAATAATTGGGACATCTTAAAGATATGGGTAGCCTTCATTTGCTATTTATGGTTGTGTCCAATCACTGCTAGAGGACGGTGAGACTACTTTTTCTGTGCTTAAATTATTTCACTACAGCCATCTAGTTATAGACAGTGATTTATTTGCAAAATTCCTAGAAGGGGAGAAGTCACCAGAAAAGTCTTGCAGCTACAAAGGAGCATGTCATAGTCCATTTAGCAAATGACCATACAAAGTATAGAAAAATCAAAAGAGGAGAGGTGGAAAAATACATTCACTATGTATGGAAAGTTACTTAACATTCAGAGCCAGGGAACAAATAGTTCTGTGGTGTGGGGTCAAGAGAGACAGGGAGCTTCTGTAGGTACCTAATTTCCAGCAGTATAATAATATTAATAATAATAAAGTATTAATATAGATACAGTAAATCATTTCAAACACTGTCAATAAGAAAAGATGCCAAGAAACTACTGGCATTGCATCTCACATCATCATTAATGTAAAATCCAGAAAGCTCATCTCTCTTGGCCCCCTCTTCCTGGCCAGTGCAGGATTGTTCCCTGCAGTATATTTGCTATGTTTTGCATTAAATGTCTCAGGTAACTGGCATAATAGAAATAAGAGATGAGAAAATCCTATTAGACCACTGAAATCCATCCCCTTGTAAATGAAGAATGGTTTCCCTGGTAGAGGTGTAGCAGATATTAAACTGGTACTAGATTTATAGACAAAAGGCCATGAAGAAGCAGCCACCATTAAGTAGCTAGGTTTACTTGGTCTTTTCACAGGACAGAGGGCTGGACTTGATGACTTCTCGAGGTCCTTGCCAGCTCTACATTTCTATGATTAGTACATTCCAACTTCATTTTTACTTCTGACACAGCAAATCTGCAAAGCCTAAATTTGTTGATCTATTTTGGTCATGGCCAAATCCTGACATCCTTACTCTCTGATTTTATTTAGTGTTTACTCGGGCAAAAATGTATTGAGCAAGAACTAAGGACTGAGTGAGGACTAAGTAAGTGGGCAAAATTTGACCCTACTTGTTGGCGGGAGATGTGAAGATGTGTTACTGACTCAGCTCTTCAGGCTGCCTGGGTGGGCAACAGAGAAGTATTTCTGCCATCCTGGAAGAGGGTATAGGGCTGTGTGCAGTGGCAAATTAGCCACTGGGCTAACGGGGCCGTGCCTAGGGGCCTCGGCCTATTGGGTAACCCTTATGCGCTGACTCTGCTCCCCAGCTGAAGCG
Source organism: Malaclemys terrapin pileata (assembly GCF_027887155.1). Classification (NCBI taxonomy): domain Eukaryota; kingdom Metazoa; phylum Chordata; order Testudines; family Emydidae; genus Malaclemys; species Malaclemys terrapin. Next base: position 8,871,159 of record NC_071514.1, on the reverse strand, counting down.
CTGGGTGGGAAGAGCAAGGCAAGCCCCCGTGCCCCAACCCCGCTTCCCAGCAGACAGAGTGGGGCAAACCCCTGCACCCTGACCCACTTCCTGGCAGGAGTGCCGAGTGGGCAGAGCAGGGCAAGGCCCTGCACCTCAACCCCATTTCCCTTGCAGGAGTCGGGAGGGGGGCAGGGGGACTGCAGGCAGAAGGGGTGGGGAAGGGCCCCCACTTGCTCTGGTCCAGGGGCCCCACAAAACCCTAATCTGACCCTGGCTGTGTGCTTCCTGGCCCCATGCTTCTGAGGGATTGTCCGAAATGCAGTCAGTTCTTGCTAGCTTGTCTTTTTCTGGTGGCTGTGAAAAGGTCTGTCATAGTTCAGGGCAACTGCACCTGTATTCCCCCTCTGTGCACGGGCACCTACTCTAGGCTCACAGCGCCTCAGTCATCACATCTCCCTACCCCCTGACCAGGGTTTTTCCAGGTTGCAGAGTTTCCTGCCCACACTGCGATATTCTCAGCAAGCCAGACTTCCCAAACAGGTCAGTGTCTGGGCTATGCTTTCTCTCCAGAGGTTCTGAACAGCATAACTGCCTGCAGTTATAAGTTACTACACAGCTCTCCATAACCAAGCACATTTATTTTTAAGGTGAAAGCATCAAAAAGAAAAAAATTAAAAATAATAAAAGAACTTACATGCATGCTAAAAGGCTTACCAGAGGTAACCTCAATTCTAACCTCAGGCTCTGGTAGGTATCAGTACTCCAAAACCCACAACTGGGTATTCCCAGTATTAATATTGTCTCAGATTCAGAACCAGAACCACCAGTTATACATCTTGGGCCTTTGATCTTGGTCTCATGTAACAGGTGATCAGCTGACAAAGTTTCAAAAGGCTGGTTTTTTATTTGCATACACCACCCTAGATATTCCTCAGGAAAACCATTTAACAATTTTTGGTCCAAAAGTCCGTTCGTGTCTGGCACATAGTTCAATATAGTCCTTTGAACCCCCAGGTCTCACATCTGTCACCTCTGCCCATTCCAGAAGTTACATACAATCCTGGCCCATAGTAATACATAAATCATTGATTTAATACAATGGACCCCAGCGATACTTGAACTTAATTCAGTAAGATCTTGCAAGGATATGGCAGGAAATTGTATCTCTGTCACATGGTCCTAAAGATGCCTGAGTAGTTTGCTGTAGCAATGCAAGGTCCGATGGACTTTGATGTAAACGTGCGTACAATCATGCACACACTGCATGTACAGACAAATAAAACGGTTCAGGTAGGTCACTCTTCAGCTTTTTTTCAAGCTCGTGTAGAAAAATAATGGGTCTGAGTCTCCACCACCTGCACTTTGAGTGATCAATTTGGAGCCCGATTCAATGTACGTTGATGTCAATGAAAGGACTCCTACTGATTTCAGCAAACACTGGACCAAGCCCATCCACCTGTGCAAAGTGCTGCAGCAGGTAGAGGAGAACCAGGCCCAGTAGAAACAAAGGTTGGAGGTTAATTAAGGATGCAGGGACAGTCATTTGGGTTCCCTTAGCTCTGTATTTCCACACTTTCTAAACTTACAAAAATCATGTTAAGAGCCAGTTATTATTTATTTTTATTATTTAAATAAATTAAACGTAGTCCGGATGCAGGAAGAGTAGCGGATCCCGCACTAACCCCATATCCAAGGGAAGGACAGAATTAGAGCCTATGGAGAAGCAGCAGCAGGAGTTTTTCACAACAGCCAGGGATGGGGAGGGCTTGGTGTCCTACCGAGAGCCTTACGCTTGGGAGTCCAATGGATTAATTTCCCAGCTGCCCCATTGTATGTTGGGACCCTTCCCAAAGGGAGCAGGGTTTTGCCTGCTCAGCTCTTCACTCCACTTTACCCAGCTTTAAAACCAAACCAACATTGGGAACTGGGGGGGAAACACCTCTCCCCAAAGCTGGACTGCGCCGGGGTGGGCGGCTCCGGCAGGGGGCGTTGTTTTGCTGCTGCTCAGAGGCGCCGGCGATTGGCTCCCCAGCCCCGGAGCCCACGCCAGCCCCAGCCCAGGGTGTGAGCCGCCGCTGTCCAGCCGCGAGTCCGGCACCGTCCTAGGGAGAGGGAACAGCCGGGGCTATGAGCGGCCGCCCGGAGCCCGCCGCCCAGTGACACCGCTGCAGGGGCGAGCGCAGCCCCGACGCCCGGCACCATGCTGCGCTCCCGGGAGGAGGAGTGGGACGAGAAGACCCAGCTGCGGGAGCTCAACTCCCGGCTGCGGCTCTACGTGTCCCGGGTGCGGGAGCTGGAGCAGGCGAACCGGCTGCTGGCCCAGGAGCTGGCCGAGCTGCAGCAGCAGGAGCTGGCCGGGCTGCGGGGCCCCCAGCAGGAGCTGGCCGAGCTGCGGAGCAGCGTGGCCGAGCTGAGCCGGGCCAAGCGGGAAGCGGAGCTGGAGCGGGACGGGCTGCGGCAGGAGCTGGGGCAGCTGCAGCGCCTGGGCGCCGAGGTGCTGCAGCGGCGGCGCCGCCTGGCCCCCGAGCTGGCCGGGCAGCGGCAACTGCTGGAGCGGCTGTGGGGCGAGTGCGCCGCCCTGGAGCAGCTGCTGCAGGGGCTGCGGGCCGAGCACGGGCAGCTGCTGGAGCGGCAGCGGCGGGAGGCCGGCGAGGTGCGGGCGCTGCGGCTGGACCTGGCCGCGCTGCCGCCGCCGCTGGCCGCGCTCAGCCTGGAGCAGCTGGAGGAGACCTACGAGCTGGTGCTGGGCCAGGCCTGCCGGGAGAGCCTGCTCCGCTACCAGAGCCAGCTCCGCGCGCTGCACGAGCAGGGGGCGCGGCTGGGCCGGGAGGGCCTGGAGCCGCTGCGGGCCGAGGGCGCGCGGTGCCGCCTGCAGCGGGACGAGCTGCGGCGCCAGGGCCAGCAGCTGGGCGGCCTGGGCCAGCGGCTGGAGGAGGAGCTGCTGGCCCTGCAGGAGCTGCACGGCGCCGAGGCGGACGAGTACCAGGTGCGTGACGGCGGCCCACGCGCGGCGTGGGGGGGGGAAGGGGGACCGGGCGCCCGGCGGGCACCGCCCACGCCAGCCCCCCGCAACTAGTGGGGGAGGCAAGAGCGGAAAGCCGCAGGCGCTCCCCGGCCCCACGTTTCCCACCCAGGGCAGCTCCCTCGGGGGGCGGGAGGGGACACGGCTGAGCAGGGCTCTGGGGCGGGCGCTCTGCAAACCCAAACTGTGGCTTAAACGAGCCCTGCTGAAGGTTGGGGCCGCCCCCACTGTCCCCCCTTTCCCAGAGTCTCTTTCCCCACTCTCCCTTCCCCCCCAACTAGCCTGCCTGTCCTAGAGCATCTCCGACCCTCCCCTTGTCCCCCCTCTTCCCCACCATCTCCCATTTCCTAGAATCTCTGCCCCAAATACCCTGAGCTCCTCCCCTCACTGGGTCCCAATTTTTGTCCCCTTTTGCCCATGGCCAGATTTACACCTTACGCGCCCCTCGGCACAGCGTCTTCAGCAAAACTGCCTCCCCCCGCCCACAGCTGACCTTTATGTTGCACAGTTTTAGGCGCCCCTAGAACGCTGGCGCCCCTAGGCATGTGCCGACTGTGCCCAATTGGAAATCTGCCCCTGCTTTCCCCTGGATTCCCTTTGGGGGTGTCTCCTCTCCCGTGCATCTGTCCTACCCCTTCATCCTCTTTTTGCACCCCTCCCTAGGATCCTCTTCCCCCGGTCTTCTTTCTTGACTCTGTCAGCGCCTTCTGTCTGCCCCCCTTTCCTTTCCGGCCCACAGCACCCAGCCCACCCCCGCTGTCTCCATGCTGGCCCATACCATAACCTTGCTCCTCCAGCTGCCTCCCTTCCCTGCCACTGCCCATACATCCTTCCCTACCTCTGATCCCTCACCTGTGCATTTGCTCCTGACACCCTTCCCGCCCTCTGCCTTAGCTTGCACTACTCCTGCTTCCTGTCTCCCACCCCATTTCCCATGCATCAGCTGCTTGCACCTAACTCCTTGGCTGTCTCCTATTGGGCACCTGGTCACACTCTGCCTTTCCCCAGCACCACCTCTTCTGGGGCTGCGGCTGGGCGTGGAGGCAGCCAGCAAGGAGAGGTGCCTGCTGCATTAAAGGGCACGCCTCGGAGTGGCCACTTCTGGCAGGAGGACACAAACTCAAGGATTCCCTTTCAAACCCTTGGGCAGTGTTGGGACCTCTGGCTGGGGAAGCGGTGAGAGTGAACAGGGAGATGATGACTCTTAGCACATCCTCTTTGTGAGGGGTGTACCGCTCCCACTTTGACCTGAACAGGCACACCCAGCTGCAGAGTTGGTGTTGGGTGAGATCAAACCCAGCCAGCTAACCTGAGCCCCGTTGCCAACTCACCATGGGCACGAAGTAAGCCCTGGGAATGGGTGAACTCAGCCGCAGCATCATGGGATGTGGTGTTCTGGGGACAGGCACACGACAGGCGGTGCTTAAAATGGTCTAAAATCATGAATGTGTGTGTGGGGGTGTCTGTCACTTCTACCTGCCCCCCCCATAACTCCCATCATCCATTCTGCCCCCTCCCGCCCCTCCTTGCTCTTCCTGCAGCTCCTGGGGTTCATCACCCCCCTTGGCCTGGTTGGAGCAGGGGGGCGACTGCAGGAGGAGCCCTTCCCCCACTTCAAGGCCTGGAGTACCAGGGAGGGATGGGGGATCAGAGCTGCACTTCTCCACCCTCTCCTCCTGTGAGGATGGTGGGGATCCTGTTAGGAGGGGAGAGAATGCTGCTTACTGCCTGGAGTGGAAAGCAGCCAAGCAGAGGTGCTTTTCCCTAAGCAGAGCTGAAATGTGCACCCCTCAATAATCAAAGGCTTGAATTGTAGAAGTTTTATTTGGTGGGTCTGCGACAGAGTGCACTTTAAAGCACTGACACCAAGTATCTGGTGATGGGAGTTCATCCTTGGGACAGGTGAAGTGAGTCCTACCATTTTCCTGCCCACCAGAGTCAGTGATGTCCTGCACTCCCCTCTTTCTAGAGCAGTTCTCTACTCGTGGTCCTGAGCCTGGAGGATTCAGACCCCAGCGTCGTTAACTGAGCCCTCCATTTTTCAATGGCAGAGAGACTGATTACCATGGTATTGACTTGGGTGGGGTTTTTGGGGGGGTGAGGATGGAGTGAGGCCTTAAATAGAGGTGTCTGCTCTGTGTGGATGTGTTTTACAATAGAAAATTGCCACAGTACTTCTGGCCAAGAGTTCTGACGGCCACTGTTCTGCAGTATGCCAGTTATAAAGCACCCCATGTGCATGGATAGATCAGCATATGCTGGGAAAGCAAAATATCAAAGGTTAGGGATGGAGAAGACCTATTAGATCATCCAGTCCATCAATCCACTATGCCGATCAGATGCTCTCCATTTCCTCAGGGCAGCATTTCTTTTGTTCTTCATCAGACCTTTTATTAACACGCTGCTAGATCTCTTTGTCTGTCTGCAGCTCTCATGTTAATGATCACATTGTGTGTAAGGGCATGTCTGGCATGGGAGATTATGGAGATATTGCACATTGTGAGGGGACTAGAGAGCGGTTGCTCTGTGTCTGGATTTTAAATTGCTAGCTTCTTTGCAAGTTGCTATGTACGGAGACTGATCAATTCAAAACAAAACACAGCGAACAGCAGAGTTTTTACTCTTAACTTGAAATATTCTGGTCTTTGAAGGGGTCAAGTTATTCTCCCTTTAAACAGGCATTTAAATATTTTTCAAAGCAGTGGATGGAGATTTTATCTGTGAATCGCCGATTGATTTTAATAATAGTCCTGCAAGTAAAACGAGGTGAAAGTGTAGAGACTAAACAATGATTTTATCAGGAGTTTCCTGTGGCTCAGGGTTTGTTTTTATTTTGATAGGAGTAAAAATTATATGAACTTATATTTCCTCCAGCAAAAAGTAAAAATTCCTTCATTCCTAAAGATACATTATCTTTAGAGCCGTGTTATAAACTGCTGACCTTAGAAATTCATAATGGAAAAATTCATTGATCCTTAACAATAATGGGTCAAATTGTTTTACTAAAGCAGCACCATATTTCAAGAGACATCCTTCCCTCCTCCCCGCTTATCATTTACAGCTCAGTACCAATTTTTTTTTCTCCTGCAGTTACAAGAATGGCTATTTCTTTTCCCTAACTCAACCAGAAAAGAGATTTTGGGAGCAGTGTCATCTCCATATTAGGGTTGCCAATTTTGGTTGGATGTATTCCTGGAGGTTTCATCAAATGACAATCTTTAATTAAAGATTAATCTTTAATTCCTGGAGACTCCACGACAATCCTGGAGGGTTGGCAAAGCTACTCCATATATGTTTACATTTCACTAAGGATTAGTGGGGAAAGGTGACGGCAGGTATTCTGGAGAGTGAATCAACTTTAAAAATCTTACAGGATTGGCAGTACCGAGGAGAAACAGGTTAAAAATGCCAGTTAATAGAAAAATCAAAAGTACCATGTGGCTCCTAGCTGTGCGGTTGTGCTCAGGATGAAATGTTATTTTCTAAATTAAAATAGGCCTCGTTTGAGGTGTTTTAAACACAATAACGTACTGTTACCTTAAAATGAGTTATGGTAAGCAGCCCAAACTGCTTTAGTCCCCAAAATAAAAGCACATTAGCTGACATATTTGCACATACACCTAGATTATATTGAAACATCTGTAAAAGTGGCATCATGAGGGTCCATGTTTATTGCTGCTCAGTGATACTGTGGGAGGGTGGACTTACCGCTGGCACGCCACCTTATGGCTGGGCATGGTGTAGCAGGCTTTCCTTTCCTGCCGAAGCAGCTCTAGCCCTGCAGCGGTCTGCCTCTTCTCGTGGCTTGGTCCTCCATCGAGGTCATTTACTTCCCCCAACCCTGCTTTGCTGGGTACCAGGGGCTCCAACAAATACAAGTCCAGTGTCCTTACATCAGGTCTTCAGCCCCCAGCTTTGGACCCCGTGGTCCTTAAACGCTGTCGTCTCAGGACTTTAAAGAGTCCTTATCTCCTTATATCAGGGGCTTCATGCCACCTTGCCCGATGGCTGGTAGGGGAACCCAGGCCCTTCCTCTCCTCTCCAGCTCAGGGACACAGTAGTGATCAGGCAGGCATTGTCTATTCAGACCTGCTCCCTGCTAACTCTCTTCTTTTTCTTCCCTCAGCAGGCATTTGCCACAGCCCCTTCCTGGGCCCACTGTATACCTGTATTCTTATCAGCCTGTTTTCCCAGGCTGCACCACTTCTCAATGTTCATGGCAGGGGCAGGGGAGGGGCTTGCAGGGCTTCCCCCCCCCCATGTCCCCTAACAAATCCCAAATGAAAATGTAAACAAACCATTTTGTCCTCCTCACAATGGAACTTTAATCCTTCTTAGCTTTCCCCTATGCTCTGCTTCTCAGTTCAACACCTCCTAGGGCTTTCTCCCCAGAGGTCCAGATCCTGCCATTTATCAAGGACCACCACGAGTGTCCACCCCACTGGATCTCCTGGCCAGTTGCTAGAGTTCTCTGCTTAGGAGGAGGAACCCAGGGCCAACTCTTTCCTCGGGCTTTTCCCCTCTACTCCCTTGGAGTCCTTCCCTTGCTCAACAGGTGTCTTTCTGCTTTCTATCCGCCACTGAACTGCTGTGAGGGGGACTGTGTAGAGTTCTTCTGCTCTCTCCGCACTAGCTTATCTGGGCTTCTTCCCAGCTATGCTTCATCTTTAATGGGGCTGCCATGCCCTGTAGTTGCCACCAGGTCTCCTTAACCCTTTCAGTGCCAATGTGAGAATCTACACTCCACCATCTGTATCATGTTAAAACTGCCCAGTTTACAATGAAAGAAGATTTTTCTAGTGACCAACTATTCAAACTCAACCTGGTTTTTCAGGCAGGAGGTGGGGAAAAGGTGATCTCTCATTCATATCTGTCATGAAAAAATATAAAATGGGGGAAAGCAAGTATTTTAGGCCTTCTACTCTTACTCAATTTTTTCGGACATAATTTCTTTTACAGGAGAGAAGATATTTAGTTAGGGCTTTTGGAGTCCTGTCTAAAACCCAGTAATTAGCTGTTTGTTTATTTAAAAGTGATGTCACTCGCAGATATGTTTTTTTTAAATATGGTAGGAATTTCCTTTACAGCTGTTGCAACAAGGGGATTTATTAATATTTTCCATATATTATCCACTCTTTCTGTATGGCCATTCTTGTCTCCTCCAGCGCTCCCTATCCTCAGTAAAGCTTTCAGTGCTGATAGGTAGTAAAATGTATTCGCAGTATAGTCTGGACTGGCCAAGCACTAGAACACATCCTACATTGGGCCTGGTGGGCCAATGGATGGCTCAGTAGGACTCTCGGGTTATTAGGTATGGCCCTAATAACATGCTGTGACGATATTTATGCAGAAACTTCAATTGACTTCAATGGCAGATTCACATACAGTGCGATAGCAGGAGACGGCCCAATATTTTTAGAATGCAAAAAAGACCCTGGCTTTCATCCTGCTCCACTGAAGCCAACTGGACATTTGCCACCAACTTCAATAGGCTTAGGATTGGCTCCTGTATCTGTTCCATGGTACTGTGAGCTCCAAAAGAGAGGAAAACAGCCTCTTGTTGAATTAACATTTAACACAAATCTCTCACACTGAATTCCTGTACCGATTTCCAGCCAGCCAAGTGCTGGGTGTCCTCTTTTTCTTTTTCTCCCATTAAGCTGCTAAGTGGCCGTGGAGTTGGTAAAAGATGCCAGACCAAGAGTGCTGGAGACTGAAGTCCTTTCTTTATTTGCAGAACAAGTACAGTTTGGGCAGCACGAGTGCAGTCTTTCTCGCACTGCCCTGCTGATGTGTCTCATCCCTGACTAGAAGGAACCACCTTAAGGGGTGTGAGAATTAGTCCCCTTCAGTGCGTTAGTGGACTCCAGTGACTTTTCCTCTTCTCTTTATATAACTGAGCGGTGAACCTTTCCAAGTTAATCCCTTTGCTCAGACCTCTGAAAGGAGTGAGCATAGTGCAAGAACACAGGTCACCTTCCAAGACATGGATTCTGCTTCTTTACCAGCGATACCAGGAAAGACCTTTGAGATTATTAGTGTGAACCAAGTTAGCTCAGCATGTATAAAGGCCAAAAAAACATAAGTCAATTTAAGGATTATTTTTGGGGACTAATGTAATAACTACCCTTCCTTAAGGCTTGGTCTACACTAGAGCTTACTTTAGTATAACTTATGTAGCTCAAGGGTGTGAATAATCCACATCCCTTAGCGACGTAAGTTGCACTGACCTAAGCGCCAGTGTGGACTTGGAGGTGGATTTGTTATGCCAATGGGAGAGCTCTCTCCTGTCAGCATAGAGCGTCTTCACCAGACATGCTACAACAGTGCAGCTACAACACTTCTAATGTAGACTAGCCCTCAGTTTAACATGCAGATGTTCCAGCTGTCACATGCTCTGCAGTCTCCGGTGGCCATGCAGATAGGGAAGGACGTAATTCCATCAAGGGATTCTAGTGACAGATCTGTTTTTCTCCAGACCATGTAATGATGTCCTTGGCTATTTGCTTTTGTTACAGTTCGTGGTTAGCTTAGCTGTTCCTCTGACCCCCTCTGTGAGTTGGTCTTAGGGGATCCTCTCTGTAGCTTTAGGCCCCTAGTCCTCCCCTCTCTGGGGTGGAATCTTGCAGTTCTCCCTAGCATGAGGCTAGTGTCCCTTGCATATCAACCATGATTCTGCAGTAGGCTTGACTGGATTCGAGCCCTGAAATTCTTCCCTTCCGGAGCTGTGACCAATGTGTGAATACAGGGAGATTGAACAGCCTTTTCAAAACAAAGTATTGTTTAATTTAAACAGAAGGAATGCAGCTTCAAAAGAGGAAAGGGGTATTAACACAACAAAGACTCTACTGTTTTACCTAAAATTTAGGTAGGCTCAGCTTATCCAGACACCCCCGCTTCTAGAGCTGTGGGGACCGTGTGCACTCCTTCAGATTACCATATTTCAGGTTCTCAAAAAGAGGACACTGCTGCAGTTTGGGGGTGAGCTGGAGGGGGAGTACAGTTAGGGGTGCTGGAGTGACTACTTGCGGTGGGGGAATGGACCAATCAGCTGCGGATGGAGGGGAGGGGCCAATCGGGAAGCGGACCAATCTGGGTTCTTTCTGAGCTGCAATGTCTGCTATGCAAAAATCCTGCACATTGCCTGTTGTTTGAAAAATCCACCCAGACAGAGGACAGAGTCTCCTCAAGGGTTGACTTTTTTATCCTCCTCAAAGTCCCTTATCTGTTCCGGGTCTCCTGAACCTGGCCAAACAAGTTTATGCACCCTACCCCCCCGGGGTGGGGGCAGGGATAGACTTCACAGCAGTTATTCCCTTGTCTTTTAACTATTGGTAAACGGGAGACTATTTGAGATTTTTGTCTGCTTTCTTGTCTAATTCCACCAGGAGCAGACAGCACATAATGCTTTTGTAATTGCTACAGTCCCCCTTTGTGGAAGGTCACTAGACTTCTGTATTGGACCCAAGCCTTTGGATCACACGTGCTTCCAAGCCCACTAGGTCTGGGTAGTGTCCAGGCACTATCTCTTGGTCTGTACACTCTGTGTGCAGACCCCCTGTCTGGAACCCCTCGATGGGAAGATGGGACTCTGTGGTCTAGCTGCCCTTAGCCCCAAGACCAATGCTCCCCCTCAGTGAACATTCAGAATGCTGCTCAGTTAAACTCCTCAAGATGAAGATGAATGATCACTGGCCTATTCCCAAAGGCCAGAACTGTACCTGGAACCATCACCCATAGGTCCACACATCCCCAGACATCGGAATCTCAAACTCATGACTTGGGTGCACAAATCTGTGGTCTCCTAAAAGGTTAACAGACAGTTGCAACCAAGTCAGATTCTATTCAGGGTGTCGTGCTGCATCGTTCCCCATTGTATTTGAGCATTTCAAATGTGTTTACATGGAAAGATGTGTGTGTTTATTCCAGTGTTGAATCTGGCTTTTAATGTGCCACATACCAAATTTATAATAGGGTGCTTTTTGCTTGCCTGCATAGATGGTGACCTGTGTGTGTGTGCAGGGTGGGGGGCAGCTCCATGGGATTTTGTTTAAATATTTGAAAACAATTTAGTCAGGTGTAACTCACACATCCTAGCATGAATAATCTGTTCCAGTAATAGTATCTCAACCACATGCCAGTGAAGTCTGAGAGTAGGTTTATTTATTTTTTTCTGTAAAGCTGAGCTGCTAGTGAATGTTGCTTTCATACTTTTTAAGATTTTTATCTTGGTGTTTGTCATAAAACTGGAAAGATGATATAAGCACAAATGTGAAAGTGTAAAGTCAAATTCTTCAAAACTAATAGGAAGTGTTTCTGTTTAGAGGATAATTGACGCCCTAGAAGAAGAAAAGCAATTCCTGACTTTGTCAATCATGGATTACCTCAAGGACTACAATGAACTAATGCAGGTGAAAGCGGGACTCAGCCTTGAAGTTGAAACTTACAGGTAAGGATTATAACTGCAAGGGGTAGTACCATCAGGAGATGTTTTAAATTACTCATTACAAGTCAAACCTGTGAACTACACTGACCTTTTCCATCGTTCGGGTGTAATGGTGCATCAGCTTTTTAAAAGGAAGACACTTGCCCGTAAGCTCTTCAGGTTTCTTCTCCTCCCAGTGCACATGCGTAATTTCCATTAGAGTGGGGTCTCTGGACTTCTGGGTTCAGTTCTCAGCTTGCTATTGGCTTCCTGTGTGATCTGGGTCAAGCAACTTCACCTCCCTATGCCTGAGTTCTCTCATCTGTGTAAAGGAAAAATAATACCTGTGTTGCAGGAGTGTTGAGGCTTAATATTTGTAAAGTCCTTTAATATCTTCAGATAGAAGATCATGTAAAAGCGTAAAGTTATTGTAACTATTGTTGTTCTTCATTAATAATGTTAATAGGTATTCCCCACAGGCAGACTGCAGAGGGAGATTAGAACCTTTGATGTAGCACTTAAGTCCAGCCATTTTAACTAATAGTAATTATGTCTACGGTTTATGGAACAGCATGTTACTGAAGCCATACAACCCTTTGAAGCCTGGGATTCTAAAAGCTTGCTACTTATTTTGCAGTAAAGTTCTTGGTGCTAAAGGAGCTTGATTACTATGATGCTAAAAGCCAAGTGAATGTAATTGTTCTTACCATATTTGAATATATGCAAGTACTAGCTGAAGGCTCAGCATCTGTCAGACTGTAATTGATAAGTCATAAGGCAGTGTGCATCTTCCACCTGGCAAGTCATAGTGCCAGCATTCAATGTTCAGATTGTTACAGGCTTTGGGTATGCTGCTGACAGTGCCTTCTTTGTCTCTACCACACTGATTTAAGCAGTGATGTTCAAGGAAATGGAATAAAGAAGTTAACAGAAAACTCCATTTTCTAAACCAGTGATACTCAGACTGAGGTTTGGGAGTCGCAAGTGGCTCTTTTAATGTGTCTCTTGCAGCTCTTTGTAGCACATGATATTAAAACACTGTGTGATTTAATTATTAACCAATCTAAGTTATTAACCATTCAGAATGCTTTTACTATGTTATCTTAACTAATTGTAGAATACATGGTCAGTCATTTTGCTGTAAGAATAATATATATAGTAAATGAAACAATGAATTCACACGACTTTGGCTGTTTTGGGTAATGTTGATCGCTAATTTGGCTCCTGAACCACAGAGGTCTGAGTATCACTGTTCTAAACCTTTACTTTCCACCATCCTGGGATTTGCTAAGGAAACACATGCTCAGGCCAAGTCTGAGAAGTAAACAGCCATTCTGCTAATAAATCCTCTTTACCTGTGAATCTTTCTAGTCAGTCACTAGTTGAGCAATTGAAAAGCCAGAGCAATTTTGAAATCGCAAGATCGAAGTTGTTAATTGACACACTGCACATACTGGTTCAGAAGGGGAAAAAAAAGTTGATGGATAGCAGACAGATAAAATTTTTATGGTAACGGTTTTGCGTTTTTCCACTATTAACCCTTTATGTTCAATAAAGTTGGCCGATGAAACTTATTCTTTACAATTTGTATTGATTTTTAAATTCAGAAGACAACAATTCTTATTGAGTGAACCAAATAACCTGCCAAAGTTTAATATGTCTGGTTGCTATCTTATCCTCATGAATCCATAGATTTGTTTATATTATGTATTAATGTTTGACACACACAGATTGTATAGTTATGACATTGCTTGATAAGTACTGCTACTACTGTCCTTAAATATTGTGTAATGTTGCTGTGAACTATTAAGCAGCTGAGTTTGTCCAGAAAGTGGTGGGTGAAGTGATCCAAAGAGACAGTTATTTAGTAGAAAGAGCACAGAAGTTACTGATCTAATCCCAGCTCTGACACCGACTTCATCTGTTGCTTTGGGCTCGTGACCTAATCTTTGTGCCTCAATTTATGCATCTGCTAAATGGGGTAATAATACCTTCACCTCGGTGTAAAAGGCCCAGAGATGCTGTGACAATTAATATTCACACAGGATTGTGCATGATGCTCAGATATCTAGGTGCTTTGACACATGCTTAGTTAGTAAGTGAACAGGCAGTGTTGCAGCTCTGTAAAAGTCAACTGCGAACCCATTAAATCTTGGAGCCTCTCCAGAAGTCATATCACGATTACCTCTAGTGTTGTCGGTTTGTGTACGGATTTGCAGTCCTCAGGGAGTGGGAAGCAGCTTGGCATTGTCTGGAAGGTTTTTATTGTCCATTGAGGTTGCCACCTTAGTCTATAGAGACTTGAGAAATGTTCTTTAATAGCTTGTGATTCTCTGTACCTCTGTCTGTCACCATCTCTATCTTGCCGGGACAGACGTCAGCATTTAAACTTACAGCTTCCTGTTGAAAGAAACCTTGTTTGGTAGAGGCCAGAGATAGAACTGCTTTTCGATAAACTGGAAGTCTGTCTTATTGCTGTAAAGATAGTTCCTTTAAAATCTCAGGAGGGGGAAAAATTACTATTTTGGCTACTCCATGTTTCACAAACAAAACCACCAACCATCACTGGGGATTTAATCCCCTCCCCTAGTGGATGATCTTTATTCACTCCATTGAGGAAGGAAGATAACTTGCTCCACTGAATCAACCGTTGTATAAGACTGCTCTAGACTCCTGGTCTTCTGTCATTATTAAACCAGTTCCTGTAGTAATCCTCTGTACCTGTGATAACCAGGGTATGTGATGTCAGCTTCTTCTCATTCTCATAGAGGAAATCAGCTCCTATCCTTTATTTAGGTACATCCAAAGGCCCCTATAAAGACCCATGCTCATAATTCTGAGGTTTCTATTGTGAAGTTTCAGTGATTGCCGTGAGACATCCTGTCCTGTTGGCATCATGGACTAAGCACATGGTGTTTGGTTTACTTCCCTCTCCTTCATCCCACACAGCCCAGAGTGTCTCTGTGTCTCCCACTCTGTATTTTTTTGCTTTGTTTTACATCTCCTAGAGCTAGCGTCGCTAAGTAAGGATGAGAGAGTATTTCCACTGGAGCTAGTCACGGCCACTCCTGAATTGGCTGGCCAAAAGGATCATGTTGCAAGGAACTCCCTTCCCCAAGGACCAAGCATATTTCCTTTCCAACGCTGCCAACCCTTCCTGCTCTTATGAATGGGACCGGTTCTGGCAATGGAACTTCTGTTGCATGGCAGCGTGAAGTTCTACAGTTGGCCGTTTTCATTCCCATTCTTTATCTGTAAAGGCTGAAATAAATATTTTCCTAGTGTTGCACCACATGGTTCCGTGCTGCTGAGATCCCACAAAAGCCAAAGTAGATTAGACTGTGTAATAGTCTCCAAAGGGAAGTGGTGGAAGACACATCACTTGAGATACTTAAAACTGGATTGAACAAAATACTGGACGGCCAACTGTTGGGAACCATCTTGCACTGGGCAGCAGGGCCGGCTCCAGGGTTTTTGCCGCCCTAAGCAGCGCGCAAAAAAAAAAAAAAAAGGGGGAGCAGCGATCTGCGACAGCTCTACCGCTGCCGCCGCTTTGGCAGCAATTTGGCGGCAGGTCCTTTGCTCCGAGAAGGAGTGAGGGACCCGCCGCCGAATTGCCACCGAAGAGCCAGATGTGCCGCCCACTCCCTTGGCCACCCCAAGTATCTGCTTGCTGAGCTGGTGCCTGGAGCCAGCCCTGCTGGGCAGTGGGGCATTGTTGCAGCATCATCTTGCCTGGATCCTCATCAGGTGCCCCGGGTCTCAGTTTCATTTCACAGTCTCCCTCTGGTTGGTAGGATCATTTGGTGACTTAGGGACTTTGGGCCTTCAGCCAAAGGAAAAGGCCTCCACTTCCAGGGCAAATGGAAGGACAACTAAATAGTAAACAAGCCCTTTGCCATCATGGATCATAGCCCTCTGCCTAGGGTATGCATTATCATCACATGGCTCCCTTCAGTTGCCAGGAGCTCCTTCTCAGATTCATTCCCTGATTCCCTCTCTACAGGGAACCACTGCCAATTATTTGTTACCACCAAACATGTTGCTCCTGCCAGCTCCCTCATTTACTGAGGGTGTTCTGTCTCATATATATATCCAAGAAGGCCTGGCGAGCACTCAGTCACCTGCTCTTCTTCACATGATCCCTGTCCTCCAATCCCATGATTTAGGAGGAAAACCAGGCTTAGTGGAATTGCACCTGAACTCTCTTTAAAGGGCTTACTCAACCTGTGGCAGGCCTGGCGTATGTCAGTGGTTCTCAACCACTTCCAGATAATATCCCCTTGTTGCAACAGAAAAATGTCCACATCCCCCACAGCCTGGGAGTTTCAGGGCTTCCCATCCCATCTAGCACTGAAGAAAGGGAGGGTGGCCAGGACCTCCTGGACCTGATTGCAACCCACCCCTCTCTGGGGTTCTTGATCCCTTAGTTGAGAACCCATGGAAGAAATGACCGAAGAGGTCTTTTTTTGTACATGACTGATTTTGTGGTAAGGCTTGTGTTGCAGATCATCACAATTGCACACATCTTATTATTTTTGGTACCTTCTGCCTCCTGTCCCACCCCATTTCTACCTGTTCTCTCTTGTCTTTTAGACTGTAAGTTCTTTGGGGCAGAGCCTGTCATGTTCTATGTGATTTTACTTCACCCAGCACACTGGAACCCCAGCCTGGTTAACCTCTAGGTGCTAACACACGATAAATGTTAAATAATGACAATAATAATCGGGGATGAGTTAAAGATTCATCTCAGTTGATTGGCCTCTTACAGTTGGCACCTTTTCATGTTCTCTGTATGTATAAAAATCTTCTTGCTGTATGTTCCAGTCTATGCATCCGATGAAGTGGGCTGTAGCCCACGAAAGCTTACGCTCAAATAAATTTGTTAGTCTCTAAGGCTAGGTCTACCCTACCCGCCTGAATCGGCGGGTAGAAATCGCTCTCTCAGGGATTGAATTATCGCGTCTCGTCGGGACGTGACAATCGCTCCCCAAATCGACACGCTTACTCCACCAGCGGAGGTAGGAGTAAGCGCCGTCGACGGGGAGCTGTGGAGGTTGATTTTGCCGCCGTCCTCACAGTGGGATAAGTCGGCTCCGATACGTCGAATTCAGCTATGCTATTCGCATAGCTGAATTTGCGTATCTTAAATTGACCCCCCCCCACCCCCGTAGTGAAGACCTGCCCTAAGGTGCCACAAGTACTTCTGTTCTTTTTGCAGATACAGACTAACACGGCTGCTACTCTGAAAAAAGATTCAGTATTAATTTCCTGACTCTTTTGGTAATAATTTATCTTAGACGTACTGTTATGTTAGTGGTGTGGGTTTCTGCATTCAGGGTATGACTTCAAGGAAGTATCTGCACAATTACTTTATAAGGGAGGATTTCTTGAAGGAGCATTTTTCATTGTTGTCTGTATTATGGTAGTACATAGAGGCCCCAACTGAGATTAGGGTCCCAATCTTCTAGGAACTGTACAAACACATAGTGAGAGATGGTCCTTGTCCCAAAGAGCTTACCGTCTAAACAGATCAGACGAACAAAGGGTAGGGAGAGGAAACTGAAGAATCGAGAGGTGAAGTTACTTGTTCAAGATTACACAGCAAATTGTTGGCAGAGCCAGGAATAGAAGCCAGAGTTCCTGATTCTTAGGCTCATGCTGTATCCACTAGACTATGCTGTTCCTTACTAATTTACTATCTTAAAGTGTAAAAACGATTTTAATATTTGCATTGCGTTAAAGTCAGTGGAAATATATCATGAGCCAAATCTCATAGAAATACTGAGTCACAGTCCAGTTTTGCGGGGGTTTTCTCTTTATTTTCATATAATAGTATGTTTTCAGCAGTAATGTTTTCAGATCCAGCTTGTCTCTGTGTGCTGTTGCCATTTGCCATATACAGTGGACTTCTTGGAACTTATTTTTAGTGACTTCATACGTTGCTCCAGCAACTGAACAACTGTTGTTTTAACAGCAGCCAAAAATCCCTAGTCATACTATCCACATTCCTAGTTTCCGTCGTCACAATTAATACTTTCAGTGCCTGCACTGTCAGATCTTTCAGACTTTTCTGTAGCATTGGCAGCACCATCCATAGTGCCTAATGAGAGGAGCAATTTTTTTTGCACTTACAGGCTAGAAGAGATCAGATATTTGATCTTTGGAGGTTTCTCTAGATTAGGAAAAGCTAGCCACAACCTTTTATTTTGATTTAACTGATTGAGCTTGACCTGGGCCTCATATCTAGGGTTGAATTTGACTAGCTTACATATATTAACCCATGTCTACACTAGGGAAAAGTCTGTGGTTAGCAACCACATGTTAACAAACCCTGACCTAACCTCGCCCTTTTCTTAATCTGTACAAATACATGGTTGCAAAGAAAACCTTACAAAAGTGAACTGTCAACTGATGTGGTGTTGTCCTCCTGAATGTGCAGAAAGGCAGAGATGTAAAATGTCCCATTCATTTCAGATGGTTAAGTCTGAAACTTAAAGATGACATTTTAAATGTAAACATTATCCATTTCACTGCTGATCATTTTAGCAGAAACAGGCAGCTAGTGTGTTTATGAAACTTTCTTCCACTCCCTCCAGAAGTTCAAAGCCTCAGCTATCAAGAACCTCCAGCTTCAACCCAACATCTTCTATGATGTAGTTAGAGCTTATCAGTGCAAAACATTTGGCATTTCCAAAACGGAATGAGGGGGCAGGATAACATAATACCTAGTCCTGCCTTGAGTGCAGGGAACTGGACTAGATCACCTCTCGAGGTCCCTTCCAGTTCTGTGATTCTATGAACATGAATAAAACAGAATATAAGAAACAGAAGGGTTACTGTACTGTGATTTACATTGT
Organism: Malaclemys terrapin pileata; assembly: GCF_027887155.1. Classification (NCBI taxonomy): domain Eukaryota; kingdom Metazoa; phylum Chordata; order Testudines; family Emydidae; genus Malaclemys; species Malaclemys terrapin. Next base: position 8,852,870 of record NC_071514.1, on the reverse strand, counting down.
TCAATTTGATATTTAAATGAAGCTACCACAGAATTTCCAGTCTGCTGAAGAATTTAGGTCTAACTTTTGGGGAGGTATATAATTGGGGAAAATGGCATCAGTTAATAAAGAACAGAAAGAGGAACTTATTTCACAGCAGGCAGTATAGGAGTGTGTTGGCGGCTCAGGGGAAGAAACAGCAGCCTTGGAATGACATAGGAAAAACCTGCACATAGATCAGGGGTCGGCAACCTTTGGCACATGGTTCACCAGGGTAAGCAAACATCCCTTGGCCTGCGCCACTTCCCGCCGCCCTCATTGGCCTGGAGCGGCGAACCACAGCCAGTGGGAGCCGTGATCAGCCGAACCTGTGGACGCGGCAGGTAAACAAATCGGCCCGCTCTGCCAGGGTGCTTACCCTGGCGAGCCACGTGCCAAAGGTTGCCGACTCCTGACGTAGATGTTTGTAGAATTTACCAGAAATTCTCCTGTCCTTATTTATTTGGCCACCATTTCTAAAAGGTCTAGTAGCACACGAGATGCAGCCTTACTGCATGCATTTTGTAGATGATATAGAGACGGCAACAATCTTGCATTGGCAGATAGAGAAGTATTTTTGTTTTTCGTTTTTCAATTTCTATGCTGATTCTGGAGAGCACCGTTAGGGCCCTGTGAGCATCCTTCCTCAGGAAAAAATTTTGATGAAATGTGTGTAACTCAGCATTCCTAAGGGAAGATAATTGCTCCTTAAAAATGTATTGAATCTCAGCTATGTTAATTTCAATGGGACTTGTTCCCTAGGGCGTCTGCCACAGGTGCATAAGGGAAAAAACTCAGGGTAGCACAACTTGCAGTGACAGGATGAGTTTGTCTCTGATTGTCGGACTGCCAGTCAGAATGAGCAAAATATTGGGATAAGCAGTGGCCAGTGTGTGTCTATATGGTGCCTATTAGGTGTACTTTACAGTATGTTCCCAGGCATGGTGGCCAGGTGAAAAAATTCTATGCTCTTATTCTCTAAGACAACGTTTTAAGTACAGTCTAGTATTCTCAATGAAGCCGGCTAAAGGCTTGGTCCCTAAGGACAGCTGTGTTTGTCACTAATATAGGGGATGCAGTATGGCAGACTCTGCAGTGTACTGGTGTCCTGAGGATAGGCAGCAAGTGAAAGTGATAGATGCAGATGTTCAACAACAGATAGTTGTGACTTTTTCCCGTTTTTTTGCTTCTGGTCTAACCCTTTTATTGAGAAGCCAAACAAAATTTGTATTCTCGTTGTTTCTGGTAAACGCCTGTTGAGCTAACACATGTAGCTGGTCTGAGGAGCTTTTACAGGAATAAAGCTTACAGCCGCCCTGGTTTCCTAAAACCATGCAAGTTATTTTAGACACTGGGGAGGGATTGCCAAAAAGAGCGAGAACAGAACGCTGAGAAATGGAGGGGAAAGATGAATCGGCAAGATAACTATCGCCATAAAAAGTTACCCAAACCTTTTTTGCAAAATATATCGTGCTGACTTCAACTTCATGATTTTACTTCATTATCTGTGCATTACTGAGAATAATTACCTTCTCTAGTCTATTTTGAACTCTGTTTTCCTTAGTATCGGTCAGTATGTTTGAAAGTGGAAGTAATACTTCTTTCTCCTGTTCATTTGTGATAGTGCTTTGCCACCAAACTTCTAAAGTATATTATAACTATTCTTTCTCTTTCTTTTAATCAAATGGAATTTGCATGTGTGTGTTACAGAACTTTACTAGAAGGGGAGAGCAGCCAATGGATTATTACATGGATTGATCAGCAGGGGAGAAAAATACCACAAGGTAAAAAAGCGAACATTAAACGTAGACTTCTAAATGTAGGTTTTAGTCACTGTTTTATATTTTTTTTCCCAATGGGTCTGTCAATTTCTTGCAGTATATTTTTAGCTGTCGAGCAAAAAATGAACTCTGTGAGCTGTTTCTGAGAATCTGCTCTCCTGGGAACCGCAGCAGGGAAAGGAGCAGAACTTTGGGCCACCGGGGGGGCCCCACGCCGGCAGCTCTTCCGGGGTGGCTGTACCGCCTCCAGCCCAGTCCTCTGGCGGGGCTGCTGTACAGATGGAGGAGACCCTGCGTGGAAGGGCTGGGGGCAGTACAGCTGCGCCAGAGGAGCTGCTGGCCGTAATGCTCCACATGTGTCTTTTCGGTATGCCGTACCAGCTATAAATACCTTGCTGGTACGGTGTACTGTACCGCCCTATTTGCACTGCTGCTGGAATGCTTGAAAGTGAATTCACATTATTTTAACATTACATTAAGATGATATCTAGATTATTGCTTGCCACTATTATTGTACATAGATTTTTATATTTTACATACAAGACAGTATTTTAATTTTTGCTTATCTACACTCTTCTTGCAGGTGTCAGAAATACATCTTACGACTACACTAATAGTTACTCTGCATACCGAGAAGAAAATAAAAAGAAAAGCTTTCCGATTATCAAGAGTGCTGACACTAGACATAAAACACCAGTAACAAATATTCACAGCTCTGCACTTTATTCAACTCAGACAAGGCGTGGTGGACCACGGACAACAGATAGTGGAAAAGTTTTAAGGAGAGATATTCTTAGTTCAGAATATCATCCATCAACCACTTTTGAAAAGGATGCCACTTATGAAAGAACTATGAAGGACCATAGAGAGTTCAAAACCTTTACTCCATCATACGGTCTTCGGGGAGACGCTGAAATTCATCGAAAAACATTTCCTGAAAGAAAGAGAACAGAAGCTACAACTACTTCGGCAATTTCTTTTTCGAAAGAATTGACAAGTGTTCAAAGTTCAAACAAGGACCACAAAGTTGACACAAGGTCAGGTGTTTCTGAAAGTACAAGAACAAAACCAGATAATTTTACTAAATTTCCATCTTATGAGCTGAATTCCAATTTTAAACAAACCAAATATGAACAAACCCTAGATGACACTCGTACTATATTGAAAGAAAAAACAAAAGGAGACAAACCAGTTAAAGAGGGGGAAAATGGCTTGTTAGAAGAAAAAGATAAGCAACCAGTCAATGAGGAAAGAAATATTGTCTTGGAGAAAAAGGAAATGGATGATAAACCCACTACAGCAGAAAGAAGTGTTAATTTTGGAAAGAAGACTGAGGTAAAACCAGAGCAGAAAACACATATAATGGAAGAAGTGATTATTAATGATAACAAAAAGATTTTTTCAGGAGTCAGGAGTAAGGAAGATAGCACTGCCAAAGAGGGAAAAAATGTTACATGGGAAGAACAAACCAGAGTACATAAATCAGCCAGAGAGGGAAAATTTTTTCTCCCTGATGCAAAGATTAAAGAAGATGAATTAACCAAAAGGAATACAAATGTGTTCTTGGAATCAAGAAGCAAAGAGGCTGTTGAGATACCCATCAGTGTTGAAATGTATACTCCAGACAAAATAGTGCAGAACAGTAACACAGAAATAACATTTCAAGGCTTTAAAACCTCTGTAGGAAGAAAGACAGATGAACATACAATTGAACCTGTTGAAATTCTCAATGTGAATGTTTCAGAAAAAGAACCCAATTTGGAAGATGAACATGGAATTAGTGACAAAGGTAGCCCTAGAATGGGTACTTTGTCAACAGAAAACATAGCAGAAACTATTGTCGCTGATATTCTTAAAAGTTTTGTTCAATCTTCTGGTTCAGAAACAACTCCACATACAAAAGTAAACTATCTTGAAAAGAAAAAACAGGATGATGAGAAAGAAACAACTGAGATCACAGTGCAGTCTCAAGTTCAAGAAGAAATATCGATTTCTGATGAAGTTGATCTAGGAAGTCTGTTAAACAAGGATGGCAAAGTGGTTCTGGAAGATGCTAAGGGAATTCCATCCAAAGATGTGATAGAAGATATAATAAATGTTGGCTTGAAAGGAAGGGACAGTATAGGCAAAGTGTCTGTTAATGTTGAGATTGTTGAGGAGCCATTAGAATTTGCAACTGATGAAAGGAGTGAATTTTCAACACCATTTGAAGTAGAGGAAGTAGAGGATACATCACCTGGTATGGAGCAGCATTATGGCGATGAGGGGGAGCAGAACATCACAGCTACAGCTGAAGATTTTAAAAAGAAAAAACAATCCAGTGAGATCCTCACCCACGTGGAAGAAGTAACCGAGGCAGACGACTCAATTGATGAACAAAAATATTTTGTATCTACTCCAGATGATTATGGAAAAGATGATGACTCCGTGTATGGGCAAATTCACATAGAAGAAGAATCGACTATTAAATATTCTTGGCAAGATGAATTTTTGCGGGGCACACAAAGAAGAAAAGATGATAGCATGAGCTCACCAGAACAAACGTATCAGGTGGTGGGAGAGGAAGCAAGTGCCTATGTTTTAAACGAGGAACATCCAAAAGGTGAAGCATCACATGCAGAATCCATTGTTATTGAAAAAGAGATTAAAATACCACATGAATTTCAGGCCTCAATAAAGGGGCTTTTATTGAAGGAAACCAAGGACCCTAAACAACAGTTGAAAGAGGCATTGGAACAACTGGAGGGGAGTCTTCCAGAAAGCGTGAAAGAGGAACTAGCTGCATTAACGAAAGAAAATCATGCTGACTCCAGTAGCTTGGCAGTTGACATCAAAAAAGTTGAACAACCTAACGAAGATGGTTTGGTGACAATTGTGGCTGAAGTCAATCTGTCCCAGACCCTTGACACTGATCAGTTTGATATTGCACAGCTTGGTGGCATCATCACAGGTGAGATTGAGAAGGTGTCTCTGAAGTCCCCAAAACAAGAGGGCTTTGATGAACGTTACGACCCAGAGTTGGAAAGACAGACTGATGGTAAAAGCAGCATAGAAACAAACATTTCTCCATCAAGTAATAAATCCACTCCTTGGGCTAGCCAAGGGGTTTACAGCTCATCCAGTGTAAGAAGCACGGATGGCATGGAATATCATTCCACTGAACAAGTTATTCGTGAAGGTCCGGTTTCAGAAGCTGTAAAATTTGGTAATGTGGAAGAAGTCTCTCAGTCACAGGTATCAACTGATACTAACAAATCTATCAGGCATATTAAAATAGGTCCAACAGAAATTCGGAGAACTGAGCAGGTCATATATGAAGGGCCCATTTCTGAAACTTTGGAACTTGGTGGTAGGGGAGACCTTGTTCAGACAAAAGGATCATTGGATACTGGTAGATCTGTGAAGCTTTTTAAAATGGGTCCTAAGGAAATTCAAACCACAGAAGAAATCATTTATAAAGGGCCTGTTACTAAAACTGTAGCGGTAGATGAACCTGAAAATCTTGCTCAGCCACAGTTTTCCGCTGATATTAATAGGTCCATGAGGCATATCACATTAGGTTCACAGCAAATTACTGAAGATATCATTTTCAAAGGGCCCATTTCAGACTCTTTAGAGCTCAGTAGCTCAGGGGATCTTTCTCATACAGAAGGATCAACGGATACCAACAGATCAGTAAGGCACATTAGATTAAGTCCAAAAGAAATTCACACAGAACAAATAATATTTGAAGGGCCCATTTCTGGAAATGTGGAGCTCAGTGGCACAGAAGATCTTTCTCAGACAGGAAGTTCAATAAGGCACATTAAATTAGGACAAAAAGAGATGCATTCAGCTGAGAAAATCACATACGAAGGGCTTCTTTCTGAAAAAGCAGAGCTTGGCAATATGGGAGACAGCTCTCAGATGGAGCATAGGTCAGATACTAATGCATCTATCAGGCATATTAAATTAGGTCCCAAAGAATTTATGACAACTGAGCAAATCATCTACAAGGGGCCCATTTCTGAACATCTGGAGTTCAGTGAATCAGGAGACAATTTTCATTCAGAAGGTTCAATAAAGCACATTACATTAGGTCAAAAGGAAATTAAAACTACTGAACAAGTCGTATATCAAGGCTCCATTTCTGAATCTCCAGAGATCAGTAGTGCAGGAGGAAGTCTTTCAGAGAGTGAAGGAAACTCAGATATCAATAGATCCATCAGGCTCATTAAAGTGAGTCCCACAGAAACTCATACAGAGCAAATCATCTTTACAGGACCCATTTCTGAAACAATGGGTGATCATTTTCAGACAGAAGGGTCATCAGAGAGCAGCCAATCTATAAGGCATATTAAATTAGGACCCCAGGAAACATCTTTTACTTTTCAAATGGATGTAACTAATGTGGCGGGAGTGCCTGTGGTGGAAGGGAGAACACAAGCAGCTACAGTCACTGTATCAAATAGGAAGGAGCCTGATGTCAGACAGTCACAGGTTGTGGTTGAAAGTGACCAGAAGGACACTGACCGTGAAAGTACCAAAGAAGCAAGTGTTTTTCTTGATGCTTCCCAGGCTCATGGTGAACAAGTAACAGAGAAGTCAGCATTTGAAAAAAGTGTACAACTGCAAAGACTTGTAGACCAAAGGTCAGTGATTTCTGATGAAAAGAAAATTGCCCTTGTGTATCTAGAAAAAGAAGAAGAGGGGGAAGAAGATAATGATGGAGACTGGTTCTGAAAGGACGTTTTAATATAACCTTGCTTATCAGCTTGCTTATCACAGAGATTTTTGACTGCCGTCTTTTTAAAAGGAACTGTCCCACTACTACACCAACATTGGACTGACAATTTTAAATCCAAGCCTCAATATGTTCACCATCCTTTCCCCTAATTTGTGAAAGTTCTTTAAGGGAAAGCTCCCTCTATTGCAAATTCTTTTTTCATTGACCTGTTTCCAGTTTCTTCAGTCTCCAGGACAGGAAGTTTCTGCTGTAGATTTTTCAGGATCATTTTTTTTTTTTTTTTTTTTTTTAGAGAGAGGTAATCCACAAGTGAGAGTCTGAACTGGATTTTTCTATCAACTTTTGAACACTGTGTTGTACTGGGATACTTAATTCAGCATTTCTGTTTAGATTTCAAAGTATTAACCACAGGCAAAATGAGTAACAATAACTATTAGAAGAGTATTAGATTAAGGCATGCAGGCAACTGATTTTAAGTTCCATGCTCATGTGCAATAAATAATAGTAAAATCTTAAGAAAAATTAAATCATTACAACTATGAAGTCAAACTCTTTCTAAGCAAACCATGCATAGCAAAAATTTATGGAAATCTTTGTCACCTTTATAGTTAGGACCAGATACTAAAAAGAAAAGCAGTAAGACTACATCAGTCATATTGTTTTCAGGAAAATGTTTGGTTTGCCTTTACAAAGCGTAATGTTTTTAATATTTTTAAAGCGAATCAGTAGGCAAATGGATGAAAACCATAGGCTAAATCCTAGTTACATTGAAAACAGTGGTAAAATCCCTCCAACTTCAATGACTCTACATCAGGGATTGGTAACCTTTGGCACCTGGCCCATCAGGGAAAGCCCCTGGCGGGCCGGGCCAGTTTGTTTACCTACCATGTCTGCAGGTTTGGCCGATCGCGGCTCCCACTGGCTGCTGTTCGCCGTCCCAGGCCAATGGGGGCTGCGGGAAGGGCGGCCAGCACATCCCTCGGCCCGCACAGCTTCCCGCAGCCCCCATTGGCCTGGAGCTGCAAACCGCGGCCAATGGGAGCTGCAATCGGCCAAACCTGCGGACGCGGCAGGTAAACAAACCGGCCAGGTCCAGCCCACCAGGGTGCTTATCCTGGAGAGCCGCATGCCAAAGGTTGCTGATCCCTGCTCTACACAGTGATATGTGAAATGACTAATCTCAGTATATAGTACTGTTCTGATGTTAGGTATTGCAAATGCCTAAGGTGAGTGGGATGGCATATGCCATATGGTATAATGCCTTGGCACAGTGGGATTAGCTCAAGTGCGGTTCTTCTCTGACAAGTGACTGAAAAAATGGCATTGATGGCTTCCATGTTCATTGCGTCTCAGTTTCCAGATCAACCTTTCGCTGTTTAAAAAGATGTTTATTTTTTTTTCTAACTATGTATTCAACCTAGGATCTGAAAGTCACACCTCTGGGTTCTTTGTGACTTCTTATCACTAGTAATAGATTTTCTCGGGCCACACTCTACCTTCAGTTACAGCACTTGAAATGCCATTGTTTTGATGGGGTTTGCTCAAGTGTGTAACTGAGGAGCATATTTCAGTCCTGCAATTAGAATTGCGTTAATTCTTTGGTGCCCAATCAAGAATAGCATCCAGCTCTTTCTCCGGTAGCTGTACTAGCCCCGCAGTGCTAACAGGAGCAAAAAGAGGAACAAAAATTTATTGTTGACAGTAAAAAGATCTGACTCTGGGTAGGCCTACTCAGCAAAAGCTGTGCAAGGGCTAACCTTGAGCTAGCTTGAATCCCACTAGCCTGTTAACATAACAGTAGTGGGCTTCAGCGCAGGTGAGTACCCACCCAGGGTCTCTGCCGAACTTGTAGTACCTGTGCTGAAGCCTGTACTGTGCTCTCTTCACTGCTACTGTTACCTGTGCTAGCTGGATTTAAGCTCGCACGGGAGGCTAGCCCATGCACGGCTTTTGTTGCAGACACACCTCTGAATATACACAGTGAGTTAGATATACGGAATAAGAAGCTGCCATTTTTATACACACATGCTCTGAAAGTAGAACCATGTGTTAAACCCAGACAGCCCTATAGTGCCAGACTATTAGCCTTTAATTCCTTTCTTGTGGTTTTGGTTTTGGTCACAAGTGCAATGTTACTTAAACATAGTTTGTGTGTGTTTAACTCAAATTACAATCCAATTAAATTATTTTATTGTGGTGTGGCCTTCATTAACTTCTCAGTTTCTTTCGTATCAGTAGAAGCTAGATTTTATAAAACTGACTACTACTTTGCAGTACTGACTTAAATGTGAAGTGGAGATAGATGACGTGTAGTTTAACATCTTAACCTACTTTTCATATGAGACAAACTAGTGTATTAGAATCTGCCTTCATTACCAAGATTGAGACTATACCCGGTATCTTCAAGTAATTATCGGCATTTCAAGGTTTAAGTATAGGGCCTTGTCTGCACTGCAAAATTTTGTATCGGTTTTCCAGCACTGATGGAGTTCTCTGAACTTGGAAAAGAGGGAGCAGTGGCCCTAGTGCTGGAAACACACATGAAGTTGAGTAGTGCAGATGCATCCAAGGTGTGCATGCTACATTTATTTTATGTTCTTAATCACATAACAGATATATTTGTCAGAATTATTCATATATGCTCCTGTAAAACATACTTTTGCTACCATTGACTGATAAAGGGCTCATGAATGATTACAACTCAAAGAACAGCTTAAAATTCCATTGCCTTAGTAGATCCTCTCTGAAACTGGGTTTAAAAAAAAAATTCTAATAAAATAATTTATTTTTAGATTTTAAAAAAATCCTATATGGGAGTTAGGCAAAAATTTTCAAACATGGTTGCTCAGTTAGACATGGAGTACTTGTGGCACCTTAGAGACTAACAAATTTATTAGAGCATAAGCTTTCGTGGACTACAGCCCACTTCTTCGGATGCATATATATATAGTATATAGTATATAGCATCCGAAGAAGTGGGCTGTAGTCCACGAAAGCTTATGCTCTAATAAATTTGTTAGTCTCTAAGGTGCCACAAGTACTCCTGTTCTTCTTTTTGCGGATACAGACTAACACGGCTGTTACTCTGAAACTTGTCAGTTAGACATGTAATTTCATACTTTGATAGAATTTTAATAAAATATTTACTTAAACATAATTTAGGTATCTAATTTTAGGCACACAGGCTTGAAAAGTATCAGCTTTAGTTTTCTGCATATTTGGTTTGAAGTTGAAACTTAAAAAAAAGCTCTCTTAAAATAGACATAAGGATACCTGCAGAATATGTCTTCTCCTGCCACAAATAAGAGGGCCAATAATATCAACCGCATTTATTGATGCCGCATGGAAAACTTTGAGACCTATTTTATTTAGAAACAATTCTACTGATGCTAGATTGTATTTCTCTTCCATTGTTCAGAGAATTAGGACATCGTGTGAAGGAAAAACCAGCAAGGAGTAAATGAATCATAAATTCCTGTTTTATACAGATGTCCATAGTACTGAAGGAGAAGGAAAAAAAGAGACCATATCAGTATTGTTTCTAAATAAAACGTTTCCAAGGAAGCACCAGCTGCTCTTTAAAATGTCCTTTAACAGCATTAACTTATCAGATGTAGTAGGTCATATTGAGATGTATTTGTTGTTGTTGGTTGCTTTAGTTGTTTGGAGAAGAAAAGGTTTGTTCCATAAATTTAAGTGCTTTACTTCTAGATTGAATCAGAATTTTAATCTGCTGCTTGAAGAGTTTAGGTTTGTCCTAACGAATTGGAAAAGAACAGTAACATGAAGTCATTCCAATAGATGAGTTCCCTCAAGCCATAAAAACTAGGTTTAATGAAAGAAGGATATAAGCCTTGAAGAAGACTGTGCAAGCAGCATATTCTCCATTTGAATCCCATTATGTCATTACCTTCAGTATTATTGAAAACTGGGAAAGAGCCACAGATCTATTTTATTTTTTGCACGACAACCACCTTCGGGTAATGACTCTTCCAGGAAACAAAGAGCTAGTGACTTGGGCCCTGATGTTGCAATTTGATCTGTGCAGATTCCACCTCCATCTGGATGTGTTAGCACAGTGGTTTTCAACTAGGGTGACCAGACAGCAAGTTTGAAAAATCGGGACGGGTGGGGGGGTAATAGGATCCTATACAAGAAAAAGACCCCAAAATTGGGACTGTCCCTATAAAATCGGGACATCTGGTCACCCTATTTTCAACCTATGGTCTATGGACCCCTGGAGGGCTACAGACTGTCTAAGAGGTCCATGAAAGGGTGTCATTATCATAGAACTGCGGTTTTTAACCTGAGGTCTGCAGACGATGTCAAAGATTTCCAAAGGGATCCGCACCTCCATTCAAAAATTTTCAGTTGTGAACCCCTAAAAAAAGTTGAAAACCACTGTGGTAGCAGAATCCAGGTCTTAATTCACATGCTTCTATTCCTAGCCAGAGCAATATAACCTACTACTCTGAGGGTTGTATGTTACTGACACGCCCTATTTAACAGCTTTGTGTGTAATTACTTTATTGATAGCGTGGAGCTGGAAGGATTGATAACATGGCCTCAATCAGCACACACTGTTGAAGCTTACTCATAGAAACTTTGCTGCTGTTTTTTTCATTAAATACAAATAAGGTAATTGCTGAGTTTGAATTTAACAAATAGAATTTTGTTAATGTAACTACTAGTTTTATTCAGTAGAAGTTTGTATTTATATGCTTGAGGTAGTTTACCTCAGAAGTGGGGGACTATAATAATCTTTAAACATGTACACTTTTGGATTTGAAAGCAAATAAAATGGAGTATATACGTGTAAGAAGAGATATATGAGAGAGCTACAGCTCTGTACAGATTGATGTTTGCTATAGCAGGTGTTTAAAAGACTGTAGACATGTTGAAGCAGGGTTTGTTGATGTCAGCTGTGAGACTTTGCAGGCAGCTTGTGGTATGGTCATTTACGATGCAGTCTGCATTGCTGTTGTGGTTTCATGATTTTTGCACTTTTTTCACATTCAGTATTAAACAATGAAAAAGACTGTGTATATGCTTCTTTCTCCTCCTTCCCCCATCGCCCCCTGGTTGGTATTTATAAATCTCCATTAGCAAAGGAAAAAGAAATCCAAGTTTTCATGTCTCATGGTTTGAGGCATCTCTGTATGTTCAGATCCATGAGCCCCTTTCAGTTCAAAGAACACATTCTTTCATTCCAGATTATCAAGTGCTTGTATCACTGTGGTGGCAGGGACAGAGTAAAAACACAGCAACTAGTTATTCTTTGACTCATTTAACCAACATGGTTGGAGTGGCTGAGGTGCCTTCTTAGCAGCAGGGTCCAGAAGGGACAGGGCATTTATAAACCCGAAGTGGTTGGAGTGGACAGGAGAACCATAGTTTTCCTGCTGCTCTAAGATTTGGCTGAATTATGCCATTCTGTCCTGGGGTCTGCTCAGGGCTAATGCAGCTCCTCCTGGTTGCTCTGGGGACTAGCTGATTCCAGGTCCAATGCCTCCTTTCTGCCTCTCACCGCATGCCCTGCCTTTCTTCCTGGATCTCAGCGAGGCAAGATGCTGCGTGGTTGTGGTTTAGCTCTCTGGCCAAGTCACATGTGTCCTTCCTTTATCTCATAGAACTGGAAGGGACCCCGAAAGGTCATAGAGTCTAGCCCCCTGCCTTCACTAGCAGGACCAAGTACTGATTTTGCCCCAGATCCCTAAGTGGCCCCCTCAGGGATTGAACTCACAACCCTGGGGTTAGCAGGCCAATGCTCAAACCATAAAGAAAATATGTAGTGGTCATTTATGACATGAAGGAGGAAAATTTATCTAGAGACACCAGCCAGCTTTGCTGAGTCTAAGTTAAGAAAAATATAAAGCTCTTCAGTTCTTGCAAAAGAATAGGACTGGTGCTTTCTGGTAAATGGTGACATGGAAGTGGTCGAATAGTCTCACTGAAACCAAAGACTCAGACCAGAAGCATGTTTTCGGCCTTCATTTTATAATTAAGGGACATTATTCCCTAAACTGTTAATTGAGGTTTTAGTCTCCTCTTCTGAGTGACTCTCCCTAAAGGTACTGTGAATCAGAGCTGTAACCCCAGGCATCTCTCTGAATAATGAGATGGCCATCACTTTGGGTTGTTTTTTTCAGCACATTGTTTAAGCTCTTAATTTAGGGTGACCAGATATCCCAATTTTATAGGGACAGTCCAGATTTTTTGGGTCTTTTTCTTATATAGGCTCCTATTACTCCTCACCCCCTGTCCCGGCTTTTCACGCTTGCTGTCTGGTCAGCCTATCTTAATTCCTAGATTTAACATGGTTCTCAGTTATGCTAACATCAAATGATTCCATGGAAACTACTCTTTCCATAAAGTACTGAACTCTTGAAGGTAACACCTTACCAGAGATACACACATCCTTATATCCAAAATTCTTTTTAAATGGTCCTAAAATTACCAGGGATGAACCTGTATTCGTCCTGCACCATAAAAATCCCTACAGCCAAATATGAGAACAGATGTAAGCACTGAACCCCCACAACCACTAGATTAGAAAGTGAAATCTTTAAATGATACGATCTGCAATTATTCATGCAAGTTCATTGTATAGCTGACCCTATTGATCCAGTTTTTCCCTTCCAAATTGTGCTGTGGGTAGCAGCAGCTGGTACTTTTTCAGCCTGAAATCAAGCACACTTCAGCTATGGCATCATGTGCCAGCGGGAGGAAGAGTCCTGAGATCAAATGAACCCTAGATGTTCTTCACATGGCAGAACTTGCTTAAAGTTACACATATCTGATACAAAAGAAAGACTTCTTTAAAAACAAGAAAAAAATACCTCACCCTATTGTCAACTTTTTTGGGGGTGGGGTTATTTTCCTAACTCATACCCTATTGTGTTTAACCAACCAAACAAAAAGATTTTAACAGTTTTTGCACAATGCAGTTAATGGTGCATGGCTATCAAGGTAATAGGGTGCCTTTATGAATAGACTAAATAGAAAAAATTAAAATCCAGATTTGTTCAAGAAACTATAAGCGTGCAGTGCAGAAACAGCAATGCCTGCCTGAATCTTATTTTTGATGTAAATTTATGTTATTAGTGAGGCAGTTTTGTATTTCCAAACAGGGGAAAAAAATTTTCTTTCACAAGAGAGAAAACTGAAGAGACTGTTATTACATGATCTTAAAACGCTATGATCCAAGAGTATAAAAATTAAAAATAGCATTCACCTCTATTAATTTTTTTTCTGTATCCATTAAGGTAAGTAATCTATCCCCACGAAAGTTTGCTTTACATTCAGTATTTAATCCAGTAACAAATTTCAGTTCTGCATGACAGATACTTGCAGATACAGGTTCAGTCTTCAGAAGTAAACATGAGAAACCTGTCATATATATATATATATATATATATATATATTATATTGGCTTTGGGCCTTCCCACTATGGAGTACTGTTGCACAATAGTACAGTATGGTGGTCTTTTTTTATCTGATCGTCTCTGTTTTGCTGCTACATCTGGGGCCCTGAAAAAAGGAAGGGTGTTGTAAATCAAAGGTCATTGTAAGTTCCACTATTCACCACTTAATTTACAAAATATGAATGATTAACAGCCCCTGTAAGCACTGCATATCTTGAAATACTCAGCTCATCCATAGAGCCAAACACTTTTTATAATTGGGAACTGATGTTTTCAATGGATTGTTGTTCTCCTAATCCTGGCTTTTACTTGATTTCTGTAATGGCTCAATTTGTCATTCTCTGAGAGAGAGGGGATGCTATACGATTACTTATGGCAGCATCTTCTCAGTTAGTGACCGAGGAAGATGCTGAGCAACAGTTTTAGGACTGTGATGATGTAGATGATGTCTATTAGATGTAGGGACCTAATACGTGAACTACACTGCCAGTGTTGCTAATTCGTTTTTTTGGAGTGGGGTGGGAATGAAGGTGAAAGGGAATCTATCCTCCTCTGAATTTTATTTGCTGCTCTGATTAATCTAAGCGGTGGTGGTGGCACATCTCAAAATCTCTGTAGGCCGTGGTCAGATCACTGCTGTGAAAGTCTGAAGAGTTATCCTTAAACCAGAGTGTTATATTCAACAAACTGTTGCCCTGTGAACTTTCCAACTGTGTGCGTCATCTTTCTTTTCCATCAGACATTTCTGTGAGCTCTACGGCCCAAATATCTCTGAGACGTGCAGAGAAACACAGAATGTAACAGCATATAAAAGGAAGATCAGCCAAGAAGACTGAAAACTTACTCACTTTGACAAGTCAATGGCCTCCTGGGTTACAACAGTCCTTTTGTTGTGGGTGCCATATAAGAGGGGCTGAAGATACAGGCACTGCAAAACATAATTTAATAAGATACCTAATACCATCAGAATCTGATCCAAAATATTTTGATCAAAAAAGCCAACCTAGGAAAAACAAACACATTTATTTATACCAATAAAGACAGATATCTTACAGAACATTTTAATCATATTACAAAATAATTAGCCATCAAATTAAATAAGAACAAGACTAATTTGTCATATCCCTGGGTTTCAGAAAGCCACTTCCACTGGAGCTGTGAAATGAAGAGGGAGGGTGGTGAAGATAACTATTTATATTTGCTATTGGATTACTAAGCACAAAATTATTTTTTTAATTGTATAAACTGTGATTATATAGTGGTGTGTGTGTGTGTTATAGGGGTATTCATTTAGCCAACAATGAAAATAAGAGTTCACATTCACCTTAAAGAAAACCACTTGCATATGGTTGAGTGGAGAATTTAGCTCATGGTTTATGTTGCATTCTGTTCCTGGGAAAACAAATTGTATTTATGGCAAAGTCTTACATAATTTAACAGGGGTGAAACTAATAGCAATTACTTTAATTGAACTTTCTTTAAATAGAAACTACAGCAATTACTTTAAAACCCTAAAGAGTTTCCAGCCAAAACCAGGAACAACAGACTAAAATTTAAAAATAATTTGAATCAAACTGTTTTGTACCTAAAAATAAAAATTGCATTTGGTTTGCATGGTGGAGGGAAGGTTCTGGCTGGTTTTTATTTATTCTGTTCATTTGGTGCATCTCTAATCTGTATACAGTAATCTGAACTCATGTAGTCATTGGATTAGCCCTTGAAAATATTAAAACATTAATTAAAAAAATGTGCATTGGAAATTCAGACAAATAGCTGTTTTCTTGCAGAACAGTGAGAAAAAACAAATTCTCACAAAAAATATGATTATTTATGTTTTCTGGTGGTACCCACCATGTGCTAGGTGCTGTACAAACACAAAAGACAGACTGGTCCCTGTGCCAAAGAGCTTACCATTTTTGTTTTGTCCTCTTAAGCAGAAGACAGAGGATCAGAGAAACAGGTATTTCCTGCTAACAGCAAGCTTTAATAACACAGCTGTTTTGTGTTTTAATAAGACACTGTCCAAAATTATCCTTAAAGTTTGTTGTTGTCAGCTAGCTAGTTACAAGCTGAAGTGGGTCTTCAGATATCCATGTTTTAAAGACTAATGATACTTCATACAAAAATAGATCTTGTTCCCTCAGGGGGAAGAAATCAGAATGCTTTCAGCCAGCTCTAAAGGTCTAAAGCTCTAAAGGTCAAGGTTTAATTTTAAATGCACCATATTTTTTTAAAAATGTATTTACAAGGACCTAACCTTCAAGTGGAGATCACAGAGACATTGCAAGTATGATCTTATGTTAACTGAATAACTGTAGCACTAAAGTGTTTTTTTTTAATTTTAATCATTCCCTGATCTAATTAATGTTTGAGAAGTCTGGACTAGAGTAAGAAAAAAAATCGGAACTATAAAAATAAATATCACACAAACATACATCTACTCACACACCGCTGGTAACACAGGGAATGGAAAAGGAATAGGAAAGACTGAAACAGACACTTAGATCCTTCCCTCACCACCCACAGCTATGCCATTGGCTACAGGAATGTGCCATTAGTTACAAACCCAGAATACATAATGAAGTAAGGTTAATAAAAATAGTGGTGACATGTAATAATAACCTTAAAGATGTGGAACACTTTTGGCACTGACAAGCGTCATGGTAAACGACACCAATGACACCAACAGATTGTTTTAAGCTACTGACATGGTAACTGTTTTTGGATTCAGCAGCCTAAAGCTAGTATTTCACTCAGTGAAGTTAGCATATTTTGTCAAAGACTTTGAATTAAAGGAAAATGGTCAATTTAAAAATCATACTTCTGTCTGCACTCTATTTTCTTCATCTCAGATAAAGTACTGTATACTAAAGGACACTATGCCATAACACTATGCTGTAAATCGATGTATTGTAGGCACACATCCTACATTAAATATGATGAGAGCAAGTCCAAATAGTCATCTAAGATGTCACGAATATCGGTCTTTAGTAGTGTAATTTTTATAAATTTTCTGAGCTGAGAAACAATTAAATTTTATGGGTTCCTATAGCTTTTCTAAAGAGCTCTTCTCACTACACAATATAGCCAGTTTGGTGATTTAGCCTGTGCTTGTGTGAGATAAACAGCATATATTCTATTTGATATGGAATATGCATAGGAATAGTTTATGTTCTGTTCCTGTGATCAGTCAGTACTATGAAATTCTTATTTGTACATACAATAAATAAGTTGATGAATTTTATTGTAAATGGTGATTTATTAAGTGGGTTGGTCTAAGATTTAAAGCAGGGGTCGGCAACGTTCGGCACACGGCTCGCCAGGGTAAGCACCCTGGCGGGCCGGGCCAGTTTTATTTACCTGCTGATGCGGCGGGTTCGGCCGATCGCGGTTCACCGTCACGGGCCAATGGGGGCGGCGAGAAGCCGCGGCCAGCACATCGCTCGCCCGCGCCACTTCTCGCCACCTCCATTTGCCTGGGATGGCGAACTGCGGCCAGTGGAGGCCGCGATCGGCCGAACCTGCCACATCACCAGGTAATTAAAACTGGCCCGGCCCGCCAGGGTGCTTACCCTGGCGAGCCGCGTGCCGAACGTTGCCGACCTGATTTAAAGTATGATGCCTTGAAATAAATTCTTAGACTACATCTGACTTGATTAGACTCCATAGATCAGTGTTTCCCAAACTTGGGACGCTGATTGTGTAGGAAAAGCCCCTGGCGGGCCGGGCCGGTTTGTTTACCTGCCGCGCCCGCAGGTCTGGCTGATCGCGGCTCCCACTGGCCACGGTTCGTTGCTCCAGGCCCATGGGAGCTGCTGGAAGCGGCGTGGGCCGTGGGACATACTGGCCGCCGCTTCCAGCAGCTCCCATTGGCCTGGAGCAGCGAACTGCGGCCAGTGGGAGCCACGATCGGCCGGACCTGCGGACGCGGCAGGTAAACAAACCGGCCCAGCCCGCCAGGGGCTTCCCCTACAGAAGCGGCGTCCCAAGTTTGGGAAACACTGACCTAGATTATTAGCAAGTCTTATACAACATGCAAAAACTTGTTTAGAACTTTATTTGCCTTAAGGTGAAAAAGGGACTTTATGATACAAAAATGTCTGACTCTCTCTTTTCAGCTGAAGTCCTACAGAGCCCTTCCATAGTTCTCAATTCAGGCTAGCTCCTTGACGTGATCATTGAATTATGTTACATTGTACTACATAATATAATCTCACCTTCTGATTTGTTTTTAGACCCATGTACCAGACAGACCCCTCAGCACAGGGAATGCTACATCTGGAAAAGCTTCTGTTTTAAATGGATTCCATGTAGTTAAGCTGGGAACTCTGCTGCTGCAGCTGCTGTTGTGATACAAACAGCAGAACACAGAACGCAGCTAAAGTAGCCTGCAACAACAAGCCCCACTAAGAGGCTGCTGGCCTCACACATTGGGCAATTGCAAAGGTTTAGACTTAACTGTAGATGATTTTTGTTGTGAGTTGTCGCTATACCAGAATGAGGTCGTAACTATAGCCTGCATGTTGTCTGCTAGCTCACGTCTATAGTACCTTTTTTGATTAAAGATTAAAAAAGGAGAAGTACACAAAAGGAATGCAGAGTAAATTATAAGGGAGTTGGCACAGTCTAGCAGCTAAAATAGAGGATAGACTGTAAAGAGACTTTTGGGCAAATCACTCACCTCTGTCAGTTTCTCCATCTGTAACATGGAGGGAAAGGTACGTAACTACCTTTGTAAGTTGCTTTGAGATCCTCAGATGAAAGTCACTTTATGAGTGTGAAGTATTATTATCTAAAACCAGCCATTAGTTCTTGTTTCTTGAAAGGAATTTAACAGATTTATACCTTTTCATCCTTTGGACCTAATTTTCAGAAAGTTGAGGCCGATGGTGGGTGCCCATTTATGCACAGTCCGTGCACAGTCACAGAAATTGCATGCACTAATGAGTTATTTGCTCCTTTATGTACACAAATGACTTGAGTATACTATGTAGATATGAAATGCACATAGACCATGGGCTTCAATTATTGGAAACCCAGCCCTTAATGTTTTAATGGGGCTGCTTTCGCTAATTACTAAAGAATCCAAAGTGGAAAACATACATAAACCGTGTTTGGTAGTGAAACATTTCAAATGTAGGTTACCAGTTTAAATCTAGTCTGGGCTGTTAACACCTCTCTATTTGGTGGCCTATGTTAAATGAATTTGCCTTAGTCAAGTTTCTAGCAGAAAATGTTTACTTTATAGAAAACAGTACTGTATGGCAGTTTTAGCAGTAAGGTCATTAACTGAATGGACACAGAGAGTGAGCTAACTTTTAGCTCTGAGCTGGGACAGACTGGAAGAGCATTGTGGGAAGCTGATATTTCTACTGCCTGACTGTATCTGCTCAGTGAATGAGGAGGTGATAATTTTCCATTGTTTTGAAACTTCAGCACCTTCACAAGCATGATATTTACTTACAATAATCAAACATTTTTAAATTGCCCATTGGATTTGAGAAATCGGTCTCTAAAAGTCGTATTGTTTAATATGTTGGTTTTTTTCCAATCAGGCCAATAACAGCAAACCATTATCCAAGACAGCACAGGAAAATATCCAGCTTCTGAGTATTGTGGTATGAAAGAATTATTCTGTTGTAACCTTGTATATTACTCTTTAAAATTAGAGTCAGCCTTAACCACACAATATTACAATTCCAGTTTCTTTAAGCTGCTAGAGGTTTCTATAACTAAATAAAATAGCTGAATGTGCTTTCACAAAGTCATAAGATATTTCTTTTAATGTCTATGAAAGGTATTTATAAGGTCATCTTATCTTAAGAGTAGGATTTATCATTAAAGTAGACAAGAACACTAATTCCTAACCCTTCTCCCTAAAAACAAAATTCATAGTATGTAAATCAATGTACTTCTTAAAGTTACATGTAATAAAACACATAGTGCCTGTTTTTAATGATCCTTCACTTGGCCTCCTATTTTGTTCCTACATTTTAACTACTGCAAATAACTACAGCTGCAACTAGTGTCACAAAATCCATCTAATTTGGGGGAACTGCTAGGTTGCTTAATGCTTTAAAGGGACATCAATTGCATGTGCATGAATTTGTGCCTGGAAATGGCAGGGTGAAAACTGCATTTGTGAAATAAGAGGCCACCTTTTCTAGGTATGCATCGAGTATAGGGAAATCATTAAAAACACCTGCTTCGCTAGCATACATCCCAAAGCATGTTAATAGCGTATTTGGTTTTCCATGTTTGAAATGTATGTTCTGCACTACAAAACAACTACTAGTTTTTCCATCATCTATGAAATTTTCCTGTGAAATTTAGAAATGGGCAATGTGTTAAAATCATCCCATTAATTTTCTAACCCCAAACAGAACTGTTTCATAGAATCCTTTTTTGGGACATCTGCCTAAATTTTGAGGCGATAATGTCCTAGATATCAATGCCTTTTTCTTAGTATTGATTTTAATGCAGCATGGTTGCTTCTTTAAACATTTGTAAAGAATGACTGAGTTTAATGCATTTAGGCCCTGATCCTGCAGTATTAAAGTAAATGGGAATTTTGTCATTGACTTCAACAAGTATAACTTTAGCGCCCTCGTGGCCAAGATGGAGTCTGCTCTGCAGGCAGCTCTGGCCAAGAGAAGGCGCGCGCAGAAATGCAGCAGGAGAAATCCCTTCCACCCCAGGGGCACCTGTTCCAACCCCCCAGAGTGAACACACACACCCACAGGAAAAGTACAATGGATATAACAAGGGAAATATTTATTTACAGAGGGATGAGAGGAGAAAAACAACAAGGGGAAATATAGGGGGAGCAGCAGAACAGGGTTGCATCCAAGCCAAGGCCCCACGGGCCCAGTGTTAGCACAGTGTGGAAGGGCAGACACCGAGCAATGTGTCTGCACACAGAGTTCAGGAGTCCTGAGCAAAGTTCCAGTCCAGTGGTGAGTCTTAGGTGCTCCTGGTCGTCTTCGGCGCCAGTGAACTTTCCCCCAACAAACCCCTCTGGTGCCCTCTTCTGCCGCTCTCTGCAAAGCCACACCGAGCGACCACCTCCCCACTTAACTAGCTACAGCCTCCCTCCTTGTTCCCAATGCAGAGTCCCAAGCTCCAGTACTCACAGCCCCATGAGCTCTGGGCAGCCGTGATACTGAGTCCAGCTCCGGCCTGTCCTTCTCGGGCGATTCCTCCCTGGCACAGTGCTCCTCCTGGCTCCTGTCCTGGGGTGGCCCCGATTGGCCCTGTCCTTCCCAGGCTTCAGGCAGGTTCTCTCTCCTTCACTTTTCCAGGGCCTCAGGCTGCCTCTCCCTCTCCTTGGAGCTCCAGTGCTGCCCCCTGGAGTTTCCCTCCTTTTTTTCTTACTCTCCCCCTCCTCCTTAGGAAAAAGCTTTAAAGGGGCCATGCTCTCTAAACCCCAAAGGGGTTACACAAGTATATGATCAAGCCCTTAAAAACGCAACCTGTGTTTCTCCTTTTTATGATGTGCTTCTAGCAGAATAAAAGTAGAACAACGATTCTGGAAGGCAAATACTGATATACACAGGCACACACCCATATTTTAGTTTACTTTACTGCAATTAAAAATTCTTTGTAGCAGTGGTTATTCGAGATTAAAAATATAAACCCAGACAAAAACTTCTGCTTGCTGGGGCAGAGGGGAAGAAGAATTCATCATCAGCATCTGAGAAAGAAGGAATGGATTTCAAAGACTGTCTGAGTCTAACAGAGAACTGGTAGCCTCAGTACTGACACTCAAAGGAGGGGGGTGGAAAAGAGGGGAATGTGCGAAGGTTCATAAGGATGCAGAGGACCCTCTCAGGAGAATATACATTTCTTACTACAGCAAAGTTTTAGTAAGTGCTGACAAGGTAAGGCATGAATTAAACATTGCATGATACTAGATAGCAGAGCTAAAAGCCTAACTTTCTCCTTGAGGTATAAAGAAGAACAGGAGTACTTGTGGCACCTTAGAGACTAACAAATTTATTAGAGCATAAGCTTTCGTGGACTACAGCCCACTTCTTCGGATGCATATAGTCTCTAAGGTGCCACAAGTACTCCTGTTCTTCTTTTTGCGGATACAGACTAACACGGCTGCTACTCTGAAACTTGAGGTATAAAGTGCAGGTGTTAGGGTCAGATCCTGTGTAATGGGACCAAACTGCACAGTGTGCGAGCCAGGGATGGATGTGTGAGAGTGGCTTAAAGCTTATCTTTGCACTGCCCTAATTCTGCTGCTACTCTGTGCAGGTCAGTTCCCCTACACTAAGTTAGAGGGCGCTATATTTGTTCACGCATATCACAGTACAAAGAGGCTTCAGCTTGCCAAAGAAAGTTTTGCCAGGGCATAACTTACCAGTATAAACAAATGTCATTTATCCTGGCCTATTCATAAGCTTATGGTTTTACCTTCTTAAGTTTCTTGTATGCCAAATGTGTGTGTCCTTGTGCCAGTTCTGTTCCTCCTAGGAGCCAGTATGTCTCTGCTACTTCTGGGCTGAGATCCCCACATAGGGATATTTTAGCTTCTAATGATCCTTTCAGCACTATTGCTGCTCTCTGTGAAAGGAAAAATGGCCAAAAAAAAAATTAAAAACAGGTCAGGGAAGGAGAACAACATCAGCTGCTATAAGATAACTTCTGTTTGTTGTTATATAACAATGAAAATCACTTCTCTTTATTACAGTTACAAACAACAAACACAGTCTGAGTGTGGTCTATTATCTGAGCCAAGTTTTCTTTAGTTAAATGTGAGACAAGAAATAACAGGCACCAAAAAACTGTGTGTGCAAAATGAGAACTTCAGATGGTGAAATTCTGGGTTCATTTTCAAAAAGAAATTGGTGAAAAGAAAGAACGGACTCTTTAGTGTCTTACTAGTGTAACTAATGAAATTATTTTGGTTTTTTTTAGGTCAAGGATTTTCTCTTTCTCTGCCCATCATATATTAATAGTGCCTGATTCAGAGTCCATTAAATTCAGTGCAAAGCGTCCCATTGTTTTCAATGGGCTTTAAATTATTGTACTGGCGATCCCTAAATATAGACAAAAGGATATTACAAAAGTATTTGTGAATGTCTTTGTGCATAAAACCCGCTGATATATGCAAGCTCTTCTATCAAAAAGTGTAGTTGACAGAGATTTTATTCACAACAACATTTGCCGGAAACGAGCATGTTGGGAATACTACTTAGATTAGGGACCTCTTTTCTGTTTGTGTACAGCGCTTAGCACAATGGGATGCTAGTCTATAACTCCTGGGTGCTGCTGTTATACAAAAAATAAATAATAGTAGTGCAAATACTAGTGAGATTACCTGTTTCAGAAGTACTCTCCCAGACAATTTGAAGATCTGTTTTTACTTGCATAATAGATTCAAACAATTATGAATATTGGTATATAAGGTACATGCAGAAAAAGGGAGTTCTATTTCTAAAAGCTCAGACCATCCAATCAGGAAACAAACAATATCATGTGCCTGAGGTGACCAATCACTTTCCATTCATGCTATAAAGCACATAGTGAATGATCACAGAGATCAAGATGAAAACAGATTATTTATAAAAAAGGCAAATAACATAATCCTAAAAATCATGAGCTATTTACAATTCCCAAATGGAAAAAACCCTAATTATTCTAAACAAAAAATATTAATTACTTATTTAGTCTCCTCTTTCTTCGCCATTATCTCTACCATGAACTGACTGTGAGAGCAATGCCATTTCTGTGGAAAGGTTCTAGCAAAAAAAATATACACTCCCCCCACTACTTATAAAGTGTGTCAATGGATAAAGACAGAGTGATCTTCCAAAATTCCTTACCTCCTGCTGTCCAGTGGCTATAAGAAACTGACAGAAATCATCCACAGCTCCAAGGCATTTAGCACTCTCCATCCCTTCAGCTTCTTTAAAAGCATTTATGCTCTCTTGAAAATACTTCTCAGCCAGATCTAAATAAATTTAACATATACTTGAAACTGGAGGTCATTAACCTATATTACTCTCTCAGGGCCGGATTGCAGAGCCCTCAAGCCATGCTGAGAAATTTACTGATGCAAATAGCCTAAGAACAGAAGAACGGCCATATTGAGTCAGCTCAATGGTCCATCTAGCCCAGGGGTCGGCAACCTTTCAGAAGTGGTGTGCCAAGTCTTCATTTATTCACTCTCATTTATGGTTTCTCATGCCAGTAATGCATTTTAACGTTTTTAGAAGGTCTCTTTCTATAAGTCTATAATGTATAACTAAACTATTGTTGTATGTAAAGTAAATAAGGTTAGACTCAAGAGCTGGTCTAAATTTTTCAAAATCTGATTTTTCATCAAAATTTTCAGTCAAAAATTTCACAACAAATTATTCAATTTTTTCAACCAGCGCTATTAGAAATCTAAATGAAATATGATGCAGATGTTTAGAAGAGTAAAATATGGAGCAACTGCCTAGATTTAAAACTGTAAATGATTGTTCTATATTGAGCAACAGGGAATGGATCACTTGATGATTACCTGTTCTGTTCATTCCCTCTGGGGCACCTGGCATTGGCCACTGTCGGAAGACAGGATACTGGTCTGACCCAGTATGGCCATTCTTATTAGCTGTGCAAAAAAGGCTTTTCACTTTTAACAATAATAAATAATGAGTGTTATACCAGAGGTAAGGAACTCTTCATTTTAAGTAAATGATTTCTAAGTAATGCTTTAATTTCCTACTTTTGTTAGTTTGTATAACTTCTATGACAATTGAAGCACAATTACTTGTACAAACATAAATATTTTTAAAGGTGCTCATGAAATTTCCTTTTGGATTTCCATTAGAAAAATACGTTTGCTGCTCATTTATTATTTCTGCCTAGGAACATTACTTTAAAAGGGCCTGTGTGCAAGAAAGAAGAGAAGTAGTGATTTATTTGTAGGGGGAAAGCCAGAGAAATTCTCCCTCCCTAAATTATCTGTTCCTTGGCTCTAAATGCACAATAACTGTCCAGTTAGAGAATACATTTGTATTTTTTCACTTCTGGTTTCTATGGGCCTGATCCCTTGTGTCACTGGAAATTTTGCCTGTATCAGGACGTTAGGATTGGGTCCTCTGTTTTTACGTGCTATGTTACAACATCTACTTCAACAAACACATGTGGCTTTTCCCTCCACAGTCTAAGAATTTTACAAAAGTACTTAGACATACAAGGACACATTTTGGAGGGATGGCTGAAGAAAGGGCTGTAAGCGTGTCTCTTCTTTGCACATAAAGTACCATATGCACTGACACAAATCAGGAATCTGTGCACGTCTGCTTGCACCTATTCTCTTACTAAGAATAAGGCCAATCAATATGGAATTTGGTCTAAATTCATCATTGGACAATAGAATTGTAGTGAATGCCAGATGTCCTGTTACTAACATTAAAATCTGTTCTTGATTCATCAGTTATCTGATATCTAATCTTCCATAGGGCACTGGCTCACTTTCTTAACCTCTGGCATTTGGACCAGTCTGTAATTGGCATCCTGAGTAGCAGCTATTTTAATATCACTCCCATAGTCATTAGTTATTACAAGGTTAATTTAAGGAGTTCAGCCTCTCTGCCCTCCTCCCATTTTGTTCAGGAGGTATGCAAAAGGAAGGGAAGTGCAACTCATGCAGTTCACTGTGACTACAACTGCAACACACTGTAAACAGCAACACTGTTCAATAAGCTAGTTGATACATGGTTATGAGGTTTAGGGCTTGTCTACACTGTGCCACAGTGCAAACTATGGGTGTGTGAACTGCAGAGCGCATCAAGAAGTTGCACTCTAACTGCCCCAGGTGGACCCTGTTGGTGCAAACTAAAAGATATCTAGTCCACGTTAACATAGTCCTGTTTGAAAGAGGACTACATTTAGTTTAGTTTAGTGCTGCAACATGGCACAATCACCACATTCAGGTCTGTTTCCCAAGGCTGTTTCATTCAGGATCTGTATCTGTTGTGTATTCCCACAGCTGTTCTAAAGCAGTGATTCTCAAAGCCGGTCCGCCACTTGTTCAGAGAAAGACCCTGGCGGGCCGGGCCAGTTTGTTTACCTGCCGTGTCCGCAGGTTCCGCCTATCGCAGCTCCCACTGGCCGCGGTTCGCCGCTCCAGGCCAATGGGGGCTGTGGGAAGTGGCGCGGGCCGAGGTTACATATGTGAACCTACCACAAAGTAAATTCACAAAAAAAGGGCAATGAACACTTCATGAATAAAGTATGTGCAGGCTATTCCACTTTGTGACCTATTTAGTTGGGAGTCGTTTATCAACACATGATAAAATAGAGATGTTCTTTCACTGATGTTGTTTGGCAATAGGGTCAGTTACAAACTGGGGAAAGTCTAAATTTAAATATATGTTAAATTTTACACAGCATGTAATCTGGGGCTGTAAAATCCCATCTCTGTCACTGACTCACTGTGTAACAATGGGCAAATAAGTGAACTGCTCTGCCTTCAATTTCACTAACTGAGGCTACCGGCCTCACACCGTCCTCGGGGACCTCTTAATGGTTTCACGTCCTCTTGAACTCTCTCTTCAAAGTTCTTTTCAACTTTCCCTTACGGTACTTGTTGACTATCCGTCTCGTGCCAGTATTTAGCCTTAGATGGAGTTTACCACCAGCTTTGGGCTGCATTCCCAAGCAACCCGACTCCAAGAAGACCCAGTCCCGTCGTGAAACCATTAAGAGGTGCCCGTGGATGGTGTGAGGCCGGTAGTGGCCCCCAGCACGCCGGGAGTGGGTCTTCTTGGAGTCTGGTTGCTTGGGAATGCAACCTAAAGCTTGTGGTAAACTCCAACTAAGGCTAAATACTGGCACGAGAGTGTTTATGAAGTGCTTTTTGATTCTTGGAGGAAAAGTGCTATATAAGTGCAATGCATCAGCATTAGATTAATTATAAATGTGTATAAATTTATATCATATTTTGTTAAAGACATAATTTATACCATACTAAGTGGAAAGTACGGCCATACCTAAGCAGAGCACCTTTGATATATTATAGATCTACATACGTTTAAAATCTGAAAGCGTACAATAAATAGAACCTATCCTGAAGTAATACTTAGTGTGACTCAAATCTGCAGATACGTTTTTGTGATGTTAGCTTTTTACTAAACTGTGGCAACTGCATGCTTGGAAGGAATGGCATAGTTAAAGAAAAGTCTCTCTGCCTCATGTCTGCAGTGATGCGCAGACTCTATAGCCAAATACTCTTTAAAGAACACAGCCTGGAAGGGACTCAAGCATTGCAAAGTGAAGAGGGAAACAATTCCAAACAAGGCTGCCTGTGTGCAGCTCTGTTTTTGCTATCAGCCTTTGAAGGTTTACATTGAAGTACACTTTGTCCCAAAAGCTATTTTATTTGAATATCATTTATGGAAAAAGCTATAAACAAAACGCAAATATCTTGAATGCCTTTCAGTGCTGGGGAGAAGTGTTAGTATAAAGTTTGACACTGGTTGCACTGGCAGGCTAGCCAGGTTAGTATCACTGTGCAGGCCAATAGAGTGGAAACGAATTGAAGTGGGCACTGAGCAATTTTTTCCCTCCCTAGACTCTGTACATAGATGGGGTGTTCTGAGGAAACAGGCTTAAAATTCCTATTATGTAGCTGTTCCTTTGATAGGTTCTTCGTATATGAAGCAGGTGACTTCAAAAAGCATGTACCCAGTAGAGGATGTAAAATTTGAAACGATATTTTATCTGCCATGGAATTATAAAAGTAAACTATAGTCCACAGGCTCTGGCAAGTTTTCTATTTTATTTTATTTGAGTTTTATTTTCTTAGAGTATTTTAGAACAAAAATATAAAGTGTCATAGTGATGTAGGTGAGGGCTGAGATAAACGACCTCACAATGGGCATCCCTGCCTTTGTCACATCCAAGCTAGACAGCCACCATAGGAAATTGTTAGGCTCTTCTTGAAAAACAGCTGGAAGTTTCAGCTAAGAAAGATGGCGCCTTCTGAGTGAGAGGAGTTATTAGCCCACCTATGCTCAAGTACGCATTGGCAACTCGATTGCTTTTGGGTGCAATTCAAAATTTTAATTACAATCTTGAAAGTCTTCAATGGTCTGGGATCTGTGAGATCACCTCTCCATATTCCATCACATTCATTTAGATCAGCCAGAGCATTCTGATTGCTAGATCTTATAACTGATTTTTTTTTTTATGACTGTCAGCAAAACTCTCTCAGCACAGGGCTCTCACCTTTGGAAGTGGTTGTTCGCCAGAACTCAGGACCCGTGAGCTTCAGGACACGATCTAAAGCACATTTATCTGTTCAGTATTTGGTTATTTTCTCCCCCTTTCCTCACTCTGCCTAAGAAGAAAAGGGTAATCTGGCTGAAACAAGAGCAGTCGCTTTTGTTACTCTTTTTTTCATTCATATTTGTAAACAGTTCCAAGAAGTTAAGGCACTTAAGAAATCTTTACCTGGATAATTTCATAATTGTATTTTGCTCAGAGAAGGGCTGACTAGTAATCTGTAGCTAGAATTTTTTTTTAATCATAAAATGTTGGTAGCTTAACCAACTTTTGGATTCCATGCCCACATTCAAAGCAGCAACTTGAGCATGTCTGGCGGTGTCCCCCCCTCCAGAGATTAAAGGGCCACAATTAAAAGGCAGCTGTAAAGTACACCTGGGAAATAACCCCAACACAGGGAGCCTCCTCAGAGCTGAGGGCACGGTGGAGCAGAATGAAGGTAGGTGCGGGCATGCCCCAGATATTGAAGATATGGCACAAGTTAAGCCAGCCTTCAGGCATGTCCAAACTTGAGTTGGGGACAGAATCAGCCCGGCAGTCCCAGGAGAGAAGTACTGCTGCCCCCTCAGTTCTGGCACTAGGCTTAGCCCTGATGCAGGGAAGAATCGAGGCCACGGGGCTGAAAGAGCTCTTTTCTTTGCTCTGTATAATGAAAAATATTTCAACTTTTAATGACAACACTGTCATAATTTCTTACTCAATTTTACAAGCAAGAAATTAAAAAATTAAAAATTGAACGAGAAATGTGCAGAAAAACACAAAAAAGGAAATGTCTCAAAGGCTGCAAGACTTGATGGGGCATGCAAGTATTCAAATTTGGTTAGTGCGTAAACCAGGATGAGACTGCAGGAATTTGCTTTCCCCATGAGGAATATACATTCCTGCCTCTTTAATTTCTTTGTGATTTAAAATAATAGCTGAACCTACAGGGGATAATTGGTGTCTTCAATTAAGGGCTGAGGTAGATCATTCCAAGGGAATTGCAAACAGATTAAATCCTGTTGATTCAGGGTCATGAGGAAGCACTGAACATATTCCTAAATCCATTATATGGGCTGGGATAGCTGACAGCTGCTGGAAAGAGTTTTTTGTTCTTCCTATTTGTTTTTCTTTTATAAACCTGCCATCACAAAGTCTTGCATGGCTTTTCTCATTCTGGTCACCTGAAATAGCCTTTTAAAATATGCATGAGAATACTTACCAGCAACACTTTATAAACCATTAAAAAACTGAGCATAAGTAATTTTATTTCAAAATATATTCTCCCCACAAATTGTATGTAACTGATCTGCTTGAAATGGATAGTCAGTGTATGGCTTAGAGTAGGGGCCCTATCTGTTACTCTGAGCCAGTTTCAGTCGTTCAGGCTCCATCAGAAATCTTATAAAGGTATTTTCTATAAATTGCAAGGTCCTGGTTCTCTCTGGTCATTTCTAAACCTTCCGTACATCTCCTTGCTTTCACTTCACAATAGACTTCTGTTCCCATGTTCTAAATCAGGGGTCGGCAACGTTCGGCACGCGGCTCGCCAGGGTAAGCACCCTGGCGGGCCGGGCCAGTTTTGTTTACCTGCTGACGTGGCAGGTTCGGCCAATCGCGGCCCCCACTGGCCGCGGTTTGCCGTCCCGGGCCAATGGGGGTGGCGAGAAGTGGTGCAGGCAAGCAAACCTGCCGCGTCAGCAGGTAAATAAAACTGGCCCGGCCTGCCAGGGTGCTTACCCTGGCGAGCCGCGTGCCAACATTGCCGACCCCTGTTCTAAATTCTCACATTTAAAATTCCCTCTGGGTGAAATTCACCTCTCTAATGTGGCTCTATGCTCCTCTGTTGCACTTATGGCTATAACATGAGGCTTAAGTGATATGTAAAGCCTTGTACCGAGCTCTCTGTACCAGGGTCAATTTCAGATTCACTGAATAACATCCCTCTTGGGAGTCAAATCCTCTTGCTTCTAGCTCTGTCTCAATGCTTCTGGCTTTGAGGCACCATCAATGTACCTTAATGACAGTTTTGAACTCTCAGCCAATCAGAGTTCAGGGTGGATGCCCTTACATGTCAACCTGATTAGTGTGCATCCAGCGTTTACAGAAAATTAAGTAGAAAATGTTTCAAGTGCAAGGAACATGCAATTGCTCTACAGCCATGGCTCTCAACCTTTCCAGACTACTGTACCCCTTTCAGGAGTCTGATTTGTCTTGTGTATCCCAAGTTTCACCTCATTTAAAAACGACTTGCTTACAAAATCAGACGTAAAAATACAAAAGTGTCACAGCTCACTGTTACTGAAAAATTGCTTACTTTCTCATTTTTACCACATAATTATAAAATAAATCGACTGGAATATAAATAGTGTACTTATATTTCAGTGTATAGTATATAGAGCAGTATAAACAAGTCATTGTATGAAATTTTAGTTTGTACTGACTTTGCTAGTGCTTTTTATGTAGCCTGTTGTAAAACTAGGCAAATATCTAGAATGGGTTCACATACCCCCCTGGAAGACCTCTGTGTACCCCCAGGGGTACGCGTACCCCTGGTTGAGAACCAAATCTATAAATACTAGGTCATTATTAACTGATAGAACTGAAAGAATCCCAACAGAATAGCAAAATACTAAATCAGGACAAAAAACTTTCAGTGGCAGGGTCCCAAAAGGATAAATGGTAGGCTTTTAAAATTTGATCGCAACAACCCTGTGCCCACGCTTTTGGATACAGTAAATTTGTATAGCTACAGCTGCACACACTGACTGATAGCTTGAGGCTACTTCAAATTGCAAAGTAAGACTTCCAGCAAGGGAATACAAAGAGATTGCAATCAGCACACTTACTGGTTCAATCACAGCAGTGGCTGCAGCTCACTAATGATTTTAAAAGATGGATAAACACGTTAGAAAGAAATGGCAAACGCCTGCCATCGGTTTAGAACATCTTCTGTGGCTTCAAGGCTGCCTCTGTAACTCCCTCTTGCGATTTAGCTATTGCTCATAAAAGGCAAAGGATTAAGTGGAGGGTGATACATATCAAAAGCATCCGGTATGCCTTGAGAAACAACGTCACAGTCCTACAAAGTCTGCAAAATGAAACAAACAGTGCAAGAGGGACTAAATCTACTGTGATCCAGTGTGCAGCGTTTACTGAAGTGTGCATTCCTACAAGCAGGACGGCATGGTAACCATTCATAACCTTTAAAAGGCACTCACCCTTGTGCTCTGATTGTTTAGAGGCAACTGCAGCCTGTGCCATCAAGTGAGCAGTTTCTGCTGCTTCCCCTGAAGAAGGGCTTTTTCTCAGGGCAATGAAATGAGCCTGTTACAAATAAACAGAGGAAACGGTTTAGTTGAAATGACACTGCTTTGATGTAGTGTCACAGCGAGGTCTGTCTCCAGTGGGACAAGAAGAAAATAAATGGGCTTATTTGGCAGAAAGTTTCTTTTTCAGGGAAACCAAACAGACTTTATAAATGAGATGCTGTGTGCACATTAAAATCAGTTTTCCCAAGTTCTTCCATTGACATTGGATCAGGTTCTAGGTGAACTGTTTAGCTACTGATCCCAAAATATCAGTTAGATTCTGTTTTGGTTCAGAAAGTAAAACCCCAACCCCCGAATCTAATGTTCCACTTCAATTTGTCTTGAATTGTTGAGCATTTTTCCTGTGCACTGTTATAGCTGCATATTCCACTCCCGAGATGGCTGTAGTTGCGGGGTGGGTGAGATGACTCCTGCCCATAAATGGTTGGAGTGTTTTGGGATCCTTGGGGCGAAAGGGACTGTAGAAATGTTGGTTATATTTATTTGAAGCCCAGAATGAAGCATCATATCAGTATTATCAGTGGGAGTTTCCCTTCACTTTGGGCACAAAGAGGTTTACATGCACCTCTTGGTTGGCATGTGCAATGCCACTCCAAATGCATGGGATTTACATGCATGTGCATGAGAGAAGAATACACCTCATAATGAGATCCATTGATTCACTCTTAAAACTTTTTACACGAAAAGGGAAAAATCTTGGTTCCGCTATAGATGATTTTTACCCCTTTCCCCATTTCTGTGCTGTGTCCTTGTGGGCATAATGACACTAATGGCAAGAGGCTATAATGTTGCTGCAGCATTCTCTGAAAGTAAAGCCCTGCCACTGCTGCTCATTGTCATAATCAGCAGTAAGCCAGCTCGACTGTGCCAGGCCATGCAGAAATACAAGGTATTTGCTTCCCTATCCTCCTCCCATCCACTCTTCACTGCTGGGAGCCTTCCCTAAGGTGATAAGAAACTCACAGGCAACTGCAATTCCTAGTCTAACTGGGGGAAATCAGGAGTCAAAAACAGTCTCTCAAGCGGACTTGAAAATGGAAGGACTATAGAAAAATCAAACTGAAAACTTAATGTGCTCAGTCCACATTCAGGAGAGAATGAAGGAGGAAATAAGCGATTTATGGGCTATCTTGTGGGAAATGAACATGGCTCTCTCATCTCTGAAAGTGTGAGGATCAAACACGGATATCTGCAAAACTTCCATCAGGGTCCAATTTAAAGTGGATTGAAGTTTTTTAAATTGTATTTATTGAGTTTTGGGGACAAGCATAAAGAATAAAGCTATATAAAGCAAAACACAGAGAATCATAACATAGAGAAAAGCAACAATGGCTATATGATATAGTCTCCACCCTGCAAGCCTGGATACACTGAACTACATATGATATTCCACCAAGTCAGCCGATGTATTTATAAATATTAAGGCAAATATACTGACTTCAAAAGGTAGCCATGCACATAACATCAGAAGGTAGTGATTTTAGAGAAGAAAGAGTTATCAAAAAGGATCAATGTAGCTGTGAGTGAGGGAAAGGAAATGGAGAGAGAGGGCAGAAGAAAAGGGAAACCTGCAAGAGTTTCTAGAGTTTCCAAAACGCCCACTAAAATTACATGAAGCCACAAATAGCAGAGTGACAAAACACAAAACACAAGTCTCTGGTTTGCACTTGCAAATCAAGTGATGTGTTGCTGCCCAAAGGCAGAACATCAGCATACACTGGTCCTATAAGAAATTTTAGGAAACTTTACACTGTAGTTTAGGTGATAAAGCTTAAAGTAAGTATTGACATACGAATTTTTTTTTAATTGGTAAGTGACGTTGGTACTTATGAAAGTGAGGAGACAACAGTATTGGCGTAAGTCAGGTGTAATATAGGGGGCACACTGCAACCTTTCACACATAGCTTTGCTTATACTCCTCAGTCCTGACTTCCAAAAGCCCTGCTAGTCCATTCCTGGTTCTCTCTTGGGCAGAGGCAAAAAGATGCAAAACCAGGCCCTTAAATGGCAGTAATCTAACAGTCCGCACTGGACTAGGAGGAGGATTCAGGTATACTGGATACAATACCTGCTTGGAAAAAGATAAAATTTCCTTCCTCTACATTCCTGGGTACATATTCCTTATATGAAACTGGGAAGAAAAGGCAGGAAAATGGCACGAGAAAGACAGACGGCAAAAGAAAAATGAAATGTAGCTAGTGTGAACAACAGTTTAGGATTTTAACTACAAAGTAGAACAAATGAGCATTCCCACAGACCTTATCAAGATATAGGCTCTTGTAATATTTGTACATTAAACCCCAACTTAAGCCTGCTGATATCAATAAAATGCAAAATATTGCACAACTGAAAACAAGTGAATTCATCCAAGGAACACAAAGGAAGTTCCAATTGGGGAAAAATTACAACTACAGTGCAACTTTCCTTGGGCATTCCACCTTTAGGGTCTAATCTTGCAAACCCTTTTTCACATGAATAATCCCACTGATGTCAATGAGACATCGCTTGTGAGTAAGGGTGAGTAGGACTGGGCCATTAGAAAAGATTTTAAAAGACTCAAAAAGAGCCTATTACATTTCAATCAGCACCATGCATATGTGGTACCAAAAAAACTCTTCTTAAGCAATGTTGGGGTGACAAACAACTGACAAAAGCCAAGAGATAATATTTTAATAAGCATTGATTATATAATTCCAGTATGTCCCTCAGCCCACGCTGCTTCCAGCAGCTCCCATTGGCCTGGAGCAGCGAACTGCGGCCAGTGGGAGCTGCGATCGGCCGGACCTGCAAACGCGGCAGGTAAACAAACCGGCCCGGCCCGGCCCGCCAGGGGCTTTCCCTACCCAAGCAGCGTCCCAAGTTTGGGAAACACTGCTCTATGGTTAGTGGATATATTGTCCTTGCTGGTAATCTCTTAGCACCCTATCCAACTCCCATTGACATCCAACTTGTTGACTTGAAAGGGACTTGGATCAAGCCCTCAGACTGTATGGAAGTGTACGCAGAAGAGCTTCAGCCATAGCCACTTTGGAAAATGTTCAGGCCTGTGGAGAGAATTTAGTCTGTCAGATACACAGGTTTTCCCCTTAGGCCTTCGCTAGAATATTGACAATGGTGTTAGTGTGTGGTGTTAAAAAAACAGATTAGCAAACACAGCCTAACTAAAACCTAAGCATAGACCGGGCTAGTTGTATTTTAACACATTAGCTGGTCAAAGTGACCCACAAGGAAGAGTCTACGCTTTAATTTGAACAATGTATTAAGTGTTAAAGTCTCCATGACCTTGTCTACACTAGACTTTTAGAATTTGTTAGCTGGCATGTTCTAACAATACATCTTTAACTCCTAGGATAGACTACGCAATTGCTTTCACTTCTTCCCTTCCTCTTGCATGTAAGTGATGTAGTCCATCCCAAGACAATCTGAGTAAATGGTGCAGTGGGAGAGAAGGAATGCAGACAGCAGCAGAAATAAAGTCAGCTGTGAAATGATCTGAAAAATGCAATTTGCTACAGCATAGGGAGCACCGGGGATGTTTGCCAAGTATCATGGGCAAAGCACCAGGAATTTTTCTAGTGTAATGGTGATCCAGTACATTCCTGAGTTTAGGCAGAATGGTTACTGTTTTCTATTCAACCTCATTAATGGAGATTTTCAGTTTCATTTTATTCTGACTTTCAAACAGGAATTAAAACTTTCAGATAGACTTGCAACTTGGATACAAAGGCACTTGATGCTTTATTATTTAAGGAAGACTTAAACAATTGTCACTCATCACTTTATTAATTACAGAATCATCTGTAATGATTACGAGTCAGTCAGTGTTCCCATTATAAACGCCTGCTTACAGAAGTATAAAACAGAAAGGTAAAGGTTCTGGTCAGAAACTGGCCATATGATCTCTCAGCCCAGATGCAAGATGTTGGCGTAAATTTGAAGAAAATTAAATGTACACAAATTTTAAAGTGAAATGTGTCCTTAAAGGTGTGGGATCGATATTTCTAGGAGCTAAGAACCTCTGTCCACAGACTAATTAAATCATAGGCTGCTGCAGGACACAGCATTTAATTTCAGAAAGGTGAACTACACAAAAATGAGGAGGTTAGTTAAATAGAAATTAAAGGGTACAATGCCAAAAGTGAAATCCCTGCAAGCTACATGGAAACTTTTTAAAGACACCATAATAGAGGCTCAACTTAAATGTATAACCCAAATTAAAAAACATAGTAAGAGAACCAAAAAAGTGCCATGGTGGCTAAACAACAAAATAAAAGAAACAGTGAGAGGCAAAAAGGCATCCTTTAAAAAGTGGAAGTTTAAATCCTAGTGAGGAAAATAGAAAGGAACATAAACTCTGGCAAATGAAATGTAAAAATATAATTAGGAAGGCCAAAAAAGAATTTGAAGAACAGCTAGCCAAAGACTCAAAAAGTAATAGCAATTTTTTTTAAGTATATCAGAAGCAGGAAGCCTGCTAAACAACCAGCGGAGCTACTGGACGATCGAGAAGCTAAAGGAGCACTCAAGGACGATAAGGCCATTGCGGAGAAACGAAACAAATTCTTTGCATCGATCTTCATGGCTAAGGATTAGGGAGATTCCCAAACCTGAGCCATTTTTTTTAGGTGACAAATCTGAGGAACTGTCCCAGATTGAGGTGTCATTTGAGTCACCAGGACCAGATGGTATTCACCCAAGAGTTCTGAAGGAACTCAATTGTGAAATTGCAGAACTACTAACTGTTGTCTGTAACCTATAATTTAAATAATCTTCTGTACCAAATGACTGGAGGATAGCTAATGTGACGCTAATTTTTAAAAAGGGCTCCAGAGGTGATCCCAGCAATTACAGGCCGGTAAGCCTGACTTCAGTACTGGGCAAACTGGTTGAAACAATAGTAAATGGATCTAGACCAGGGGTCGGCAACCTCTGGCACACGGCTCACCAGGATAAGTACCCTGGCGGGCCGGGCCAGTTTATTCACCTGCTGACGCGGCAGGTTCGGCCGATCGCGGCCCCCACTGGCCGCGGTTCGTCGTCCCATGCCAATGGGGTGGCGGGAAGCGGCGCGGGCAAGGGATGTGCTGGCCCGGCCCACAAGGGTGCTTACCCTGGTGAGCTGCGTGCCAGAAGTTGCCGATCCCTGATCTACACTGTTCTAAGTGGTAGCAGATGACAGAACAAGGAACAATGGTCTCAAGTTGCAGTGGGGGAGGTTTAGGTTGGATATTAGGAAAAACTTTTTCACTAGGAGGGTGGTGAAGCACTGGAATGGGTTACCTAGGGAGGTGGTGGAATCTCCTTCCTTAGAGGTTTTTAAGGTCAGGCTTGACAAAACCCTGGCTGGGATGATTTAGTTGGGAATTGGTCCTGCTTTGAGCAGGGGGTTGGACTAGATGACCTCCTGAGGTCCCTTCCAACCCTGATATTCTATGATTCTATGATTTTAAAGAACAAAATTGTCAGGCACATAGATGAACATAATTTGTTGGGGAAGAGTCAACATGGTTTTTGTAAAGGGAAATCATGCCTCAGCAATCTACTAGAATCCTTTGAAGGGGTCAACAAGCATGTGGACAAAAGAGATCCAGTGGATATAGTGAACTTAGATTTTCAGAAAGCCTTTGACAAGGTCCCTCACCAAAGGCTCTTAAGCAAAGTAAGCGGTCATGGGATAAGAGGGAAGGTGCTCTCATGGATTGGTAACTGGTTAAAAGAGAGGAAACAAAAGATAGGAATAAATGGTCAGTTTTCAGAATGGAGAGAGGTAAATAGTAGTGTCCTCCAGGGGTCTGTACTGGGCCCAGTCCTATTCAACATATTCATAAATGATCTGGAAAAAGGGGTAAACGGTGAGGTGGCAAAATTTGCAGATGATACAAAACTGCTCAAGATAATGAAGTCCCACCCAGGCAGACTGTGAAGAGCTACAAAAGGATCTCTCAAAACTGGGTGACTAGGCAACAAAACGGCAGATGAAATTCAATGTTGATAAATGCAAAGTAATGCACATTGGAAAATGTAATCCCAACTATACATATAAAATAATGGGGTTTGAACTGTCTGTTACCACTCAAGAAAGAGATCTTGGAGTCATTGTGGATATTCCTCTGAAAACATCCAGTCATTGTGCAGTGGCAATCAAAAAAGCGAACAGAATGTTGGGAATCATCAAGAAAGGGATAGATAATAAGACAGAAAATATCATACTGCCTCTATATAAATCCATGGTACGCCCACATATTGAATACTGCATGCAGATGTGCTCGCCCCATCTCAAAAAAGATATATTGGAATTGGAAAAGGTACAGAAAGGGGCAACAAAAATGATTAGGGGTATGGAATGGCTGCTATATGAGGGGAGATTAATAAAACTAGGACTTTTCAACTTGGAAAAGAGACAACTAAGGGGGGATACGATAGAAGTCAATAAAATCATGACTGGTGTGGAGAAAGTAAATAAGGAAGTGTTATTTACTCCTTCTCATAACACAAGAACTAGGGATCACCAAATGAAATTAATAGGCAGCAGGTTTAAAACAAAGAAAAGGAAATATTTTTTCACACAACACACAGTCAATCTGTGGAACTCTTTGCCAGAGGATGTTGTGAAGGCCAAGACTATAACAGGATTAAAAAAGAACTAGATAAGTTCATGGAGGATAGGTCCATCAATGGCTAGTAGCCAGGATGGACAGGGACGGTGTCCCTAGCCTCTGTTTGCCAGAAGCTGGGAATGGGCGACAGGGGATGGATCACTTGGTGATTACCTGTTCTGTTCATTCCCTCTGGGGCACCTGGCATTGACCACTGTCGGAAGACAGGATACTGGGCTAGATGGACCTTTGGTCTGACCCAGTATGGCCATTCTTATGCTTCCATAAAACACTGCCTCAACAACGTATCTCAATTCAAACCCAAAGGAACCATCTCTAGTAAGTAAAAAGCCTTTTCAGACTCCATATCTATTAGTGGCAAAGCTGCTCTGCCCAGACTACAGCAAGATGTTAATTATTGTCATTGTGATGGTGGATTTTGTTTTAATAATACTTAGAAACATCTGTCCCACTAGGAAATACACAACTGACTCATTTCACATATTCCACCAAACAGCCACTGGGTGCCACCTATATGTGTAAGTATCTAGCTCTTTACAAGTCTCTCAAGCTTTATCTTTCTTTGGGAAAAGTAACAAAACCAAAACCAAACCAGGCACCACCAACTGTGTTGATGGTTTCAGATGTTCTTAGTAGTAATATAGGTCCTGATCCTGCAGGGTGCTGAGTGTCTTTTTATAGGAGTTAAGGGCTCCGATTGCCATTTTCAAGGTGCTTAGAACTTTACAAGATTAGGCTCCGAGTTAGTGTTTGTAAGCATCCCGGGCAATTTTCAGTGTTCTCCAGCGTGGTTTAGATGCACAAATCCCATTATTATTAACAGGAGTTGGGTTTTTAATGCACTGCCTTGGCTGCTGCCTGTGTACCATTTAATCCTTTAACAGGAAGTAATGTCATGATATTTTGAAAAAATGCAGTAAAGACACATGTTTACAAATTGTGCATGAGCCTCATTACGGTGATGATTTGCTTATCTATTAACCATGACATTTAGCAAAAAGCCTTACTTGAAACTTTCTTCACCTTTACCAGATGCTGGATTGCTGTTGCATGATCCCCAAGAACCTGTGCTACTCCTGCCATTTTCTTGTGTACAGGAATACATTCCAGATTGGTTTCACCCTTACACTTCTCAATATAGCTCAGAGCTTTTTGATAGCAGACAATAGCATCTTCTGATCTTTTCTGACACTGGTATAATCTGGAAAGTAAAAGCAGGTTTTCTTTTAAATTATATAGCTGTTAAAAGACTCATGTGCCAGGAGGATGCATTTTATGTAACACAGAAGTTAGCCATGTCTTAAGAAATTTAATCTCATTGCCAACTTTTTATGCCAAAAACCCACAGTAGGGAAGAGTAATCTTGACACCAGAAAACAACAAGTGACTGTATATTTTCTTGTCGATTGCAAGTGACAAACATTTTCTGGGGTATCCAAGTACCTAAAGTCTTAGGATACAATTCCATTGCCAGGAAGAGCAATTCCATACGTGGAGTGAGTGGTGAGCAGGCACTAGCTATCCACAATGAGAGGAGAATTTTTGCCCCTAAGTTTTAGTCTTAAACTTCCTCTTCAATAAAACGCTAAGCAATGTGTTGCCTAAAAATCAACAAATGTTTAATCTGGAAAAATGGAGGTCTCTGATTTGCATCTTAGCTTCCCTTTCTTCAACCCGCATTGTATGCTGCAGTACGAAAGGAGAGAGTCTTACACAAATCATACTCTTAATATGTTTAGCAAACTGAAAGACAACACAACTGAAACTAATACCAGTAAATAACTTAGGGCCAGAATGTGGCTTTACCAGCCCATGCCGTATTAAAAGGGTGTATAGAGGGAAAAATACCAGCAGCAGTGGCTGAAGCACATGGCATAGTACTTCCAGGGGCAACAGAGAAATGCAAAGAGATATTGCCATCCTCTTTAAATGGTTGCAGTGTGTGCTTCTCTCCAGTGTCAGCCATAGAATGCCAACCAGTGCTGAAGGTAGGCAGGGGCCATAGACATGCCTACACTTATCTTGTGATATCCAACCCTGCTAGTGGGAGTACAAGCATCCGGATTCTGGCTGCCACCTGCACAGGTGGATGAGTCAGGCACAGAAAGCCCATCCCCTCCTTGCACAAATGTGCAAGAAAAGCCAGGAACCTCTATCTGAGGTCTGAATTAACTCTTTGTGAAAAGAAAATGTTTCTCACTATTCTAACGTATTTAAATCTTCTGGAAAATGCCTAGTATAATATATTCACTAAATATAAAAGTTTTTTCCCCTAAGAAATGACTTCTCCACAAAGATCTATGGCTATAGATTTGAAACAAACAGAATTCATGGCAGATGGCTAATTAGCTGATTGAGCCAACTGTCAAGCGAGTGAAAAAGAACTGTAAAATAATTCATAAATCTAGAGTGAGCCAGTGGATAACTAAATCCCTTTGATTTCCCCCCCTAAATTATTTTAGCCTCCAGAACTTGCCAACTTTCAGACTGCTTAAGCAAAGGAAAAAAGTATGCATTTTCAACTCTTCTTGTTTCCATAAAGCACCTGGGTCCTGCCAGGGATGTAAAATACTGAATAAATAGCCCCTGTGTTTGCTGGGTAGATTGTTAAAGTCATAGAAGAAGAATAGAAAAAGCCAAATGCCATGATGAGATCATGTTGGTAGTTCAATGTCCTGCCTGAAAACTATGAAGCAGAGGAGAAACTTGTATATGCTGAACAAATGAAAATGGGTCTTAAACAAAGATCAGAAGGAACCATAGCTATGCCAACATTTTATTATTATTATTTGTATGGCAGTAGCATCTAGAACCCCCAGTGAAGAATTCCTCTGGAGGGGGGTTCCATTCCACATGTATGTAACAAAAAGAGGGCCTTTTAAAGACAGTGTACTCTGTTTCTCTTGTGTTTGTGGCTCCAAATAATAAGGTTACCCAAAACTTGAAATGCTAGAAAGCAAATCCAGGTCCTTCTTTGATGACCACAGAGGGCTTCCTGCAAGCAGATCTGGAGCCAGATGAACTGATCATGTGTGGATCTTTTGTTGCTCTTGGAGTTAAGAGTGTGTGCATGTGTGCGTGCGTATTTTAAGACCACAGTCATTGGGTTGAAACAGCCCCTTCAGAGCAGCTCTGCAGCATGAGATAGGGGAAGGATTCCTTCCTGCCTTCCACCTACCTACCCAAGCCAGATTCTCAGATTGGGTGCTAAACTGAGGACCTGGCCCTAAATTATAACCTCTCAACACTTACTCATGAGAGTAGATCTTAACTACTGAGTGGTCCTATTGATTTCAGGGTGGACTAATCAGGATTACTTGCGTAATTAAGGGTTTGCAGGATCTGGCCCTTACATTACAAATGTCATTATCACTGCACTAGTAATCTAGCTAGTAATCTTCTAGAGTTGATGGCCAAATGGGACACTTTTGGTCATGGTAACAAATGTACAGGGTAAAGAAGTACATTTCAGGCATCAAATATTAAATGTGTGATCATAAAAAATGTAACACTTATTTAGATCCAAATTATGTTCTCACTGAAGTCAATGGGAATGTTGCCATTGACTTAAATGGGACAAGGATGTAGCCCTGAATGAATTAAAAAAGTATATTCCTATTATGACAAAATAAATAGGAAAGAAAAACATATTTTGAATTAGCTTTTTTCTTGTGTTGTGCAGAGAGATCCTCAGAAATTCATTGAGGAAACACTAGTTTATTTAATCTGCCAAATCAAATCCATGGAAATTGTAGCAGATGTAAAAGCCTTGTCCAGGGGTCGGCAACCTTTGGCACGTGACCCATCAGGATAAGCACCCTGGCGGGCCAGGCTGGTTTGTTTACCTGCCGCATCCGCAGGTTCGGCTGATCGCGGCTCCCACTGGCCGCGGTTCGCCGCTCCAGGCCAATGGGGGCGACGGCAAGTGGTGCGGGCTGAGGGATGTGCTGGCTGCCGCTTCCCGTCGCCCCCATTGGCCTGGAAAGGCAAACCGCAGCCAGTGGGAGCCGTGATCGGCTGAACCTGCGGACGCGGCAGGTAAACAAACCGGCCCAGCCCGCCAGGGGCCTTACCCTGGCAGGCTGTGTGCCAAAGGTTGCCGATCCCTGCTCTAAATTATGCTGGCTGGAATGGACCCTAGAGATAGCTTGGCTGCTGAAGGGATTGCCAGAGTTCATCACACTCCAGCTGAGTCGCCTTCTGTCTCCAATCATGTTCCCAGTGCACCCAGGAATGGCCCCCAACTCCAGGGGGAAGGGAGTGGGTAGTGTCGAGCTGGCTATTCCAGCTCTATGTCACCCAGGATTTCCCTACAACCAGGGAATTCCCAGTTGCCCTACTAGGCACGGACTCTGCACTGTCACAGTGACAAAAACAGGCAGGAGTCAGGAACTTAAAAGAATGAGATATTCTTAGCAGACATTTGTGCAAGATATCAGCATCTTGAGCACCTCCTTAGAAACTGCTCAGCTCAATTTCATCATCACTTCTTCTTTCATCAGTTTTTGCTCAAACTTTGGCTGCTTAACTTTCTAGAGACCCACTGCTCAGGAATTCTCGTAAATTACTTAATGTATCTCAACTCAAAGTTCCACTCATTTTTTGCTCTTTAACCCCTTTAGTGCTGCTAGAAAATCTGTGTTTTAACAGCAACAGAAGCTTCCTACAGAGAGTCCATTAAAAAAGATGGAGTAGAGTTTTAGGCTGTACCTGGTGTGTTATTCAATAATGAAGCAGATAGGTAAAGCAATCACTTGGAATAAATGCTGGAATGCAATTATAACCACTAGATGACTTCACCATAAAGGGCTAAATCTTGCAAGCCCTTTACACACACATCTCTCATTGGGCTCTGGGACAGAAGTCCACTATAACCTAAATTCACTATAAGCAGGTTCCACTACATGCCTACATAACTCAAAGAGCTGTGTACACACCACACTTGTTTCCTTCACTATTTATATGCACAAGGTATGAAAAACAGCTCACCACCTGTCTCACTTCTGTCATAACGTAATCAGGCCCTGACATTAACACTGTCCTGATACGAATGACAGAATAAAAAAAGTTCAGTCTTATACAACCAAGATCTTAGTTGGAATAATTTTCACTGAAAATACACACTTGTAACTAGTTAGATGAAAATATGCAGATTCAGCTATGTGTTATTTAAAAAGAAAAAAAAAACATTTACACTCACACTTCACTCTCCAGAGTATTATAGTCAACTCTGGGATGAACTATGGCACCCAGAGAACGTTTTAGCCAAGGGTGCTGGGCAAACTTACAAAAAGTGCATGGGATCTTTAATGTCCATATAGAGAAGACCGGGCTTCAGTTTTAATGTCTCATGCAAAATCTACACAAAAGTGCCTGGGATCAATTTATCTCCTTCAAAAGAAGATTGAAGG
Source organism: Malaclemys terrapin pileata (assembly GCF_027887155.1). Taxonomy (NCBI): domain Eukaryota; kingdom Metazoa; phylum Chordata; order Testudines; family Emydidae; genus Malaclemys; species Malaclemys terrapin. The sequence goes on along the minus strand of NC_071514.1, from coordinate 8,809,296 downwards.
GCTAAGATGCAAGAAAAAGAAAAGTCAAGAGAAAATGTGATTTCCAAATAATGCAGAAATGGAACAGAGATGCATAGCAGTGAATAAAAGCATTAAATAAGTTGGATGACCTGAAACAGAAACAGCCTGAGGTGAATGTGAGTGACATTTTTAGACCTCTGCTGTCATATAAATAAGAGGTTTTGCTTTGACTGGATCCAATGCACAGTCAAAAGTGCTTAGATAGTCCTCTAAAACTACTAGCTGAACAAGTATTGACCCTCTTCTGTAGATAAAACTCAACTCAAAGCAACTGTAGTGAAGAGAAAAGGGTGGCAGATCATGGCCCAGGCAGAATGAAGAATAGAACTGGAGACAACCATTGTACAACCTCAATGACAGCAGAGAGCAGCAGTAAAAATATTACTAAGGTCATGTAAAAATAGACCAAAGAATGTGTCATGCCACTTGCAGCTTGAAACTAACAAACATCTACATGTGGTATAAATCTGCTGCGTAACTTGTACTATTTCTTGAGTTAAAAGTGAGGGGAAAAGTTGTTGATAAAGTTCTGAGCTGAGCACAAATGATCTTAGTTCAGGGAAACCTGTCACGTTTAAGGAGTTTTATAACCTAAAATCTAAAAAGAAAGCAAAAAAAAAAAAGTTATTTAATAAATGCACGACAGGTAGCAAACAGCAGCAACTGGACTAGATAAGGAATGATGCGGGTTTATGTGAAATGAGTTTGGAAGCTTTAATTGAGTTCCTAGCCAACCAGTGTCCACATAGTAAAAATCCCAGTCTCAGTTGTTTACATTCTTCACCCTCTCTAAAGAGAGGCTCACAACTGGATAAGTCATGGAGACTGACCTATTCTCTCACCCTTAAGAGATAGTCCCTTTTTGAGATACTCTGGCTGGAGCAGTGGGGAAGGGGTGGGAGGAGAGGAAGCTTGTTCTGCCTTTCCTGTACTTGCTCTTTGTATTATCAGTGGAATTTGGTCTCTAGGGATGTCAATCAGGCATCAATCCTTGCACATTTAATATCAGTAATATCACTGGGAACTGCAGTAAGCAAAGGGTACAGTTCAGGTTAAAAATCCACTATTAGTATGTCATCTGCTAGGATTTTTCCCTTTGGACTACTAGTAGCTTCTACCACTTCCCCAGTCTATTCCATGGCCTAATTGATCGCACTTTCAGGAAGTTTCCCTCAAATCATCAGCTCAGCACAAATCTGAGGTGGACACTCTGTTTTAAAAGCTACTCTTTTGAGACAATGTTTTACCAAAACAAAAGGGCAAAACATGCCATTTTAATTCAAACTAGAGCATTTCAGATCTCTCATTAGAACATGGAATTGAGACAAATCAAAGTGAAAGGGAGTCAATTAAAGTTTAATATATTTGAGGTAATTAAATAAACGAACAATTTTAGCATAAAGGCAGATGTCACAGAATCATTAATCACTGGAATACGGCCACTAGGCATGCAAGGGCTCCATCTGCCTTGCAATTCTGGGTACTGTTTGGGAGGCAACAGCTGATTTAGCAAAGGCTTAGGATTCAATGTAAACAGCATTGAAACCAATAGCTGTAACTTTGTTATGCTCAGCTAAGCAGGTTCTGCTGCATCAACATTATTTGCTAATGAGATAAGCTGGACATTGGGAAACAACACATAAGATGACCTATTCTCTTCAGTTACATGAATCCTTTTCTGCACCAGCAAAAACACAAATACTTTAGGGAAGTTCTCCTCTTGTAGCCCATAAGACCATTTTGCTAGCTTGCTATATTGCATAATGTGTTTTCTTCATTGGTTTGATTGATTATACTGTTATTTTCTTGGGTTTTGTTTATGCTGAATTCCAGTATATGTTACTCATAATAGTTGGCTGTAACGCAAGGAACCTACAGGCCTGTATCCTGTTTGATTACCTAGAGCAGTGTTTCCCAAACCTGGGACGCCGCTTGTGTAGGGAAAGCCCCTGGTGGGCCGGGCCGGTTTGTTTACCTGCCGCAGGTCCGGCCGATTGCGGCTCCCACTGGCCGCGGTTCGCTGCTCCAGGCCAATGGGAGCTGCTGGAAGCGGCGGGCAGTATGTCCCTCGGCCCGCGCCGCTTCCCGCAGCTCCCATTGGCCTGGAGCAGCGAACCGTGGCCAGTGGGAGCCGCAATCGGCCAGACCTGTGGACGCGGCAGGTAAACAAACCGGCCCAGCCCGCCAGGGGCCTTCCCTACACAAGCGGCGTCCCAAGTTTGGGAAACACTGACCTAGAGCAAGTTAGCATAAGTGTTTGTAACCTTTGCCATAGATAAATGGCCTACCAGTTACCCCTTTTGACTTTGGGGAACCAAACAAAGAACTGAATGTGTTTACCATAACTCTGGAACAGACTGTAACTGCAGGGTACACCACAGAACATGGAAGTCATGATTTAGGCCAAAGATAACGGTTTTGGGGATGAGATAATCGATATTAATACGTATGAATATATGTTAGCCTATAGAGTAAATGTACCCAAAGGTTTATCTGGGTGAGGAAATAAGATTTCAGCATGGTAGGTTGTGCCCTGATTAAAGCAGTGCCAGAACCCAATAAGAGGGCCAACAACTATGCAGGGGGGGGAGTCACTCTTTCCTATCTTCTATCAAGCTATCAGCTCAGCTTCACAATATAGTTCAGCTACTCAGCACTCGAACCTAATCCCTAGCAATTTGGGGAGCCTGGACCATCGAATTCATCGGGCCTGCCAGAGACAAGGCTGGTCCTCTGTCTCCAACTACCAGGTCTTCAGGGAAAGGTGTGAGTATGCTAGTTTATGCAGTCTTTTAGAACAGAGATGTTACCACTAGGGGCCATAGAATTGTATTACCTCTTTGTGACTCTGTGCTTTATATCTTTGCTTATTCTTTCATTCATTTTAATAAAGATCTTAACATTTTGGTATTGTCCTCGGTGTAAGTGTCCTTGCCTGCCTGCCTCAGCAGAGTGGGCTGGAGTAAATGACCTCTTGAGGTCCCTTCCAGACCTACATTTCTACGATTCTGTGAAAGGTGTGAACATCAACAAAGGAAAGGCCTTATTTAGGATGTTGCAAAAGATAGGAATAAGTAGAAACAATAAAGATGAAATTTTAAGCGAAGGTAAATCTGGATGGCATATGTGGTAAAAATGTCTTAATTTTGATACTGAGCAGACTGTGAAACAGGATCTCTCCCAATGGAAATGGTGTGGCAACCCAATTGGCTGGAGTAATTTAAACTGAGACTGGATGAAGCAGTAGCAAACACTGGACATTGTAGGGAACAATCAAAGCCCAGGCCAGAGGATGAACTAGCTCTTTTCCATTTCTTTTAACACAAATTTGGAAAGATTGAAAGTACAAAATATAATGAGGAAAACAGAAAGTAAAGCTGCTTAAATTGAAACTTCCTAAATAGATGTGTTTTCCTACATTGGGTCCCTAGAATCTATGGCAGAGATCAGCAAATTTTTTCATAGTGTACACGACATCTTAATCAGTGTTGCCAACACTTGTGCTTTTATTGTGATTCTTGTGATATTCTGAGGATCTTTTTAAAGCTCCAGCTTGTGGAATCAGGTGATTACTTGAGATATCAGTTTTTATTAAAAGAAAATTGTAACGGTTGTGGAAGAAAAAGTTGAAATCATGAACCCTATAGGCTCAAAAACCAGAAGGCAAATAAAGAGCCACAAATTTACTGGATGAAATCCTGCCTCCATAGAAATCAAAGGGAGCTTTACCACTAACAGCAATGAGACCAGGATTTCACCCATTATTTTAAAAATCTCATGATTTTGGGAGCCTGACCCATGATTTTGGACTGTTTGTTGTTGGCAATATTACTTAACTGAAAGATTATCTCATGTATGTCCTGCTTGCTGTTAGTGATCCAAAGGATCACCCCCTCCTCCCATTTGCAATCATATAACACCCCTGTGGCAATTAGAGCAATTGGTCATTTGGAAAATATTATGAAAGTATTTAATGTATTTTTAGATTCATATAATCAGATTTAGCAGTTGGAAAAGAGAACTATTTACCCACTAGCTCTCCACAGACCACCATCAAGTGCTTCCCCTCTTGGGAAGAGGCTCCACCAAATCCCAGTGGGACCATCCTTATGTACTTCTCAAAAGAGAACTGTGTCCAAGAAAACCTACTTTTCGGTGTGAGCACAAGGTTTAAGATGTGAATTAGCTCAGAATATATTATTTTTAATTGCCACTAAAAGAGAAACCAATTCATTTTTCTGTGATATGTCACTAAAACTAATGTTGTTGACTCCACTACTGACAAGACAGGCCTTTGACTGTGGAATGAATGTTTTTGAATTTCAAAGTCAAATTTACAAACTGCAATTAGTGAATGTGTTTCAACATGAGCAGTATCCACAATATTGGATGGAAAAGGCTTATCCATCAAAACTAGTGATTGCGGAGCCTCAAGAGATTCAAATTGTGCAGGTTTAGCGCTAAACCCAAAAGTTCAGATGAAGTATCTGAATCCCCTGAATCTGCAAAACCGAGAGCTACAAATCTTGCGACAATAACAACAAAACCTTAAAACCATTATCATGACTTCATGTTTATATCTGGCCCTATCTAAGCAAGACAGCATATGATGACTACAGAAGGCTTTACTATTAGATTACAGAAGCCACTACCTGCATCTTTCCAAGCTTGTGCAACTTGCCTGGAAACACAGTACCATACATCATCAGTCAGGCATTTGACTGGGGCCATATTTAGCTCTGGTATAAGAACGTGCAATTCTAGTCAATGGAATTATGCCAATTAACTCCAGGGACAGAATTTAGACTAGTTAGTGGAGCTCAAATAATAGACTAGTTGGTGGAGCTCTACTTTCCAGGCCAGTGGTGACGGGAGAACACATAGGTCTTCTCCTGCAAAGTTGCTGCACTTCAATGCAAGTGTAATTGGTATGTGTGGCCACAAATAAGGTTACACACTAGGAGGCATAATGCTCTGCTCCAAGCAGAAGTAAGTCTCCAGCCCCCTCTCAAGAGGCAGGGTGTAGGTAACGAGATGATGATTTCTTAGCAATAAACTCCCCTCTTAGCCGGCCTCTTGCTATTGGACAGGAGTAACTTAGCAGCTACACAGCAGCACTTTCCTTAATGCAAGATCAGGTTCCCAGCACTGCCTGTCCTGCTCATCATTTTTAACCTTGTGATTATAAAAGCAACATGTCACTTCTGTGGTATGCAGGGTCAAGCCTTGAACGATCAGCTGTCAAGCACAGATATATGAGCACTGCACAGAGAGTCTGGTGACATAAACTGAAGAGACCATGATAGTATCAAGCTAGAAAAAAATTCCTAATCTCATCTTTCAGCAATGTTGCTACTGTAACCAAAACAGCAGATGGAATAGAATTCAGGGTGAAAGATCATGGAGGCCGCAGGGCCCTCCAGCCAATGAATTCACACTGCTGAGTCACTGCTTTGGCAGGGCTTCAAGTGAAGAAGTAACTTCATCATAAACCTATGACCGATTGCTCAGGGAAGACCATGAAAGCCCATCCAGGCTGAATGGGATACCATATCATCATTTAAAAAGGGGTAGGTAGCAGTGGGGCAGTGATATAGCTGTAGGATGTGGGAGAATTTCAAATCCCAGGTTGGTCCTGTTTTGGCAAGAAATGGGTGGAACAGCTCACATAATTCCATAGCGACCCTTGTGCTAATTAAGAAGCAGTATGGATGGTCTCTGAAGGGAGTCGTATACATTCATCTTTGCATTCAAAGTGAAGAGTAAATTGTAAAACTACTAGTAGGACCTCCCCCTTACTGAGTGTACGAAACGGCAGATTTATAAAACCACTTTCAAACCCTCTATTGCAGTGGTTCTTAAACTAGGGCCGCCGCTTGTTCAGGGAAAGCCCCTGGCGGGCTGGACCGGTTTGTTTACCTGCCGCGTCCGCAAGTTCGGCTGATCGCGGCTCCCACTGGCCGCGGTTCGCTGCTCCAGGCCAATGGGGGCTGCGGGAAGCGGCGCGGGCTGAGGGACATGCTGGCCGCCCTTCCTGCAGCCCTCATTGGCCTGGAGCGGTGAACTGCAGCCAGTGGGAGCCGCGATCGGCTGAACCTGCGGACGCCGCAGGTAAACAAATCGGCCCAGCCCACCAGGGGCTTTCCCTGAACAAACGGTGGCCCTAGTTTGAGAACCACTGCTCTACTGTATACATATGTTATTTATATTTTATGTGTTAATTATCTAAATTTGTTAGTGTTACACTGGATTTTAAAAAAATACTTTAATAATAGAATCCAAACTTACTGTGCAAACGACAACTCAACTGCTGCTTTGATTTCCATCCATTTGTCCTGTGGCATGTGATCATTTTGTAGCAGTTCCTCTGAAAGTTTCTGAGCTTTTATTACATTTCTCTCTGAATCTTTCAATCTGAGTAGTGCTAAGGATAACTGCACTCACTTCATGTAGGTTATTAAAAGAATTGGCATACTTTGGAAAATCGGAAAAAAGGTATAGGGCACTTTTGTGATTTAATTTGTGTCATGTGAGACACTGCAAATTAAGAATGTCAAGTGTACTGCAAATGTTTGTTTTGGAAAATACAATGCATTTGAGCATCTCTTTTAAAATATCCAGACATCCACATGAACTCACAACAACTTAAAAGTTGATTCAAAATGCAAGCCTTTCTAAAACTAATTTCTTTTGAGTTACTATATCCTCCTGAAAGGGAGAAAACTGTCAGTGAGGCTGCAACAGTGTTAAAATATATAGTGAGATGTTGTCCCTTACCTAGCGTGCAGACGTTGGAGGAGAGGCAGGATTCATGACTCCTGATTCCGACTATGTTTTGCCATGCAACTTTGTGTGACCTTTGAAAATAAACTGAACCAATCTGAGTCTGTTTACCCCTCTGTCAGATTGGTTGCTCAACCTAACAGAGTGTTATGAGGTTTAATTAATGTCTAAAAAACGTTCAGTTTTACAATTAATAGAAATATCAGCAGGGCCGCCCGGGCGGGGGAGGGGGGGCAAGTGGGGCATTTTGCCCCAGGCCCTGGGCCCCACAGGGGCCCCCATGAGAGTTTTTCGGGGCCCCTGGAGCAGGGTCCTTCACTTGCTCCGGGGGCCCCGGAGAACTCTCGCGGGGCCCAGGCCCCCGGAGCTTCTTCCGCTCCGGATCTTCAGTGGCAGTTCGGCAGCGAGAGGTCCTTCCGCTCCGGGACCCTCCGCCAAAGAAGATCCACGGCGGGGGTTCTTCCGCCCCGGGACCCGCTGCCAAAGTGCCCTGAAGACCCGTGGCAGGGGGTCCTTCTGCCCTGGGACCTGCCGCTGAAGTGCCAGGTCTTCAGCAGCGGGAGCCCCCTGCCATCGAAGACCCCAGGACCCCTAAATCCTCTGGGCAGTCCTGAATATCAGTTCTGGGTGACCAATCTCAGTTCTGTGTGTTGACTTTTCGTCACTGTGGATGCATCCGTATTCATGACCATGAGTGGGTACAAATGTTTTATCATACCTTTGCTCTCCCCAGCTACTTTGTTCTTATAAAAAGAGAAAGGAAACAGACAAGAATTTGTTCTCTGAAAAGACCAGAGAGTAAGAATCTTGTCTCCTTTCATACTTTATTGCTCACAACAGTGAGAAGAGGCAACATATGACAAAATGTGTGTGAGGAAAACAAATCCAGCACCTTTGGTATGCTGTCAGTGGATCTCTTAATTATAAAGCTGCCAGACAGTGTCAGCGCTCCACAATCTTAACAATTCTTTACTCTGGTGGAAAGGGCAGAAACACCTTATTTCTTCCACCTATATTTTGCTTTAGACCTTATGAATGGCCTAACCTCCTCCAATCTCCCAGCTAAAGACTTGGATTTTGTCTTGAGCTCTCACTGTACATTTCAATCTGTGGGATCTGCTGTCTACTATGTACCTAATCAGTTTGTATTTTGGACCTAGGTTTTCATTTCTCGGATACTTATAATGATAGGACTGAAGTGACAGTAACAGAAGTGATGTAACTGCTGTTATTTAAACAACGATAGTAAAGATGCAGGCCACTCCCTGGAGATTAAGGTCCATTCTGGCAAAAATACACAAGAGTTATTAACCACTCTAAGGAATACTGTTATTGGCATTACAACATGAATATGGGGGGACATATGCTTTTTTTAAGGGCGATGAGGTTCCAATTGGATGTTTCAATAGACAATTCTAGAAATTAACACTGTACATTTGTCGGTGTTCATATCATTTCAACAGATCCAATCTATTTATCAGAAATAAACTTCTAGAACCAATTGCAAGTAACAAATAAAACTGAGAAAGGATATTTGTGAAGAGCAGTTAATGATCTTCCTAATGTATGAAAAATGGCAACTGAGCACTTAAGAATGTCCATTCTTTGTTCAGAATCAGAAGACGGGATAGGTGAGCTGGCAAGAAGAATTTCTTTGGCTTTTTCTGCATGTTGCTGTGCTTGTAGTGAAAATCCTGTGAACATAAATGAGAAAAAAAAAAGTCTTCTGTGGGTGATTCAGCTTTTAGATTCTCATGAGGAAAACATAACTACTTCCACATGTATGCTGAGGATTACGATTTTTCCTTCTCCTGTTGGAAGGCTTTGGCTTAATTTAATCTAGAAAGTATATTCAGGTTTTCCAGCCAGAGGCAGAGCTAAACCAAGAGATTTGGGCAACAACAATGGGATTACATTCAATCTACCTGAAAATCAAGATTCATGGCTGTAAAAACCAAAATATATTCAATTTTTTATCCTCACAGATCCATTACTGAAGTCCTCTGATGCAAGCCACATTTCTTTTTAAAGATAAAGGAAACAGAATGCATGATGGAATTGGAGAACTCAAGCTAATTTCAATTAATGCAAACAACTGGTCAAAAGAGTTGCCAATGTTTCTTATTTAGTAAACAGTCTATTGCAAATGTAACGAAAAACAAAATCCTAAAATGCATTCATTGGTTTTATTTTAATAATCATATAATAAAGCAGATTTATATAGTATTGTTTGGATGCCTTAAAGTGCTCTACAGAACTACAGACTATGGAACTGACCCTGCAAGGTACAGAGATCCATCCCAGTTTCCATTGAAAGATGAGGGAGTATAACACCTTGCAGAATTGCATCCAGTGTATTTAGAGGGATCATTTTACTCATCACTGAAATGCATCCACACACGTTCTGTAAGTAGAGAAATAAAGAACACTGTAGCCACTTGAAACTGACTGGATGAATTTTGTCCAAGTTGGAACTTAACCAGGATGTGGAGGATAACACCCCAGTTCTTAAGAGAAGTGCCAGGAGGGATTTATTAATTTACTGAATTTTTCAAACAAAAAGGAGAAATAATTCAGAGGAACAAGTGCAAAAACCATGGCAAGATACAAATAAATCATCTCAAAAAGAGAAGACAACAGAAATACTAATCAGAACCTGGTCATGGGACTTCAGTGAGTACTTGGGACTTAAGTTTACATCTAATCTAAAAGCTGGCACCTCCAGCAGCACAACACCCATTAATACTGTGCTTTGGCACTGGTTTCATACAGATTCGGAGGGAAGAAAGAGTGACATTTACTGAATCACCAACACCAATTCTTCCAGCTCCTTAAAGATCTCTCATTCAAGCAGTGACCTGGCCAAATGCTCATCAACATTACTGCGTATTGTGATATACATAATTATAAAGATACTTATGCATGCTTAAACATTGTAAGTCTTGTTCATTGATTAACCTGACATGTCTGATTTGTTATCTTATTCAACTGATGTTTAGAGAAACTCAACATAAAAGCATAGACATGGCTCTTTGTTAAGGAATATGGAAACATGATAACCCACAATTCCCATGATCCCATGCCTCTCCCAAGGCTTCTATATATAACTGAAAAGCAAGATTAATTCTGAAGATTCCTAGGTATTCAAGCATGGATTGAACCGGAAATGTTTTCTCGTGTTCGTGAAGAACACATTGCAAGAGACAGATCACCACACACATATTTGTAAAGTTACTTAGAAATTTGTAAGGGGTAAAGTAAACAGTTATCTTGGACTTAGCTGTAAACTGAACTTGTATGAACCATACATATTCAAAAGCATTATCAAAAAGGAAATGCCACAGGCAGGATTACTTTAACAATTACAGTTTTCACAGATGTCCCAAATTTGGTATCAAAAATTCCCCATTATACCTCCTTTAATAAGCCTATTTTCTTCTTAGGATCCTCACATTTTGAGAGGATGAAAAGTTGTTATTGCTGTGTATTCTTTCCAAATGATTTTACCTTAGTGTGATAAATTCTGAATCTTCATACACCTTCTCTTTTCAACCCAGTATTTCTGCTATGAAAATTCTTTGGCACACATACTTTGGAAAATTCTTTAGTTACAGAAGATTCCAGAGAGAAAAGATATACTAACAGCTTTAGCAAGTAAATCAGTGTGTTCTTTAGCTCATTCTTTTATTACTTTTTAAATTAAAATGGCTTTACTTCTGTTTCATTGACTTGATAAACATAAACCATCCTTTTGAAAAGGGGGGGAGGGATAGCTCAGTGGTTTGAGTATTGGCCTGCTAAACCCAGGGTTGTGAATTCAATCCTTGAGGGGGCCATTTGGGGATTTAGTTGGGGATTGATCCTGCTTTAAGCAGGGGGTTAGACTAGATGATCTCCTGAGGTCCCTTCCAACCCTGATCATCTATGATTCTATGAAAAGCTCAGGCAAAATCTTGCAATCCTTGCCGAAGTCATTGGGAGCTTGGACTGTGAAAGGACTGGAGGATTTGGTCCTAAAATAGTGAGCTCTGAATTTTGTAAACTCACCTTTAAGCTGGAGGTATCCCTGAGCCAAATTAAGATGGGCTTCTGCCATTTTCCAGTGATGGCCTCCATAGCAAATTCTTGCCAAAGCTATACACCTCATGAGCTCCGAGAGGGCCTGGTTAAACTAACAGAAAAAGAACACTCCGTTGTTTAAGAAGCCTAATTACAGGGAACATGAATTGCACAGGTGCTGATCTCCTCCAGGTTCCATTGAATTCAAATGGACCTCTTGGTGTGCAGCACTTCTCAATATCAAGCCTAGAGTGACAATGTTCAAACCCAACCCGTATTGTGACTACTTCAGTATTTGGGTGCTGACTTCTCTGTTTGTCTGAAAGTGGAGTATAACGTTCCATTCATGTTCTACATCAGTGTTCCCTAAAGTTGGGACGCTGCTTGAGTAGGAAAAGACCCTGGCGGGCCGGGCCAGTTTGTTTACCTGCCGCATCCACAGGTCCGGGTGATCGCGGCTCCCACTGGCCACAGTTCACTGCTCCAGGCCAATGGGAGCTGCTGGAAGCAGCGCGGGCCGAGGGACGTACTGGCTGCCACTTCCAGCAGCTCCCATTGGCCTGCAGCAGCGAACCACAGCCAGTGGGAGCCACGATCGGCCGGACCTGTGGACGCGGCAGGCAAACAAACCGGCCCAGCCCGACAGGGGCTTTCCCTAAACAAGCAGCGTCCCAAGTTTGGGAAACACTGTTCTACATTAATCAAAAGACTCTGTTATTCTGAATTCTAATTAGACTGGCCATATGTGGGTAATGTGAGGTCAAATAATAGCAAACGTTTGAAAGTTGAACACAGTGGAAGACACAAAGGAAGAGGATTATCAGTTGTATGTTAATTGATAATCTCATGTTTTATTAATAACATAGGTAAGGAATTGTAAAGAAGTTTTTTTTAACCTGATAGCATTCCTTTAACAAATTGTATAACTGTAGCCTTTAGACTGGTAAATGGCAAAAGTAACCAGAACCCACCCAACAATGAGGTTTAACAAAACAGAAACATTTCACCTAAGACTGTAGTGTTGCAATCTCCTCTCACTTGTACTAGAATTACACCAGTGTAACTCCGTGTGTCAGTTAAATTACTCCTGATTTACACCAGTGCAAATGAGAGAAGAATCAAGGTAATAGTTTATTTTGATTAACAAAGCTTTTATCATCATGTTATTCAGCATCTTTAAACTTGGCACCTTGGTTTTCGGATTCTCTACCTGAATATTACCAAACAATCCTCAAAAGTCATGGCCATAACACCTTTAAGCTAACACTGTATCCCAAGTCATTTAATTATTTTGGGGTCAATCATCAGGGCCGGCTCCAGGCACCAGCAAAGGAAGCAGGTGCTTGGGGCGGCCAATGGAAAGGGGCGGCACGTCTGGGTCTTCGGCGGCAATTCGGCAGCGGGTCCGCCGTCAAATTGCCGCTGAAGAATGAAGCGGCGCGGTAGAGCTGCCGCCAAAGTGCTGCCAATCGCGGCTTCATCTTTTTTTTGCCCCCCGCTTCGCCACTTGGGGTGGCAAAAAAGCTGAAGCCGGCCCTGTCAATCATTCTACCTGTAAAGTCAATGGCAAAACCCTAGACCCCCTTAGGCAGTGAAAATGACCAAGGGTAGGATATTTAAAAATGCTCAGCATTGGGTTAACTTGTCTCTCATTCAAGTAGACAGGAGTTTTACCATTGACTTAAATGGAAGCAGAGTTAGATCATTGCTGGGTGCTTCTCAAAATCCCACCCTTGATCCCAACTACTGTGCTATACTTCCATGAGCACCTAATACCCCACCTTTCCCACTCACCATTACTTCTTGACCTAAAAATTACCATTACCACTGAAATCTAGAGACTATACTGATCAAGTCACATGTACAGTGTTTGCCTTTGCTGGTGTGAAATGCATGGTATGTGAAAGCAAGTGATTTCATACAAAGTATGTCAGATACAGCTCTCTTACTTCATGATAGCTGCTGTGCATCTTTGCCTATTGTTCACACTGCAGAAGTTTCTGCTCAGGAGGCTGTAGTAGTTCTGCTTCTGAAGATCTGGTTTGGAGCTTTCTCCTGATTCTAGCATTAAGGGCAGCAACAGAGTCATCCGTGTGGCTAGAGATTCGGGCTTCTAAAGCTTCCTGCATTCTCCTGTCGACATCCTCTTTTGATCCTGTAATTTAACCACATTCACATTTGTTAAAAACAGAGTAATTTATCAAATATTTTTCAATACCTTATAGCAGTGGTTCTCAACCAGGTATCTGGGGCCCCCTGGGGGGCCATGAGCAGGTTTCCAAGTCCGCCAAGCAGGGACAGCATGACACTTTTTGGGGCCCATGGCAGAAAGCCGAAGCCCCGCCACATGAAGTTGAAGCCTGAGTAACTTAGCTTCACAGGGCCCTCTGTGACATGGGGACCCGGGCGGCTGTCCTGCTTGCTACCCACTAAGATTGATCCTGGCTTTTATATGCAGAAAAACAGTTGCTGTGGCATAAGTGGGCCGTGGAGTTTTTATAGCATGTTGGGGGGGGGGGGGGGGGGGGGGCTCAGAAAGAAAAAGGTTGAGAACCCCTGCCTTACAGCATTCTGGGCTCACTCATCCTATGGCTTCCTGGTAGGCCTTGGTTATATAAAGTATGTTATTATAAATTATTAGTCAAATAATACAACACAATATTTTTACACAGCTTTATATAGAATAAGCACCAATACAGTACAATCTTCAGGCTTGGCTTGAGTTATCAATAAGACCTATAAAACATGCCTTGTTTCAAGTAAACAGGCCCTGTAGTATATATGATAATTACCATATCTAATAATAAATAATAACAGTAATAACGAGCTCTGATATAGCACTTTTCATCAGTACAGTAGCTCTCAATGCACTTTGCTATCTTTAAATATCTACTTTTAATATCAGTTGTCTATGAAGACACAGTGAAAATTATTTTGTCACAGCAAAATTTTTTCCTGTAGAATATGATGTAAATTCATTATTATCTTTTGCATACAGGCTATCAGTTATTGACATACATATTCATTAAAAATTATTCTGGGTGGGAATTTCAAAAGTAGTCAATATTGCCCTAACTTTGCTCCCATAAAAGCAATGGTAATGTTATCAGTGGGAGCAGGGTCTAATCAATCTTGAATGTGTTGGAAAATCCCACCAACAATCTATTTCGCTTGATACTAGAGAATTTAGTACTGTCATGGCATAAGAGCAAGTAGCAGAGATGCAACTACTGGAAACTAGGTAAAGACATCCAATTTTTCTGTTGCATTTCTTATGAAATAAAGACTTTTCTAATGAAAATGTGGACATTTTTAATACTTACTGACTATAGGCTTTTATTAACTCTACAGCATGTTTATGTTTTAGGAGCTCTCAGCAGCTAATAGGGAGATAACCTTTGCAATCCCAATAATATTCCACTCACTTATGCATCTTTTCCCAGACCTGAAATGTTACTTTAAGAAAAAACATTTGCCAAAAACAACATTCCAGTTTTTACCTATTTTGATGAAGTTTATGAAGCATATACCCAGTGACGTAAAATTACTGGCATGTTATTACTGTGTGGAATGTACGCATCCACTAGCTACCTGCCTCTAGGTTAATCATTTTGTTAAAAATGAAAACCTATATAAGAAATGAAATATAATTAAAACAAGGCAACTATAAAACTCAATCCTGCAAGGTGCTGAGCACTGCCAGAGAGATGCTAATTGCCATCAATTTCTGTTTAAATCCCATTGGAATCCGAGAGCATTCAGCACTTCTCAAGACGGGGTGTTATTGAATAAAAATATGTATGTGTAGATCTTTCAAAAGCAAGTCTTATTTGATCAAACATAAATTTTCACTGGCAATATACTCTGCTAGTGTAGCATCCTTTCTTCATAACATCACTACAGGCTTCTTTAGAACATGCCTTTTACATCACACTATTATTCCAATCTGAAACAGATAATATTTGCTTTATTTTACCCTGGTTTCCCCTACTCTCAAAATTTATGCATTCTCCTCCTGGCATGCTGTGACCAATGCCATAAAAAAGTGCATGTGAAAAAAGAAGAAAACACAACAACAAAGAAAGAGAGAAAGGGAAGAAGACTGAAATGTCTCAGTGCGATTATACTTTCCACCCTTTTTTAAATAAATGTGGATCATATGAGCAGGATATGCTGTAAAAGGCATTTCCATTTTTAATGTTGGAAAATTACCTGTTCTCTCAAAGTGGCATGACTGTGCATGCTTTCAATATCCACTAAATAATTTGTACTCCCAATTTCCTGTAACAACCATTTTTTAAATAACTGATTTGTTAGAAGGATTAAAGGTAGATTTTTGAAACCCAAGAAACACACAGCCAATGGGACTTCTATTCAGCAGGGGGCAGAGTGGAACAGTGTAGGGACAATCCCAAATTTAATATAAGGCTCTACAGTCTGATGCTGTGTAACTACCTTGATTAGTAGAGAAAAGAGCGAATGTCTATTATACATTTTCCCTCCTGAGCATAAGGGAAAAGGAAGATAGGAAGAAGATGAAAGGGACAAGGAAAAATTGAGGGGATCGTCCCCAAAAATAACTTTACTGAGGATTCACGAAATTGTTCAATTGGCCCTTAAGAGAATATCTGTTTTGCTGTACCTCCCAACTTCCCTGGTTAGTCACAACCCATTTTGCTAAGGATGATGGAGATATTCCTTCAATTAATTTACTTAATTCATCATTACCCTTTTTAAAATTCACACTGACTTTCTGGTCACATTCATCAGGTAACTACTCTCCAGTAAAATGAATAAGAAAGCCAACAAACTTCCTAGAAGGAAAAATGCACTTGAGAGTGTAAATTAATTATCCACTTACATTCTTTTTTGAGTTGTCTTAGTTTCTCACTTCTGTTCCGTTCAAACACATAATGCTGCTGTTGAGTTGCACTTTCAACATCAGTGTAAATCTTTAGCCTTGTGTACATTTATTTATACAGTATGTTAATCACAAAGAAGTCAAAATTCATGGCACCATGAAAAATCTCTTTCATGTTTCTCTCAAAGTAGCCTGATGTCCACAAAGCTCAGAATAGGGTGAATGATGGATAAAAAGACCAACCAATTAGAAACAGAGACAATGCTTTAGCCTTGCCAGTCATGAGAGGATAACCAATCCATGGAAGTTTAAGAGAGTTTTGCTATGGGTATGTCCCTTCCAAAGACTTCTCTTAAAGAAACATGGCAGCTTTTAGAAGGTTCTTAACCCAGCAATGTTAAATATTCTGAATATGAGTGAAATGCTACTGTAAGAGTTCTGAATACATCACATGTATCTACAAATGTATCAGAAAAAATAAGGCCTTATCTAAACTAGGAGTTAAGGCTGTGATGTTAAAGCACATCTTAACACAGGCTAAGAAACACATTTTAAGTCTAGTCTAGACAAGGCACACTACCTTTAACACAGGCTAAACTGGCTGAGTTAAAGCCTAGGGATCTTTCCAGACTTTAACTCCACAAGTTAAACATGATTTAAAACACACTGGTCAACACATTTGCTAACATGAGGTAGCACCAAACCTTAATCCTAGCTCAGACAAGGCCTAATATCGTCTCACAAAGAGCCCAATGATGTACGTTTCCCTAAAATTCTTATCAATGGGAAAAAATATTGTTTTGACCCATGGAAATAGACAAGGTTTAATCAGGGAATGCAATAGTGAATGTTTTCAGGAACATTCAGTATGTAGGGCAGTACATTGCAATGAAAGGCTGATACCATTTTAGACAGTCTCCTGTCATTTATACTGCAATTGCAGGTAAAATGTGCTAGGTGCGGTACAACCACATAGGAAGGCAGTCTCTGTCCTGAAAAGCTTAACTTCAAGAAGAAAGCAACATCCGAAGAAGGGGAGAGGATAAAACAATGCATGCAAGTTGTATGAGATTTATGGCTGACTCCCAAATGCCTCGAATCCTCCCAATTATTAGTGCCTAACTTCTTGGGAGCACAGCAGCAGAAATGGGTCTGCAGGACGGATATAAAGGAGAAGACTGTAGCCCTGTAGTACAACCCAAGGCGGTCGCTCTAGACCAGGGGTCGGCAACCTTTCAGAAGTGCTGTGCCGAGTCTTCATTTAGTTACTCTACTTTGAGCTTTCGCGTACCAGTCATACATTTTAACCTTTTTAGACGGTCTCTTTCTATAAGTCTATAATATATAACTCAACTATTGTTGTATGTAAAGAAAATAAGGTTTGAAAAATGTTTAAGAAGCTTCATTTAAAATTAAATTAAAATGCAGAGCCCCCCGGACCGGCGGCCAGGACCCGGGCAGTGTGAGTGCCACTGAAAATCAGCTCACGTGCCACCTTTGGTACATGTGCCATAGGTTGCCTACCCCTGCTCTAGGGCTATGGGACACACATGGCTGTGAGAGGCACGTACATCAATGGGGCATCAAGGCTGGCACTGTTACTGGAGAAGGGTGAGCCACACTGACAGCTCGATTAGTCACGGATTAAAATGGCGCGGGGGGGAACCGTGTGAGTGAGGGGCGCTCAGCCCCGGGGTGGGGGGCAGGTCTTGGACCCTGTGACCGGGGCGAGGAGCGTCCAGCCTGGCGATGGCGGGAACAAATCTCAGGCCCTGTGACAGGGGCGCGTGGGGATCTGGACGGAGCGGGGGGGGCGACGCCTCGGGGCTGCGCTGCCTCCAAGCCCCCAGCACACGGCAGGCTACGCAAGAAGCGTAAACCCCGCCCGCCAAGCGCCTGTGAGCCAAGCCCCCGAGGGCGGGCCTAGGAGCAGTCAGAGCTCGGAAGCGTCCACGCTCTCGCGATATCTGGCCGGAGGGCGCGCTCGCGGGGTTCCTGTCCCCCGGCGGCGGTGCTGAGAGCCGAGGCCGCAGGCCCGCCCCGCCCCTGAGGGAGCGCAGGTGAGTGACCCGAGCCCCCCCCGCCCCCCGCGGCCTATCCAGCTCCTCGCCCGCTGCTGGCTGGGATCCCTCCCCGCCTTCCCCTGCGGCTGCGGCAGCTCCCGACACGGCTCACCCGGGCCCCTCTGCTCAGCCGCCCCCGTCGCTACTGAAGTGCTGGGACTCGTCGCGGTGCCGCGGCGTAACGGACAACATCCCCCCCACCCCCCAGCCATACAGCACCTCCCCCCATAGACCCTGTTCACCCCCCCCCCAGCCATACAACACCTCCCCCCATAGACCCTGTTCATCCCCCCCCCAGCCATACAACACCTCCCCCCCTAGACCCTGTTCATCCCCCCCCCAGCCATACAACACCTCCCCCCATAGACCCTGTTCATCCCCCCCCCAGCCATACAACACCTCCCCCCATAGACCCTGTTCATCCCCCCCCCAGCCATACAACACCTCCCCCCATAGACCCTGTTCATCCCCCCCCCAGCCATACAACACCTCCCCCCATAGACCCTGTTCACCCCCCCCAGCCATACAACACCTCCCCCCATAGACCCTGTTCATCCCCCCCCAGCCATACAGCACCTCCCCCCATAGACCCTGTTCACCCCCCCCCCGCCATGCAGCACCTCCCCCCCTAGACCCTGTTCACCCCCCCGCCATACAACACCTCCCCCCATAGACCCTGTTCATCCCCCCCCCAGCCATACAACACCTCCCCCCATAGACCCTGTTCATCCCCCCCCAGCCATACAGCACCTCCCCCCATAGACCCTGTTCATCCCCCCCCCGCCATACAGCACCTCCCCCCCTAGACCCTGTTCATCCCCCCCCCAGCCATACAACACCTCCCCCCATAGACCCTGTTCATCCCCCCCCCAGCCATACAACACCTCCCCCCATAGACCCTGTTCATCCCCCCCCCAGCCATACAGCACCTCCCCCCATAGACCCTGTTCATCCCCCCCCCCGCCATACAGCACCTCCCCCCCTAGACCCTGTTCATCCCCCCCCCAGCCATACAGCACCTCCCCCCCTAGACCCTGTTCATCCCCCCCCCAGCCATACAACACCTCCCCCATAGACCCTGTTCATCCCCCCCCAGCCATACAACACCTCCCCCCATAGACCCTGTTCATCCCCCCCCCAGCCATACAACACCTCCCCCCATAGACCCTGTTCATCCCCCCCCCAGCCATACAGCACCTCCCCCCATAGACCCTGTTCATCCCCCCCCCCGCCATACAGCACCTCCCCCCCTAGACCCTGTTCATCCCCCCCCCAGCCATACAACACCTCCCCCCATAGACCCTGTTCACCCCCCCCCCGCCATGCAGCACCTCCCCCCCTAGACCCTGTTCACCCCCCCGCCATACAACACCTCCCCCCATAGACCCTGTTCATCCCCCCCCCAGCCATACAACACCTCCCCCCATAGACCCTGTTCATCCCCCCCCCAGCCATACAACACCTCCCCCCATAGACCCTGTTCATCCCCCCCCCCAGCCATACAGCACCTCCCCCCATAGACCCTGTTCATCCCCCCCCCGCCATACAGCACCTCCCCCCCTAGACCCTGTTCATCCCCCCCCCAGCCATACAACACCTCCCCCCATAGACCCTGTTCATCCCCCCCCCCGCCATACAGCACCTCCCCCCCTAGACCCTGTTCATCCCCCCCCCCAGCCATACAGCACCTCCCCCCATAGACCCTGTTCACCCCCCCCCAGCCATACAACACCTCCCCCCATAGACCCTGTTCACCCCCCCGCCATACAACACCTCCCCCATAGACCCTGTTCATCCCCCCCCCAGCCATACAACACCTCCCCCATAGACCCTGTTCACCCCCCCCAGCCATACAGCACCTCCCCCCCTAGACCCTGTTCATCCCCCCCCCCAGCCATACAACACCTCCCCCCATAGACCCTGTTCATCCCCCCCCCAGCCATACAGCACCTCCCCCCATAGACCCTGTTCATCCCCCCCCCGCCATGCAGCACCTCCCCCCCCTAGACCCTGTTCACCCCCCCCGCCATACAACACCTCCCCCATAGACCCTGTTCACCCCCCCCAGCCATACAGCATCTCCCCCCCAGACCCTGTTCACCCCCCCAGCCATACAGCATCTCCCCCCCAGACCCTGTTCACCCCCCCCAGCCATACAGCACCTCCCCCCATAGACCCTGTTCATCCCCCCCCGCCATACAGCACCTCCCCCATAGACCCTGTTCACCCCCCCGCCATACAGCACCTCCCCCCATAGACCCTGTTCACCCCCCCGCCATACAACACCTCCCCCATAGACCCTGTTCACCCCCCCGCCATACAACACCTCCCCCATAGACCCTGTTCACCCCCCCCCAGCCATACAACACCTCCCCCCATAGACCCTGTTCATCCCCCCCCCCAGCCATACAGCACCTCCCCCATAGACCCTGTTCATCCCCCCCCAGCCATACAGCACCTCCCCCATAGACCCTGTTCACCCCCCAGCCATACAGCACCTCCCCCCATAGACCCTGTTCACCCCCCCGCCATACAACACCTCCCCCATAGACCCTGTTCACCCCCCCAGCCATACAGCACCTCCCCCATAGACCCTGTTCACCCCCCAGCCATACAGCACCTCCCCCATAGACCCTGTTCACCCCCCCGCCATACAGCACCTCCCCCCATAGACCCTGTTCATCCCCCCCCAGCCATACAACACCTCCCCCCATAGACCCTGTTCATCCCCCCCCAGCCATACAGCACCTCCCCCCCTAGACCCTGTTCACCCCCCCGCCATACAGCACCTCCCCCCATAGACCCTGTTCACCCCCCCGCCATACAACACCTCCCCCATAGACCCTGTTCACCCCCCCGCCATACAGCACCTCCCCCCCAGACCCTGTTCACCCCCCCGCCATACAGCACTTCCCCCCCAGACCCTGTTCACCCCCCCGCCATACAGCACCTCCCCCCCTAGACCCTGTTCACCTCCCCCCCTAGACCCTGTTCACCCCCCCGCCATACAGCACCTCCCCCCCTAGACCCTGTTCACCCCCCCGCCATACAGCACCTCCCCCCCTAGACCCTGTTCATCCCCCCCCAGCCATACAACACCTCCCCCCATAGACCCTGTTCACCCCCCCCAGCCATACAGCACCTCCCCCCATAGACCCTGTTCACCCCCCCGCCATACAGCACCTCCCCCCATAGACCCTGTTCACCCCCCCGCCATACAGCACCTCCCCCCATAGACCCTGTTCACCCCCCCGCCATACAGCACCTCCCCCCATAGACCCAGTTCATCCCCACCCGCCATACAGCACCTCCCCCCATAGACCCTGTTCATCCCCCCCCAGCCATACAGCACCCCCCCCATAGACCCTGTTCATCCCCCCGCCATACAGCACCTCCCCCCATAGACCCTGTTCACCCCCCCTCGCCATACAGCATCTCCCCACATAGACCCTGTTCACCCCCCCTCGCCATACAGCATCTCCCCCCCTAGACCCTGTTCACCCCCCCGCCATACAACACCTCCCCCCATAGACCCTGTTCACCCCCCCCAGCCATACAGCACCTCCCCCCATAGACCCTGTTCACCCCCCCGCCCCAGCCATGCAGCACCTCCCCCATAGACCCTGTTCACCCCCCCGCCCCAGCCATGCAGCACCTCCCCCCATAGACCCTGTTCATCCCCCCGCCATACAGCACCTCCCCCCATAGACCCTGTTCACCCCCCCGCCATACAGCATCTCCCCACATAGACCCTGTTCACCCCCCCGCCATACAGCACCTCCCCCCATAGACCCTGTTCACCCCCCCGCCATACAGCACCTCCCCCCATAGACCCTGTTCACCCCCCCAGCCATACAGCACCTCCCCCCATAGACCCAGTTCATCCCCACCCGCCATACAGCACCTCCCCCCATAGACCCTGTTCATCCCCCCCCCAGCCATACAGCACCCCCCCCAGCCATACAGCACCTCCCCCCATAGACCCTGTTCATCCCCCCCCAGCCATACAGCACCTCCCCCCATAGACCCTGTTCATCCCCCCCGCCATACAGCATCTCCCCCCATAGACCCTGTTCATCCCCCCCCAGCCATACAGCACCTCCCCCATAGACCCTGTTCATCCCCCCCCCCAGCCATACAGCACCTCCCCCCCTAGACCCTGTTCACCCCCCCCAGCCATACAGCACCTCCCCCATAGACCCTGTTCACCCCCCCGCCATACAGCACCTCCCCCCATAGACCCTGTTCACCCCCCCGCCATACAGCACCTCCCCCCATAGACCCTGTTCACCCCCCCGCCATACAGCACCTCCCCCCATAGACCCTGTTCACCCCCCCGCCATACAGCACCTCCCCCCATAGACCCTGTTCACCCCCCCGCCATACAGCACCTCCCCCCATAGACCCTGTTCACCCCCCCGCCATACAGCACCTCCCGCCATAGACCCTGTTCATCCCCCCCCCCGCCATACAGCACCTCTCCCCATAGACCCTGTTCATCCCCCCCCCAGCCATACAGCACCTCCCCCATAGACCCTGTTCACCCCCCCGCCATACAGCACCTCCCCCCATAGACCCTGTTCACCCCCCCCGCCATACAGCATCTCCCCCCATAGACCCTGTTCATCCCCCCCCCAGCCATACAGCACCTCCCCCATAGACCCTGTTCATCCCCCCCCCAGCCATACAGCACCTCCCCCTCTAGACCCTGTTCACCCCCCCCAGCCATACAGCACCTCCCCCATAGACCCTGTTCACCCCCCCCGCCATACAGCACCTCCCCCCATAGACCCTGTTCACCCCCCCAGCCATACAGCACCTCCCGCCATGGACCCTGTTCATCCCCCCCCAGCCATACAGCACCTCCCCCATAGACCTTGTTCATCCCCCCCAGCCATACAACACCTCCCCCCATAGACCCTGTTCCCCCCCCCCAGCCATACAGCACCTCCCCCCATAGACCCTGTTCACCCCCCCCCAGCCATACAGCACCTCCCCCCATAGACCCTGTTCACCCCCCCGCCATACAACACCTCCCCCCATAGACCCTGTTCACCCCCCTCAGCCATACAGCACCTCGCCCCATAGACCCTGTTCACCCCCCCAGCCATACAGCATCTCCCCCCATAGACCCTGTTCACCCCCCCAGCCATACAGCACCTCCCCCCATAGACCCTGTTCACCCCCCCAGCCATACAGCACCTCCCCCCATAGACCCTGTTCACCCCCCCCAGCCATACAGCACCTCCCCCCATAGACCCTGTTCACCCCCCCAGCCATACAGCACCTCCCCCCATAGACCCTGTTCACCCCCCCCAGCCATACAGCATCTCCCCCCATAGACCCTGTTCACCCCCCCAGCCATACAGCACCTCCCCCCATAGACCCTGTTCACCCCCCCAGCCATGCAGCATCTCCCCCCATAGACCCTGTTCACCCTCCCAGCCATGCAGCATCTCCCCCCCAGACCCTGTTCACCCCCCTGCCATGCAGCCCCTCCCCCATAGACCCTGTTCACCCCCCCGCAATGCAGCCCCTCCCCCCCCATAGACCCTGTTCACCGCCCCCAGCCATACAGCATCTCCCCCCATAGACCCTGTTTCTCCCCTGTCATGCAGCACCTCCCCCCATAGACCCTGTTCACCCCCCCAGCCATACAGTACCTTCCCCCTAGAACCTGTTCCCCCCCCGCCATACAGCATTCCCCCCCATAGACCTTGTTCCTCCCCCGCCATTCAGCATCTTCCCCCATAGACCCTCCTCCCCCCCCCGCCATACAGCACTTCCCACCCTTATACACCCATTCATCCCCCACCCAGTCATACAGCATTATACACCCATTCATCCCCTCACCCATCACCTTCTCATGTACCCATCTCATCTCTCCACACAGCACCTCCCACCCCCCATGCACCCATTCATCCCCTCGCCCAGCTATACTCCCCTCCCAGACCCCCATCATACACTCCTTCATTTTCCCCATATGGCATTTGTCAATCCCCCATCACACACCGATTCATCCCCCTACCCAGCCATATAGCACGTCCCATTCCCCCACCTAGCCATTCAACATCTCTCCCTCCCTCCACCATAGATCTATTCATGCCCTCACCCAACAGTACACCTCCCACTCCCCGCACTCCATCTATACATCTTCCCAACTCCCTAGTGATACAGCTGTTCCTGGTTGGTTCCCCTCATAGTACATCCATACACCCACTCCCCCCACCCTGTGAAACAGCAGCCCCCAGTTCCCCATTATCCCATTAATTCTCCCCTTTCTCCAGTGATATTGCAGCTCCTGGTTTTCCAGAACCCCACTCGTAACCTCCATGTATGACTGGAATAGCCACCCCTTTCTCTGTGGCCTGTGCTCTCATGCCATCAGTTACTGAACTCAGTCTCAGTGCTTTGAAAAGGGGGTATTTAGTGATGAACCATCTGGCTGCTGGGAGTGGGAAAGTGTATGTAGTTGACCTTGGAAGTGGGAACCCAAACAGTGGGTCAAACTCGTCTCTGGCATAAGTACACAAAACTCCCATTGAATTCACTAGTCATTGTGCCTGCTTATGCCAGGTTTACATTTGGTCCATTGGGGATGTGGAGTCTGAGTTGTGTAGTTTTCCATAATTTCAGCTTTCAGTAAAGAACATCTGGATGGCATGTTGCAAAAGATTTTTGACGCTTTTGTGTCTTTGTTGCTTGTAAGTAAGAAATCCACATTACAAGCCAATTCATGCTTTCAGAAATGTACATAATATAGTAGAAAAGTGGAATCTACAATCTGAGATATTTAAGACGTGTATTAACCTTTTTGTTCTCCATCAGTCATGGCTACTTTTGATAGTGAGCATTCAATGTTT
Organism: Malaclemys terrapin pileata; assembly: GCF_027887155.1. Taxonomy (NCBI): domain Eukaryota; kingdom Metazoa; phylum Chordata; order Testudines; family Emydidae; genus Malaclemys; species Malaclemys terrapin. The sequence continues at coordinate 8,784,646 of NC_071514.1, read as the reverse complement.
GTGTCTTGTAACAGGGAACATGTTATAATAATACTCATAAATATTCTCTCACTACATCACCTGAGTTTTTTTTTAAGCTTTTTTTAAGAGAAAAAAAAATGTATGTTGATGAGACATGCTTGGTTTAGAGTCCTGGAGAATGAAGCCATCTGTCCACTGAACTGGGAAAGCCTGGGCACTAGAAATGTAAGCTTCCCTTATATGTTGCCTTGCTGACCATCTCTAGGGGTCAGGGCAATTGTGTCTGTTTTCATTTGTCTAAGGTGCTGTCTACCCTGGCAAGTTTCTGCACAGTAAAGCAGATTTCTGCACTGTAACTCCTGAGATGTACACACTGCTAAGCCACTTAGTGCGCAGAAACTGTGCAGTTGCAGCGCTTTAAAAAAAACACCCCAATGAGAGGCGTACAGCTTTCTGCGCCGGGGCTACAGCGCTGCGGTGCCAGTGTAGACACCGTGGTCGATTACAGCGCTGCGATTGGGCTCTGGGAGGTGCCCCACAATGACTGTTCTCGCCTCTGGTCATCGGTTTGAACTCTACTGCCCTGTCCTCAGGTGACCAACTGTCATCCCCATCCAGTAAATTCCTTTGGAATTTTGAAAGTCTCCTTCCTGTTTGCTCAGTGATGCGTGCAGTGGTCTCAGCACATCTTTCCAGGTGGCTATGCCTGCTCCACGTAATAGCCTGATCCCCTGCTTGGAGCAATGCCGAGCTGCTGGACCTCATCAGCATTTGGGAAGAGGCGGCTGTCCGGTCCCAGCTGCGCTCCAGCCATAGGAATTATGATCCCTACAGACAGATTTCACAATGCATGACAGAAAGGGGCCATGACCAGGACACATTGCAGTTCATGGTCAAAGTGAAGAATTTGCAGAATGCCTACTACAAGGTGTGAGATGCAAACTGCTGCTCTGCCGGCTCTACAAAGAGCTGGACGCGATACTCTGCAGCAACTCCACCTCCACTGCGAAGGCCACTGTGGATACTTCAGTGGTCAAAAGTGGACCGAGCCAGGAGAAGGAGGAAATCTTGGATGAGGAGGGGGACCCAGAGGAAGAGGATGACTCTGAGGTCAGAGATGCATGCAGCCAGGAGTTCTTTTCTACCCCAGAGGAGGCTAGTCAGTCTCTGCTATCGGATGTTGGCGAAGTGCAAACAGGAGAGGGGGCCCCTGGTAAGTGGATTGGATTTTGGCAATCACTGAAGCGAGTTGTTGGGGGCAGGAGGGTTGTAGAAAGCAGGCTTGTCTCCCACCGCATACCTATTCTGAGCACCAGAATAGGCTGTTGATTGACTCTCTCACTTCATGGGAATCTCCCTCCGAGATCTCCAGGAACTCTCGTGGAGATACTGGGCAATCCGCTGCCGCAGGTTCTTTGACAGAGCTGCTTTGTTTCTTGCCCCATTAATGGTAACTTTCCCGCGCTACTGTGCCATCCTGGGGTGGGGACGGACCATTGCTGCATACAGGTGAGCTGCATAGGGGCCAGGGTGGAAGCCACAGTCTTGGAGAAGACCGTCCCTTGATTCCCTGCTCACCCTCAGCAGCGAGATATCTTCCATAATGATCACATTCTCTGGAAAATGTGGGGACAGGAACAATTATCAGGCCTCCCCTACCCCCCACAGTGCTGGCTCTCCCCAAGAGCCATGTGCCCAGTGTATAGCAGGGTCCGGGAAGAGTGATTTACCCTGCCCCTGCGGCTGCTCACCATTTTGGGGATCTTGTGGCTCATGTGTGCTTGCCTGGGGTCAGCCAGTTAGTGGCAGGTGTGTGAGTACTGGCTGTGTTTTAAATCACTGAATCAGTGTTCTTTGCGTTGCAGACAATACTGCTTCTGTAAAATGTTGCGTTTAAACTTCACAGAGATGACCTTGGGAGTCCAGCCTCCCTCTTTGTTATTGGCAGCTGAATGGCTGTGCAGAATTAGAAAGAACTAATGAGGACTTTCTGTGTGATGTTATGATGCACTCCACCAGTGAGAAAAAGGAATTGAAGGAGTGGCGGGACAGTGAGAAGAGGGACCGAAAGGAGAACGCGGCACGCCAGAATGAAGCCATGGAGCGGCTCTTAAAGGTTATGGAGCGCCAAGCAGACACGCTCCAGGCAATACTAGCTCTGCAAACTGAACAGCTCCGCGCCCGCCCTCCCCCACAGCCGCTGTTGCAAAACTCTTTCCCATGCTCCCCCCAGACACCGCCAACACTCTCTTATCAGCCGCCTGGCTCCAATCTATACCCGCGGCATTCTACTCCTTCCCCCTCACAATCCAGCACTGCAGCCTCCCACTACCCCCTGCACTCAACACCCATCCCTCTGCAGTTTGGCCCTGCTGAAGTACAATACCCACTGCATTGTACTCCAAAGGAGGTTGGATATGATCCTTGGACATATACAAATCTTTAGCCATCCCAGGACCCCGCCTCCCCCTGGGACCTTCCCTTCCCCCATTCCCCTCACGACTGATGGTTTTTTTTGGTTTGACTCTCTCCTCTGGTTATTGTTTTTTAATAAAAGACTTGTGTTGGTTTGTAAGCCATCTTTATTCTATTAATTGAAAGCAAAAAGAGCCCTGCAAAGCAACATACAATTATGTTAAACCCACATATTGCATTGTCTGCACCAGTCACCTCCTAGCATTACAAGCACTGCACTCCCGAGCATAGCAACAAATATTAGTGGCTTTCAGCTTAAAATTGCTGCCTCAAGGCCTCCCTGATCCTTATGGCCCCACGCTGCGCCCCTCTAATAGCCCTGGTCTCTGGCTGTTCAAGTTCAGCCTCCAGGTGCTGAGTCCAGCCCTGAGTGAAGTTTTCACCCTTCCCTTCACAAATATTATGGAGCATACAGCACGTGGTTATAAGCATAGGAATACTGTCATCGGCCAGGTTCAGCTTCCCATAGAGGCAGTGCTAGCGGGCTTTTGAATGATCAAAAGCACACTCAACAGACATTATGCACTTGCTCAGCCTGTTATTGAACTGTTCCTTGCTGCTGTCAAGTTGCCCTGTGTATGGCTTGATAAGCCACGGCATTAAGGGATAGGCAGGATCTCCCAGGATCACAATGGGCATTTTGACTTCCCCTATAGTGATCTTCTGGTTCGGGAAGAAAGTCCCTGCTTGTAGCTTCCTGAACAAGCCAGTGTTCTGAAAGATGCATGCGTCATGCACCTTTCCAGACCAGCCTGCGTTAATGTCTGTGAAATGCCCACGGTGATCCACAAGCACCTGGAGAACCACTGAGAAATACCCGTTGCGATTAATGTACTCAGTGGCTAGGTGGTCTGGTGCCAGAATTGGAATATGCATGCCATCTATCGCCCCTCCGCAGTTAGGGAAACCCATTTGTGCAAAGCCATCTACAATGTTACGTACGTTACCCAGAGTCACAGTTTTTTGGAGCAGGATGCGATTAATGGCCCTGTAGACTTCCGTCAACATGAGTCCAACGGTTAGCTTTCTTAGTCCGAACTGGTTAGCGACCGATGGGTAGCAGTGTGGAGTAGCCAGCTTCCACAGTGCAATTGCCACGCACTTCTCCAACGACAGAGCCACTCTCATTATTGAGTCCTTGCGCCGCAGTGCTGGGGTGAGTTCATCACACAGTCCCATGAATGTGGCTTTCCTTGTCCGAAAGTTCTGTAGCCACGGCTCGTCATCCCAGATGTGCATCATGATGTGATCCCACCACTCAGTGCTTGTTTCCTGAGCCCAAAAGCGATGTTCCACTGTGCTCAGCACCTCCATGAATACCACAAGCAATCTCGTGTCATAGCTACTACGTGTGGCGAGATCAAAATCACACTCCTCTTGCCTTTGCAGTGTAAGGAATAACTTCCCTGCCACTCATGACGTGTTGGTCAGAGCGAGCAGCATACTGGTCAACAGTTCAGGATCCATTCCTGCAGCCCGAAGGGGCAGGGTGCGTTGTACACAAACCACTGAAAGATGGCGCCAATGCGGACGGAAGCACAGGGATTGCTGGCAGGCAAAGCACAGGGCATTGGGACAGGACCCAGGATGCCCTGCGACCCCCTCCACTTTCCCACAACTCTTAGCAGCAGACGGATAGCTGGCCAGCGTGCACTGCTCCGAATACCACTACAAGTGCCGCAAGTGTGAGCACACTATTGCGCAGGCAGTTGACAGTGTGAACACACAACAGTGGTTTCCCTTCAACGCTCTGAGCGGCGCTGTAACTCCTGGGGCTGTAACTCTTCCAGTGTAAACGTTCCCTAAGACTGCCCACGGTGAACTGTCAATTATAGTAATGCTGTTTCTGATGTGGATGCTGGCTCACTTGGAATTGTACTGATGCTGTCTTACTTACAGGTAACTGAACAGCCATAAAATAGTTATGACCAATGTTCCCTCTAAATTTTCCATCCATGTGCAGAATAAATTTTGTTGTGTGCACCAAAATATGTGCAGATGTGCACCACCAGTAGAAACAAAAAACCTAGATTATAATAAAGATTTTTACAAAAGTTACCACAGGGATAATTACTCCAGCCCGGACAGGTTAGGCATTTTAGAATTCACTACTCAAAGAATTAAATTTAAGTGTAAGAGAAATAAAAATTATGAAATGCATAGACCAGTCAAAACACTAAAATAACACACTTGGAAAGAATAAAATTACAGAGAATATATGTGCATTGCAGGAAGTACCAAGAAGTAACAACAACAACAACAATAATAATACAAGTATGTGTTGGGAGGTGAGTGTGAAAGAGACAGTGTGTGTTAGTGAGATACACAGACTGTGTGGGTGTTAGTGAGAGAGACCGAGACTGTGAGCTGGCTGTTGGGGAAATCTCAGAAACAGTGCACTTTCCCTTTAAGAAAGGCCCTCACTCAATCTTCACCACAGCAGCTCCAGTCCTGAGTCAGGCTGTGTCCCTGGTCTCCTGTTCTGGGGGGGGCGGGTAGGGAGACATCCTGACCTCAGTACACGCCCCCCCCCTCCCCAGCCAGCAATAGGGTCCCAGGAGCAGCTGCATGACAGAGCAAGGTGGTGGGTGGGGCACCTGAACACTGCTGCTGGCTGTGCATGCTCTGCTTATCAGCTGGGCAGCATTTGAATGTTTCCTGGGCAGCCACGCAAGCACGCAACTTACAAGGAACACAGGTTATGACTCTTTCGGAACTGACCTGACCATAACTCAGTCTGCTGATTTGGAGGTGAAGGGCAATGAAGTGTATGAGGGATGTTATGTCTGAGCTGTGGTTAGCATTTCTGAATGGCCTACAAAGAAGATAGTTATCTAACTCTACAGAAGAATATGGACTGTTTGTGAAAGCTTGTTCTGGAGCTCAAGAGCATTACTGAAACTGATACAATGAGTCTTAGTCTTATCTGAGATACAAGGTTGTATTTACAACAATTGCTGTTCAATAGATAAGATTCACATTGATTTTTGGGTAGCTGGTCATCTTCCCGGACTACTCGTGGTTAAAAATGCCTCCATCAAGAAAAAGTTAAGAGAGCAAACAGAAAATATTGTTGGTAGACAGGAGCTGTTAGCTCCCTGGTCTGTTCTTTAATTATGGATGTAAACTTGTCTGCCTAAGTCCCCGGCACATTGGCAAAATAGACAGTTGAATTGACTTCCTGTGCTAGGCTCCTAATCAATACTCTTGATACCTGTTTTTTTGTTAAACAAATTCTTATTTATAAAGGTAGTATCCCTCTGTAGGTGGAAGCATAAACAGAATTCTGTTTAACACTATACAGCAGAAGTAAAATGAAGTCTGTGTGAGTTCAGGCTTAGATTGATTTTTAGTTTTGTTACCTTAGCACTCTTCATTTTCTAGTTGTTGTTTTTTTTTTTTTTTTAACCTTTCCTCATAGGTCAAGTTTTTTAAACCTCTTATCATTTTTGTTGCTCTCCTCTGGACTCTCTGATTTCTTTACATCTTTCCTAAAATGTGGCACCCAGAATTGGACACAGTACTCCAACTGAGACCTCACCAGTGCTGAGTAGAGTGGGACAGTTCTCTTCTGTGCCTTACGTACAACACTCCTGCTAATACATGTCAGAATGTTAGCCTTTTTTGCAAGTGCATCATGTTGTTGACTCATATTCAATTTGTGTGTACTATAACCCTCTGACCCTTTTCAGCAGTACTAACATCTACCCAGTTACTTCCCATTTTGTAGTTGTGCATTTAATTTCCCCTTCCTAACTGAAGAACTTTGCTTTCCTACTCCCATTCATCGCCCCCACCCAGATGTGCTGCACCTCCCCCATAGACCCATTCATTCCCCCCCCCCATACATGCAGCACCTCCTGCCCCTCCCACCTGGCCAAGCAGCACCTCTCCCCCCCGACCCATTCATCCTCTCCACCTGGCCATATAGCACCTCCCATCCCCCATACATTCATTCATCCCCATCCACAAATTTTGTAAGCATACGCTCTACTCCAGTGGTTCTCAAACTAGGGCCGCCGCTTGTTCAGGGAAAGCCCCTGGCAGGCTGGACCGGTTTGTTTACCTGCCGCGTCCGCAGGTTCGTCCGATCGCAGCTCCCAGCGGTCGCGGTTTGCTGCTCCAGGCCAATGGGGGCTGCGGGAAGCGGCGCGGGCCGAGGGACTTACTGGCCGCTGCTTCCCGCAGCTCCGATCGGCCTGGAGCGGCGAACCGCGGCCAGTGGGAGCTGCGATCGGCCGAACCTGCGGGCGCGGCAGGTAAACAAACTGGCCCGGCCTGCCAGGGGCTTTCCCTGAACAAACGGCGGCCCTAGTTTGAGAACCACTGCTCTACTCCATTATCCTAAATCATTAATGAAAATATTGACTAGTACCACACTCAAAACTGACCCTTGCGGAACCCCACTAGCTATGCCCTGCCGACTTGATAGAAACCATTGATAACTACTCTTTGAGAACAGTCTTTCAACCAGTTTTACATCTACTTTATAATTATTTCATCTAAACCACATTTCCTTAGTTTGCTTATGAGAATGTCATGTGGGACTGTGGGTATGTCTACACAGCAAAGAAAATCCTGTGGCTAGCCCATGCCGGCCAACTCGGGCTCGTGGGGCCTGGGCTGCAGGGCTGTTTCATTCCAGTGTAGACTTGGGCTCGGTGTGGAGTCTGGACTCAGGGACCTTCCCACCTCACAGGCTCCTACACAGTAATGGAACAGCCCCACAAGCCCCAGTTGGCTGGCACGGGCCAATCGGCGGTGTCTAGTTGCTGGGTAGACGTACCCTGTGTCAAAAGTCTTACTAAAATCCAATTATATCACATCTACTTCTTTCCCACATTCACTAGGCAGTAACCCTGTCAATGAAAATTCGGTTGGATTGACATGATTTGTTCTTGAGAAATCTATGCTGGCTATTCACTTTAACTCTGTTATCCCCTCGCTGCTTTCAAATTGATTCTTTAATAATTTGTTCCAATATCTTTCCAGGTCTCAAAGTTAGGCTTACAGGTCTATAATTCCCCAGGTGCTCTTTGTTCCCCTTTTTAAAATTAGGTATGTTTGTTTGCCCTTCTCCAGTCCTCTGGGACCTCACCCAACCTCCATGAGTTCTTGACAATAAGTGCTAATGATTCTGAGATTGCTTCAGGTAGTTCCTTAAGTACTGTAGGAAGAATTTCATCAGGCCCTGCCAACTTGAATATATCTAACTTATCTAAATAGTCTTCAGCCTGTTCTTTCCCTATTTTGGCTTGTGTTCCGTACTCCATGTTGTTAACGTTAGTTGTATTGAGTATCTCATTGCTACAATATTTTCCTTTTCTTGCTTTCTCTTTAGAAATGTGTGTGCATTCAGAAGATGTAGAGCTCTAATGTGAACCCTGGGACAAAGTCAACAATGGCATCAGAACTTTGTAAAACGATCTCTGAGGCAAAGCTGGAAAGGCACAAGAACTTGTTCTTAAATTACCGAAATCTGCATAATTTTCCTTTGGAATTATTGAAAGATGAGGGTCTGCAGTACCTGGAGAGACTCTATATGAAAAGAAACTCCTTGACCACCCTGGTATGATAAGTTGTAATACTTCTTATTGTCTGTATGTTTATAGTAGTTTGATAAATTCTGATTTGAAAAGAGTGATGAAGTGCATTTTTGTAGCCTGCTACTGGTCTTTCAGAAAGGCTGATCCTGAATGGTGCTAAACACCACTCAGGACCTGGCTCCATTGAGAAGATTTAAACACCACATTCTGTTTATATATGTTGGAAATGCAAATATCCAATGGATAAGATTTTTGGTGGGCTTCAGATCTTTCAGCATATGCACAGTGTGCTTAGCCATTTGATAGCTGTTTGACAGGTGTTTATCTAACCTGCTCTTAAAAATCTCCAGTGATGGAGATTCCACAACCTGCCTACATAATTTATGCCAGTGCTTAACCACCTTGACAGGCAGTTTTTCCTAATGTCCATCCTAAGCCTCTCTTGCTGCAATTTAAGCCCATTGCTGCTTGTCCTATCCTCAGAAGTTAAGAAGAACAATTTTGGGTATTTACCCACGAAAGCGTATGCTCCTATACATCTGTTAGTCTATAACAGGGGTCGGCAACGTTCGGCACGTGGCTCGCCAGGGTAAGCACCCTGGTGGGCCGGGCCAGTTTTATTTACCTGCTGACGCGGCAGGTTCGGCCGATCACGGCCCCCACTGGCCGCGGTTCGCCGTCCTGGGCCAATGGGGGCGGCGAGAAGCGGCGCGGGTTGTCCAGCCTATCCCTTCCCACCTTATCTAGGGAGGGCCAGGGGAGGATGTCTCTGATCTGGCTGGAGCTGCTCCGGCAGGCTGGGCAGCACGGGCGCAACCTGTTCCAGCAGGCCAGACTGGGCGGCACGATCGCAGCATGTTCCAGCGGGCTGGGCCGGGCAGCGTGATCACAGCATGTTCCAGCGGGCTGGGCCGGGCAGCGTGATCGCAGCATGTTCCAGCGGGCTGGGCCTGGTGGCGCGGCTGCAGCCTGCTTTGGGTGGGGGCGGGGCTGAGTGGCATGGCTGCCGGCTGCCGTGCCCCGGAGCTGCAGCTGCTTCGGAGGCTCGGGGGAGAGCAGCATGGCCAGAAGCGGAGAGACTCTGGCCCCACCTCTTCCCTTCTGGCTGTGCTGCCTCTTTTTGCTCCCTCTGCTGCGGGGAGGGACTGTGTCCCACCTCTCCCTCTCTATACCCATTCATAAGCCAGCCCCCTTCTCTGGTGCTTCCCTTTTGTACTAAAAAAAAATTCAGCTTATGAACGAGTATATATGGTACTTCTCGTGTCTTGCCTACAACACTCTTGCTAGTGCATCCCAGAATGATGTTTGCTTTTTTTGCAACAGTGTTACATGTTCACTCATATTTATCTTGTGATCCACTATGACCCCCAGTTCCCTTTCTGTAGTACTCCTTCCTAGGCAATCATTTCCCATTTTGTGTGTGTGCAACTGATTGGTCTTTCCTAAGTGGAGTACTTTGCATTTGTCCTTCTGGAATTTCATCCTGTTTACCTCAGAGCATTTCTCCAGTTTGTCCAGACATTCTGAATTTTAATCCTGTCCTCCAAAGCATTTGCAACCCCTCCTAGCTGGGTATCGTCCGCAAACTTTATAAGCGTAGTCTCTATTCCATTATCTAAATCAGGGGTGGGCAAACTTTTTGGGCCGAGGGGCACTCCTGGGTGGGAAAATTGTAGGCAGGGCCGGGGCAGGGGGTTGGGGTGTGTGAGGGAATGCGGGGTATGGGAGGGGGTGCGGTGTACAGGAAGGGGCTCAGGGCAAGGGATTGGGGCAGAGGAGGGGTACGGGGTGTATGATGGAGTTCAGGGAAGGGGGTTGGGTGCAGGAGGGGTGCGGACTGCGGGTAGGGGGTTGGGGTTCAGGAGGGTCACGGGTGTGGCGGGGGCTCAGGGCAGGGGGTCGGGATGCAGGAGGGGTGCGGAGTGTATGAGGGGGATCAGGGCAGGGAGTTGGGGTGCAGGAGGGGTGCGGAGTGTATGAGGGGGATCAGGGCAGGGAGTTGGGGTGCAGGAGGGGTGCGAGGTGTGGGCAGGGAGTTGGGGGGTGGGGTGCAGGCGGGGTTTGGGCTCTGGCCAGGCACCACTTACCTAAAGTGGCTCCGGGGTGGCAGCAGCGCATACCGGGGCCAGGACAGGTTCCCTGCATGCCTGCCCTGGCCGCACGCCGTGCTGCTTCAGAAAGCGCAGCGGCCCCTGGAGGGGGGGAGGGGGGCTCCGCGTGTGCTGCCCTTGCCGTGCCTCCAGGTACCTCCCCCGAAACTCCCATTGGCCACGATTCCCTGTTCCCGGCCAATGGGAGCTGCGGGGGGTGGTGCCTGAAGGCAAGGGCAACGCACGGAGCCCTCTGCCCCCCTGCCTGGGGGCTGTAGGGAAGTGGTGCCAGCCGCTTCTGAGACTGGTGTGGGGCCCGCGGCGCCACAGGGGGCAATCCCGCGGGCCGGATCCAAAACCCTGAGGGGCCGGATCCGGCCTGTGGGCCGTAGTATGCCCACCCTGAACTGTTCAATATCTTCATTGATGATTTAGGATCCAGAACTGATCCCTGTGGGACCCCACTCAATATGCCCTTCCAGCTTGACTGTGAACCACTGATAACTACTCAGTGGGCACTCATCAAGGATATGCAACACGGTCTGAAGTTGACTGCATCTACATCGCAGGTCGTTAGAGAAATCCCATTTGAAGAGATTGACCGCACAATTGCCCTGTCCTGTTCTAAACCAGTTCAGGGATGACCACAAGTGCCTTGGCAGGTCAAAACCTTCTGGGCAGATGGTTTTTAACTTGTGGCTTGCGCTTGCATTGTGCAGAGGAAATATGCTAGAAACTGTCTTGGAAAAGCTCGGCTGCAGGCGTCATTGACTACGGTAGTCTGCCATGAGCTTCATATCATTCAGGATGTTGTCAATTTCTGAGAAGACCTGAGCTTGTTAACTGCAGCAGATATCATCAGCAAAGATAAACTTGCGTGAGAGTGTTGCTGGCAAGTCAATGATGTACACGTTAAATAGTATTGGTGAAGGAACTGAACCTTGAGAAAGACCATTAATCTGACACTTCCAGGAACTGCAGTGGTTGCCTAGGTGTACTCTGAACCACCTGTTTTGGAGGAAGAGATCTACTACTTTGACCACCCAATGCGGGGCAACTCGTGAGAGTTTACACAGGAGGCCTCTGTGCCAAACCGTGTCATAAGCGGCAGTCAATTCCAGGAAGACTGCTCCTATCTTTAGATTTTGTTAAAAATGATTTTAGAGAAAGATGGTCAAGGCCAAGATTTGATCACAGCTGTTGTGTCCTTTCCTGAATCCTGCCTGTTTAATCTCCAAGACATCATCCAGCTTTAAAGCGATTCCTTTGAGGATCAAACGCTCCAAACCCTTGAAACACTGTTTCACTTTGCAAAGGAAAGCCAACAAATAATTTTTTTAGGGGGAGGGGGGACACGAGTGGGGGTTGAAGAGAAAATACTACATGAAAATAGACACACCAGAAGTATCTGTTGGACTAATAAGTAGTTTAGGGCAAGAATTCATTAACATTGATCTAGAGTTAGGTTAGATTGAAACTTTTTTTTCCATTAGAACTTAAAGCAAAAAATGTTTGCTGGGTTTTTAAGGGTCAAGCTAGTTTCTGCATTTATTTGGTTAACACCGAGAAAAATATACAAGGAAGAGAAAAATATACAAGGAAAAGAACATCATGCAAAAATCTTTCTATGCTATATTAGGGAGCTGCGTGTATATTATGTGGAAAATTAATGTATTGTAATACAAACTTTCCAGCAGGTGGCAACCACTGCTTAGCTATCTTCTCGTTTCTTCTGCGGCTTGAGTGACACTTTCATATAGAAAATTGATTCAGTTATGGAGTTGGTGGTTGCTGCTTCATGGTTAAAGCTGAGTTGAGGTTTGCACTTTAATCAGGGATGTTCAACATCATTGTTATGTATGAGAAATATGCATATCTTGCCTATGTTATACAATTTTCAAATTGTGGAGAAATATGTTAACTAAAAAGTGTATTTTAAGAAGGAATATTGTTTAAATTTAGATGAAGAATGAACATGAAAACTGCCAAACTCTGTAAGTGATTGTGCTGTCATACTGTGTGCTGTTAAATGTTCTTCATTAAAACTTATTTCCAGTTCTGCATGTCTAAACTCTGCATTCCATATAATTAAAACTAGAGTTTTAAAATCAAAATGCAGTCACTGCATTTAAAGTAGATTTCCTAAGGAATAAAATCGTCTCAACCTTGAATAAGGGTTTTCAATATGGCTTCCAGCATAACATATTCCATCCTCTCCTAAAATTCCAGCTAGTTGCCCTTTCCAAGAAAACCTAGGGACCTGTCTTGATTGATAAAAAAGGGCACGTTTTTCAACCATGTTAGCTCAGTTGAGTTAGCTAAACATGACTGAAAAACCCCATTATGCTTCAGGCTAACACGTTTCTCTACTAGGCTAAAATACACCCAATTAACACAGCTTCAAACACAATTCTGATGTCTGACTCGGCTCATTTGCACAACTCAAGCAATTCAAAACAGCCAATTTCTGGCCACACTGGCCAGCTGATGTTTTCCCTGTTATGGGAAGCTTTCAGATGGCATAAAACCATCGGTTAGCTCCCATACCAATTTCCCTTCCCTCTGGGGTATAGAGAATGTATCGGGGAGGAAAAGGGACCACATGCAACCCGAGGGCAATAAACCACAGGTATGAGTTCAAGCAACTTCTTGTCAGACTAGCTCAGAATCAGAGTGTTGTTGCCATATCCCTCGCTACCTTTGCTCTCTTGCACTGAATGGAGCTCAGATGCAGGAGAAAATCTAACCTGCTGGGTCTTAAAATTATTAAAATAGCCGTATTGATCCCAGTGTGTTGACTGCCATAATGTTTGTTTACACTTAAAAAGACTATCCAGAAACCGGCATGCGCACCCAGGGGTGAGTCAGAATACAGGAAAGGACGTGCGTCTTGACATGCATAAAGAAATCTGATGGGTTTGATATTTTTGGTACAGCGGTGTTGAATAAACTGTAGAGGATTCAGGTCTTGTCCTGCTACTCAGCAGTATTACAAAGAAAATATATGTTGTTTAGGAGGTGGTCTGGCATGCTTCCTGCTTTTTACTACTGCCGTAAATCAGTGAACGTTTTCTTTCCAGCGGCTGCTTAGGAAACCCCTCTATCTCATCTCCACCTCCTTAGCTTTAATTCCCTTTCAAAAGGTGAGTATTGATAATCCATTCTTCAAACCTTGGTCGGCTGGATGCAATTTGCTGTAGATCCCATCAGTGTCACTTCTAGACTATGAAAGAATGGCACGAGGTGCTCCATTTTCCCATCCTCCCATACCCAGGGCTGAGTGTGGCTGATTTTGTTCTACTGAACACAGTTCTACTGAAACACACTTGTGATGTATCTTGTTGGCGTGCTTATTAAAATGAGTAGGACGCATGGTCGTTTTTAAAATAATAGATCTCTAACTTTTTTCTTTTTCAGCCAGAAAACCTTGCACAGAAGCTTCCAAACCTCGTGGAATTGTGAGTGTTGGAGTTTTGACCAACTTTATTATGCTAATCAGTGTCAAATTATTTAAAAAAAAAATGCTGTGATTGCATACACTTTTCCTTTTCAGTATAATGTGGTTTTTCCTCCTGGGTAATAAAATGAGGTACTTTGACTACTAGCTACATTCAGGCCCATGCTGAATTCCTTTCTGTGTCATAATTTCTTGTTCAGATTGTGTTAGGAGGGAATGTTGATTTCCTCCACCCCATGCGGTAAGAAAGGGGTGTGTACTGGTCTTCATACCAGGGCTGTGCACCTTGATCCAGCTGGGGGATTTGTTGTATTGTCCTTTTCAATTAGGTATAGCCCATTTGGGTAGTAGACGTATAATAGATTTTTTGAGCCCTACATTTGATGTAGTTCACCAAACAACCATCATGCAATAGAACTGAACTTTAAATATGCTTTCTCTCCTTACCTCCCATACTGCTTTATGACAGCTATGACCTGATCTTAATGGATGGTTTGGTAGTGCAATGTGTTTTTGAAGTACATACTGTAAATTCAAACTTAAAGGAAGCATGGGGTGTTTGAACACTATAAGTTATCTGCCTGAGCTTGTCTTCTCAATTTGGCTGTTAAAACCGCACCTTTCTAGGACTCGTGTCCACAACATAGTTTAACTGTTTTGTAGGTCATTGCGGTCTCCAGCTTGCTGAAGAGACAATCTTGCCTCATCTTGCCCTATATTTTTGGTTCACATACACTGGAACAACTTTCTTGTATTTGATATATTTAAGAGTGTTTGACATTTTGCCACAAGGCATCAAGAACTTTTAGTATTATCTGATAATGCCTTTAGAAGAGCAAGCCTAAAATTGCTTGGAGGAGGTTAATTTAAGAAGCAGCAAATAAGCAAAAAAAGTCTATTAATATATATTTACTTGATTTAGTTATCTCACGACCACCAAGCTTTGTTGTGCTACCATTATCCCATGTATTTGGTATGTAGGTGATTGCAATTGTTCTGCCGCTTCTATAGTTCAAGTAACACAATTTAAATTGTTAGCTGAGATAATAATTGCTTTGGGGCTAGAGCAGAAAATGAAGTAAAAAGAAACAATAAAATATACAGATTTTATTTTAAAAAGAATAATTTGCCAATAGGTTCATATTTAAAATGCTGATTTGTTACTGTAAATGTACCTCCTTTACTTTAGAGCAGTGTTTCCTATACTCTTGAAAGCTGAGCTCCCCTTCAGGAAAATGAAATGGAATATATCCCCCTTGCAATATCACCATGTGTTTTTAAAGATCTACTCATCTTAGTGTAATTACTTTCTATGCTTCCCACCGGGGGCGCACCCCTCACACAGAGAAACTTTTTTTTGGTGTAGAGCTTTGTAATGATACTTCTGCTTGCTTATGTGCTTTGAGCAGTGAAATACTTTCAGTGTCAACATTAATGATCATATTTACCATCCACTGAAATGAGTGGGAGAGTTCACACTTTGGAGCTATTGTTTCAGGCTGTCTTCAAACACAGGCAGACATCTCTGCATAAGTTGCACATGGTTTCCATTGTGAAAGTATTCTTCACAACCACAAGCACGAAGGACATACTTTTAAAAAACAGAAAACTCAGACTCTGCAAAACAATTGAAAAGTCTGTATCCTCACTTCACCAGTTAGATCTTCCCATCTTCCCAGAGGGACACAACCCTGCTTTTGGGAAACATTGTTTCACAGTATAATGGAAAAATTGCTTGTTCAAATCTTTTACACGCATGCTTAAATCATCAGAGTACTCATTATCTTTTGAGAATAGACAAGGTAACTCTATTGTCAGGTATTGATTGCTTGCCTACAAACTTTATATAGTCTTTCTGTTTTCAAGCAGAACTTTATAGTTTAAAAGATATGGATTAAGCTCTTCTCAAATTGTAGTAATTTTAGGTGTTCACCACCAGGGAGCCCTAAATGCACTTTAAAATAGCTACTGAAACTTGTCTGGACTTGTCACTGTATTTACTGGTTGGAAATTGCTTTTGTAAAATTTAATTTAGTACTTTACATTTAAAAAAAAATCTCATTATCATGACAAGTAGCTTCTGCATGCTTATGTAAGTGTACATAGTTGATTTATTTGTTTGGTTTTTTCCTGTACACAGCAGGAGAGGACCTATGGCAGAATTTAGTGCAATCTGGTGACTCCTGATTTATTTTTTCTACCTGAATATTTTGTTGTTATGAAGAAATATTGCATACAACAGCTTGAAATAAAACAGTTGCGAGTACAATGATCATGTGCATCACATTTGAGTATTGTAATAATCATCAGCTAAGACATTCTTGACCTTAATTTCTGTTCATGATTTAAATAGGTTATAAGTGAAACCTTAGAATATGTTAGTGTTGTACAATTTACTGTCATGCTCAGAAAGAGAAATGTCTGTGAAGGTTTTTTTTCTCTTCCAATTTCAGATTGAACATTTTGCCAACTGATTATCTAACCAAAGTCCTTGAGGGTAACAGGTGTCGTTGTTTGTGCTTTTTCCCCCCAGGTACCTTCATTCAAATAACATAGTTGTTGTACCTGAAGGTAAGTGCCCTACTAGCTTCAAAATAAGTGGCAGAAACTATCAAATATTTTATTTTATTCAGTAAAAAGGCCTGTTTTCCTTGTGTTCCCATGAAATTCTAAAGATATCCACAGAAATACACCTCTGTAGTCCTTAGAATGTTGATATCCTTGCTTGTACTATGTTAAACTATTTTATTAAACTTTCAGATGCATCTACATGTTGTTCGCTCTAGTTCCAATTACAGGAAGTGAAAAGACTAAATGGCACTTATCAATAAAACAACTCTCCAGGATCATTCCTGCTCGCTAAGCCAATTATTACCTAAAATACTTTCATTTTACTTGGTCATGATTGGTAGGTTTAAACCTAAAGCATCAATAATTGCATTGATCTCTCTATTCCTTTCATTTTATTGTGGCGCAAACATGTCCTACCTTCAGAAAAGAAAACTTTAAATTCCCAGTCTGGGGTGAGTAAATCAGATAAAGGTGATGGCAAAGAAAAGTAAAAAGTAATTTCATGGGAGAAGAATCATGGTTGGAATAATATCAAAATCTATGGCAGGGATAGGCAACCTTTCAGAAGTGGTGTGCCGAGTCTTCATTTATTCACTTTAACTTAAGGTTTCGCGTGCCGGTAATACATTTTAATGTTTTTTTAGAAGGGGTCTCTCTCTAAGAGTATATTGTATAACTAAACTATTGTTGTATGTAAAGTAAACAAGGTTGTCAAAATGTTTAAGAAGCTTCATTTAAAATTAAATTAAAATGCTGATCTTACGCCGCCAGCCTGCTCAGCCCGCTGGGGGGGGGGGAGTTTCAGGGCAGAGGGCTGGGTGTTGGGGGGGGGGGGAACTCGAGGTCAGGGCAGAAGGCTGGGTGTGGGGGGGGTTCAGGGCAGAGGGCTGGGTGTTGGCGGGGACTTGATGTCAGGGCAGAGGACTTGGGGGTGTGGAGGTGCAGGGCACAAAGGTGGGGGTGGGTTCAGGGCAGAAGGCTGGGTGTTGGGGGCAACTCGAGGTCACGGCAGAGGGCTGGGGTGTGTGTGGGGGGTGCAGGGCAGAGGGATGGGGCTGTGGGGGTGCAGGGCAGAGGGATGGGTGTGTGTTGGGGTGGGGAGGTGCAGGGCAGAAGGCTGGGGTGCTCGGCTCATGGGGGTGCTCCTAGCCCCCTGCCCTGAGCGGCTCATGGCAGGGGGCTGGGAGGGATATGCCCTGTTCCACCCTCTTCCCCCAAGCCCATCCCTACCTCTCTCTGCCTGCTCTACGGAGCAGCGTGCACGCTGCTGCTCGGCTCCGCTCCTCTGGGGGGCGGAGGAGGAGGGGCCGGAATGCACCACGTTGTGCAAAGAAGCGGGGGAGGAGGGAAGCTTGGCTGCCGCAGGACCAAGCTTCTGTCTCCTGCCCCCGTAGGGGAGAGTGGTGGGCGGGGGGCCGGGACTCCCTCCCCACCGCTCTCCCTTGCAGGGGCAGGAGGCAGAAGCTTGATCCTGCGGCAGCCAAGCTTCCCCCTCCCCCGTTTCTTCCCACAGCGTGGTGCATTCCGGTCCCTCCGCCCCTCCTCCTCCCTCCTCTCAGTGGGCAGCAGCGTGCCGCTCAGAATCAGCTTGTGTGCCGTGTTTGGCACGCGTGCCATAGGTTGCCAACCCCTGATCTATGGTCTCTTATGTGTCATTTATTTTTTTTTCATATTTCTATACCCCCAATACTGCTTGTTATCAATAGAAGCGCTTACAAATACTTAACTCCCATGACATTCAGTTATGAGACCAATGGTTTTAATACCTCACAGTCTGCTCAGATATAGGAATTAGATATTGAGGCCTTCTATCATCTCATAGTCCTATTAAGGTTTTAACATTACTCCTGGGTCACATTCATTTTTTTTGTCTCTATTCTCTCACTAGCTATTGGCTCCTTGGTTAAACTGCAGTTTCTGGACCTGAGTGACAATGCTCTTGAAATTGTGTGCCCTGAGATCGGCCGCCTGAGGTCTTTACGTCATCTTCGATTGGCCAACAACCAACTGAAATACTTACCTGCAGGTGAGGGGTTCAGAGCAGTGACAAATGGATCTGGCTTAAAATTAAATTTGTGCATGTATTTACAATGTGCACTTCGATTCTGCGATTTGAAAAAAAGGCTGATGCAAGTAAATTTTAGAGCAGAATGGGCAGGGGAACTGTTATCCTCAGTTTTATATAGTGCCAAACATACTCTGTGTTTAACAAATAAAAAGTGTAATTTTCCCAGTAGCATGCTATTTCTGATGGTGGACTTCGGATAGAAAAATGTCTGAAGGATTCTTTTTTCATATGGATCTTCTATGATGTTTTTTGCTATTGTATCAATAATATTTCAAGCTTTTTGAAGGAGACATAAAATGCCAACAACAAACTTCACATTGACAAAATGACCTTAATTCCTGTTTTACAGAATTTAAAGGATTCAATTCTTCTCTTACTCTTATGTTGCAACTCTCCCAAGTCTATGGTCCCTAAAGAGACACTACTCCTGTAGCTTTGCCTGTAGTTTATTTACCTCACTGTGGCAATAGATGTGGCAATTTTGGTCTAACTACTTAATTAAAAAAAGCAAGTATTGTCCAAAAGAAATCTGACACACCATTAGAAAAAGATTGACCCTTGGCGGTTTTTCAATGGCTTTCTTTTGTTTCTTGCTTATCAAAGCATTTAAAAGTAACTTTCCCCAAAATGAAGCTGTTTTCTTGTCAGGTTGTTTTTTAAAACCTTGCTTTGTTTTTTACTGTGTTTTGATCTGCGCAGAAGATAGCGTCTAAGGTCAGCATTTCAAAAAATGCTTTACTTAATCTAACAGGATTAGCTTTTGGCTGGAATTTTAACTAAATTTTGAACATGTCCTTCATATGTTTGCAAAACACAAATTTTGCATTCTTTAGGAAGATGCTATAACTGTTTGTTTGTTTCTTAAAGCTTTGAGCACAGAAATTGAGCTGTTCTTTTGCCTCTGTTTTTTCAACTGTAATAACGTAAGCTTTACAGACTAATGCAAAAAGTGGTGGCAATTAGAAATTATAAATGTACACAACTCTGTATGTAATGAAATTACATAAACCTGTAAACATTATGACACAAAGCAAGTAAAATTTTCATCAGCTTTCAGATAGATGCTTCTTTCTTTTGAGTTTGCATGAGTATGCTTGTGTTCCTTATAGATAACTTACCTTGTGGTGTCATACCATGAAAGAAAGATTTGTTCAAAGAAAAACTGACATTTCCTGCAAAACTTCACACACAAACTTAAAAAGGTTCCAAAAAAGGAGACTTTGAAAACGATAATTTACATTACTGAAGGGTTGATTGTGTCTACCACGTTTGATTAGGAACTAGCGTTACTGTGTAGGCAAGCTGCATTTATTTCCTTGTGAATTATATGAAATTTTGGATGTTAAGCTTCCTTATTTTGTGCACTCAAAGCCTTGGGTGCATGAAAATTTCAGATGCACAGTAGCCTGTTTGTATGCCAGAGGATCCAGCAGCATTTAGGTGTTGTGGTGCTGATGTAGGGTCTATGTATATAAACAGCTTAATGCTACTCTTCCTAACCACTTCCTTTTCAAAATGCTGTCTGTATGGCTGAACGATATGCAGCTTGTGCATCATCAGTCTGAGCAAAATGAATCTTTCATTTCTGTGAAGTGTTAGCTCTGCTACTCTATTGTATTGAATGTTTCCTGCCCATAATGCTTCCTGGAGGGGGACTTCATAAGTACATTTGAATAGCTTTTGTCTTGTCAGTACAAAAGATAGTGAACATTTTTATTCACAGAACTCTTCAAGGAGGATTAATTAATGAAATGTTGGATTTTTAAAACCTGGAGGAAATAAGTTAAGGATTCTAAGGGAGATTGACATCATGAAGTTTTGATAAATAGCTTGAAATGGTCTAGTCCAGGGATTGGCAACGTTTGGCACGCGGCTCGCCAGGGTAAGCACCCTGGTGGGCCAGGCCAGTTTATTTACCTGCTGACGCGGCAGGTTCGGCCGATCGCGGGCCCCACTGGCCGCGGTTCGCCGTCCCGGGCCAATGGGGGCGGCGAGAAGCTGCGGCCAGCACGTTCCTCACCCACGCTGCTTCCTGCCGTCGTTGGCCCGGGACAGTGAACCGCAGCCAGTGGGGGCCGCAATCGGCCGAACCTGCCGTGTCAGCAGGTAAATTAAGTGGCCCGGCCCACCAGGATGCTTATCCTGGCGAGCCGCGTGCCAAACGTTGCCGACCTCTGGTCTAGTCTCTTTTAGTTACGTTGGGGTACAGGTACCATGTGAACCTCATTGTGAGCTGTTGTACAGTATGCATGCTGGAAAGCTAGCAGATTTAATAAAATGGATGAAACTGAGGTCTAACTTCATGGTAGCATAAAATGTTTTTCTTGTTTTAATATTTTGTGCCAACTACCTCTCTTTATCTGGATTGTACACTGCTGCTAGGCAAGGACAGCTGCTTCTTCCCTCCTTTTGGTAATCAGAGGGTGTTACAGAATAACCATCCAAATTACCTACTTGGTAGAACTGAAAAATCTGTGACTTAAAATACAGCTTGTTAGAAAAAACGAAATGGCTTGCAAGTGCATGAGACGGTAAATTGTTAGTCACCTATCAGCCCTGGTGCCCTTTTTTTTTTTTTTTTTTTAAACTCCTGGCTTAGTCCCAAGTAAAATGGATTTGCTTGCCATTTGAACATATCACACAAGCACCACTGTAGTAAAGACTATGACTGGAATAGCAAAAAGCATTGTAGGTCACAATGGAAGATCCAAATAAGTCAGCAAGCAGTGATCAGCCATTCTGTAACCGGACAGGCTAACCTATAGCTTAATGTTTCTACATGGGGAAAAAAGTGTATTTAAGAACTTTTGGCCTGACCTTCCAAGTACTAAGTGCCCTCAACACCTAATAAAGTTGTGAGCACCTAGTGGAATGGAGTCCTATGCTCAGTAATATTCTTAATGAACTTGATGATATTCAGACAGTTTTAATTGTGACTTCAAGACAATGTGACTGTAATAACATGTGGGTGATCAAACATTTACAGAAATATTCCAGCACACTTAATGTTTTTGAGCTGAACTACGTCCTCTTCCTTGCTTGTAGCTGATTAGGAGGTGTAGCAAACATTAAGATTAATCCAAATCACAATAAACAGTTGGATCACTATCGTTTTTAAATACTGCTTTCCCGGTGTTGCCCTCATCAAACACTAGAAGTTAGCTTTAGACTTGTCTTACAAAACACAGAAATAGCTTTATTTAAAAAAAAACTTTCAGAGAAAAGATGAGCTTTATGGGGGCATGGACTGTGTTCCTCGTATTTGGAAAGCATCTAGCCCATTTTGGCATTACCATAATATACATAATCTTCCTTTGATGCTTATTAAAGATGACAGAGTCAGTGTCATCCAGTGATAAGATGATTTGGTTTGGCCTCAAGGCACCTTGGTTAAATTCAGACTCAGCCATTAAATCAATGTGACCTCCTTTTATTCTTCTTTAAAATGTTATAAAACCTTATTTACCCCACAAATGAAGTGGTAGTGCTGATGACAAAATATACCCAACGTATAAATAACAAAAGTGCTCAGTTTTGACTGAGGCGGGGGGCTGGGAAATTGTCCAGAATAAACATACAAACCTTCATAATATCTTGCAATAAAATTGGTTAGAAGGAAAATGTTTTATAAAAGCCTCTTCAAGTAAGTTTTTGAATGTACTGCTGTTAGGGTTAGTGACTAGATGGGCATCTGCACGTGAAATGGCAGCCATCAGTATCTGGATCCTACTTCCACCACAGCCATCTTGACAAAGGCAGCACTGCTTCAAAGAATCACTGATGCTGATAAGCAATAAGAAATAAATGTATTGTGAGGCATAAGGTTTGCTAAGTTCTTGGAGCTCTTTTCTGATGAATGTTCAAATCCATTTTATTTAATAAAGTGTAAATTATGAAGTTTTAAGGTTTAATAACCTGTCTTGCTTGGTATTTGTACACAATATTATTAAATATCAAGTACATATCTCTGATACTTACAATTAACTGTACCAGTTTATCTCCTAAATTCTTGAGGGTTGTGGGGGGGTAAAACTGACTCCCAAAATGGATTATCTCTTTTGATGGGCAGTGCTGATTCTTCATATAGCTAAGAAAATCATATCCTCTTGATGACGCTGCTTCTCGGCGGCATTTCGGCGGCAACGCTTCTTGACGTTGCCGCTTTTCGGCGGCATTTTGGTGCATGCTTCTCCACCGGCCAGTACGTGGGCGCTCATAGATGCTCCGGCGGGTGCCATCGCGCCCGTGGGCACCACGTTGGGGACCACTCCTCTAAAGCACTGGTTCCCAAACTTGTTCCGCCGCTTGTGCAGGGAAAGCCCCTGGCGGGCCGGGCCGGTTTGTTTACCTGCCGCGTCCGCAGGTCCGGCCGATCGCGGCTCCCAGTGGCTGTGGTTCGCTGCTCCAGGCCAATGGGAGCAGCGAACCGCGGCCAGTGGGAGCCGTGATCGGTCGAACCTGCGGACGCGGCAGGTAAACAAACCGGCCCGGCCCGCCAGGGGCTTTCCCTGCACAAGCGACGGAACAAGTTTGGGAACCACTGCTCTAAAGTAGCTTTGGAAGTGAGTTTGTACACTGATTTTTTGCATACCCTAATGCTTGCTGTTGTGCATATCCTAACTTGTACTCTGTTTAGAGATTTCTTATTCTCATTTCAAAGTTTTGTTTTGCAAGTTCTAGTTCAGAATTGTTTCTCTTAGCTGTAGATTTTCCACTATTAGTGCCTGTTGCAATTATACTATAATTTTTCTGTGCAGATCTTCTTCTAGTTCTAAACAGTTACTTAGTTTGTAATAAGGCTTAGCTTCAGTTTCTGATTCACAATTACGTACAGGATTCTTTAATGCTTTTTTTTTAATTTTAAGCTTAATATCTACTGTTTTTAGTGGCCTTTTCCACATAAGAAGTATTGCATCATATCACTTGTTCCACGTGAATTCCTTTGCAAACTGTTGAATAGATATTTTGTCCAGACTTAAATTTAGGTCAAGGGTATTTTTGATGTGTGATCCATTGCTGTAGACAGGGCTACTGTTATGATTCAGCTTGATTTCAAATCATAAGGTTTTGAGGATAAAGTGTTGTTTCCATTTTTCGGGGTTAAATTTTGGTTGCACTGAAATCAACAAATCCAGGTTTTGGCACTGGATGTCGTTAAAATGAGGGTGTGTTAATTGGCTCACTGTAGTTACAGTTAAGGCTTCATGTATGACAAGACAGGTGTTTTTATTGCGTGTTACTTGAGATACATGTTGCTTGTTAGATGCAAGTTGTAGTATCTTGCTCTGACTTAATTAAAAATAAGGTTATGTTTATTCAGCAAACATTATAGTTAATTATAGATTTAGTAAATGAAAAGCTTAATGTTTTGCCAAGTTTTGAAGGAAAGTGAAGTAATTAAACAAAGAGTTGTGCATGGTTTATGCTCCCAACCCATGTTTTGGCAAAGTTCCCTCTCAATGAATGTGTGCATTGCTTTTTAAAAAACATTTAAGAACAAATTAGCAAATACTGTACCTTTGGTTGGAGCAAATCAAGTTTCCCTGGTCATATTTAGCTTTTCATACTTTGATTAACAATAAGAGTTGGGCCCTTAGTCAGGGGAAAAAGTATGTGGTCTGGTAATATAACTTTTTTTACCCAAATGAATGGTACAGATAGCAGTTTCTTCATCTGATTCATAAAGAGAAATTGTGGCTTGATGATGGTTTAGCAACACATGATGTGGTTGAAGAAAGGTGCAGAACTCTTTGCAATAGTCAAATGCAGGTTTTGCAGATGCCCTTCCTTTTCTATATAAGGCAATATCATGTGGTTTCCATCTCAAATTGATATTTCTTTGCTGTCTTTAGAGACTTCTGCCTCTCTTGTCCCCTAGCTGCCATTTTACTTCCTCTCTGTTAAACCAAAAGGAAATGGTATTTATCTGCCTCTGGCATTTCTGAAGTACATACTGCCATAAAATTTAACTGCCTTGGTACCATGTATTGGATCCAGGCTGGATTCTGAAATTCACCCATTGTTTTCCCCGCCCCCTTGATATTTTCAAGGCAAATTATTTAAAAGTAAAATAAAGTCAATTTAAACATTAAAATATAATTATATAGATGTAAAACTTTTTCTTCTTCAAAGTACTTTACAAAGATGAATTGATCCTAAGATCATCTGTGTGAAGTCGATAAGGGAGTGTGTTAACCTCATTTTACAGCTGGAGAAGCAGAATTTAATGTAAGTGATTTGCTGTAGGCTATAGAGATGATCAGTGTTAGAGACAGGATTAGAACTTGGGTGTTCCTGGCTCCCAGTCCCTCTGCTACGAATACACCTTTTTGAAGTTTATTGTATTAAATATTGGAAGAGATGTCTGTCTTCTCTGTATTGAAAGTGCAATATGTAGATTCAGGTGCTTAACTGATGGTTTGTATGTAAAATATTTTTTTGCATGTCACCCTGATATATATATATGCTAACTTTTCTGGAATAAAGTGTATAATTTGGTTTAAAAATGTGAAATGAGTAATGGGAAGCCTCAGTATAGCAATAAGATGAATAAAATGTTTTTCATTTGAAACTACTCACTTTTGCAGAAGGCTAAATAGGGGGTGAAGATTAATTTCAAAACAACAATGTCCAGATAACCATCTGAGGACCTCACCCCATATAAATAGACTCCTGTGGTAACAGATCAGAAGAGTTCAGCCACCCCCCTTCCACCATTAAAAATATAAATCAAGGTGTAACTTTTGATCACCACTGTGCATTTATAAAATAATCCTAGGAATGTTACCACTTGATTACCACCAAGTCTGTTTTGCTTAGCAGTTTAAGTGAAGTTTTAAGACTGGAAAATTACATATTTGTCCCTTTTTTCTCATTTTGTAAGTTGCCATTTGTATAATATATGTATTTAGAATTCATACAGATGACATTCTGAAATACTTCTCAGTATTTTTCTACTCAAGAAGTCTTGAATGCCCTACTTAGTATTTCTGAGCAGAGCTCAATATTAGGTATTTCAATAAATCTCCATGAAGGAGTAGTGCTTAAATAGCTTCTTTTCCTTTCCTCTCTGCAAAAGAAATAGTTTTTCACTGCTTAGAAGAGTATGACATGCCAACATTCTATTCTCATTCTAGAACTTGGAATTAAAATATACAATCTGCCTAATTTTTTGAATTAATTTTCAGTATCTTGATTTAGACTTGCAAGGAAGAATCTGTGTTATAAGTCTTGAAGTTTTCTCCTTATTTTCACTATTCTTCAGTGCTGCTTCTTATTAGGTTGAATTACTTTGGTGCCTCTTATTAAAGATTAAATATCTTATAATGATCCTGGCTTTAAATGCAAAGCACAAACTGGACCCTTTTCTGTTTCAGAGTTGGCATAGACTTAGTCCACTCTGGTTTCCTAATTTTAGTAACATATAAAAATATGCACGAGGGGGCAGGTTTGGTATGTCATCCAGCAGTGTGGTGTTTGTAAGGGTACCTCTATACTTACCTCTGGGTCCGGTGGTAAGCAATCTATCTTCTGGGATCGATTTATCGCGTCTTGTCTAGATCTATCGCGTCTTCAGTTATTCACGTAGCTGAAGTTGCGTATCTTAGTTCGAAGTGGGGGGTTAGTGTGGACCAGCCCTTAGTAACTGAACTTGTGGGCATTTGAGGAAAACATAGGTTAGGTTGCTCAAGCATTGCACTTTGCAAGTACATAACTATTTAAAGGAGCACTGTCCCCTAAATAAAGTCAGGCATAATTGTTTTTTTTAACACAAAATATATTGTTTCTATTAAAGTAGATTAGCATTTAATTTTATATTTGTGTTCTCCTCAGTTAACACACTGTCTGTAAAATGCTTGTTCTGTTTAGTAAGTTTAATTTCCAGCCAAACTATATTTACCATATAAAACTGAAAGTCAACCCAACAGGGTTTTATATTTTTTTTCCCTGTAGGCTCTTTCCTGCAGAAATGGAACCTTCATTTGATATTTAAAGTTATCCATGAAATGTATATGAAGAGTTACTGACAATTCCACTGATTTCTATGAATGCAAGGAAAAGCTTAAATGGTTGTGGCACAGATTTTGGGCAATCAATTATATATACCTATTGCCTTCAAAGCTTTAGAATCTGGACTCAGTAGTGATTGTCAGGATGGTGATATTTTCAAGGGGCCTCTTAAACACTACTTTGAAAAAACTCAAACAGCTGTGGTGCCACTTTGTTCACTTAGTTTTTGCTTCCATAAAAATTGGGGGGGGGGATACAGCTGAAATTTTTAGGACTCTGATATTAATGTCAGTGGGAGTTTGGCACCTGCTCTTTGTGTCTTTGAAAAATCTCTTATAATGCAAAAAGTTCACAAATCTAATTCAACCCATTATTTTGAAAACCTCATTCTTAAATGACTTTTCTCCAAGTAATTCCGCCTGAAAAGCATAAGAATCACAAAGGAAAAAAATTAAGGTTGCTCTGTTTTAGTTTAACATTTTCCTCAAATGCTGAAATTTAGGAAGTAATTAAGGTCAATAACTACACTTCTATTTTTCTAGCTTCTCTAATATAATACTAATCCACTCTTATATATAGCTGTTGTTATTTTATGATGCATTGTTAAAACCTAAGGTTTCATAAACTACAAGGCAGACTTGACTCCAAGATACGTACAAGAAGGACATATGTTAAAAGGATCCTATTTTAAAGAGATACTTTTGGTTTTGGGTTTGTTGGAAGAAAAAAGAACAACTTCTTACATGTCTCCTTGTATAAATTTTATCTCGGACATCAAGCAGGAATGAGATGTGTTAAGTTTTTTTCCATCTTAAGAAATCCGAAAGGAGAACCATCTCTTAAAAGGAGTTATACTTGAAATGCAAAATGGCAGGTGGGTGCTTACTATGGAAAGAATTTTGTCTTACAGAACTAAACAAAGCAGAAAGCAATAGTTTGTACCAGTGAGCTTTTGTGTAAAGCCCAACAGTCGTGACAAGTATTTTATAAATTAATACTGAGAAGCTGTATGAATTTTTGCAGTAATCTATTTTTCTCATGGATTTTCTCTTTGAGTTAAACTCTTAATAAAACTACTGACACTTCTGACAGACTGTGAATTTAAATGATGGATAGGGAAGTGAAGACAAAAGACAAATAAGTGCCAGTAAATTCCTGGAAATTTAACTTGAAACTAAAGCCTTTCTGTGTAGACTCTGACCTGTACAGTGTGTCAAAATGAGTCATCTCTGTGTGCAGAGAAGTGCACTATTCTCCGTCTGCTTACTGCTTTTTATGGTTATTTTCTTTCCACAGTTCTGTGCCACTTCCTGCCTGTTGAGGAGCTTTTGAAAGCCTCTTTGTTAGTGGCATAGAGTATTTCTTAGTGCACAACAAAAGGTTCATAATGCCACTGTACACTGATAACAAAAATAGTAATACTAGGATATAATCTGCAGTGATTTAGCTATATTTTTTCTAAATTAAAATGTTTATCTAGAGTGTACATTTTTATTCCAACAATTTTCTCAGGTTTCTGTAGGGCTTAATGGAGCTAAAACATCATTACCAACATGTAGAACAGAGAATATATAAAACCCAAACCTGTCTCTCTCTCTCTTAGTAGAAACTTTTGAGATTCCTAGTTTTCAGGTTAATTACTATGAGGCTGCATAGCAGATTTGCAAAAATCCATCTGTTAAATGTTTTTGTTTTCTGTTTGATTTCAGGTTTACTGAATTACATGAATAAAGAAAATATCTAAAGTAATTAGAAAAAGCTATCATAATTTTTAAAATCATAATTTTAACACGTTTGAAATAGTTTTGTGTCCAGTTTTAAAAAATCTTAATAGAATTTGCTGTTCCAATAGTATTTAAACAAAAAGCACTTAGCTTTTAAGTAACTAGTAATTCAAAATTTTAAAACTATATAAATAAGGGGTTGTAGAACACATTGTACTAGTGTAGCCAACAAAGTGTAATATACTTAGATTTCTACAGTACATCTCATTCCAAATGTCACTTGGCTTTACAAACGGTGCATAGCAGTAATTTAATCTGCCAGTGAAGACTACTTTAAGATCTATCTAGAAAGTTGTTCCTGTACAAATTTGAGCTGCAATTAAATTTGCGGGTATGTATCAGTAACTTACAGGCTAAAAATCTTGCGAGAACATTATAGTTAACATATTAACTATAATATGGAAACCCAGGAAATTGAGTCAAGACTAAATTGAAATATGAAAATGCATTGTCACCTAAATAACCTTAACTCTGCCCCGTAAATGACATTAACCTCCAATCTTCCCTTCTCTGTTTCTATTGTACTTTTTTCATAAAATATTATTTTTGGATCAAGCACTTTGCTGAGAGCTTTAAGTAGTACACAGCCTAGGTATGCTGACGTGTTAAAACTGGAAAAACTGCTGCCCTTGTTCAGCATGTAGGTACTGTATCAAAAACGTCACTCACATTTTCATCTGTTTTATAACTGATTTCATAGATGTCTCTGATACTAAGTAATAGTACTTCATTCTAAACATTGCTCTTTTCATGCAAGTGCTATAATTTTAATGGTTTAGGCCTAGGAGTTTTGTGTATATATAGATATACTTGGCCAGTATCTAATAATACTTATAAAACTGTTGACCAGAGAATCTTAATGAAGGCTGGGAATGACCAACTTCAATATGGTGTTTTGTCTAATCAGGAATTTTTTAAATGATTTTTTTCATGGTCTTCCTTATTGTCATAAAGAAGGCCAGAGTTAGAACAATCATCCAGCTTAACAATGTTTTTCTTTGGTAATTGACTTAGTTTTTAAAAAACCTTTGATTTAGGAATTTCTCAGTGATAAGTGGCGTAGTGGATGGAATTATAGATTCATAGATTCCAAGGCCAGAAGGAACCATTGTGATCACTTGGTCTGATCTCCTGTATAATACAGGCTTCCCCCCATATTCCTAGAGCATATCTTATTTCCAGTCTGAATTTGTCTAGATTCAACTTCCAGTCATTTGATCATGTTATAGTTTTTTCTGCTAGATTGAAGAGCTCATTATTAAATATTTGTTCACTGTGTAGATACTTGTAGACTGCAATCAGGTCACCCCTTAACATTGTCTTTGTTAAGCTAAATAGACAGGTTCAAGCAACTCAGTCGTTACAAGGCATGGCTTCTAAACCTGTAATCATTTTTCTGACTCTCTTCTGAACCCTCTCCAATTTATCAGCATCCTTCTTGAATCATTATTGTCCATTGCCCAAGATTAGACGCGATAAATCGATCCCCGAGAGGTCGATTTCTACCCGCCGATTCAGGCGGGTAGTGTAGACCTAGCCTGAGAGGTGTAAGGCTTATGCCAGTGTAATCAGGTCGACATGTAGACGCTGTGTCCCTTACATTGACTTTCTTGTCAATTTCAGGGCAGGAGAAATTGAGAAGAAACCCCCAGGCTCCCCTGGAGAGCTGGGCAAGAGCCGGCTCACAGCTGGGAGCCAGGGTGAGACGCCTGAGAGGCCCCGTTCCGGGGGTGGGGAAAAGAAGCCCTGGGTGGCTTCCCTGCAGCTCCCGGGTGGGAGCCAGGGGGAAACCACCAGGGGCTTCTTGGCCCCCTTGCCTGCTCCCCACCAGGAGCCGGGATGTCTTGTCAGTTTCACAGTTTGCAGCCATGAAATTGACTATGCTTCCGGGCTCCCAGAGGGGAGCAGACCAGGAGGCCAAGAAGCCCCAGGTGGCTTCCTTGCTCTCAGCGGAGAACAGAGCGGGAGGGCAACCCACTGGGAACCTGTGGAGCAGCCACGCTCCCAAAGGGAGCTGCCAGCAGAGCTGAGAAACCGGGCTCTCAGCTCCTCATACTCCCCTTCGTAGGTCAGTCGAAGTGCTCCTGGTGAGGATGTACACATTGACCAAGGAGGGTAGTGTGGACATGTACCACTGCAGTAATTACTGCTATAAGTCTACCGAATATAGGTTGACTTACCTTTCTAGTGTAGATATAGCCTTAGACTGGGGTGAAGTTGGCAAGAACACTGGGAACACCTAAACTCAGCACATGGAACTGAGGCTGGGAGGGGGAGGAGAAGAGCCACCCAGTTAACATCTGTGGAGCTGTTAAGCATTGCATGCTCCTGGCTTTGTAGGACTCCACTTGTGGATGTTAAACTTCACAGGAGTGTGCAGACTTTCTGAGCTGTGCATGTTCCTCTGGGCCAGGATCTCTCCACCTGTGTGACTGTTAATATCCTCAAAGTGAATCCCCAGTAGGCCAGGGCATCATGCCAGGATGAGGAAGTTTGCGTTCTTCTTCAATCTTTTTAAAATACTGCGGGGGAGTGCTGCTTTACTGGGAGAAGGGCTTCATAAGGTCTTTGTATTACAAATTCTATTCTAACTAGGTTATTATACCAAATCCATCTCCATAGTTTCTAGGCATCCAACAAAATCACTTGCTGTTTTTTCTCTGCCTTTTACATGCTTCTGTTCCCCTTTCTTGGCTATTGGGCATTCCACCTGAGACTTACTCATTTTTCCTCCTCCCTGCATTCCCCTGGATCCCTACTGTTCCACTGATGTGAACCTTTCAAGGTGATTTTTGGAAAGTGTATATCAGGGATTGGCAACCTTTGGCACGCAGCACGCCAGGGTAAGCACCCTGGCGGGCTGGGCCGGTTTGTTTACCTGACGCGTCTGCAGGTTCGGCCAATTGCGGCTCCCACCGGCTGCGGTTCATCTCTCCAGGCCAATGGGGGCAACGGGAAGTGGCGGCCAGCACATCCCTTGGCCCGCGCTGCTTCCCGCAGTCCTCATTGGCCTGGAGCAGCGAACCGCGGCCAGTGGGAGCTGCAATCAGCCAAAATCTGCGGATGCGGCAGGTAAACAAACCGGCCCAGCCCGCCAGGGTGCGTACCCTGTCACGCGGCTCGCCAAAGGTTGCCGATCCCTGGTATATATTATTCTTTGTAATGTAAAGTACACATGCCTGAGTATGGAGTCTTGCCTGAGGAGGTGGCTTACCCTGTTGGAGCTCCTATGTCCTTTTGGAGTAGAGCCCCTGCTTTGGAAAAGCTTAGCTCTCAACAAGGCAAAAGGCTTCCTCAGATGCGGACTAACCAAGGCCTTAAGGAACTAGGCTCCCTCTACTTACTGTTAAGAGTAATGCAGGGCCACATTTTGCTTCCTGCCTCCCTTTTTGGTTCTGTTATCTTTGACCTGTTGGGTCACTGCAGGCCTCAGCTCTCCAATGCCCCGGAGTCTTGCTCCTGTGGAGCAAGTTTTTCCCCTTGTCTGTGGAGAGTGTTTTGCAGACATATTGGGACACTGTAACTGAGATGTTAATCTGAGGATTTCAGAGCTCACCAGGATGAGAACTGTTGAAGCCCCAGATGGCCCTGAGTAGGTTTGCTGGATGCTGATGTGTTTTTAACATGGAGAACATTAATTTAAATTAATTTAATTTAGCATTGAAATACATTGCTCTTCAGCATCTCAAAATGGGTTTTGTGCAATGGATCTCACCAAGATTTTTCCAGTAAACATTGTTTGGGGTCTTTCAGACAAGCGGTTTATGTAGCAAAGATATGGCAAAAAGGAAGAATTTTCAAAATGTGCTGAACACCTTTTTTCTGTATCCCATATCCATAAAATGGCATGTCTGAATAACCTCACACATGGTTTTAAAAAAACAACTATCTGCCAGCCACAGACAGCAGAAGCAAATTCGAAACTGTATGAGCGTTTTAAATTCAGTATTTTAAAATAGGAAGAGTGCCAAGGACTCTTTATCAGATTTATAATGGGAAGCAAGATCCATTCTTAAATGTGCACCAGCTACTACCACATTCTAAAGAACTACTTATAGAATAGTAGTACCTATAATACCTTTGAGAGAAACCTTGCACCTGAAGGGAAAAGTGGTAAGAGTGACTTTTCCTGTGGCATGAGGGAGGTAAGGCTGATAGACTTAAGCTACTCTGTCTCCACACTTCTGCCTTTCCCATCTTTACAGCTGCCACTGTGTAATGGAGGGTTTCTAGAAATCTCCTGACCTTTGAGAATACTCCCAATGACACATTGAGCCAGAGGCCACAAGACAAGAGTGGGAAGTTAGTTATGCAGTGATACATAACTTTAAAGAACATTAAGTTGTCATTGCTGCTTTGATCAATTCTAGAGCATACTTTGATAACAATCAGATAAAGAGCTCCAGGCCGTGCCATCAAAACAATGCACGGTTTCTTTTATTTTGAAAAAATGTATTTCTACACAGACTGTTTTTTAAAAAAACTGATTCTGCTAGTGAGAACTGATGAGATTTGGCACACAGACCTAAATAATGAAGCTCAAATGGGGTTGTTTCACATACTGATCATAGAATATTGTGAATTTGCTTTTGAAAGTCATGGGAAGTACTTGCTTATAACTGTGTCAAAGACAGAAATATAACTATCAGTGGTGCCAGAAGGTGTATTTGAATTGAAAACTGTAATTGCTCCCTTAGCTTTTGTTTTTACCAATGAGAACGCTTTGTGTCTGTGTGTTGGTCACATCAAGCAAAAGTTTCCTTAAATTTTTTTGGTCACTCTCCTTCCTGTCCAGCTGGAAATGTGTGATCTAGAAAAGCAGATAACCAAGAATTAAAAACTACATAACTAGTATTTTAATTTATTCTGGTTTTGCTTTGTTTGAGCAGTTGTGGTGGGGATTTATTTGTATAATTCTACATAGATTTTCAAATCAAAGTTACCACAGTTTGTTTGCTTAGGTTCTTTAATTTCCAGGTGTGTTGTGAGAAAAGAGAAGGTAACCGTTTATAAATTGTTTCAGATGATTTTATTACTAAATATAGTTGTGATGGTAACAGGTTTTTTGACATTCTTGGTGGAGCTGGTAGTGATGTCTATAGTTAAGGTAGCCTAACACTTTCCATTATAAGCCCCTATTTTCAGTTGCTTATAATTTTGCCAAACTATAATTAGTTGGTCTGCACATTTTCATGCTTCCACTCTGTCTCAGGCTGAACTTTTTTGGAAAGTTTCAGAAAAAGTTAGGGGAAAAGAGCCATTTTTGCCAATATAAGCATTTTCCACTCATTTCTTTAAAAATTCTTAACACTTCCATGTTTGGAGATAGAATTTAAAATTTGGCAAGGGGGTAGCCCTCATACCAGTGAGATACCTTGTATTATCTCCATGAAAATGCATTGAATTTTGACAGAGTTATAAGCCTCTAAAAAACAGCATTTGATCATGCTCTGTAGAGATTGCTGCTAAAATCATTGAACGTTCCACTGTGTGATAGGGTGTGTATCCCACACTGGCCTTGAAAGAGCTAACATGGGCCTGAGAAGCCAGGTCACATACTAGGCTGCACCTGGAGGGAGAACCAAGTTTAGCTGAGACTACAAACAGGGGAAGTTGAGAGCAGGAGAGTCTGCAGTCACTCTCTGAGAAAAGAGAGGCTGTGAGAAGAAAACCTGGGGCAGAGGGAGAGTTAGTCCTGGGGTCCTTGGTTGAGTAGAGAAGGCTGGCAAGCTGCCAAGAGAGACTGAGCAGCCACTGAGAGTGGAGCAGGCTCCGGTGGTAAACCTTGATAGAAGGGCAGGTGTGGGGTTCCATGCGGAGCAGATAAAACGCACGACCAATGTGGTTGCAGGCTGAATCCGAATCCTGTTTATTGCAAGCTTTCTTTTATAGTTTTTCTCAACATTACATAACACAATTAGGCTATAATAACACATCTACGGATTGGACAAGAAGGAGAATCATGTGTTTATCACATGTATAGCCCCACACCGATTGGTTCAACTGTTCCTTACATAAGGCCATGATTTGTTTACCTCATCTTATATAATACTAGACCACCAGGGGGCCTTACATAAGGCCATGATCATATATAATCCTAGACCACCAGGGGGCCTTACATAAGGCCATGATCATCTTATATAATCCTAGACCACCAGGGGGCCTTACATAAGGCCATGTTTGTTTACCTGGCAAGTATCCCATCGTGACCCTTACCTCCTCATGGAACTTTTCATTAGGTTGGTGTATTGATGATACATCCCCACACCTCCCCCCTTTTTCTTAAATAAGGCCTATAGGAGGGTCCAACTAACATTAGGACAATTACTAGCCACCTGACTACTTTTTTTTTTTTTAACCTATAAAACTGACGACAGGTGACATTTAACAACTGGGAAATATATGGAGAACTATTAAAAAACATAACATTACATAAATATCCACGAAAACCATTGGGGTGTAAATAAGGATAGCCAATAAGACATGTTCTAAAGGGATCCGATGGGGTGGCCATGGACAAGCAAAAAGGGCTTCTTGGCCAGTCTGGTTCGCCCAGGTGATACAAACATTTTGTCGTGGGTTAACAAAAGGTACAGAGTTTGGACATACAAAGACCCCTGCTCCTATAATAAGGAGTCCGAACAAATAGAAGTACCACATTATCAGGTGTCTAGGCTGTGACAAACAATAAGTGCAGGTCCGGTGCTGCGGGGTCCTGTGGATCCGGTGTCACTACTGGATAAGCCTCGGGCGCAAATTCCCCCTCTATATGGGCTTCCCTAATAAGTCCGTGCCAACGCCGTACGGAGTCCGGGGGGCCCGAGCCGCCCGGGATATTGTCCGAAGCATGTCGCAGGGTGGAAACATCGGATGAGCAAACGGGTTGGCGACATCCAGTGGCCGGTGCGTGGACACGTTATCCCGTCCAGTGCACCCAATCGCGCAGCCCCACAAACCACAATGAGGACAGGGGGTAGCTACATCATCCGCCGGAGGGATCTTATCCGGCAGTTTTTTCCTATATGTCCTTTCAAAGTTAGATAAGCCTGGCTCCACCATTCTTTTCAACCTATTCCGCAACTTCTCACCCTGCCCCGGGAACTCCGCCCGGAACTCTGGGGTACAAACATCACTGGTGACAGGAAAGCCGGGCTGGTTCAGGGCTCGCAATGTGTGGGACTGCGGGGGATGGCTCTCACCAGCCAAATGGGACAACTGATTCAGCATGTCCTGTAGCTGAAGGCCCTCTTTGTACATTCCCGCGTTTCTGCCCCCATTTCAACAAACGGGACAACGCGTCAGAGGGAAGCTTCTCTCCCCGCTTTTTAGCGATGCGTAATAAAAAATTATGCACCGTCTCCTTCTCTGCAGACAAAGCAGAGCCCATTTTATTAAATGCAGCCGCTTACCTGTGAGCTCACGAACGTCTCTCTTGGACGACCAGGAGCCGGTATCCTCCGGTACCTCCTGCCGCGGCTGCCACCTCCGCCTTTTCTCACCGAACGCTTCAGTCGGCTGTGAGCTCACGAACGTCTCTCTCGGACGACCAGGAGCCGGTATCCTCCGGTACCTCCTGCCGCGGCTGCCACCTCCGCCTTTTCTCACCGAACGCTTTAGTCGGCTGTGAGCTCACGAACGTCTCTCTCGGACGACCAGGAGCCGGTATCCTCCGGTACCTCCTGCCGCGGCTGCCACCTCCGCCTTTTCTCACCGAACGCTTCAGTCGGCTGTGAGCTCACGAACGTCTCTCTCGGACGACCAGGAGCCGGTATCCTCCGGTACCTCCTGCCGCGGCTACCATCTCCGCCTTTCCTCACCGAACGCTTCCGTCGGCTGTGAGCTCACGAACGTCTCTCTCGGACGACCAGGAGCCGGTATCCTCCGGTACCTCCTGCCGCGGCTACCATCTCCGCCTTTCCTCACCGAACGCTTCCGTCGGCTCTGAGCTCACGAACGTCTCTCTCGGACGACCAGGAGCCGGTATTTTCCGGTACCTCCTGCCGCAGCTGCCACCTCCGCCTTTTCTCAAACCATGTTCAGTTTTTGGTCGTGGTCCAGTTGACACTGAGCTTGGCAAACCATTTAAATCTTGGTACCCTGCCCTCTTATTCCCACAGATTCCCTTTATCTCTGTGAAGAAGGCCTGTCTCCACCTTAACAGGGCATGGCTGTTTGCGCTTTTTGGAAGAAGGAGTTCTGGAAGGAGAAGAGCCAGCACTGAGAGCCTCTTCAATATCTAAATTCAATTGTTCCAGTTTCTTCATGAGAGATGACATAGAGTCTGACCACTCAGATCCTTTTTTTTGGTTGGATCTGCTTTCTCTTTGCTCAGCTTTTGAGACAACACCTGTTGGGTCTACTGTCTGAGAACATTGATCCCTGCTCCACTGGCGGCTGTGTCTAGTATGATCTCTGCTAGCTCACTCTGGGCAAAGTCCTAGCTGCCTTGATGTCCAAGCCGAATCACGTCGGGGTCACCATTTGTGGCGTCCCAGGCGGAGCGGATAAAGCACACGACCACTGTGGTTGCAGGCTGAATCCGAATCCTGTTTATTGCAAGCTTTCTTTTATAGTTTTTCTCAACATTACATAACACAATTAGGCTATAATAACACATCTACGGATTGGACAAGAAGGAGAATCATGTGTTTATCACATGTATAGCCCCACACCGATTGGTTCAACTGTTCCTTACATAAGGCCATGATTTGTTTACCTCATCTTATATAATACTAGACCACCAGGGGGCCTTACATAAGGCCATGATCATATATAATCCTAGACCACCAGGGGGCCTTACATAAGGCCATGATCATCTTATATAATCCTAGACCACCAGGGGGCCTTACATAAGGCCATGTTTGTTTACCTGGCAAGTATCCCATCGTGACCCTTACCTCCTCATGGAACTTTTCATTAGGTTGGTGTATTGATGATACATCCCCACAGGCAGGATTTGGACATTGGTTTGTGTTTATATACTTCTACCTTGGGATGTTTGTTAGGTGATTCCAGGGCAGGGCCTTGAAGATATGTCTACATTACAATAAAAACCCTGAGTCTCAGAGCTCAGTTCAGCAGATTCGAGCTCGCAGGACACTGGTGCAGGGTTATAAAATTACAGTGTAGACATTCGGTCTTGGGCTGGAGCCCAGGCTCTGAGGCCCTTCTGCCTCGTGTGGTCTCAGAACCTGGGCTCCAGCCCAATCTCAAACATTTGCACTGCAATTTTATAGCCCTGCACCCAAGCCCCTTGAGCCTGAGTCAACTGACCCAGGCCAGCTGTGGCCATGCTGCAGCTCTTTTATTGCAACGTAGACATGCCCTCTCTGGCCTTTTCCCTCACAGCCTCTCTAGGCTCACCCTTCTCTCAGGTCCAGGACTCTCAGGCTGTGTCTACCCCTACAGCTGGAAGTGAGCCTTCCAGCTCAGGTAGACAGACTCACGCGAACTGGGCTCAAGCTAGCATGCTAAAATTAGGCATGTGGATGTTGGAGACTTGGGATAGCCATTTGATCTCAGAGCCAGGAGGGTCAGGTGACCTTGAGAGTCCCAGCTGCCATCAGAGCCACAATGTTCATGTTAGCACGCCCCGCTGGTGTGAGTCTCTCACTCCCCGCTGCAGTGCAGATGTACTCAGAAAGGCCCCGGTAGAAAGAAGCCCAGGGAAGCAGCAGCAAGTAGTCCGAAGGAGCAGGTCTTGGCTGTTGATTATAGGGTCTCTGTGTTGGAACCCTATGTAGTGGGAGGGTCCAGGTTCCCCTACTAGCCACTGCCAAGGGGGCATGAGTCCAGAGAAGGGGACCAGGATGACAGAGAGGCCTGAGAATAGAGCGTGAGGCCTTGTTATAAGGGTATTGAACTGTCTATTTGTAGGAATTTGTTACCCCAGAAAGGGTGGATTAAATTATGATTTGGTCAGAAGGCCGAGTCATGGGAAGAGGCAAACCATCAAAGGACCAAACAGCCATTGGCAGGAAGTTCCAGACAGTGAGAGAGACGCTATACCATGCCTGGCCATAAAGAGGTGTGCTAGCAGTGAATGAACTTTCACACATTTCTGCTGAGCATGCCTGGACCCATAGAATTACTTGCATAGAAAATGCACTGGGCGTGTTCCCAGGCCTCTCTGAGCCTCCTGTGTGCCCAGAACCCGCACCCTGAACCCCCTCCTGCACCCCAATCCCCAGCCCTGAGCCCCCTCCTGCACTCAAATTCTCTCCAGGAGCCTGTGCCCCGTACCCCCTCCTACACCCCAACCCCCTGCTCCAGCCCTGAGCCCACTCCTGCACCCAAACTTCCTCCTGGAGCCCACACCCCAAATCCCCTTGCACACCACAACCCCCTGCCCCAGCCCTGAGCTCCCTCCTGGAGTCTGCATCCCAAATTCCCTCCTTTGCCCAACCCCCTGCCCCAGCTCGGAACCCCCTCCCACATGCCGAACCCCTCATCCCCAGCTCTAGCCCAGAGCCCTGACCCTCCCTGCACCCTAACCCCCTGCCCCAGCCCAGAGCTGTCTTCCGCACACTGAACCCCTCATTTCTGGCCCCATCCTGGAGCCTGCACCCCTCACCCCAGAGCTCTCAACCCCTCCTGCACCCCAACCCCTTGCCCCAGCACTGAGCCCCCTCCCGCACCCAAACTCCCTTCTGGAGCCGCACCCCTCCCCCACCCGAGCCCCCTGCCCCATCCCTGAGCCCCATCCCATACTCAAATTTCCTCCAGGAGCCTGCACCCCACACCTTAAGCCCCAGCCCTGAGCCCCCTCCTGCACCCTAACCGCTTGCCTCAGCCTGGAGTCCCCTCCTGCACCCTGAACCCCACATTTCTGGCCCCACCCCAGAGCCTGCATCCCTAGCTGGAGCCCTCATCCCCATCCCGCACCCCAACCCCTGCCCCAGACCAGTGAAAATGAGTGAGGGTGGTGGGAGAGCAAGCGACAGAGGGAGGGGGATGGCGTGAACGGGGGCAGGGCATCAGAAAAGGAGCTGGGCCTCATGGAAGAGGGGGACAACGGTGTTCAGTTTTGTGCTATTAGAAAGTTGGCACATGGAAGCTGAATTAAGGTTGTACAGGTAAAATTAAACCTGGCACTTCTGAACTTTCTGAAAGATTGTCTCTCCCCTCATGCCCTACTGGCACAGCAGAGGCCCTCAAGATGGATGCTTCTTGTTATAAAAGAGTAGGGGCAGCTGGCATTGGATTCTCTGTGAGGACTCTGAAGTTTTGGAACATGCTCTCCCATCCATGTCCAAAATAGTCCACATACTGAGATGTTTGTGGCGTGCTGAGGGTATACTTCCAATATGATATACAAGTAGGTTGCTGGCTGGGTGATCGAGTTGCTGTGGAACTGATTTTAATGCTGCTGAGATTTAATTTAATTGTATTTGCTGTATAGTTAATTATATTAGAAGGCCTAGAGCCTTGAATAGGTATCTATTATTATAAATCTAAATAAATAAAAATAACTTCTGAGATTTTGCAACTTGAATGTTCTTGGTTTTTGTATGTAATATTTACTAAGCTACTGTAGTTCTGCTTTTATCTCTTGAGTCTTTTTCTCCTCCTGGGAGCACAGAAAACACTCCTCTTTGGAGCTGATGTCCACATTCTTGCAAGTGGTGGCTGGCAACAGCCAAGTTCTGAGTAACATACCTAGGGGCTATAATAAGGCAGTTTCTCCATATTTGCGTGCGCGCACACACACACATATACAGCTTTACACACACACCTTAGTTTTATGAAGGGAGGAGTTTGCTGTTTTGCCTTTCCATTTGAACACTAGGTCTTACAAAACTAAGTTATTGATGTGGGGATATGCTTTCTAACCTCTAATCCAATGGTGCCTGATATAAGGTTACCTTTTCCAGTAGCTTCTGGAGAATAACTGGATTTTAACACGTCAGCAGATAGGTTGTCTACCAACACAAAATAACGCCTTTGGTGAAAGTAAAAGTCAGAGTCTGATTGTCTGGTTCCAAACATTTTGGTGTATTTCATATATGTGTTTACACCAGTAGTCCATCGACAAGGTAACTTTATTTTAGGGCAGGCTTACAAGAAACAACTGAGAGAGGCTAGTTAGATGAAATACATTGTTTGCAAAAAGCAATGTTAAATACAAGCTTAAATAGGTTTGTCTCGCAGTGCCCTCTGATGGCGATGAGATTCCATTTAAGCCCGATCTTAGAAAGAATGTTACTTGGTGGTGCATGCAAGATCAAACCTATAGAAGGAACCCGCAATAGAAACATCCCTGCTGAGCTAGGGCATGTAGGAGAGCACAGAGCGGGAAATGCTCACTAGGATAGCTGAGCCTTTATTCTTTTCAGGGCTTTGAAGAGAAGAACAAAGAGACCTAGAAATAGACCTGGAATTTGACTTTAAATTAATATAGAGTGTAGAGTACTAGTGTAATGTGGTTGTATTTGTTGGCCCTGCTTAGGTGGGCCACTGCATGCTCTGCCATCTGGGTGGCCTTTAAGATTGGCAACTAGGTGAACGCATTGCAGTAGGCCAATCTAGAGGTGACAAATGAAGGGCTCACAGTTGCTAGTTCTGTGTCGGGTGTAACTGGCATTTGCACAATTGTTTATATTGTGATACCATTATCTTGGTACAGGAAAAAGAAAGAAATGTACCTTTTTTGAATTAACATTTAAAATATGCGAATTTTAAAATGTAGCAGAAATTTTGGAGACATCCTGAAATTTTGGAGTCTGACATTTAATGCTTTTGACTTTTTGATGTTTGAGCAGTTTTTCTTTTGGGGGAGAGGGATGTGTTCTGGATTTGTTTTTGTGGGAGGGAGTACATACAGGGTAAGGCTATTAATTGTGTGGCACTGTGACATTAACTGTCTCCTTCATGCTACTTGATCTGTCAGCAATCTAAAACAATCCATGTGTGTGACAAATCAGTGGTGATGGAGAATGGCCCATCTTAATATTTTCGGGGGGGATTTCATAGCAAATGCTCTTCACAATGTTATGAAATGACTTTTCAGTCCCTTAAAACTGTTAAGTAACCTCCTCCCCCCCAAAAAAAAAAAAAATTGGACAAAGCTGAGCTCTTTAGAGAGACCTCCTTAGATGCCAAGACCCCAATCTTGCAAATGTGCCTGGGACTGTCTGTATGTGTAAATTTAAGTTTTTGTTTGTGTTTGCAGAATTGAGGCCCATGCTTGAAGTCAGTGTTTTGTTTTTATTTAAATTGTGTTTGTTAGGATGGGGGGATGGTGGTCACTATTTATATATATTTAGAGCAAGGTGGTGTGGTTTTTTTGTTTGGTTTTTTTTGCAAGGGATAAGTTGAATTGATTTTCTAAACTTTCAGAGAACCTGACCTTTGAACAGAGACGAAGCATGAAAAATTTCAGAGTAAAAAATGATTATTTTGTGAAGTTGTAAGTGTATGAAACTGGAGGAGAAACTACTTTGCCAAGGACAGATCTACAATAGGAACGCTTTGACAGTAGAGGTAAACCAATATATTGCACTTGTAAAGCACTCCTAGTACGGAGGCAGCTTATACTGGCAAAACTGTGCTTTTGCCTGCATAGCTTATTCAACTCCCCCCAAGCAAAAAAAGCTATACTTGCAAAATTGCAGTTTTGCTGGTACAACTGCATCTATACTAGGGGCTTTTGCTGACACTGCTACGTCAGTCACAGATCATACCCCTGACCAAGATAACTACACCAGCAAAATTTTGTACTGTAGATCTGGCCTTAATATATGGTTGCAAACTTTCTATCTCCTAGTGAAAATTAAATGATAGCTAGCTAATCTCTAGAAATTGTTTGGCCACCATTTTTGGAAGGAAAAATAATACACCTTTGCTCTTAACAATATCCCCGATCGCTCTGCTGTCGACTCCGGAACTCCACCACGGCGAGAGGGGGAAGCGGAGTCGACGGGGGAGCGGTGGCTATCAATCCCGCGAACTAAGTGATTCTAAGTCGATCTAAGATACGCAACTTCAGCTACGAGAATAGCGTAGCTGAAGTCGACGTATCTTAGATCGATTTCACCCTCCCTCCTCCCCCCAGTGTAGACAAGTGACCTATGCTCCCACATGTGGCTTATATGCTTGAATGAAGATCAAGCCTGGAGCCCTAGTTTTTTGCCATGTTATTTCATAGTGCTGTATTTCTTAAGAGCTGAATGATATGAGCTGATTTATAGAGCCCTTTAGTCTCAAAAAATAAAACTGATCCATGAAGCCACTTGGGTCTTTTCAGTTGTTTCTTGCAAGCTTGCCATAAGTTAGGATGATTAGCTTGACCAATGGGTGGTTGCTTTTTGTGTGTGCGTTTGGCAAATGAAATTTACCAGTTAGGTCATAATTACTCAGGAAACTTGAAAAACAAAGTTATTCAACCTGTAGAACCCGAATAAATTCAAGAAATGTAGAAATCATAACACTCACCCCAAAGTTGGTGATCTTAATACAAAAGAACTTTGACTTTTTCAGTTACATGTATTGCTGAGAGGAATTTTTTTTTAAATTGCTGAATTATTGGCATCCTTTTTCAATTAATCTGTTAAGTGAATTAAAGCAAAATAAGCGTTTCATGGCACTAAAACTAAGTGAAAAACCCTTCAAAACAAATGCGTAAAACTATAGGCATTAAGTGGTGACTTTCTTCTTTGCACGCATCACAAACGTGGTGTATGATACCTGTGTTCATGTTTCTTTATTTTATTGCAGCAATAGTTAACATTAAGGGCTATGGTCATTAAAAGTAGTCCATGTCTGCATTAAATTAACAATCCTTACTTAGAATCATTAACACACAGCATGTTTAAACAGTGTATTCCAGTTAGTAATTGTATTTTGTACCTTTAATGTGTGAGTTTTGTGGACTATGACTACCCATTTATGTGCTTGGAGGAATGTAATTCCAAATGACTGAAAAGGGGACAATTCCTAGTAAAACAGAAAGACTTTCTGGCCTAATTCTCAGCGATGCTGAGCAGCAGCAGCTCCCGTTGATTTCAACAAGAGTTGTGATTGCTCTCTGCCCCTCCAAAAATCAGGCCCTGTCATCTTCATTTCAAATACTCGCTTAGGAAGCTCTGCAGCTTTACTGCTGTTTGTTCACAAGGAATATTTTCTTTAGCCAAATGTTGTATCCGAAGTTACCGTGGTGCTTACTGAGAGCTAAGGAGAAGGTGCCACAAGAGAAGAGTTCAGTTTTCACTTTGTGTGTTGTTTTAGAATTCTAGTTATGAAAAGAAAGTGTCCTCTAACAAAAAGAACAGGAGTACTTGTGGCACCTTAGAGACAAACAAACTTATTTGAGCATAAGCATGCATCCGATGAAGTGGGCTGTAGCCCCACGAAAGCTTATGCTCAAATAAATTTGTTAGTCTCTAAGGTGCCACAAGTACTCCTGTTCTTTTTGCGGATACAGACTAACACGGCTGCTACTCTGAAACCTTTCCTCTAACAGTATTTTAAAACCAACCTGGTGACTCCACTAGTATTACACTCTGCTTCTGAGCTAAAGAGCGTTTTTTGAATTGCCACTCCACGAGCCTCATGGTTGAGATTTGATGTGGAGGCAACATTCTTCCTCCAGGGAAGTGTGAAAATCTGCCACTCTTTGCATATCCAATAGCAACATGCATGGGCGTAACCTTGCTTGACCAGGAGCATAGTTTTCTTTCATTAAAAAATGAAAAGCCAACTGTTACGATGTATGGTGTTAGTGGGTTGCATTTT
Source organism: Malaclemys terrapin pileata (assembly GCF_027887155.1). Taxonomy (NCBI): domain Eukaryota; kingdom Metazoa; phylum Chordata; order Testudines; family Emydidae; genus Malaclemys; species Malaclemys terrapin. The sequence goes on along the minus strand of NC_071514.1, from coordinate 8,740,952 downwards.
GTACTTTTCTTCAAATAATCTAGAGAAAAGGAAAAAATAAATCTTTCTGCTCCGATCTGGATGCGGCGTGAGCTATTACAATCATAATAGATGGGTCTTTGCTTGGAATAATTGGAAGTCTAAAGTAATTTGCGGGATCCTAGCATGATGCTATTTGTCACAGGGACCAAGAAGCAGAGGTTTTTGTTTTTAAAGGAAAAGGTGCTCCAGACCAAACAAGGTAATAAACAAATAAAATTAACCTTCCCCAATATGGGGACAAAAGAATAGCAACAAAATTAGCATAAATATTTGGCTCAGAAATGCTATGAGGCTTACTAATCAGATCTGGCTTAAGGTCCTCACTCCAAAGCATCGTGGGCCAGCCTCACTTTCTCCTGAGGGTTCCTGCTCCTTTCCTTGTTTCCTGTCTCGGGTTCTTGGTGATTTACCAGTTTGCAGCACCTGAAACTTAATCAAGGATGGGCTAGTTGACTAGCTAGCTGTAGCCAAGCAACCACCAGTTCCCACATATTGTTATATTTGTCTTAGTTTTTTGTTTTTGTTTTGTTTTTTTGTAAGAGCACTGGTCTATTTGGGTGATATTCAAACCAATGCAGAGCCTCAGTGTATGTGGGCTGCACAGGTGTATTATGGGGTTTATATGAGGTAAACTGCACCAGTGCAAGTTTTTTGTTTTGGTCCAATCATTTGTTTATACCTATATTTATAGTAATAAAGGCAGTTCCACAAGAAAATACAGATGACTGCATACTAGTATAAGTATTCATATAATAAAATTCTGCTGTATTTTTTCAGAGGTACTTACACAAACTACAGTTGCTATATTAGTATAGTAAAAAACAACATAAAATGCATTATGTGCCTATGGCCATAGGTTTCGTAGATAATGATGCATAAAATTTATGGGGAAAACAGAAATAATACACATTTTTAAAAAATTCATAACTCAGCATGAAAAGTCAGAAAATGGGATCAGAATCATTTTGTATGTGTGTGCATGCAAACCTACAGATAACTACATTAATTGAGTTTTACTTTCAAGCACATAATGATGAAAGTAATGGACAGTTTTTTGTGTGTAAATATGAAGTGTTTGATGTCTGGTGACTGCAGTTTTTTCACATTGATTACCATATTTATCCAGATCTATGAAATTTGATATTTTTCTTATACTTATTTAAATTTACCTTAGACAAACTTTTTTTTCCTCGTATATTTACACATGTGGCCCAGCTGATACCTGCTTCCCAAGATAAGGATTTGAGGGGAAAATGGTAACCAGGGCATTTCAAAGCAAAAAAAATGAAGTGATTAGTTCTGAGCCAAAGTTCTTACATCATAATGCACAGATATGTAGCATGGTGCTCTTGGCAGTTCCAGAACAACATGACTACTGATGAGCTTCAACCTGCTTCATTTGTTTTTAATTGGTTTCCACACTTTTATTTTGGTAAGAAAAAGGGAACTGTGTGAATGCAGCAGATCTGAATACACTTCAAATAATAGAAAAACTATTTTCCCAGAATTTAGCATTCATAATAACATCAAAGTTGATCTCCAAAACTTTGCTGAACCTTTGTATTTTTGTCTTTTTAAATGTAAATTACAAGTCAGTGAAATTTAATTACTTAAAACTGTGTAGCTTGGACCATATTTTTAATATGATATCCAGAGAGGTCTGTAGAACTTCAGTTACAAATTAAGTGGTTTGGAGGGCTGTTTTTTCTTAATAGGTTTAGATGACTCCAGTTTTCCTTATCCTTATCTTGTGCAAACATAAAATGTGATGATACCTTAATATTTAAACAAATGTTAATAATCTATTATTAGGATGTTACAAATACATTTTGGAGGTAATTTGTATTAAATGTTAGTTGTCAAATTCTGGTATTGGTGAAGAAGCCAAGCAGTGATAAGGAGGGGAAGTGTAATGGGAGGAAGCATATGGGAGACTTGTGCTAGTTTTGGGAAGGTGGAGGGAGGCTGGCCTGGCAAAAGGATGGAGTTGGCTAACAGATTAAGTAGAGGCTGCCACGGTCATGTAAATATCTAAAGTTTTTCTATGAGCTGTATTTCATTTTGTATTTTTTGTCGTCTTCTTGCAGAAATACAGTGATTAATGCCATGTCTGAATATCTGATGTTTTGATTGTAGAAGTTGGAGACCTGAGGGAGCTGCAGACCTTGGACATTTCAACCAATCGTTTGATAGCTTTACCTGAAAGGCTGCATATGTGCCTTTCCCTGCAGTACCTGAGTGCTGATGGGAATTATCTATGGTGTGTCCCCCGCCACCTCTGCCAACTCCCTAGCCTCAATGAGCTGTCCATGGCTGGAAACTGTCTTGCATTTCTGCCACTTGGTGAGTGACTGCCTTTCTTAGACAGCAGGGAAAAAATAGACAAGAAAACAAACATCGTAAAAGCCTCATTCTAACAAGTAGTGCTTTTTATCCATGATGTTTTATGCACAACCTCTGAATTAGGGGAGATAACACAGTGATCTAATTCTTGGGAAACTTGTTAGTAAATGAAAAACAAATTAACTGTCTTAAGATTTTGGTTTCATGCTTGTTCAAAATGTTAGGACAGAGCAGGTCAGTTTGCTATATATTTTAGCTGACTTACAAAGCAGAAGAACCCTTTATAGACTAAACTAGTCTCATGCATAAATGTAGTGTGGGGCAATCTGAATTCCATTGCTTTTTGTAATGACTTATCTCTAATAGCCAGATCTGGAAAATTACCACTGAATCCTCATTTAGAGGTTTAAACAGGGCCGGCTCCAGGCACCAGCTTCTCAAGCAGGTGCTTGGGGCGGCTGCTCTGGAGAGGGGCGGCACGGCCAGCTATTCGGCGGCAATTCGGCGGACGGTCCCTCACTCCGCCTGGGAGCGAAGGACCTCCCGCCGAATTGCCGCTGCAGATCGCAATTGCGGCTTTTTTTTTGGTTTTTGTTTTGTTTTGGCTGTTTGGGGCGGCCAAAACCCTGGAGCCGGCCCTGGGTTTAAACTTGCCATGAAAACCCAGTAACTGTAAAAGCTTTATAGCACTAGAAATGTCAGTATTGCATATCTACATATCAAGAAATGTCAGTATTCCGTATCTACATATCCTAATTTGTAATGTGTCCTCAGTGTAGCATCTATTTTGATGTTGTACATGGGGACCCACTATGATAGCTGCAGGAGCCATGGAGGCGAAACTACAGGGGTGTGGCTTCGTGTTATGGGAAGTGGTCTACGTGTTCATGCATACATGGTGCCTGACAAAGATCTCTGCGGACAGTCTCATTCTTCCCTGTGTAGATTCTTTTTACTCTTAGTGGTCTCTTCAAGGGCCCATCTCAGCTAGAATATGGGCACATATTAATGCTGCTTTTTCATGTGCTTCAAGTTTGGTCTCTGGAAACAAGAAAAAAGCAATCAGATTTGGTCCACTGCATGTGAATACAGTTACATTAACCCACACTAAAAAATAAATAAAAATTAAGGTTGCTAAAAGTAATTTGTTTCTCAATGAATTACATGATACAGATTTAGTTGAAGATACATGACACTGACTATTTAGTTATGAAAAAGTATGTATACTTGGAGTTTCAATGAGCTATTTTCAGCATTACAGCTTGATAAGTATTATATTCAGGGACACCACCTCCTGAAATAGAGATGTCATAGGAATGGTATAGAAATACCCTGTCGACCACGTGGCATTAGGAGTCAAAGAAAATAAACCCCATGATACATCAGCCAAATCCCACTGTGCTAAGTAACAAGCAAAATAACTCTTCCACCAACCAAATATTCCTCCTTCTATAGGAACCTCTTCAGAAAAGAGAGAGATGAGATTTTGTTTTGTTTTGTTTATTTAAGCTTTGGAGAAACAAAATACAGTTTAAATTGAAATGTGAAACCCTGATTAGGCCAAATTGTGTACCTTTTTAATTCAGATGTTTTCCTTATTTGTTTAATACCTTATCTGTGAGAATGCAATACCTTGGATCAGCCACAGATCTGTTAAAATGTTTGTTATTTTAGTTAAAAAGAAGGAATTAAACCCCTTGGAAAATGATACACCTCACTTTTGCTTTATTTTTAGACTCAAATTCAAAACATAGTCTGTTTTAAAAGGAACCTTTAAAATAATGGGAAACATCAAAGACTGTCAATTGACCTTGCTCAGTAATTCCTTAACAATAGGAACTCACTGTGGAACATTTGGAGATAATTTGCTATCTGTGCATGTGGAATTGAATAATAAATCCTGGAGTTAAGGGAAAAAGCAGCACAGAATAAATAGAAATGTTTAATTCCATCCTAAAGAATCAGAAGATTTGCGAATGGTGAAGATGTGGTGAAATACGGTGGAAAAGAGGATTGCATCACTGAAAACAAAAAAAACGATTTCTGCCATTTTAGGAAAGACTTCCATTTGTGTGTCAATATATTACATGCTTGTTGAAATATTTAAAGTTTACAGGCACAATTTTGGTGGTGTGTTTTTGTTTTTTGTTTTTTTACAGCTCTCATATCTGATGGCTATGTTCTGTGTGCAGCCTTGCAGCCCACTTCAGTTGCACATTTTATGACATCGAACATGGTGCTTATCTAACAGGGTGTTTGATAAGTGCCTCAGAAATACATGAAAGCGAAAGGGAATGATTAATACATTTAAAAAATAAGGTCTTCAACATAACATTTGTATGGAAATCTGAATGGTGACTGTTGACCAGCATGGGCATTTCATGGTGTGAATACCCAGACTCCTCAGAGTTTGACTTAGCATGAATTGCTTGCACAACTTGAAATAATGAATAAAGGCCCGTAATTCTCTTTCCTTAAACCCTTTATTTATGCATTTTTATATAAGGTAGCCAGTGCTGGATAACCCAAGGATGTTTTAAATTATATACTCTTAAAAATTTGGATACAGCATAAAATCTGCATCTTTAATCATTTCACAGCTGGACAATATATAGTGGGTGTTACTAAGCATCGTTTTATATGAATGTTTTAAAAATACCCAATTTTAAGATTTAATAAATTAAAACTGAGGCGTATAAGCAACTTAAATTATAGAAATAACATTTATTTTCGCTGTCATCTTTGACCTGCTTAGTTTAGATTACTTGAACCATCTGTCCTTTTGTTTTTGTTGGAACACCACACAGCAGACAGCATGTAAAGGCATGGTGATAATCTCAGCATGTGGAGTTAGTTGTGATCAGTGATACTCAATTTGATTCTTGGAACATAAGAACGGCCATACTGGATCATACCAAAGGCCCACATAGCCCAGTATCCTGTCTTCTGACAGGGGCCAATGCCAGGTGCCCCAGAGGGAATGAAGAGAACAGGTAATTATCAAATGATCCATTCCCAGCTTCTGGCAAACAGAGGCTAGGGGAAACCATCCCTGCCCATCCTGACGAATTGCCATTGATGGACCTATCCTCCATAAACTTATCTAGTTCTTTTTTGAACCCTGTTATAGTCTTGGCCTTCACAACATCCTCTGGCAAGGAGTTCCACAGGTTGACCGTGCATTGTGTGGAAAAAAATACTTTTTTGTTTGTTTTAAATCTGCTGCCTATTAATTTCATTTGGTGACCCCTAGTTCTTGTGTTATGAGAAGGAGTAAATAACCCTTCCTTATTTACTTTCTCCACACCAGGCATGATTTTATAGACCTCTATCATATCCACCCTTAGTCGTCTCTATTCCAAGCTGAAAAGTCCCAGTCTTATTAATCTCTCCTCATATGGCAGCCTTTCCATATCAATAATCATTTTTGTTGCCCTTTTCTGAACCTTTTCCAATTCCAATATATCTTTTTTGAAATGGGGTGACCACATCTGCATGTAGTATTCCAGATGTGGGCATACCATGGATTTATATAGAGGCAATATGATGTTTTCTGTCTTATTATCTGTCCCTTTCCTAATGATTCCCAACTGTCTGTTAGCTTTTTTGACTGCAGCTGCACGCTGAGTAGATGTTTTCAGATAACTATTCACAATGACCACTCTTTCTTGAGTGGTAACAGCTAATTTAGACCCCATCATTTTATATGTTTAGTTGGGATTATGTTTTCCAGTGTGTATTACTTTGCATTTATTAACGTTGAATTTCATCTGCCATTTTGTTGCCCAGTCACCCAGTTTTGTGAGATCCTTTTGTAGCTCTTTGTAGTCTGCTTGGGACTGGACTATCTTGAGTAGAATCGTAGGACTGGAAGGGACCTCATGAGGTCATCTAGCCCAGTCCCCTCTGCTCATGGCAGGACTAAGTATTATCTAGACCATTCCTGACAGGTGTTTGTCTAACCTGTTGTTAAAAATCTCCAATGATGGAGATTCCACATTTATTCCAGTGCTTAACCCACCTTGACAGTTAGGAAGTTTTTCCTAATGTCCAAGCTAAACCTCCCTTTCTGGAATTTACGCCCATTGCTTCTTGTTCTATCCTCGGAGATTAAGAACAATTTTTCTCCCTCCTCCTTGTAACAACCTTTTATGTACTTGAAATCTGTTATGTCCCCTCTCAGTCTTCTCATCTCTAAACTAAACAAACTCAATTTTTTCAATCTTTCCTCATAGGTCATGTTTTCTAGACCTTTAATCATTTTTGTTGCTCTTCTCTGGACTTTCACCAATTTGTCCATACCTTTCCTGAAATGTGGCGCCCAGAACTGGACACAATACTCCAGTTGAGGCCTAATCAGCGTGGAGTAGAGCGGAAAAATTACGTATTGTGACTTGCTTACAACACTCCTGCTAATACATCCCAGAAGGATGTTTGCTTTCTTTGCCACAGTGTTACACTGTTGACTCATATTTAGCTTATGGTCCACTATGACCCCCAGATCCCTTTCCTAAGTACTCTTCCTAGGCAGTCATTTCCCATTTTGTATGTGTGCAACTGATTATTCCTTTCTAAATGAAGCACTTTGCATTTGTCCTTATTGAATTTCAGCCTATTTACTTCAGACCATTTCTCCTGTTTGTTCAGACCATATTGAATTTTAATCCTGTCATCCAAAGCACTTGCAACCTCTCCCAGCTTGGTATCCTCTGCATACTTTATAAGTGTACACTCTATACCATTATCTAAATCAGTGTTTCCCAAACTTGGGACGCCGCTTGTTTAGGGAAAGCCCCTGGGGGGCCGGTTTGTTTACCTGTCCCGTCCGCAGGTCCGGCTGACTGCGGCTCCCACTGGCCGCGGTTCGCCGCTCCAGGCCAATGGGAGCTGCTGAAAGCGGCGGCCAATACATCCCTCTGCCTGCGCCGCTTCCAGCAGCTCCCATTGGCCTGGAGCGGCGAACTGCGGCCAGTGGGAGCCGCGATCAGCCTGACCTGCGAACAGGACAGGTAAACAAACCGTCTGCCAGCGGCTTTCCCTACACAAGCAGCATCCCAAGTTTGGGAAACACTGATCTAAATCATTGATGAATAGTTATGTATCAACTGCAAATTTTGCCACCTCACTGTTTACCCCTTTATCCAGATCATTTATGAATATGTTGAATAGGACTGGTCCCAGTATAGACCCTTGGGGGACACCACTATTTACCTCTCTCCATTCTGTAAACTGATCATTTATTCCTACCCTTTGTTTCCTATCTTTTAATTAGTTACCAATCCCTGAGAGGACCTTCCCTCTTATCCCATGACAGCTTACTTTGCTTAAGACCTTTTGATGAAGGACTTTATCAAAGGCTTTCTGAAAATCTGAAGTACACTATACCCACTGGATCCCTCTTGCCCTCATGCTTGTTGACCCCCTCAAAGAATTCTAATAAATTCGTGAGGCATGATTTCCCTTTACAAAAACCCTGTTGACTTTTCCCCAACAAATTATGTTCTTAGAATGTGGCTTTTCATTTGTCAGTTTACAGATAATTCCTCATCTTCTCTACTCAACCAACTGTGGTTTGATTCCCTAACATTTTCTAGAACTTGTAATTTCAAGATTTAATGTGCTACTTTCTGACTACTGGCTGATCTCTACTGACTAGAGAGGGAGGCAAGTTGTTCATTCTCAGATGAGGGCTTTTTTACTAGGCATGTCTGAGAGAATTGATTGTGTTTTTAAAATGTTACCACATTTTAACTAATGATTTGCAATTAATGTAGACAGTGCAGGTGTTGTCAACCTTTCCTAGTGTAGATATGTCCAATGTGACTGCTTGCAAAACCCCCGTTTGGTCTGAGGAAAACCTGCACCTACCTATTCATAGGCTGACATTCCCAGATGTACCCCAGTAATAGTCCTGTGCTTGTGTTGTAATGCAGGGTAGATATACTCTATAAGCGAGTGCTGTTGTGTATTTTCTCTTTTGGTTTTAAAATTCACCTTTCTTAAGTTTGTGTCCATGCAGAATTAGTATATTATTTGCTAAATAGATGGACCAAATATAATGTAAATATACCATGCCACTCCCCCCTTTCCAAGCAGATGCCTGAACAGATAGTTGAACAAAAACAGGATTATTTACTTGGTCTTGCAAAAGAGACTTAAATACCTGCATATGCCAATATAACTCTTAAATTGTTTGGTTTTCTCAGTACTGACACTATTTAAATTTATACTAAGCAATAAAAGAGTACCCATCCAATGCTCTGGGCACCCTTGACAATTTTCTAAAAATATGCTGAAATGTATTTCTGAGTCCAACTGTGTAGCCCTATATATCCTGACCAAGCTCTGCACCTTCCTTTTGCTTGTCTTTGTAGATCAGGTGATTTTCCATTCTGTTCCAGTAAATGGCTTTAGGAATTGTGTTCTAGAATTGAAGATGAAACTACTGAGCTATATATTACTCTTTGTTTGAAGATGGTGAACCGGACTTAAAAATTCTCCAAGTATCGAATGCAAATCCTACAACTTCTGAAAACAAAAATTCCATTGCAAGAAACTGGAGTCTGGCTTTTTGTTGTTTACAATTAAAACAATTTGTCATGATTCATAAAATGATTTAAATAAAGTAATTATGGACCATTATATCTAGAGCAGAGGTCGGCAACGTTCAGCACGTGGCTCGCCATGGTAAGCACCCTGGCGGGTCGGGCCAGTTTTATTTATCCGCTGACGCAGCAGGTTCGGCCGATCGCGGCCCCCACTGGCTGCGGTTCGCCGTCCTGGGCCAATGGGGGCAGTGAGAAGCAGTGCGGGCGAGCGATGTGCTGGCCGCGGCTTCTCGCCGCCCCCATTGGCCCGGGACGGCGAACCGCGGCCAGTGGGGGCCGCGATCGGCCGAACCTGCCGCGTCAGCAGGTAAATAAAACTGGCCCGACCCGCCAGGGTGCTTGCCCGACCCGCCAGGGTGCTTACCCTGGCAAGCCGCGTGCCTAACGTTGCCGACCCCTGATCTAGAGTTTGGTGACAGTGGCTGGATATTATGACAGTAAAATCTCAGTGTTGTATCACTTTTTTCAGGGTTTATATGTGCTTTTTCTTTAAGCAAATGAGTCTAGTAATTATGAGTGTATACTCAACAAAGGTGCTCTACCACAGTAGATGCTTTTACTGTAAGCTTGCTTTCACAATATGGTTAAAAGAGCATCAGTGCAGACACACGAGCTTTTGTTTGGTCTTCAGCCATGTGGAATGCATATGCCAGGGCCTTGAGGTTAAATAAATAAATAAATAAAAATAGAATTGGGGTTTGTTCAGGACTTGTAGTATTTGGTCACTTCTAGAAGAAAGGTCTTTGATCTGAGAGTCTGGAAGGAGGAAAGTGGAAATGTTTTAGACACAGTGTAGTGCTTGCAAAAGCCACATGAAAACTTTCTTTATAGCTTTAGCCTTTCCATAGACGGACAGCTTCTTTATTTTATAGAGTTCAAAAGAAGTGTGTTGATCAAAAAGCTTTTAACGATATTTATTGCCTGGGATAATACATAAAAATGAGTGGGTATGATGTAGAATGAGCTTCTTAAACTGGTAGGTAACTACTAAAATTAAAAACTTGTTTGTGGTGGTGTTTGACACTTTTTTTAATCTTTGGAGGTTGGAAGGAGATGCATGGTTATTAATGTAATATGTTTCATTAGAACATGAAATACGTAAACTCATGCACTGTTGTGGGATTTGAGGTCTTAAAGTTAAGCAGTTTTGCCCAAACTGAGATGGAGACGTTTATGTAGCACCCAGAAGTACTGTAGTCATTTGGGAAGTCCTAGTCCCTGTCTCGAAGAGCTTACAGTCTAAATAGCAACATCCAAACAGAGGGGAGAAATGAAACACAGCTCCTTTTTAGGCTTGTTGCTTAAAACAGCAGCTCTGGAGAATGTATTTTTTAAAAGACCAGAACCTGATTTTCATCCCATATATGTCTATATATAAATAAGTTTAAAAACAAGAACCTTTTGAATTTTCTTCCCTTCTCCCCGAGACCAATAGGATAAACAGTAACACATTCAAGTCACCCAGCAGCCCACAGTTTTCTATGCTCATTGGTATAACGGGATTGTACAACATGAGACTAAATTTTTTTCAGCTTTTCGATGTGCTGCAGTGAGTGCTGTATGCTTATATTTTATTGGATGCCTCTGTTCTAGTGCTACAATATTTTACGTTTACCCTACATTTAAGGATCCTAAAACGTTTAACAAAGTATATGTAGCCAACCTACGCTGAACCAATGCCAACAGCCATTTGAGGTGTGGCTCTTTCGCAATGCACAGCAGCACCATGCAGCATTTCAGGACAGGAAGTGAAGATGGTTGTATACTGCAGAGGGATTTGTGTGTGTGTCTCATAACTTTCCAAGCAGGAATTTCTTCAGGACAGAAGGTGCCCTGTGATAGTCAAGTACTTCATTTCAAACGAAGCGTATTGGGAGCTCTATTATGGTCCAACTTAAGTCTAAGTTAGTGGCCGGCAACGTTCAGCACGCGGCTCGCCAGGGTAAGCACCCTGGCGGGCCGGGCCAGTTTTATTTACCTGCTGACGCAGCAGGTTCGGCCGATCGCGGCCCCCACTGGCCGCGGTTCGCCGTCCCGGGCCAGTGGGGGCGGCGAGAAGCGGCGTGGGCGAGCGATGTTCTGGCCGCGGCTTCTCGCTGCCCCCACTGGCCCGGGACGGCGAACCGCGGCCAGTGGGGGCCACGATCGGCCGAACCTGCGTGTCAGCAGGTAAATAAAACTGGCCCGGCCCGCCAGGATGCTTACCCTGGCGAGCCGCGTGCCGAACGTTGCCAGCCCCTGGTGTAAGGCAAAATTCCCGTAGTGTAGAATGGTGCAGGATCAGGCCCTTTGTAAAAGTAATGTATTAAATCAAATCACTCGGACATTTTTACTCCACAAAGGGAATCTGATAGGTTTCCTTCTAGCACCAGCACTAATGGTTCAGCCTTCAAAATTCCTTGGAGAGAAAGACATAATATGACACCACTTGGAGCCCTTCAACACTGTCATTTAGTGGGGCTACTTTGGCAGTTTGAGATGCTCCCTTACCTTTTTTTTCCCCTCTATCTGTATTTCAGATGTTTGTGCGTTCCTTGCGGTGATTTCATTTGCAGATGGCCTGCAAAGGGGCAGCCCAATCTCAACAGTACTGTGCTATCGCTAGACCACCACCTAGCCCATATTTTATATATTTGAATGTACTGTTACTTGAAGGATCACTACTTTCTTCTAAGCAGTTTTTTAAAAATACCACTCAGGAACAATCAAATTGATTCTTACAAAGTGAGAGGATTTTTTTAAAGTTGTAGAAACCTTAACACTATTCTCTCTCATAATACTTAATTCATAACTGCATACAGCGAGATTACAGTTTTTAGATTAAACTGTATCCTCGTTTGCTTGTTGAATTTTAGGACACCTTTTTCCCCCATCCCATCTTTTTTTCCCATGGTGTTTGATTGTGTCTGTAGTAGGTTGATCTTCTCTGCGCATACTTTTTGGGGTGCAGTCCTGCAAGGTTTCTAGTGTCTTTGATTCTCTTTAAAGTCAATGGGAGCTGAGGACACTCAACACTTCGTGTGATCAGGAAAGCTGTAGTAGAAACGAGTAAAATGTTAGCTTGTGATTCATCAGAGTTGAATGATGGCCAGAGACCTATGCATAAATTAAAACATTCCACACGTATATAACATCCTGACTGTAGTGGCTGGCAAAAAATCTTAGACAATTTATTGCTCCCACCCTATCTAACAGAATGAGACATAATAGAGAATGTTTGCACTTTGTATTCTGGTATCGGTGTTTTAGTTGTGTTCATGAAATGGGCAGAAGAACATAGTCTCTGAGGTTTCCTTTTGATATTTTCATGCCAATCAAAATAATTGCTGGTTGGTGAAGATGGGAAGTCAGAATTAGTCTAGGATAGTGTAGCTTTCCCTTGGCTCATTCAGTGCATTTTCATCCAAATGCTTCTTTACCTTCCTTAATTTCTAAATCTGTACTGCTTAAACCCATAATTAATATGTTGGAGGCATACAGGCATATTCAGTTTAGTAATGCATTTCAGCCTTTTCTGCAGAAATGCTTTTGCAGGTGGTTAGGCCTTCAGATAGGAGCCTTCTGTTGCTTGTTTTAAAAAAAATATTTTTACATCTTAAACTTTCTAAAATAACTGATTGTGCTTTTAATTGAATTTACAGTTGAATATACCCTTAATATTTGCAAAGTCATCAAAGTTCGAGAAGGGCTAGACCACTTAGATCATCTAAAGTAATCAGTCTCTCAACCAGTTCAGGACTGTTTCTTAGACTACATTGTTTAGTGTTTTGTTCAGTTTGGATTTAAGTGTCTCAGATTAATGAGTCGCTACTTTCCCTTATCAGATTGTTCCTCGAGTGACTATGTCTTGCTGACAGGATTTTTTTATTTCCTGGAAACCTGAATTTTCCCTTTAACTTCCTCTTTCTTGGACTCTTACGTTCCAAACTAAATCAAACCTATCCATGCTTGGTGTTCATACTCTTAAATACTTGTAGGTTCTTGTGTATCTCTCTCCTGTTACTTATTGCTTAGCCATGCTCTACTTATTTGGCTCTTCTAAACATCCCTCAGCAGCCAATCCCGCCAGCCTCCCGACTATTTTTATGAAAAGATGTAACAGTCAATTCTTGAAGTGGATTGACAGCTTACTAATAGCCATAGGAAATGTTGTTTTGCTTTTTCTTAGTTGGAAACCTGTATGTACACTTTCTATAGTATAATAATCAGCTGTCAATATCTGAATTTTTTGTTTTGTAATTTTAGTGTAATATGCGAACCACTTTGTTTCTGTGGCCAAAACTCTGCTTCATTCATGTAAAATCTGCCCTGTCTTACATCTCATGCAATTTTAGTGATGTCAAGGTGGTTGTCTGGGTGTATAGTAAATCAGCACTGAATTTAACCCAATGTGTATAGAACTACACAATTCCTGTTCTGTTAGCTGCCGTACACCTTATGTCAGTAAACACCTGAAAAGTCAAAGGTGGTTACTAGTTTGCATTACTTATAATGAATTTCATTAAATTATATTATCTTGAACTGTCCCATGTAGGCTACATTCTGTTTCTGTACGGTGATGGCGCTCTGACTTCAATGGAGTTACATCACTTGATACTACCAGAGGAGTTGGCCTGCTGTTTTTAAAAGGTCACCTATAGATGTGAGCCAAGAGTCATTTTGCCTTTTCAAATTGACAGAATTAGTAAATTCATTCTCACAGTGACATTCCCTTCATAATGGGATTTACAGAAATGTTAGCAAGGGGTTGGGTATTTTTAGAGTAACTTTGGTGTGTACCAGGTTCTTTTTAAAAATACTTTCTCCATAGATTTTATTTAGTCAAATTAAACTGACCTAGAGTAATATTTCATGTTCACTTACAGAGAGTCCAATCAACTCACTTTGATTTTAATTATTTCTGCTGGGAATTGTCATTACTTCATTTTTCTCCTTTCTCTTTTTGTTTTCTAAAACCCAGATTTAGGTCGTTCTCGTGAACTGCAATATGTTTATGTGGATAACAATATTCACCTGAAAGGGCTCCCTTCTTATCTGTATAATAAAGTCATTGGTTGCAGCGGGTAAGCATGAATTAACTTAATGTCTTGCATACCTTTATCTCCTAACGCTCTCCATAAATATATGCCTGTCTGATACAACTAAACTATATTTTGGGTTATTCATTCAGGACTGATGTTACTTTGAAGGCATTACTTTGGCTGCCTGTTCTATATTACTTTTGTAATCTTCTGCATTAATTTGCTGAACATTTAATATTTCATTCTAAGCCACAACAGCCAGAGCATTTGTAGATATTTGTAGGAAACATTTACTGATAATGTAGGCCATGAAGCTGAAGATCATGTTTAAATTTGGCCCAAAATGTAGGCTTCATTGAAACATGGTCTTGATTTTGGAAAAGCAATAGGTATATTCTGTGTTTTTTAAATATGTTTCAATGATCTTTAATAAGTAAACATCTCTTACAGTGTTTGCATCCCATACATTGCAGCACTGGACAAGTCAGTGGGTTCTCAGACCTTTGCCTAGAATGGACCATATCTGAATAGAATTTCACGAGGGCTTTCCTCTTATTCGTATTCTCATAACATCCCTGTAGCAACTATTTATAGTGCTTGGCACTCAGTAAGTGAGTAAATAATTTTCTACAAATTGCAATCCAACTTTTGTATATTTAAAAATACCCTAAGCTATCTTATGTTTGTGAGTTTGATGTGAGGAGAAAGTGTGCTTTCCAGGACACTTGCCTGTTTATTCTCTGACTTATACTAGCTTAAATCAGGAGTAGCTCCACTGAAATTAATGTAGTTATGCTGGTGCAAAAGAGGTGAGAGGAGTACATGCCCCAGTATCTTCTCATTATAAAATCACTATGCTATTTCTCTCAACTATTAATTATAAACTCCACATTTATAACCCATGCCTTGTTTAAGTATGTTAACTATTACACATCTGAGAATTTTTAACTTTTTCCTAATAGCCAGCGCTCATATTCCTGTTTATTCCTGTGATGTATAAGTATTTGGGAGTTGTATCACAATTTACTATTGCCAGGTGGGGTCACTCTGTGCTGATCATAAATTTTACTAACCTTTATCCTTCAATAAATGAGGTGCTTGTATATCTACTTTAATGTTTGTTTTGCTTTGTCATAAATCTGAATAAATTGTAAACAAGATGTTAGAGTGAATTAAAAGTTAAGAAAAACAATTATATTGGGTTTTTTTTGTTTGTTTGTTTTTTGGGGAAAATACAAATGGTAATGCCTAAAAGTGTGCTAACAGGTTTGATCAAACATATCTGTTTATTTTCAGTCATTTTGAACCCCATCTTTGCCTTTCACTGTATCTTTAATTCTCCATTTTAATCTGTTAAAATGTTTGAATCTAAAACTAACCTTATGCTAATTTTTTCAGTGGCATGGCCCGTCATCTTATTTTACAACTGTCTGAATAAACCAGATTTTCATTTGACTTAGTCCCTTTTAAAAGATGTCTGCTAGTGTTCCTCCTCATTTACTATATCTTCATTTTCATATCCTAATCAGATTTTATGTTAGCCGTTGGCATTCTAAGCGCAATTGAATACAGCAGGTCTAGATGAGATGGCTAAAATGGCAGTATCCAATAGTTCCTTGACTACACTTCCACTGGTGCCACCACTGTTGCCGCCACACCAGTAGTGGCTACAACAGAAAATGTCCTACGTCTTGTAGACAAAGCTGTACACGTTCAGAGAATTGCATAGATATTAACTAACTAACCCTCATAGCGCTCCAGTAAGGCATGTGGGGAAACAAAGCCACATCGTGGTATGTGGGAGTACTTGTACTTTCTTTAATACATGAATAAAAATATAACAACTTTTTAAAATTATTACCAGCAACAAAAACCGATGCAGCTGATCAGCTTTGTCCTCACCATTACAGAAAGAGGGCAGCCACAGACCACATTTTAGCACTATATGGGCTGCATTTGGGTACACTGATCTTCTGGTCTCCCCAATATCGGTCATAACAGAAGTGGTCGGTCCAAGCAATTTGACTTGATAAAATGCTTCCCCCTGCCACTTAGCCAGATTTCATCTTTGTGAATAAATTTCTGTCCCTTCCGCCAAAACAAAGATAGCATGGGATTTATATTTGCAAATTAAGAATAAAACTATTGCTGCACTTCCAGGGTTATTTCTAAAAAGATGCTAAATTAACAGGAGCTGCACATTTTTTCAGATTCCTTATGTGAAAGGTAATCATTTTATGACAATCTACTGGTACTCTTTTTTAGTAAGCAAAATAGGATATACCTATCTCATAGAACTGGAAGGGATCCTGAAAGGTCATCAAGTCCAGCCCCCTGCCTTCACTAACAGGACCAAGTACTGATTTTGCCCCAGATCCCTAAGTGGCTCTCTCAAGGATTGAACTCACAACCCTGGGTTTAGCAGGCCAATGCTCAAACCACTGAGCTATCCCTCCCCCAAGGGATAGCTACATACTAATTAGTATGGATTTGTACATACTAATAAAAGGCACCTCTCCAGACTCTATAGCAGGGATAGGCAACCTTTGGCACGCAGCCCGCCAGGGTAAGATACAGCATTAAACAACCATAACCCAGCCCGCCAGGGTGCTCAAATAGAGTTAGATCTGACCTTAACAAGGCTGCTCTTTTGCTTCCAATTTTTTAGCTGTTATAAACAATACCAATTTTTGTGTCGTTCCTGGCTTTTTAATAGTCTGGATAGACTGCAGCAGGAATCAAGTAGGGATTTTTTTTTTTTTTTTACCAACAAACTAAACTGCTCTGTTTGGATCCACTGATCCCGAGAACCCCCCTTCTTCTGAACTTGGGCTGGAAAGGGCAGAGTTTGCTGATTTTGCTGGGTTATCTTCTTATTTTCACCAACGTCTTTTCAGGGGAACTCTGGGAGGGGGAAAGCAGCATTCAGTGGCACTTAAAGCACTAAATGCCTTATGGCTATATTTTGCCTGACGGGTTGTGAGTGGGAAATCCATTATCATTCTGAGCTGGTTGGTTCAAAGCACAGAAACCCAATTGTCAGGTAAGACATTGACCCATTAGTAAAATATTTTGTAATAGTAAAAAACAATTTGTACAGATCATTTAGTGTCTGGCTAAACAAGAGGGACTCTGAGGCAAAGCTAGGGACACTAGACTTTGTTAGTCAATGTCCTTGGTTCACCTTGTGGTTCTGTTCTCATTTTTTCTAGGTATTGGGTATTACTTGATTAGTAAAGACCTCCAAATGGGCCACATCTAGCCTGTTACAGGCAATGAGACTGCGTACTAAATTCATTTCAATCTGAAACACACACTGTGTATAAGAGTGAGCTCTTATTCTAGGAAGGCAGTGTTCTGTAGAACCGTGTAAAGTGCACTTTGGGCTGATTGCATATTGTTTCCCCATTGGTTACTTTTGTTCTGGCTAACTGCATTCTGAACGGTTTGTATTCTTCCAGCTGTGGCTCCCCTATTCAGGTTTCAGAGGTGAAGCTGCTCTCCTTTTCATCGGGACAGTTAACTGTGTTCCTCCCAGCAGAGGTGAAATCTATAGGGACAGAGACCGATCACGTGCTGCCTTTGCAAGAGCTAGCCATGAGGACACTCTATAACACCTACTACAGGTTTTTAAAAGGTACTTTAATTGTCTATTCACATCCTTCAGAGTTTGACAAGACCCAGCAAATGCATGGTCTTTTCAGAGGTGACAGTAGCATTTATAGAGCTCTTCAAAGTGCTTTGCAAACATCAGTGTTTTAAAATGTCTATTTCAGCAAATGAGATTTAAGTGATCAACAAAAAGGTTTTGGCCCAAAAGACATTGCTAAATGCTGGGCTCCAAAGGTAAAGTGGTGGTTAGAATTTGGAGTGGGGGGAGGGGAGAGAACAATGTAAACGGATGCAGGCTTTTCACAGTCTGCAGTGGAGAAGAAACTGACTTTAATGGGATAGAAGAGGGAGAAATCATTATTCCCGAGGCAAGATTAGATGCATTGTCCAACAATGCAACTCCTTGCCAGGCAGCATGTTCCTAAACTGGCAGACTTGTTATACAGAAGGCAGAAGAAATGTTAGCAGCCGTTGGCCATTTCAGTACAGCATGACAGCTGAGTTGCTTTAGTTCTGCTCCAGTTCACACTCTTTGTTGAAAACTGGCCCCTGGCTCCCCTGGTTATACATCATACTCCCACATGCGATACCAATATTTAAGAGTAATTTTGGGGTTCAGACTCTGTTAGCTTTGGGAATGTTGTGGATCTGCCATATTCAGTGCTTTGGGAATTTGTGCACCATTGAAGGAGAGGTATGTAAAAAGGCTAATCAGGGAAAAGCTTGGACTGGAATTATTGTCGTGAATCATAACCATTGAAGTAGTTCCTTTTGCCAAGAAAAAGTGTACAGTGAAGAGCTGACAGTCTGCTGCTTGGACTTCTCTCTGCCCCAAACATTTTTATTTATTTAGGCCAGTGATGGAAGCCACATGTTAAGAGTGGGCCAAACACAGGAAACTATATTGGAGGAAACAATTCTGCAGTGCTGGGGGGATGAATTAATGACCTGATAGAGGTTGTGTGTTTCTGATTTCTTTTACTTCGGGGAAAAAAACAGGGAGTTGTTCAAATACCAAGATTATAACAGTACAGTGATCATACAGCACAGGGTGCAATTTTCTGTGTACATGCGTGCCTGGGTGAAATTCTAATCTCTTTTGGAAGACAGGCTGGGGATTTGGGGCAAAAGGGATTATTAACTTCTCTCCTCTGGAAAGCAGAATTCAGATCTTTAAATCAGAAATGATTGTAATCTTATCTCTTTTCTCATAAAGATTTATCCATGTCACAACCACCACACAGTATGGCAAGACTGTCACAAGCAAGGTTTTAGTTTAGAAAGGCAGGGTAGTGTTGCACAATCAATATGAAGTGTGTTGGCAGGGTGCAGGAAAACTTGTGTAAGATTGCAAGCATTATGGCTTTGGCCAGTGCTTGAGAGATGAGGAGTCACCGATTTTAAGGATCTTCCCTATCCTCAAATTTCTGCACTACAGTTGATTTTGTATCTTTCTAGTCTGGTTATAGTAACCATTATTAAAGGCGATGGGCAACACCTTGGGTGACAGTCAAAATCTGGTTGAGACTGGGGCATCGTCAAGGGCAAACTAGTAAAGCTCAATCCAGACAGGGATGAAATGTGTGGTGGGAAGGAGATGGAGGATGTGGCAGAGGTAATATCACCCTCTTTGGTCCACTATTGGTTGCTCGTGTTTGCAATTTCAAGGGTGGCGTTAGATCCTCAGCTAGTGTTACAAAATCGTATTACCGCAGTGACCAGGCTGGCTTTCCTCGATCTTTGCCTGGTCAGCAAGTTGTGACCTCTTTTGTTAGATGCAGACCATCTTCTGTTATCCAGGCCTTTGTCACCTCAAAATTAGCCTCCTGGATTGCACTGTACATGGGGTTACACTTTACATTTATTTGGAAACTGAGTACGGTGCAAATTCTAGAAGTCTCTTTATTAAATTCTGCCCCTCATCTTGATCCGTTAACACCTAAACTTGTGTGCAGCACTGGCTGCCTCTTTGTTTTCTGTTGGAGTTTCAGATGTTGGCTTTGATTTGTGAAAGTCCTAAGTGGCCTGGGGCCTGCCCAACTGAGAAATCACACTTCCCACAGCTGTAGCACATGGGGGCGCTGGAGCCTCTTGAGTATAGAAGAGCGAGATCTGTTGACCTGTGGGGCATACTAATAAGGCTGTGTATTTGCTGCGTCTTTCAGAGATGGCTGTGGGTATGGCTTTGATTATAGTTGGCAATTTTGAATTGCTGGATGATTAATTGTTTGGGGTTCGTATAACTGTTCTGTGCTGCGGGGTGGTTATTTATTGAATTATGTAAAGAAATTGATACTGACTTCCTTCCTAGAATCTTGTATTGTTGAATATTGAATAGCCACTGATTAGGACAGGGAACCTCACTTTAGTTAATAGATCTAATTTAATGACTCACACTTAACTAAATCCTCCACATTTTAATTCTAAGTTTTGCTTGAGTCAGCCAATGCCTCTGTTTAGAAATGTTTTACTGCTTGTAGCATTTGCTTGTAGCACCTTCATCTAGCTGTTTGGGTCAGATTAATCCTATGCCTGCAGTTTTCTGTTAACTTCCCTTGCTTATTTACATTGCAAGTACCATTATGGGCTTCATCTTATTTGCAAATAATTGGCTTTAGTTTACTACTTCTTTGACATGGCCAGATGTTACCGAGAGGATTAGTGAGATATTTCGTATACCAAGGGGTCATGGAACATGTTTACTATGTTGAACCTTATCATGAATTTGTTTTGTTACAATCCAGGATCTTAACTTATGTTTCTTTTCTTCCCTAGATTTCAGCTTCCTGACTCCAATCTCATTACCTAAAAGTCTCTTGGAATTACTGCACTGCCCTCTGGGACACTGTCACCGTTGCAGCCAGCCCATGTTTACCATTGTCTACCCAAAGCTCTTTCCCTTGAGGGAGACTCCAATGGCAGGCCTGCACCAGGGGTAATTACAGAAAATTAGACTGGGGTTTCAGACCTTCCACAGGGGCTGCTTTTGGGAAGAAAAACATCTTTATGGAGTTTGAGGAATTTTTTTAGCTTGGCGGCCTTAATGGGCTAAACTCTTTTTTTTTCCCTAAGATCTCATATCAAAGGGGACACGTCATATTTATTTCTGTCATTTCCCAGGCATGGACCAGCATTTGATTGTGCGTTTACTAACAAGGGAAACAGTAGTCACCATGATACTTGCTGATGGTACTCAGGGTTGTGAGGCACCTTGCTATTGCGTGCCCTTAGCGTGATGAAGCCTGGTCCGTGCCTGCCATGTGTCAGCTTCCCAACTCCACGGGCAACACAAGCACTGCCCTCTAGGCTTTACAGGCCCTGCTGTCACATTACGTTAGCAGTTGGCGCACCGCAGCCCGTGTGTCCAGTCTGTTCCAGTGGACGCTGGTGATATTCACAGATTTGTTGCTTCTGAAGAAACAGTACACCCCAGTTCCACCTCAGATCACTTCTCCGCTTAACATACAGCACTTAGATATGTTTATAGTAAAGTCAAGTATAAGTTTATTTAATAAAGCATAATATTCAAGTAGTAGCAAGTAGAAGTATTGGCAAAAAATGATTACATATAAAATAAAATCATATATTCTAGAGCCTAAACTTGATTAACAAGATACTCTCATGTCTAACCAATATTGCTCTCCCCAAATCCTTGCATCATTTTGCAGCTGGCTGGCTGTGACCCTCTTTTCATGAGACAAGAATACTGTCAGCTGGCCTTTTTGCTGAAGGACCCAGCGTGTCACTTTGTACTCCAAGATATACCAGAGCAATTTTTTGTTTATCCATACACAGGACACTCTTCCCCCCTCCTCTCCCCCCCCCCACACCTGTTTTCTTATTCCTGTAGAATCCTCTGTTGTAGATTTTGAAATCTCTTCTTTTGCTTGTGGCTCAGTATACAAATAGACCTCCACTATGAGGCATCCCAATGCACAAATGGCCAGACAGGGAGATGGGTGCCTGTTACCTTCTGCCTGAAAGGAACACGTCTGAGGTATGTCACCTCTGGTGAACTATTATGCAATTATCTGACCTAATGGATCCATGTGAAACCCTGTGCCATCTGCCAGTTAGCACCCAGGCGTCCCTGGGTCATATCTTCTCCCTTACGTTGGTGCCATAGGGTTAGCTCCTGCCCCGTTGGCTCCTGTCCAGTTGCCTGGTCAGTTTATGTGCCACCACATTTTCCTTCCCTTCACATGTACAATTTCCATATCACATTCTTGGAGCACTCTCCAACGTAGCAGCCTGGAGTTGGTACCTTTTGTTCTGTGAAACCATGCCAATGGACTGTGCTCTGCTAGGACTCTGGACTTCCTGTGGAATAGGTAAGGCCTTAGCTGCTGACTGCCCACACAATTGCATAACGTTATCTTTCTGTGACAGAAAATGTTCTTCAGTGTGAGGAAGGGGATCATTTTTTTTACCTGAGCTATAGGATGCTTTTTATTGCCTTGGCCTGCTTGCATTAACACAGCTCCCAAACCTGTATTGGATGTGTCTGTGAAGAGTTCAGCCATCTTATCAAAGCTAGGACTGGCTTGAACCAGTTTCTCTAATGAAATTCTTTTCACTTTATCAAAGCCTCCTTGACAGGCTGCAGTCCAAACTGCCTTGTCAGGCTGTCTGTTTTTGCAGAGGTCTGTACTTGCAGACATAATGTCGCTGAAACCTTCCACAAGCCAGCATTAATAATTTGCCAAACCTATAAAAGACTGAGCTTGCTTTTTGGTTCAAGGTACGGGCCAGTTAACAATGGACTCCGCTTTTAAAGGATTCGAACAAATCTATCCCTCTTCTACCCAGTAGCCTAAATAAGGGACTTTTGGCCTCCCCATCTTACATTTTGTCACTTTTACTTCAAGACCAGCATCTTTGCGTCTCTTCAGCACAGTTCCCACATCATCCTTATGATCTTGCCAGTAATGGCTGAATATTACAGTATCGTTTATGGAGGCATGAGCAAAGCCCTGAAACCTGGCCAAAACTTGATTAACGAGCCTCTGAAATGTGGCTTCTACATTAATTAACTTAAAAGGTAACACTTCAAACTCACAAAGTTCTGAATTGGTTATGAAGGTGAATTTTTTTTTCTGTGCTTCACTGTCTAAGGGGATTTGCCTTTTTTAAAATCCAGAGTCCTTGGTAATTTTGCCCTGCCTAAAATGTCCATTATGTCATTGATTCTGGGCATAGGGTAGGCCCCAGGAACTTGTGACAGCATTAAGCTTTTTTGGGGACCATAACAACTGGAGAAGCCCAGGGATTGTTGTTTGACTCTGTAACTATTCCCATGTCTAGCATGCTTGCTTCCTCCTCGCAAATTTGCTCCTGCATTTTGCCAGTTGTCTGGTATGCTCTGCTGGACGCTGGCTGTGGTCCGTCAGTGTTAATCTTATGGACCATTTTGTGAGTCAGGCCTGACCTGCTGGAAAATACCTGTCGGTGATTTTGCAGCATGACCATATTTGCCTTTTCAGTTAGGTTTAACCCTTCATATAAATCAGTAAATAAATAAATTAATTAATGGAGATATTCTATCTCCTAGAACTGGAAGGGACCTTGAAAGGTCATCGAGTCCAGCCCCCTGCCTTCACTAGCAGGACCAAGTACTGATTTTGCCCCAGATCCCTAAATGGCCCCCTCAAGGATTGAACTCACAACCCTAGATTTAGCAAGCCAATGCTCAAATCACTGAGCTATTCCTTCCCTCCCCCCCTTCCCTGTGCCCTCTAATCTGGTATCACTGTGGCATTCAGTCACCAAATCAATAAGAGGGGCTATCTCACAGTCCTCATCTGCACAGTAAATCTTGTTTACAATGGCTTCACGATTGTGGTGTACTTTTAACCTGTTGATTTGCACAGTTGGAGGTGTAACCCCACTGTGGGGCCTTAGTATATTGCAGGTAACATTGCTAACTCTTTCTACCACCTCAGAAGCCTCTTCCCATGAATTGTGCATTTTGTGTTTATTTATAGGAAGTAACACCAGAACCAAATCACCCACATCAAATGATCGATCACAGGTATTGAGATCATACCATTCTTTCTGAGCTGCCTGGCCTTAGAGCAGTAAAACCTCACTAATCCCCATCAGGGATTTTAAATCCTTCCTGAACTTCTGCACATGTTCAGCCACTAGTTCCCCTGTTGCCTCAGTGCCACCCTCCCAGGAATCTCTAAGGCGATCCAGGGGACCTCTGATCTGTCTCCCATACAGATGGTCAAATGCGGCAAACCCTATGGACTCTTGGGGCACCTCCTGCTAAGCAAATAGCAGGCTAACCTTACATCCCAGTCACTTGTCCTCTTGTTTCAGACACTCTCAGCTTAGATTTTTAGGGCCCCATTGAATCTCTAAACAAATCATTTGTTTCCAATACTTCTACGTGTACTACTTGAATGTTTGTGTTAAATAAATGTATACTTGATTTCACTATCAACGTATCTAAGTGCTGTGTGTTACGTGGAGAGTGATCTTAGGTGAAACCATTAAGCTGTGGTGTTTTGGTTTTTTGGAAGCAGTGAATCTGTGAATGCTGTGAGTGTCCAGTGGATCAGCAGCTGGATACTCCAAGGCGACATGCAGAGGGCTTGTGGGCTGGGGTGTGCCAGTTGCTAACCCATAGATTGACAGCAGGGCCTGCAAGATCTTGAGAGCAGTGCTTGTGTAGCTTATGGCCAGTGGAGTTGGGGAGCTGACCCCCAGGAGGCACAGACAAGGGTTTCTCATGCGGAGGGCAGGTAGTTTGAGGTGCCTCACAACTCTTGGTACCTCCCAGCAAGCATCAGTCTCACCCAGTATAGATTGTTCTTAATCTAAAGTTACCTTATTTACGCATTTATTTACAATAGATTAATTTCCATAAATCTGGAACAGCCTTGAGGTTGACTATTGGCTCTGATGTTGTGGGACTCAACTATTCCTGATAGAACAGCACGTGGGTGATCAGGAAATCCATGGGGAGGGTTTTCTGTGAGTCAGGCAGGAACTATTACCAAACAGCAATCCTTCGCCTGGTGCCTTCACCCCTGTACCTGAGGCAAATGCAACCACCAAATAAAATGCCACAAGGCATATTGGTTTCTTTTGCTAAAGGCAAAAATGAAAGCCTGTGATGGGGGCATTGCAGCCATTATCAGAGTGTATTTCAAATAATCTGCAGCTAAAATGCTCTTCTTCATTATGAGCAAATAAGGGGTGTGCAGTGGAAGGGTGCTGTGCTGAAGATGGTGGTTGCTAGTGAAATGTGATTACAAACAGTTCAGTTTCTATGGTCACAGCAAATGTGAACATGCATGCAAGGCTGTGTAGTGAAGCAGCCAAACCTACACAGTTGTGTTCACTTGCCTGGTAGCATAATCGAACAAGAGATTAAAACTAGGGAGTAATGTTCCTCAGGCAGGTAGAAATGCAGAGTAATTTAATGCTGAACACTGGTCATTTTGTAGTGCTTTTCCAGCACCACCTACTAGCCTGAGCTGGGGTAGGTGCCTAATACATGGGCAGGTGGGATACAGGTTTTAGTGAGAGGTGAGTGAAACCGTATGTCCTCACAGACCTAACTTTGTTTAAAATTTGAGTTGTACAGAGAAAGGTAATTCTGTTTCACTGAGGCTTTGAGGAAACTGAGGCAGATGGGGAGTTTGTTCATTTTCAGACTTAAGTTAGTCATGCTGGTCAATTAATGCACCCATAATTATCAACCAGAGAGAAGTTTAGTATCTTGCCAAGAAGGGAGGTATAGCAACATCATACCTAGGAGCCTGCCTTCTGCCTGGTGTCAAGGGGTGTTTTCAGTCAGTGAGGAGAATCAGCAACAACATCCTAGCTTGGACCTCTCTTGAGCCTTCTCCATAGTTTGTTTTGACTTGAGTTTCTTCCCTTCTTTGTGTCTGAGAGGAGGTTCCATCATAGAAAACACCCTGTGGCTGTGCACCTGGTTAGTGATAAAGCACAGAGAATAAGCAGGTGGGTGCTCTATCCCTCCCCTCTCAGGTGGGAATGTCCCTTGCCCATGCGACAATGCCATGTTTATAGGGGCAGTGTGGAGAAATGTGTAGAAATCTTTCTCCATGAAACAGGGCTAATAGCTGAACCATGAGGACATAGGCACATACATAACAAGAATATGAGAACTACTCACAATGCAGTTCAGTATTTTCAGAAATCTAGTTTGCTAACAAGAAATGATGTCATATTTTCTTGGACAAACAAACCTGAGAGCTAGGTTCTCCTTAGAAAAGTTGTTAAACAATTCCTTAGACAGCCTCTTCTTAAACATGGAAAAGAAAAGATAGGCATTAATAGATGTCTTTACTGAGAATGATATTTTAGCCCCGTACATACCAGTAATACTAAACTCAGTTCTTGCTCTGTTGAAAATTTGTTAATTTGCCAGTAATTCTTCTGTAGCAGCAAAAGAAAAAAAAAGTTTTGTCAGTAGGAAAACTTTAAAGAAGAAAATAAAAAAATCGGATTGCTGATTCAAGCAGATGGTATAATTTTTCTCAAGTTATATGGCAGCCTCTTGTGCTGAGAGTTTGTAGCATAATGCTGCTCTGATTTATGAGCAATACAGCTTTATGAAATGAAAACAACTTGTGCATCTTAAATTTGGACGGCAGCCAGGAAGCACCATAACTGCTATTTTAGAAAAGCCATCTCCTTTCTTAGAAAGCTCTTCTGATTGTAAAGACAGTGCTCTTCAACTTGCTGTTCTGTTGCAATTCTGACTGTCAGATGTTTAAACTCCACCAGCACAAGAGGTTATAACAAGACATAATGGGATGAAATTAAGAAAAAAGTATTCAAGCTGTCAGTAAATTTTTTCCAGGCAGCAAAATGGATTAGTGTGTTTTGTATAGTTTCCTAAGCAAATGATGGACATTTCTTTTCTTGGGACATCCAAAACTAGAGTGGACAAACCGCTGTGCTTTATATTGTATGTAATGATCCTACAGTGGCAGGAGATGGCTGGATTCCTAAAGAGATGGAAGAGACCTAATTTTTATGGTTGCTACAAAACTATGGTTAAGAGTCAATGAACACCTCCAACACAAACCCTTATTTTCCAGGGATTATTAAAATTCTTACTGTACTGAAACTTTCCAGGCAGACTCTAGTCCAGGAAGAAATTATTGTTGCAAATGTTAAAAACAATACCATATTTTTCCACCAAATTAAGTTTTGCTATGATTCAGTGTACTAATCCCTTATGTTGCCATGCTGAGACTCTAAAATACCTGTTTCATTTAAAATATACATTACTGCCCATTTTTCACTTTTTAGCTAAAATCTCCCAAGTATTTTAGCATATGCACTTACATTGAACACCCATCACCTTCCTGGTCCAGAATGGATTGTCATAGAGTATCCAGCCACAGAACTTTCAGCTGCTGTAGGCTTGTGATGCAAATCCACAGAAATTCAGACTTAAGGATGCTCTGGTGTTCTTATCTTTGCAGCACACATGTTTGGCATGATATTATTATTATTTATGTAATGACAATACTGTGGTTAGGTGCTTTAGAGAGAGATTGGAAGACAAGATCCTTATCCTAAAGAGTTTACCATGCCCATGTACAACATAGAAACATAGGGTGGGGAAGCTGGGTGTTTGAACAGTTAGCACATCAATTTTTATTTGTCTATATAATTTTCCTCTGCTGGGAAGACTAGCATTTATTTGCCTCTATGATAAAATGTATTGGGGCTGGGGGTTGTGGAAGAGAGTGATCAGAAAAGGTGGACTGGGTTTCCAATTTAAGAGGCTGTGTAAATCTGTTTCCCTACAATAACATGGGCAAAGTGTCAGTCTTGGTTTTGTGGATTAAAAATCAACTTCAGCGTTACCTAAGCAGGAGGTCAGGTCATTAGTGAGGTTATAGGGGGAGAGAGTTTCAGTTGAAGGAAGTGAAATTGCCCCTTCATGTGGATTTGTACGGCACTTAGCCCAATATAACAGCAAAGCCCATTGATCATCCTCTCTGGAGTTCTGATCTCCACTTTTTTTTCTTTTTGGTTTCTTGTAGACTCACTCAAACCTACTGTTGGCTGTCAGAATTCAGTTATTTCATGCTTGCAAGCAGTAATTTAAACACATGAGAGAAATGGAATCAAAGGGTTCTCTCCTCTTAGCCATTAAACCTACTGGCAGTAACACTCAGCAAAACACTGTGCAGAAAGAAAAACCTCTTGCTGTTTTCACAAACCAAAATTAAAAATCTTCTGTTTAGATAGTTGGCCAGGGCTTATCCTTTATTTTTACAGTCCAAAAAAATGTCTGCTGTGAAAGGTGGCCAGTTACTTTAATCCTGAACTGACAACTGTTTTTTCTATCCTCTTTTTTTTTTTTTTTTTCCCAGGCGGCGAACTGTTAGTTTTGTGGCATACTGCTGCTCCACCCAGTGTCTGCAGACTTTTGACCTACTGAGTTGATAAACACTTAAAGCTACTCAGGAGCGTTACCAGCTTAAAGCTGCATTAGACTGTGTATCTCGTTGGTACTGGAATACTGTATGTTTGTGTACATGTGTGCATACTCCAAAATAGCAGAAATGCTCAGTCAGGACACTAAGAGGCACTTAAATCCTGCCCTATCAATTTTGGATGAGCTGCAAAAACTTTTTGGAAATGTAACGATCAAGCTTTTACAAGTATTAACACCCTTGCTCTCCTCCAGGACAACGTATAAATCAAACTAATTCAAGGGCCTCAGTCTCCAGTATTTTTTGTTAGTGTTTTCCACATGTGGAGCTACTTAGGTTGATATTTCATGTCATTTAAAGATGTTTTAGTTCTTGAACAGTGTTAAATAGACACATAATTTAAAAAATATATCTCCCGCATGGCAGCCCAGTTTTCACTTGTTACTTGTAATTTTCTCCCACTATCACCAGGATTAGGGGTATACAGGTACGCAAGGACGGCAGCAATTTAAGGATCCCAGTTACATTTGTGTGCCATTTTCCGTTCCCTGCCCCCACTCCCCTCAATAGTTTCCCCATCAAAGAGCTCTTACGGCAGTAGATTGAGCCTTTGCATCTGACTGATGTGTTCAAATCCACCTACTAAAAGCAGTACCTTCCTTCCAGACGTCACTGCAAGACACAACCTCTGCTGGAGGAGTGGGGGGTGAGCAGGGAGAACTCAGCCTGCTTTTGAAGTGAAGGCCTGCATGGAGCTGCTCTCTCAGGTTCTAGGAGATCAGTATCTTTGTTTGTCACACTAATTTATTTTTGAAATAGCTGCCATCTTGCATGAAAAAATCAGAGAGATACCCACATATTTTCCATATTTATATTCTGTCTGCTGACGAAAATCCTGGAGTAGTTTGAGAGGTGAACAGTGAGTCCTGTAATCTTGCTGAGAGCTGGCCCCTGTATCTCTGGGTTCAAGGTTTGACTGATTTCCAAAACAGCTTGTCACATATCTTAACATTAGAGGAGTATGAGAAAAACATACACGCATTCTCAAATATCTTTACAAAAGGTCTGTAACGTGCTTTTTAGCATGTTTGTGGCAAATGTAACTCAAAACCCTATTTATTACTATCTTGGTGGGGGGTCATTTGTTGATGGAATATTTTCATTACAACTACAGTACAAAGGGCAGAAGCAGGCCCAAGATGTCTGTGATTTATATTTTTAATTTTAAACTAAAAATGTAGGCCTTTTGGTCTGTTCTGCAATATATTTTTATTAATACATTGTGTTCATGATTAGTTTAGTTTTTAACCATAACTTACTTGGGGACTGAACACAATGTTCTTCGTCGTAAGTAGTTACATGCTGAAATAGATCTGAATGGAACAATTTGATGATATAAAAATGGCAAGATAAAGAGACTTACTTGGTAACGTATTAATATACGCAGTGGTGAGGAAAATGTATACCTGGAAAGAGTCGCATTTTAAAATGCTTCGCAGTTGCCAGAACAAGCATCTGTTTCTACTGCAGGTTTGCTGTGAACTGTTGAAATAAATGGAGCATCCTAAGTATTTCAAACGTCACTAGAAGGGCAGTTTTTGAGAGCAGGATTCTTAGGTAGGTTGTACCCGTTACTTATAGCAAAGTGCACGGGTTCTCTTCAGCTGGTTTTATGGAGTTGAAGTTGCTGCCACACATCAGAAGATTTATGCTTTAAGGAGTGCAGATATCACCTGCAGTTCCTGATAAATGGAACTTTCTATAATAAAGCCCTTTTGACAGATCCACGTTCAAGTGGGAAATGAGCCCATGTCCAAACATCCTCTGTGCTGTTGGATTTCTTCTCCTCTGTCCTTTCATTAGTTTGTCTTGTAAATCCCAATTCTGGGATTTCAGATATGTTGTCTCAGTCATTGGGGATCAGGATAAAGGCAGCAAAGTGGTGTTGAGCTTTTCTTCCATTCTGCAGGACAGGACAAGTTTGAGTTGTAAGTTGCCCAGGTTCAGAGTATCCCTAAATAAGAAGATTGAAAATTCAGAAGAGTGGCACAGATTCCTGTGTTTAATGGCCAGCACTTTGCACTATTTAATTTGCCACACAATGGAGTGTGAGGTATTATATAGCTTTAAAATAGATCTAGAATGTATCAACCCAGGCATAAAAAAAAATCCTTTGTGTAAGAGAATGCATGCGACATGCTCATTTGAAATTCAGAACAACTGGTTCCCAGGCACTTGCTTTCCCTAAAGTACTAGTGGACTGAAAGACAACACTGAAAAATGTTTTGACAGTACAACCACTGTGGAATTGGAAATTATTATTATTGTTTCCATGCTTTAATAGATCAGGAAAATAAATGATTAATTTTCATTTTTTACATTTTCCTTTATACTGCAGATTTTATATTGAGTTAACTGGTTGATTTTTCTCTTCTCAATGTTAAAAGCACATAGACTTCGAAGTACCTTTTTATTTTAAGCAAAGATCAACCTATAGGAAAGTTTAGCTAAAAGATAGCATTGTTCTGGTTTAGTGTAGATCACATGATAAGAGAGCTTATTGTTGTTTCCATAACTTACTGAAAGGTGTGAATTACAAAGTGTTTTATTCAGTTCATCAGTCTCTTTATTGTTAGCAAGTGCAGTCCAGCATAATACAAGCATACTCTGTAAGAAGCTGAAGCTTCACCTAATATATTATAAAGTAATACTACAATGATTCCAGTCTTTAGTGAATAAAATATATTTATTTTGTGTAGCCAAAATGTGACAGTGTAAGTTTTTTCTTTTATTAGTGATACTGAAAGAAAGTCACAATTATGGACAGGAAAAATAGCTTAAATTCATGTTTATCTGATCACTACTGATACAGCCTCTTTTTATATTCAGCTACATTTGGGTGGCGAGTCCATAGTTTAAAATAATTTAACCCCCCTGCTTTGTCCAATTTTTTTCAGATTTTGGTATCTGTCTTCAGTGTTGTTTCAAACTGGCCAATGTGAAGAACAAACTGTGCAAACTCAGAGGGCACAGTTATATTGCTGGTTGGATGGTGGGCCACCAATTTTACAATAGAGATTCCCACTTTTGTGGGATCTCTCTCGAATGCCATGGGTTTTCTAGCTCAGCTTCAGTTGCTTGGTGTTTCCAGTCTAGATCGGGTTGTGCGGAGGTTACCCACCCCTTGATCTTTATACAAGTTGGTTCTCTCACTAGTTGTCCCCAATATAGTTCCTTTATTACTGTTTTTAAGGATGTGTGAGTGGTGTCTTAAAATAAAAATAAGACCTCATCTCCTCGTCCAAGGAACAACATCATTTTTGCTTCGTTGTTTTTTGTAGGATTTTCCCTTTTCTGTGTGTTTTTTTGTCTGTCAGGATGACTAGTCAAATATATTAATACTTCAAAAAAGTGGGGAAGAATATTTTTTCAGCTAATATTACTTTAAAAGTGGTAGTTTCTGATGAAAAATTTAGAACACATGAAGTTAACATGGGGAGTATCAGAATATAAACAAAGATCACATCTAGCTTAGCTCACATGAAATGCCACTGTTAATCTTGCAAGCCTGCAGATGCTGGCTGCTGGTCTTTTAATAAAGCCAGCTTTTTGTTCAATCACTGAGCAAGTGGGGGATCCACTGCTTTTAATAAAGCATTCCAGTTAGCTCTTTGCAGTACAGTATGCGTGCGCCATGTGGGCAGTTTCATACTGGGTGAGGTGTGTGCTTGCAATCCTTTACACTGGGTCCTGCACACCTCATCGCCTCTGCCATAAAGGATCAGAATATAAATAAATCTCCTTTATGGAGAAAAAAAGGAATAAATACGAATATCAAAGCAAGTGTTGACCATGACTCATTACGAGTCTGATACTGATCTCTTAGTGGAAATTTTGTCATTAAATTCAAACTTCAATGTGAGCACTATCAGGCCTCAACAGAGAAGACCTGCTCTTTTGTTACCAAGCTGGTTTCAGATCTTGCATATCTAACTCTGCTGAATCTCGTTGTCTGGTATTACAGAGGGGTAGAGGAAAACTTGTGATTTTTTTTCCCCACTGTAGTAGCAGCATGTTCAGGTTTTACTGGCACTTCAATATCAGTTAGTTGGTTTGATAGTTGTCTAGGAAACAAACTGGCACGATAAATAATTGCAGCAAAGGACTTGATCTAGATCCCATTGAAGTGAATAGGAACCTTTCCCCTGATGTCAGTGGGAGCTGTGTCAAGCCTTAATTGACTAGAGAGAGAAGACTGTTTTACCCATCATTATATTGCTTGTGAGAGTTAGGGCTTATATTTTCCTCTTTCCCTCATCTTAATACTGATAAAGGATATCACCACTCAAGTCATTGCAAAATATAAAGTTATAATTGATTTGTGTTTGAAACTGCTGAGTAACTTGAACAGAGGAGTTTTACTACTTTGTATTACAAACCTGTGAGTTCAAAGGTTTTTTTGGAAGGAAATGGCAAGATTCCTATGAGGCTTCCATTTTTTTCTGCTGCACTTGTACCCATCTTTTGTTGAGTCTCAAACTGCTACGAAAGTTTGGACAACAGCTGAGCTTGTTCCGTGTACGTTTTTAGAGTATAATGTATAGCTTCTGCACTGTCTTAACCAAATGTCAGCTTGTGGGAAAATGAGTTTTGCTAGATGTTTAAATTGAAGTCAGTGGTGAAATTTATTGTACATGTTGGTTAATAAATTATATTTTTGATAGTATCACAGTTTACTAAAACTAACAACTTCTGTTGCTGTAACTGTTATATTAGAACAGAATGTGAAAATAATTATACTCTAGTTCATTTGCATAGTACTTAGCTAAAAAGTCTCCAACCCCCAGGCTTATGGGGGAAAACACTTGAAAAATATTTTTAATAAGTCAGAAACACCTTTTCAGTTAACCCCTTGACTCAGCAGATAACATGGTTTCTGTCATACAATCACATCTGCAGTTCAAGTGCCAAAATTAAGTCCATGCAGTAAGATGCTAATTTGAAATGTTTTACAAGTTAGCTGAAGAAAAGTAACTTTTCATAGGTCTTCATTATGGGTCATCACAGCCTGGCCATGGATATATTTCCTCTGGTTCATATTGCTTTCCAAACAACGTGCAGCAACTTTCCGTGCCACTGAATAAGGATGAAGGTGCTGAAGACAAGCGGATGTTAAGCGTCTATAATTCCAGTTGCTTCACTCTTTACTGTGCTGTGCAGAGTTTTGTTTCTGTATGTGAAGCTGTCTCCAAATCTTTTATGAAGTTATTAAAGTTGAATATTGACTGAATTATTGCACTGTGCGTTATGTCAATACTAGCACATTTGCTGTGAAAATGAAACCTACGTAGTGGAGATGACTGCTTACTCTTAAATTATCTTTAATCAGTGTCTTAGAGGGACTACGGTATGATCCACTCAAATTATATTAATGTCTACTGGGTAATAAGTTTGATTTAGAAATTTGGATAGATAACTATCTATTTCTCGGATAGATAACTATCTATTTCTCACTGCAGCCCTGCGATGTAGGTAAATTTACAGAGTAGTGTGCCCAAAGCCTGATGGTCTCTGAGTCCCTTAACAAATCAACAAAAACCCTTAAAACCATAATTTGCCATGGGACGTGTCCCAAATAAATTGGAATGGAACAAAATGAGAGAACCAAATATCCCGACCCTTGCAATGAAAACACTTGGCATAAATAGACATTTTAAGTTGAAACAACATGTATACTGTGGCTGAATGAGCTAGCCTGTGCTGCGGGGAGACTCTCAAGCCCTCACCTGGAAAGGCACTGGCTAGACTAGAGCATGACTGTTGTGTTTGTCAGTATTTAGGGGGATCCTGTGTAGTGATTCTGGAAGCTAGAGAGCCACAGACAACCAGAGTGTCTATACCCCCAGCCTCAATGAATCCCTTCTATATTGTATGGAGTCCCTGTCTCTTCCCTCTGCATGAGACCTATTTATCTTCTCATGATTCTTCCTGGGAATGGTCAACTGTGTCAGTTCTGTCACTCTCAGCTGCCACAACAAGGGAGACAGCAACAAGCCTCCCACCGAGTCGGACAGGTGCTGTGTTATTTAAAGCATTGAATATCTAAAAGTGAAGCCTTGAAACATGCTCGTCGGGCAGCTGTTGCTTGGTGTAGACATCTCCCACCTAGTCACAGACCTGAGTTTTTGCAAGACATTGCTTGAGTCACAAACTAAAAGGAACTCCTTGGTCTCCGTATACCACCAAAGTGATTGACTTTCTGAGGGTGCCTCCTAGGTAGCTGTAGGGGACTGGCACCATCTCAAGCACCCTGACGCTATTTTGCATGGTAATGAGGAATGTCAATATTGACAGACTCTTGCTGCAAGGTCCCCTGTCAATCATGGCTGACTGCCTATCCATCTGACTGAATGAGTGGCTGCTGCTAAGGGCCTCCCATACAGAGCATGTGGAGAGCATTGTGAGGAGAGCAAAAGGTGAAACATCTTGGACAGAAGATAGAAAAAATATTCTAGCAAATGTCATATTGGAGCTTTCAGCAAAATGACCCTTTTGATGCATTCCCCCAATGTGATTTAATATGACAGTTTGAGCAAAAGGCAGAATGTTCCGTAAGAGTGAAACAAAAGTGATGCTTGAAGTAATGAAGGGGGAGCTTGACTCACAGACATCTTTAAATGCAGTACTATATGGTTAACACACACACTCCATATTTGTAAGATGCAGCTATCTAAGAAAGTGTCATTTAACAAAAATATATGATCTAAAAATAGCTTCCCCAAATCACAACAGAAACTCAAGCCACCGTTGATTTTCAGATGCACGGAGCATTCACAAAATTCTGTTGAAGTCAATGGAAGTTACAGGTGATCAGCACCTTTGAAAAATCGAGCAACGGGTGAACAGATAATGTGACAGATGTGAGACTTCAGAAGCGTGGAAATGTCAAAAGGCTATTCTACTGAGATGTGCCGGATGCTATAGGCACAGAGATTATTCATAAACTTCTATCTATCAGTGTTATATGTATCTTTGTGAGGTAGGGATGGTATTCGGGGGAGAGGAGGAGTGTTATCTTCCTCCAGGCACTAAAATCAATGGGGGCATAATTACTGCAAATCCTGGGATAGATAACTCCAGAGAAGCACCACCCGTGGAGGCAGGGGAATTGCATAGGCTGAGTCAGACAAGGTTGAAGTGGCGCAGGAGATGAAGGATGGGGGTTTGGTATAAAGGGTCAGCCTGAGCTGACTTAGCATCCCCCGTTTTGATCCGAAAACTGATGAGATTAACCAGGAGGGCAAAACCCTGCTGGAAGGGTTTGAAGGACTGGATCTGCCAGGGTCTCCACTTGGGAGATGGCAGACACTTGGTAAGCATTGAAAAGTGAAGGCTGTTTTATGCTATGTTTCCTCTGTAATGCTTTTGTCCTAAAATAAATGTTCTGTGCTTTGTGAAAGCTGGGTGGTTGCCGGTAAATGCTGGCATAGCCCCTGGGAGGGAGCCGAATGGCAGGTGCTGGACTATGGTCAGACCTGCTGGGACAGTTACAATGAATTGCAGGGAGATTGCAGCTCTAAATCCCCAATCCGGAAGGAGAGGGATGAAGAGAGGTAATGATGGGAGGCCTGAGACCTAAAGAGATGCTCTTGTGCAAACCACAGAGGGGGCAGAAGTGCAAATAACCTGGATGCTGTCACAGATAGACTGTGCAAAGTGCAATTAATATCAGCCAATAAGGGCCTTGTTGGACCAACTGGGGACGCGAATTCCATAGCTGAACCCTCCCACGTGGTTGTCTTGTGAGCACAACGGCCAGGTCCAGCTTTTTCACAATGAAGCCTCATAACCCATTGATATTATTCCTTTTATGGGTGGGATGAAGTGGGAGTTAGGCACCTAGGTGATTTGAAAATCCTATTAGGCACCTATATGCATAGATAGGTGCCTAAAGACCTTTTCAAAGTTGGTCCTCAGTGCCTTGGTCAAGGATAGTCAGCAGGTCAATGGCAGATCTGGCCATAAAATCCAGCTGGTCCCATGCTCTATTAAGCAACAGTCATTGCCTTTAAAGGTTCAGTTTTGAAGTTTGAGTGGGCGTTTCAGCTGGTTCTTATTTCAGATAAACTGGTCTGCCTGCTGCATACTTGAAAATTTCATGTCATTCTTTTCTAGTATTCCTCTTTACTGTCACACAAATATAGTCACGTGTTGCAGTATGGCCTTTGTAGTGCGTGGCTGCTTAGAGATGATGTTAATGTCATGTTTTGTCCCTCAGTTCCATTCGCCTCAATATTCTGGCTCTGTTTACAAAGCAGTACTACTTCCTTTTAGTTTAAAACAAACAAACACACACAAACACCATACATTGGGTTATGGGCAGAATATTGAAAATGTTTCACTGTCATTTCAGTGGACTTTGTCAGGTTACATAAATTAATATTTTTTCAAGTTATATGACTGCTGTCTTGAAAAAATATAGACCGCTTTCTTGCGATGGAAAATCCAATATTTTGCTAGCTTTATCTGGCTAGATTTATGGAAGTACTGTAAACTCCCCTATTTCCTCACGGAATCTGTAAATGGCACTAGATTGAAGTTCATTATCTAAAAACAAATACATAATTAAATCCCACTGTGGCAAAATTGACGCTAAAACGTGTCCTCTGGTGGCCAGATAAGGAGTTGCAAAAACTGTGTCTCAGTTTTCTCTATACCATCTTTGGCCTGTTTCAGCTGATAATGTGATCTGGCCCAGTAGCCAAACCAGGTGCGAGTCCAAGTCCTTTACTTAAAGTCCAACCGGACACAGCAAAACAACTGAATCTTCAGCCTAGCTGGGCTCAGTTGGTCACTGCCTACTTTGCAGGCTCACCCCAGCTTCAAACCATCCTAGCATCAATCCAAGTTCCTGGACTTGACTCCCACTTCCGAGGGACTGTCACTCTCTCCATATACCAGGGATTCAAACAGGCTGCAGTCTCTGGTCAGCTCTTGTCTCCAGTCATGTTTCCAGCTCAGCATTCAATCTCCCAGGCTTCCCCCAGTCCAAAAAAGAAAACTCCCATTTGTCTCTCACCTGCCTCTGCTCTCTGGCCCTTCCTCCGGAGCAGCTCTTTGCTTCTTCCTTCATGAAGGACCCACCCCTTCCCTAGCTGGGCTTGACCACCATTTATGACTGACACCCCTCTAGGTGCAGCCCACTAGGTGAAGTGGCTTCAGGTCACTTTAATGCATTTGTCCCTCTGAGGAGGTATATACCCCATCACACCCATGCAGGTGGTTTTTGCATACATGCCCAGTATCTCCTGGTTAGTGTAGGGTAATCTCTTCCCAATAAGATGGGCACAGTATTTCCAGTTTTTAGGTTAGCCTGACTGTGATCAAAGATACATCTTCTCAAACTCAACACTTTTATTCTCAGGTGTATCTATGAGCTGTGCAAGAAGGAGCTCCGCCCCCCACTTCTCCTTGCCATATATGAACCATCCTCATGCTATCTGTTAGCTGGTCAGTGTTAAGAATCCCAGCAAACTGCCCTTTCCATAACACCCAGTAGGTGTCAGAACACAAAATGCAAGGGACTTGTTCATACTCTTCACTTTGCATGTGCTCTCTCTAGTGATGAGAACTTCTGGGCGTTCAATAATTTGAAGTAGTGACCAGGTTCAAACAAATCTCACATTTGGGAGAAGTTTGGCCCCAGATCCTGACTTTCTGACTTTAACAGGCCTTTGTATCTGAGCAGCTGTTTTTAAGATAAACAGCAGTGCACCACTTAAATAGATGCTAAGTGGCACTTCTGCATCAGAGAGGCAATCGCTAGGGAGGAGATTGAGTGCAATATATGCAGTGACTCTGAGCACTATGTTACATTATAGGACTTGTGAGAAGTCTGGTTAGAGGCACAATCAAAGTTCCTTCCATACCTATTCACAGTCGGGGACATTATGTACTGGTGCCAGCAGCATAAGTGTCAGGAATCAGAAACCGCATCTCCCCAAAGACAATACAGATACTTTAGGAAGTGATGGTGCTCGTTCATTAGCTGGCAGTCATCTTCCAAGTCCATACAGAACCAACGGCCTTCCTATACTGCAGCGTTGGTGGCTCTTCACCAGCGGCTGTGTTCCAGGTTGCTGCTTTCCTTGGCAGAGATGGGTCCAAGCTGCAAAGATCGGATCAGAAGTATTGGTTCTCTCATTCTACCTAGCTATTAGCATGAGATGCTATTGAACAAGCAGTGAGTGTCATTTACCACTTACTAACCTATGCACATTTACGGTGCTACAGAACTCAGACTTCCCCCCGGCTCTTGTACTGAGAGAAGCAACAACAGGGAGAATGTAAATGAAACACTGTCACAGGCAATGTTAATTCAGACAGCAGCTCTGGGACACTGTAGCTTTGGGCTACCCTTACATTTCATGCAAGGAGATCTTGATTATTTAAAGTAAGTATCTCAATCCAAGCATCCTGCCCAGAGCTGGTTGGAAAATGGAACTTTTGTTCAGGGAAATTCCAGTATTAGGATGTTTGTATCTCGTCAACCAGTTGAAATGTTGAACTTTTTCACAGAATGAAAAGTTCTGGAAAATGTCGACATGGGAACATGGCAGTGAAAAACATCACCATTTCTAACTGAAATGTCGCTTCATACCGAGCGGTTTCATTTTGAGCTGTCTGTCATGGAGCACCCTGCTGCAGTCCATAGAGGCATCAGGCTCCCTTCATACCAGTCTCCTTGTCTGCTGGCCTGCCCCCAGTGTGACAGTATCAGGTGAAGCACTGTATTCTCCTGCAGAAAGGCTAGCTTCTGCTGCCTTTGGGATTTCACATTCAGGTCTGCTTGTTGAAGGAGGAAGGAAATGCACTCAACCAGCGCAGCATATGTGCCGTGTACGGTGTAAGCACATAGGAGAGCTTTCTGGAGATGTATTACTAAGCTCTTTATAGCTTAATGCCATCTTGAAGTGTAAGGAAAGGCATAAGCAGCTTAATGAGTTAAAATGATCCAGGACTGTGTCCTTCAGACAGTTTAAGGCCACAGTAAAGACCCAAGTAGGCCACCTGATCTGTATTCTGCCACCCCATTCTCACCCTCACCCCATTTTTCTCTTAGGCAGAGTCCCTGGGCCAGCGTTGTATGTGGAGCGATTGTTTGGAAGTTTGTCATTGTTTGACAAGCAGGTGGTCAGAGTTTAATGATTGAGGTTATAACAAGAGCCGTCACCGGGTGTGAATACCTAACACCATTGGAATGACACCAAAAGAGCTACTAGAGCTTGGCATATCACTACCACCCTTACCTGTTGGATGATTCAGTGCTAGCTCACCACGTACTCAAACCTTTGGGGAAACAGTCAGGCCACTGGGCAGGGTTTCACCTGGCCATGCGGGGTAAGACTGAGACAGCTTCTGCTTCTCCTCCTCCTCCTCCCAGTGTGTCCGGGAAGAGCAAGGGAAGCTCCTTCCCTTTCCTTCAAGTTCCTCATGGAGCTGTGAGGGCTTGGGTTCAGG
This sequence comes from Malaclemys terrapin pileata, assembly GCF_027887155.1. Lineage (NCBI taxonomy): Eukaryota > Metazoa > Chordata > Testudines > Emydidae > Malaclemys > Malaclemys terrapin. The sequence continues at coordinate 8,701,391 of NC_071514.1, read as the reverse complement.
TGGCTCCCTGGACACCTCTTCCCCCCCCCTCCTCTCCCCCAAAGGCCTTTATTGCTTGGTTAGAGGATCCTGACTGGCCCTTCCCCCCTGCTGATGAGGTCAAGGTGCTTCTCCCAGGCCAGCAACTACCAGATGCTTGTTGCTGACTCACGGCTCCCTGCCCTTTCCCACATCTGGTGTGTTGGCTGGATGCCCTGGAATGCTGAGGGCTTTGGCTAATCACTTTTGGGGGTTAGGAAGGCATTTTTCCCCATGGGGTGAGGGGTCAACTTCCTCTCCGCATCCCGGAGTCTGGCTTTAAGTTTTGTCATGCTGCAGGAGTCCAGTGCAGTTGGCAAACTTGGACAGCTCATGGCCCATTGAGGCTGGGGCCATTCTGGGGCTTGGTATGTTTGGCAAGGAGGTCGAATACAGATTGAGAAGTCATTGGTAAAACTCACAGAGGCCAGGTCCTTTAACACCAAGGACTTTAAGCACCTAAATTGGATAGATGTCTAAGGATAAAGAGCTACAGATGTGCCTCAGTCTGATAAGAGGGCTCTGCCTATCTTGGGTTAGAAACAGAGACTTTGCATTTCATGCTGTTCACATCATCCATTTACCTTGGCTTGTCCGCACTGCTCTTGATGTTTCACGTTCATGCGTGCACTCTTGGCCTGATCTGGCTCCCACTGGAACTTTGCCAGCGGGGCTCATGTTGGTCTGTGAAGTGCTTGGGCTGGATATTTCATCGTGAAGTAAATGCAATAGCCTCAATTAAAAGCTTGGTTATTTTAGTGGAAGCAAGGAGTCATTTGCAAAGTTGGTTCAGCGTCTAAAGACATGAGAACACATGAGTCCTGAAGAGAGTTGGCCCCATTCAATAGCATGAAAAAGGGACTGGTCCTGCCACTCTTATTTCCCTGACTAGCCACGCTGCAGTCTCATTCGCATCTCACATTGCCTTGCCACATGTACCGTCACTTTCCTCCCCTAATGAGCAGTGATAGAGAGATGAATTGTCTGCAGCCAAAGGAGCACACAGACACGTGGTGATTTCGGCCTGAGCTGCCTGAAGGCTTTAATAGGCTATTCTATTCTGTTCTGTGGTTTTTTTATGCAGCATAAAAAGTTCTCAAAGCCCAGTGCTAGAATTCTGTAGAGCAGAGACTGCTGCTGGGTAGTGTGGCTTACAGTTGGCAACAGAGGGCTGTTTTCTCACTTTGGCTATTTTTGTCCCTGGGCGGGGTGAGAAAAACATCAAAGGAAAATATGACTTTAAACCAATACGCAATTTTAAGTTGGAGTAGATAGTTGTACAGTGCCACCTCTGCTTATGTAGCAACTGGCCCTTGATACAGCAACAGTGCTCTGCTTGCCGTCTGTATTATAACCGCTTCTTCTAAACATTGAATCTCTCTAAGACCAAGTTTTTTGCACCAAATTCTGATTGCTTTATTCATCTGTATAGTGTCATTGTGGGTCCAGGAGACAAATAAGGAAAGAGGGCAGGATTGTATCCTATCTAGATGTATATTTGCGTGGTCAAAGGGAGCTTCAGGGAGAGCTGTTCCAACATTTTGACTTTTGTTTTTTCTTTTTCACAAGCTTGAAACACTGTTAACGAGGTGACAGACATCCCGCCGTTCAGCAATGAGTTCTATACAGTGAGAGGGGTTGACTGCCAGTGGTTAGAGCACAGGTCGGATGTTGGCGTCAGGACTCCAGGGTTCTGTTTCTGTCTGTCACTGTGGGCACGTCAGAACTCCTCCAGACCTCAGCTTAGTCCTCTAAAAATGGGTCTGACAATTTACCCCCCTCACTGGGAAGTTGTAAGATTTAATGAATGTGCTTTGCTAAGAGAACTTTGCAAACTCTCTCTGAATGAAAACTGCCATTCCGAAGTGTCGGTATAAACCTCTGAATATTTGGGTGAGTTTGCTTTCAGTAGGGAATCAGGATAGCCTTACAAAGTCTGATTAACAGCAAGATGAGTGAACTCAGTATAGTCATATTTTTATGCCCTGTTCCAAACTAACTCCAGTGCTGCTGATTATGTCCCTGGCGCGCTATCACATCTGTTCTGCAGCTTCCCTCAAAGCCCAAACCAAGAATCTCTGACACACACGCTAAGGCCACGCCACAGCACCAGCTGAAAGTGCCAACTCAGAGAGCCAGTCCAGGAATAGCTTCTCCAGGCTGCAGCCAGCAAACCTAGTCATGTAAGAGAGACACTGCCCAGCCTCAGAGGGAGAAAGCGAGCTATGCTGCTTTATGGGAAGGCAGTGGGAATGTCTATTTTTGACTTCAGTTCGAGACAAGGGAGAAAGCAGGCTCAGTGCTGTTGGAGCTGGGGCCTTGACCCTGCCAGCCACTGGTTTCCAGGAGCTGCCCCAAGAGTCTAAGGGCTGGATTTAGCCTGACTTACTTTTTTCTGACTCGCCAGTTTGCTGGTGCAAGTGAGATCAGAATCAGCAATCTGGGAGTTGTGCTTTGGCAGTCAGTGTGAAAGGAGAGACTCCAATAGGTTGCGCAGCAACAAGCTAACTCTGTTCTCTTGCGTAGATGGCTTTCTGGAGACATGTCGGGCACATGGAAAACTTAATGAAATTCACAGAACCTCCTGGTGCAGTACTAACATGTCCTCGCCAGCTTTCCAGCCCAAGGTTGTGGTGCAGCAGTGGGGGACGTCTACACAGACAGAGCTGATATCAGATTAACCTCTTAGGGGCTTGTGAAAGGGATCATTTCTTTAGCAGGCAGACAGCCTTCTTCCTAAAGTCACTGCTGCACTTTGGGGTGGAATTATCCACTGTAAAGGCCATGCACAAGCACAGATGCTGGGGGTGCTGCCGCCATGGCTGGCTCTGGCTTTCTGGTCACCCCAAGTCCCCCCCCCCCCCCCCCCAAAAAAAAACTGCGGTGGCCAGAACAGCAAAGCAAAAAAAAAAAAATCCGCAGCGCGGCCGAAGCCAGGGAGCAGGGGGACTCCCTGCCCTGCAGATGTCCCCCGGCTAGCGGGGGGAGGGGAAAGGAGTGGGGGGAGAGAGAGAAGAGGGACGGCCAGGGCTTCAGCGGGGGGCTGCCACGCGGCCCCCCCCCCCGCTGTGCCCCCTGCCGTGAGGGCTCTGCACCACTCCAGTTGGCTGGGAAGGAAGGATGCGGGCTGCCCTGCCGGGCTTGCTGCAGGGCACTCCTGTCCTCCACGCCGCTGCCCCCCCTACAGGGCGGCTGGAGCGGAACAAAAAAGCGGCTGTGCGGCCCTAGGATTGGGCGGAATGCCGCCTCCTACAAGCTGCCGCCCCAAGTACCAGCTTGCTCGGCTGGTGCCTGGAGCCGGCCCTGGCTGCCGCACCCCCTGGCTTATATAACCCAAAGACAGGGTTCTTGCCTTCAGCACCCCCACTCTAAAAATTGTTCCAGCACCACTGTGCACAAGATCGTGCTCCCCACAGCCCATTGATCTTGTAAAGCTCGTTCAGCTGTTACACCTCACAAGCTGCACAACATAAATAATAGCTAACCGGGACTTAGTGGTACATCCACCACCTTAGCTAGAAGAACGGCTGTTACGATAATTTATATTTCTGCAGGGCCTTTTATCCCACAGCACAAATAAACCAGGGGCTCAAAGGATGACTGCTAATTATTTATATTGCCTCTGGAATACACAGGGACAGTGTGAAGTGCAGTACAAACACAGTGCATGCCCCAAACCATGTACAGTCCTGAGGATCCTGTCTTAATCCTCCCCCGAGTACCTTAATCATCTTCCAGTGGCACTTACTGCTGCAGAAGAGGAAGGAGGAAACGCATGCTTTACATAGTAACTGTGTTGTATCTTTAATTCTGTCTCTCTCTGCTAACACAAGCAAGCCTTTTCTGTGCTTTTAATTTTCTCTTTACTTCAACCTGATGGCAGCAATTTTTTTTTCTACGCCTGCCCCCAAAACCTGGAGTTTGGATAGCTTTGGTTTGTTGAATAGTTTCGAACAGTGCTGGAGGATTATTTCATCTCGCAAGTTATGTAGGATTTTTTTTTTTTTTAAACCTGAGCTCCCTTGGAAAAGCTGCCTTTTTTGAGAGAGAGGAAAGGACTTCGGAAAAGCAGTTGTTGAAAACGGTTCTTGACTTTGAGTCAGCTTTGAGTTACTTGTACACTAAACAATGTAAGAACCTTGGCTTGGCTTCATGTGTGAGTTTCCATATGGAGCAGCACACAGGACCTGTTAGAAATGATCTCCAGATATTGTGAAACTTCCACAGAAGGGACTGGTGAAGAATCCAGGCTCAGTGCCCCTCCTCCCCTTTCACAAGTAAACTTTCTAGCCCTTTCTCTGTTGCAAAGGTCATTTTCCGAGCTCAACATGATCCCTGGGCATTTTCCTAAAAAGTCAGTGTCTGCATGTGTCCTTCCACCACAATCATAGGTTTTTCCAGTGTTAGACATATGCTACAGCCCAGTCTGTAGTCCTGGCAAGGTCTTCCATGGTGCATGGTTCCTCCAGGAGCCAGCAGACCAAGAGATGTGGCACGGTTTGTGTTTCACCACAGTCACATGTCTCTGGGTCATTGGAATATCCCCACGTCCACACATTGACTTTTGACCTGCCAACTCTAGTTTGGAGGCAATTTTAAACATCTCCAGGTCGACCAAACCTTCTCCGCATCTTCAGCAAAGCATGCAGGAATGTCATCGAGTATTTGGAGTCACCTGTGTCACATTTGCAGTTGTACAGTAGTCTGATTTTTTTTTTTAAGCAGTTTTGTTGTGGCTTGGAAGCTTTTCCATGATTTCAAGTGGCAAACTGCTGCAGTGAGGCCATGTAGCGGGTGTCAAGTATCTTCAAGCTGTTGTTGTTGTTCCATTTTGCTGGTGACTGCTCTCCTAACATCTGGTGGAGCACATAAAAGTTGTTCACATTTGCTGGTTTTAGATATCTTGTGATGTAGCAACAACTATCCTTCAGTGCAGGGACCAGCTACTTTGCATGAACCAGTCTTCCCCACACCGGACATGTGTATTTGGCCATCAATATGCAAGTGCGGTGGCTCTCAGTGTTGCTGGGTTGGTTCCCCATTTTGAATTTGCCAGGTTCCTAAGTATGTTGTTCTGGGCACTAACTTTGCCTTTCATTATCTCCACGTGTACCTTGAAGGAGAGAGTGCGGTCTAGCATCATTCCAAGGTAGGTATCCTGAAGTGAGCAAGTGATACCCTATTCCAGACCATGTTAAGTTGTCTATTGGCCTCGCAATGACGAAGATGGAAGAGACTCACTTGCATTTTGGATGGGTTGGTGCACCATTGTTTTATTGTAATAGACTGAGAGCCCAGCCAGTGCCGAGGTTAATGTAGCTTCAATCTCGGTGAGTCCTCGGCTTGGGCAGAGACATGTAGGTCGTTGGCATAGATAATACTACTTGTGCCGAGATGGATCCGTTGATCATTATTGTAGATGTTGAGTGTTGGCGAGAGTATGCTGCCTTGTGGCAGGACAGTTTCTGTTGCCACCATCAGCTCTGCTTCCCACAGTTCGACATAAAAATTTCGGTTCTCAAGTGGACATTATATCCATTTTTATGAGGTGGTGATCTTCCATCATGCTGTGTATTTTAGTAAAGAGCTTTCAGTGATTTACTGGGTTGCGTGTTGCTGATAGGTCGACAAACACAGTGCTTGTTATTATGCCCTTTTCAAAGCTATCTTCGATGTACTGAGTGATGTTCAGGATTTCACAGGTGCACGACTTGCCTGGGCAGAATCCAGCTTGCTCTGGGATTAGATGCTGTTCAACAAGTGGTGGTAGGTGATTTAGGATGAGACGCTCATACAGTGTGTAGTGGGTGACATAGACCTGAAGTTCTTTGGCTCTGTTTCATCCTTCCCTGGCTTCAGGAGTGCCACAACACATGCTCATTGCCCGATCTTGAGGCTTATGTATGTGGTTGAGCATGTTCTTAAAAAAATTGGGTAGCCAGGTCTTTATTTCTGGCCAGAAGTGATTTGTTCAGTACACAGGCCGTCTAGAATGGCTTTGCCATTCCTCAGGGCATTAATTCCGGAGGTTAATTCAGTCATTGAATACTGGGCCTAGAATTATAAATCTCCTGGTCTTGCCATTTAAGCCCTATCTTGGGTTGTTTTGTTCAGTCTACTGCCATGGTCAAGGAGTTGGTATGCAACCTGGTCTGCAGTAAGGCTGTAGTGTTGCTCTACCACTACAATATAACCAAAAATCATTGGTTCACTGTGATTCTTCTTAGCAATTGTGGTCCATGTCTGCTTCACTCTTACCAATGCCCATTATTATTTGTATTGCAGTAGTGTGTAAGAGGCCTGAGATGAGATTAGGGCCACAAGATGCTATACAGTACTGTACATGCACATTACACATAGTCAGAAACAATCATAGAAGTGTAGGGACCTTGAAAAATCATTGAGTGGAGTCCAGTCCCCTGCCTTCTTCACAGCAGGACCAAATACTGTCCCTGACAGATTTTTGGCCCAGATCCCTAAATGGCCCCCTCAAGGATTGAACTCACAACTCTGAGTTTAGCAGGCCAATGCGCAAACCTCAAGCTATCCCTGCCCTTCCCCCAAAGAACCAAGGAAGAACAAGGAAGTATTATCCCTATTTTACATATGAGAGGACTGAGACAGAGAGAGATGTTCATGATTTCCCCGAAGTGACACAGGAAATCTGTGTCAGAGCCTTGAACTCAACCCACGTCTCCTGAGTCCCAGCCCAGTGCTTTTACCACAGGACGTTTTTTCATTTTAACTCCTACTTTACTTTCAGGTGACTTCTTGCTCTTGGGGTTGTGTGTGTGTGTGTGTGTATGTATATATATATATATATATATATATATATATATATATATGGTGCTGCAGCCTGGCAAATGCTAATATATTTACCTGTTGAGATTTCCCCCTTAGTAGAGACCTGTAGATAGCTAGGCACTATAGGATACAAGTTCCTGGCCACCCCTTCTGAAACAGTGGTCCCAGGTTGCCGATGCAGTTTGAAGCACTCACCAGTCAAACATTTGATTTAAACCTGGTTACGCTATAAAATAACAAAGCTTTGAAGCATACTGCCGAGCCAGGAGCAACATGAGAGCTGGAGCTGCAGTTCACCCCAGGCTTTGCTTCTCATCCGTTTTCCGTGGTTCCCAGAACTGCTGTCCCAAGAACCCCCCCAACTGCTGACATCCATCACTAGAACCGTACATCTCCTGAGCGAGGACTGACGTTTTTGACTGTCGCACATCACACTCAGTCCGCTGCGGCTTCTCCTATTATTGCGGCTGTGTCTGAAGTGAGGCCTCTGTGACGCCAGTCGAGTTGGCATGTCATCAGCCCATCTATCAGGGCTGGCGTAAGGCCAGTAACCCACACGGGGATGAGGTAATACATTTGCATTTTCATTCCATGGCTGTCGGTTTATCAGTTTGATTTATATGACGACGATGGATGTCATCCACAATTACGTTAGCTAGGACAAAAATTGAGCAGGACTCTAACAATTTACACTCCAGGGCGTAGGCTGACCACTAACTGCTTAGGGTTAGGAAGAAACTTCTCCCAAGGCTGTCCTTTGTACAGATGCCCATGAGAAGGGGCTTAAACCTTCCTCTGAAGCATCTGATACAACTCTCGTCAGAGATGGGATACTGGTCAAGACAGACCATTGGTCTGCTCCAGTCGGTCAGTTCTAGCTGTCTAATCTACATTGTATATACACTGCCTGCCACCGCTGGATCTAAGTAGAGTTCTTGTATCCTGTTAGGCTGTTTGTTTTATTTAAATGGATACAGCAGTCGCCAGAGCTGGCCTCAGATTTCCCAGGGCTCAATCAAGAGGAGTCAGAGAGACTTCTGGCTGCTTCAAATGCAGGCAGTTTAAAGGTTCTCCTGTCCTAATCAATGTGCGGTATTAGAAGTAAAACCAGCGTCCTCTCTCAATTGACCCAGAGAGGGGCCACAAAGTCTCCTTTCTCGGTGCCGGGTTTTATGGGGATTGACGTGCACTCTGCAGCCGGGAACATAACGTGTTTGTTTTAGTTCACAAATTAAAAATAAAGCCATGTTTGTTTGCATCGGCTGAGGGGTCCTTTTCTCACAGCTGCTCTAAAAGCCAGCTCTGCCAGCCAAGCAAAACAAGGTTTAATGTTACAACGTGCACCGTGAAGGGCAAAACTGGTAATTAGCTTGCAAGAAGTAAAGACACCAGTACAATAGCAACCCAGTTAAAGGGTAGGAACCTAACTGCAGGCTGAGTCAGCTATAGGATTAAGTGCAAGGGGGTGTTACACTTTAAAAGGGCAGCTATCTGTAATGAGTAATTCATGTGAATGTGGGGAGAAATAAAGGGGCTGCCTTTAAGGAAGATCTAGCAAGGACCCATCACGGACACGCTAGCTAAATATCATGACCCACTTCCAGCCTTCCCTTCTTGGGAAATCTGGTTGTGAAGATGGCAGCTCTGGTGCTACCTGGAGTCCTCAGTTTCCCTTCACTCCTTTCAGTCAAATTCCAGGCATTGGTGAGGGACAGACACTGCACTGGTGGCGTTGGTCAATGAATGTGTAGCAATGAAGAAGGAGAAAGATGCAATGGATCAGCTGAATCCTATCATCTCTTTGGGATTGCTGACCTTACGGGCATTGCAGACACAGCTGCAGTTTCTAGCAGGGCTGGATGGCATCACTATTGAGTGGCTCTGCTTTTTGTGTGTGAGATCCCAGAGGTCACAGTAGTTTAGGGCAATTGCTGAGGGGGGGTTATCTTGTTACTCTGTTCAATGTCTGAGGTGAAGGTTTGTAAAGCATCACTGGGTGTTGTGTTCTCCGTATGCTGGTGACACTCAGCTCTGTCTCTTTTGCTATCTAATACAGTGAAGATGACGCAGTGTCTAAATGCTGGTTTGTAGTATGGTAGCACAGACATTGACCTGGGCCCCAATGAGCTAGGCATTGCACGGACATATTGCAACCAACAGTCCTTGCCCTGAAGAATTTATGTTCTAAATAGACAAGCTGAGAGGAGGAGACAGGAAATGTTATTTTTAAAGATGGGGAACTAAGGCATGGAGAGACTAAGTGACTTGACCAAGGTCTCACTGGGAATCTGTGGTGGAGTCTGGAACTGAAACTTGATCTCCTGACTCCCAGTGTCAAACCCACAAGACCATGAAAATGAGACTTGGATGAGATTGGATGAAGTTTAGCTCAGCCAAGACAGAGACAACGTTGGCGGTATGAAGAAGCAGCTGGAAGAACTAGTGAGGATTATACGAGCATGCCTGATTGGGAAAGTGCACCTGCCTTAAGAACCTTGTAAAATCTTTGAATTCTCAGTTATCAGCGTGACCAAGAATGCTTTAAGGTACTCTTCATGGGGCCGGTGGAGCTAGTGCAGAATGGAGCTGCCCACTTGCTAAGTGGTGCCTCAGGCATGGAATGCATGAATCTGCATTGACTGTGTGTATCTTCCCTGGTGGAGTTTTAAGGTGTAGGTTTTAACCTATCAAACCCTAAATGGGTTTGTGAGCTGACAACCTCAGAGTCTGTCTCTCATTCCCTGTAATCTTACCACCCTGGTGATCTGCAGAGGTGCTCAAACTGGAAAGAATTGTTAGCAGTGTCATGTTCTCTGAAAGCTCCTCAACTCCCTTTGCCTGGGTCTAGTAAGCCTCAGACTTGTTCACCTACTGTACATGTTGCAAAGCTCTTCCCTTCTCCTTGGGCAGTGGAGGTGGAGATGATTGGAGAGAAGTGAGGGGGTTAGATGTGGGGCCACTGATGGGGGAGTGTTATTTCAATACTGTGTGTGTGCAGTTCATCGCATGTGTTGTGTTACATTGTGCCTTTTAAAAATATTATTTATTTGTATTACCATAGCACCTGGGAACCCCAGTTCTGGACCAGAACCCCATTGTGCTAGATGCTATATAAACTCAGACTAGAAAAATAGTCCCTGCCTCAGAGTTAAAGTGCCTAAAACCAGGAATGGGCACTTAGTAGAAAATGAACTATAGTAAGGGTGTATTTCTATTGCTGGACAAATCTCAAGAGGTTCTATGTCTGAGTTCATTTAAGCATCCAACAGTTCAGATGCTGAGCTAACCTTTATCAACTATCTTGAGTCAGTCTGGCAGAAGTATATTAGTAACATTAGCAGGGCTGGGAATATTGCAAGATCACTCTTTTCTGTGCCAGCTTTGTTTCAAAAGTTCTGCTCCAAGGCCATATAGAGATGGGCCAAACGTGAAATTTGGATTCAGATCCAATTTTTTGCAAATGTTGAGGTGGTTCAGATCTAGAATTTTGATGCAGGGCAGTTTCTTAGCAAAGTATTTTTGTTTTAAAGAAAAAATATGTAATCAGCTGTGAAACTGTAATGCATTGGAAAAGATAAGAAAAGGCTGATACTGTGAGCTTGCTACCTTCGATGTAAGGTGTCAAATGACAATTACTTTCCCAGACTTTGTTAATCAGATTTTATGTATATATATGAGTGAAGGATTGATGGCTTGTCCATAATATTGCTACAGTCGGCAAAGAAATGGCCTAAACATGGAAAAGTTAAAAAGGTTTTAAAAAAAAAACAACTTTAGCTGTCTCCAAGAATGTTTGAAATAATGAAAAGAACTGAAGTGAAAAGCGATTATTAAGAGATCTTTGAGGATCAAAACCTTGTTTCAGTTTTGCCAATGGAAAAAAATTTTTTTTATCTGTTCATATGTGGAGCTTAAAGTAGGGCAGAATATTGTAGTTTTTTAAATGATTTCATTTTACAATTTACTTTGGACAGGAGGAAGTGGTTCTTTCTGTTTGTTCTTTCTCTTGTCATTATGTGTCCTTAACACAAAAGGCCAGTCTGACTCTGAAATGAAGAACAGGGTCATTCTATGAACTGATGGTTCATTAGTGTCCTTTTGATACACCAGAACAGTAAGAGACTTCTATTTCCCCCTCACTATCTAGTGAGGCCTATGCTCTTAAATCAAGACATCTTCCCTCATAATGTTGCTGTGACTGACTCATTCTCCGGCTTTGTCTTGAACAATTGCACCAATAACAATCGTCCTGATTGTCTGGAATAGATAGTTCAGTTTGGACTTTGAACTAAGCATCAAATTTTCATGATTTCCACGCAGTACATCCTATAACCCAACTGCGTGCTTATCCGTGGTGGCTTCTCGCTGAAATGACCATCGTGTGTGTGTCCTGAAGCTTCTGGGATGTGAGTCCGGTGAACGTGATGTGGTATTGCTGACCCTTAGCATACAAAATTCACAACTTGGGACCCCAAAATCATGATATTGACTTGAAAATTAATACAGAGGGGATTTTAAATAAATAAGAAATGGACTAGGGGTGCTGATGAGTTGTAGCGGGTCTCTGACAGAGTACAGGGACTAGGGGAAGAGGGCAACTAACTTTCTTCTGCTTAAACCAGAACAGCCCCCTCCCCTCTCCCTGCCTTGGTGCTGTGAGCATAGGAAAAGCTCCCCTTCCTGTCTCAATGTACTGGGAGTTGGTGTGGACAGAATCTTCCTCCCAGGCTGGGGAGTGGCTCTCTGGCCCCTGTTGCAGCATCAGAGAGGTGGTAGGTTTTACACCAATATCCTGAAAAAAGAACAGGAGTACTTGTGGCACCTTAGAGACTAACCAATTTATTAGAGCATAAGCTTTCGTGGACTACAGCCCACTTCTTCGGATGCACCAATATCCTGGTGGATCTATGTGTATGAGGGTCCACAGACCCTCTCCCTCCTCCCCTCAAAGCAGCCCTCTGCAGCATGCAGCTGGCGTGGTGCCATTAAATGGACTTCCCAAAACCTGCCCCACCAAGCAGAGTATCTTGATGCTGTTTATGGCAGCGTGTCGAGTCCACACGCTGCACGCCTCCTAGCATGGTTATAAGTAGCAGGGTAGACGGTGAGGCGCTGGTTAGGTGAGTACAGATACGCCCGGACTCTACATGCCTCTCTACATGCCCAAGCAATGCCTCCCGCCAGCCACACTGCTGCTGTTAGCAATGCAGTGTCCCATTGCCTCACCATTGCTGAAGCCTTTCTTCACCACAGCGGCAGGGGTGAGGCGGTGTGGGGAAAGGCTCCTGCGGTGAAGAGCAGCCCTAGCTGGGGGAGCCAGCAGAGAAGGGCTCTGGCAACTCCCCAATGCTGGAGCCTTTCACTGCCACACACAGTTATACGCTGCGGTGTGGACACAGCCTGCTTTTCCCTGCAGTGTGTAGCTACACGTACCCTAAAGGCCGCTGCCAGGGGTGTGCAGTGTAGACATACCCCACACCACACAACTTTTTTTTGATGCTCTCATGCGTTGACACTTGAGACAACCCGGTCTGTCCACCTCTGCGTTTCTTGCACAATGCTACTGCACCAGGGCACTGTTACCTGGACTGCAGGATCGCAAAAGAAAACCCTTTTGATATATGGTATGTACTGGTGGTTCTTCATCACAAACAACACTGTTGGCATCCGAGAGAAAGGATGCTTCCTTGACTCTCTTGTCATTCTATAAATTTTATCCAATGGACACTTTGTGCCATGAAGCATCAGCTGTTTGCTGTGACTTGGTGCTTTCTGATTGGCTTAAGCAAACATATGTTTTGTATTCTTTCCTGACCTTTTGTTCTTGGTCTTACTTTAGATCAAATGGTTGTTAGGGACTCCTGGGTGAAAGGTGTATAAGCTACATCATACAAATGTAAGTGTCCTGGGACAAAAGGATATTTTATCCTCATCCTTTCATTAACTGTTCTTTGTTCACCCACTTCTAGATTAGCTCTGCCTAGCTGCAGCTAGTGTGTTAATGATCATACAAATGGCAGAGTCAGATTGGCCTTTCTCTGCTTTGCTGGTGTGAACCTGGAGTAAATCTGTTGATTCTAATGGAGCTAGGACTAATGTAACTGAGAACTGAATTTAGTCCCACATGTCTGTCTTGAGAAGTATGATATGCTGGAGGGCACACATCCTACGTTCTGACAGTAGCTTTGCCCGTGGTAATCACTTAAATTAAAAAAAAAGTTATTTTTAGAAAGATCATACACTCCCTGTAATTGTTTTAAATGCATCAAAGTGCCTGCTGCTCTAAATCCTGAGATTTATGGGTTTGCTTTATTTTTTCTATAGCCAAACTTAAATCCTGGAGTCATTGAAACCTTTTGGAAAATTGGGATTATTCCAAAGTGGAGAAAAGGGAGGGAGCGCTGGTACTTTGCCAAGATCAGCAGTGATTCATTCCCACGTTTTATGCTCTGCTTCCAGTGAAGGGCAGAGACAGGGAACTTTGTAAGGAGATCTACTGAGAGATTATCTTGTTCTAGGGTAATCTAACCTGCCTGAGTCTTATTGGAAAATGAGCCCTGCACAATCCCTATGTTGCTAGATAAAGTGCTTTTATTTAGGAAGTAACTGAGCCAAATTCTGCCCACTAGCTTCTTTCCCATCATCTCGTCCAACTACTGAGTATTGAAGGGAACCCAAAAATAGTCTGTTTCATCTAATCTCTCTAAGGTACCACTGAGATATGTAAGTGCTGTCTGTCGTGATAGAGGTACTAATAGTGATAGGGGATATGTAGAAAGCTTCACTTTAAGCATCCAAATGTTGGCATCCCTTACAAAGAGATTCTGCGGGAATTGTCCAGAACTCAGTAGCTGGCACTACTATACAACGGTAGATTTACTTATGGTGTCCCGGTCCACAACTGGCTCCCAGACATTACTACAGTACAAGTAATAAATAATAATAAACATGGCATGTGTTACGCTTTTATGACAGTCTATTTGTGCTACTACTTAATAACAGGTCACTCAGGAATTGACTCTCTTGTGAGATTTCCATCATTTTCAGTTCCAGTACCCACCAGAAATCGCACGAGAATAGACTTTCTCAGGGTATTTCAGCCCCTCTGGTCCAGTCAGGGACCCAGAAATGTAAAGCCAAACATTCCAGCACCTTAAAGTTTGCTCACGATCCAATACTAGAAATAGGAAGAGAGAATTTTGGGGGGCCCAGGGGAAGCTTATGGTTCTCTTCTGAACTAATTTTTCCCTCACTCTTATTTAGAATGCTGAGAGATTCTGATGGCACCTCTGCAGTAGTGGAGATAAAAACAAATCTTAGGAAATTATTTCTATCAACGGCAGTGCTGTTGAGTTGGATATGGACAATGAGTACAATGAGAATTGACTTTTAAACCCAAGAAATAAACTCTTGCTTTGGTATTTCACATGGCATTTGGAGGGGCCCTGGATTTTGACATGATCATGGTGTTTGTGGCATTTACTATCCTTAATATAGGAAAAACCACAGTGTGATAAATACTGGTTGCTTTTTGGTGGCTACCACTGTAACTTGCATAAAGCAAGAGGCAGATGTTCCCCTGACATACAGTGGAGATACCAGGAATGGAAAATGTAAGCAGGACTGAATAAGGATTTTTGCATTATGATTCTATGGTACTTGAAAGATTCTAAATGTGCATTATTGGCCCATAATCAGTTGTGCAGGAAGACCAAAACTCTAGGTCTTAGCAGTTGAACAGTTTCAAAAGCTGTATCTGAAAATATTGAATGATCGTTTTGTCAACATCCATTCAAAAATATATTTGTGAAGAAAGGTTTAAGGTACAAGTGTTTGGTCATGACCCAATAACCCAACTTTCAGAAATCATTGTCTTTATTGTAGATTAAAATGTAGATTGGATTGTTTTGATTGGTAATGGAAAAATATTAGCCAGAATATTTTTTTCTTCCCTGTTCAAGACACATTAAATTGCAAGTTTCTGGCAAGGCGCTCCAAATGTTGTTTGAGACGAGAGAGGAATGTAGACGATGTCAGCAGAAAACAACTGACTCGCAGTTAAAACGCTTGAGCCCGAACTCGCTCCAGGAATGAAAAGAAATACAGCAAATGGGCTTGCTTTGCTTGATTCCAAATACAAGTGGAGCCTTGGAACTAGGTGGTGTTTGGGTCTCCCTGTGGCCATCCCTTCCACAGCAGCCGGAGTGCTTGGAGACTGCCAGACGGGCAAGTCTTGAAAGTGCCAGGACTCATGTGACTCTGCTCCAGCGGGGAGAACTGATACTGAAATCCCACATGCGTGTACAGTTCTCCAATGGGCCGCAGAGCTGTGCTGTGTGGGGGCTTCTTCCACCTTGCTGGTAATATCAGTTGAGGCTTAACATATGGGTCTGTGACTATGTAGAACTACTGGCTATTACTCCTCCCTGGGCAGGAGAAGCACATCAAGATGCCAAAGCGGGGAGGGGAGAGGGGGAGTGAATTTTAACTTTTTTTTTTTTTTTAAGCCTTGTGGGTTTTTTCGCCAAGTTGCAGCCTGTGGGCTTTTATGCTTAATTCTAATAGGGCGTTTTTGCTCTGGGCTTTTTGTGGGGGTGCTTTGACCATAGCAGCTAAAGAGAACAGTGACCCTTACCCAAACCGCCCTTACCTTGAAAACTTGGGGGCTGTTTGTAACTGGAACCTACATCCAAATTTTGCAAATGACCCTTGGCCCAATTCACAATGTTTGTGCCTAGCAAACATAAGCGCCTTTGACTCCGTAAGTGCCTGACTTCCAGGCATGCTGAGCTCTGCACTTCTGTGCCTGCCCCGGGAGTTGAAGGTTCCTAGCACCTCTGAAAATCAAGCTGCTTCTTTAGGCCTCCACATCTGGATTTCAGTGCCTAGCGTTAGGCTTCCAAATTTGGAAACATTGGTCTCTAGCTAAACAGCAGTCCAGTTTAAGTCAGTGTGTTTGGATCCAAATTCTGGGTGGCAGGGTAGAACGAAGGGTCTATTTTGCATATGGATCGGAATCTGAATGTGCACTTAGAGCGTTTAGTTATTTAAAAAAAGTTTTCAAAGTAGAGAAACTGTTAATAAAATATAAACTATTGTCTTTGGCCTGGAACTGACAGGACTTTAACCTTTTAAGTTTGTCTTTAAAACAAAACAAAACTTTGCAATGCACGTTACTTATACGCAAGCATGATATTAGTGTAATCGCCATCAGCAGCGTGCTTGCACTTACATAGAGAGGGTAATGTAAGGGGGGGTTTGCTATTAACTACTATGGGAGCAAGAATACTCCCAGGGAGGAAGACCTGGTCCCTGCACACTCAATCCAACTCCCACTGCAGGCAAGGGAAAGATTTCCATTGATTTCAATGGGAAAAGGATCGAGCCTTTAAGCCCCACTCTTGCAGGGAACTGTCTCCTGGCATGTGCTGAACACCCTTAACAGACAACACAATTCAGACACACATTAAACCAGATGTCTGGGAGACAGTAGGATCTTTAAGCAGTGCAGCTGTTGCTCTTGTGGTGCTGTTTTACACTTACTCCTTCAGTGGATTAGCAATACGATGGGGCAAAGATGCTTGACACAAGCAGAGTGAATGCTAATAAAATCTCATCAGACAAATCGGAGAACTTGGCCATATCAATATTTTCTTTTAGTGCAAGTGATAAAATTTAATAAAATCAAGAGGAAATGCTCCCTGCCCCTGCACATCATTCCTCTATCACAATAACTGACCAACATCTGTGCATTTTTTTTAATGGAATCCTCTAATGACAAAATCAGTTAATTCAAATTATTTTTATTCAATAACCCGTGGTCCCATAATTGTTGAATCTGATGGATAGAAGGTGAATATACGACTGCCTAATTTTTTTTTAGCTAAATCCTACTTCGGAATTAACCCTTTGTTCCTCAAACATATTTCCTCTCCTCTCCATCCCCAAATTTTTGACATTATATTGCACGCTCCAGTCTTTTGCCAAATACATTTTTACTTGCATGCAAATCGACAGGAGGAAGTTTCCCTGTAAATGCCATGCTAATTTATTACAATTTATTCCATGGCTCATCAGAATTCTCAGTTCTAATTGGTTATCAGATTGCCTGTAACTCACAGTAACCTGATTTAGAGCCATCGAAATTGTTGAATCTACATAATAAAGTGAACATGATGAAAAGCAAATGCACACCTAGTTTATATGTGCATTATCATTGTCATCAAGGTCAAAGAATCTTTTTCCTGCCAGATCTCCATATTCATAAAGCCATTTGCACGATTAATGAGACGGAAGATTAAATGGTTGTGGATTAAGAACAAACCCTACTGTTCTCCTAATTAGACTGAAAGTTACTTAGTTCATCTGATTAGAATTCCAAATTCAAACTAGCTAACGCAAGCATAACACTCCCTTGCCTTCCTCCTGCTCCTCTCCCCTGCATCTCTGGACCAATGTCTTTGAGAAACATGAACACAAGAATTGCCATGGGACAGACTAATGGTCCATTTCCTTATTCCCTGTCTCTGACAGTGGCCAATATATACTTCAAGGGAAGGTTGAAATCTCCCATGATACTCATAGGGTGAAATTCACTTGCAGACGAGGGCTTGTGCTAAAGGGTGACACTTGCAGGCAGACAAAAACAACAAGGAGTCTGGTGGCACCTTAAAGACTAACATTTATTTGGGCATAAGCTTTCGTGGGTAAAAAACCACTTCTTCAGATGCCTGGAGTGAAAACTGAACCACTTCTTCAGATCCCTGGAGTGAAAATTTTCAATGTTCACTCCAGGCATCTGAAGAAGTGTTTTTTTTACCCACGAAAGCTTATGCCCAAATCAATCTGCTAGTCTTTAAGGTGCCACGGGACTCCTTGTTGTTTGTGGATACAGACAAACACGGCTACCCCCTGATACTTGACACTAGCATGCAGGGCATTTGTTCAAAGCCATTAGGCCAGGAAGAATGTTTTCCCTAATTTTGCAAGGCCATTGTGAGGAATCTTCTTCTGCTGTCACCTGGCAATAGTCCTATTACCTGAGGTGTGAAGACTGAGGAAAGCTCTTGCAATTTTATCCTTGCTGTGGCAGCTGGCGTTCATATAAACCTCTATTCCTGTTTAAAACTAACTCACCCATGTAACTAGCGGAGATGGGCTCAAACCAGGCCTCCAGGTGTGAGGGATCCACATCCAAACTTTGCCACTGGACCTGTAACATGGGCCTGATCAAAACCCCGGCTCCAAATGCCCAGAGACTTTAAGGACCAGACCTCCGTTCAGATGGCCCTCTCTATTAACAGTCCATTTCTGAGCATGCTGCTAGGCGGGCCACTGGTTTTGGGGGGAGTAAGTCTTTACCAATAACCCCGCTTCCACCAAAATTCTCCCACATGCGTTATGTTCTGCAGCTGTGCTGGGCCTCTCTTCTGACCCTCCCTGGGGCGGCACAGCTGTTACTGTTCCAGCTGTCACTGGGAGAGGATCTGTGATGTCTGGCAGACCTGTCAGAGCTACCTCATGAAGGTCTTTCAAGCAGAGCATCATAGAGTGAATGACGCCCTTCAACTGTCTATGAACATTTGTCCTTCTACTTTGATCTTCAGAAATGTAGGATCGTTGACTATTTGGCTTCTGTTTTTCCCCTTTCCCTTTTTTGTTTTGTTCTGGGAGAGGAAAGGCAGCAAGAGGAATGTGACAGAGGATCTGTTTAAATACAAAAGGGAAGGGAGTGGATTTTGGGTGCATTGTCCTACTTGCTCCCTCCCCCACCCCTTTTACCATCTTCTGGGGGGAGGCTGGTCTGCGTATCTTAACTGAAAGAAAGGTCAATTAAAGTGATAGATGTTAAAGAAATTTTCACTGGTGTGTTGACATTAAAATAGCAGCAGACTCCATGCTTCCATTTTCTATAGGGAGCAGCTTGTATCTTTCCACAGTGGACGTGAAACAAAATTTGCTGAGAAATATCTAAAACTCAAAGGAATGAGAAGGGAACTGTTAAAAGGTTAAAATTCTGCCTGCCAGCCTATAAACCATTTCAATTATCCCATAGAAATTCCATTTACTGAATCATCTTTTGGATTTATAGCTGAATTATACATCCTGGTTGAAGACCACGTGTCCCCACAGTCTTGCTTCAAAATGTACCCTAATGAAGGGAGATTACAAAAATGCATTTGAAAATGATTCAGCTAAGGGGGTGTAGGGTCCCTGCTGCAGCCAGCCCTTGCTTGACGTTGCTGCTGAGAACATAGCAACTGTGCTGCTGTGATCGGATGTGACCTAGATTTCAGTTCTCTCTAGCCCTTGCTCTCCCTGATCTTGCTTAGGCCTAAATGATTTGAATATAATCATTCCTGGATTCTTTCAGCAAAGAGTGCCACACTTCTCCATCCCCCCCTTCCTTCAGCCCATCAAACCACTCCACCTTTTCCCCTAGTCTGTTTCCTCTTCACTGTTGTACAGCTGCCAGGGAAGAGGACCAGGGTTAGGGCAGCTTTATGATTGTTAATGACAGGTGGGAAAATCCGATGATACGCTATTCATCCAGATGTGTCAATGTGTTACATGAGGAAATGCTATAGCTTAAATACATATGGAGGAAGGATCATAGACTGTCGAGAAGCAAAATAAATGCGCTGGAGGTCTGAGGGCAAGGCTGGGTGTTGAGAGATCCTGACTTCTCATCCCAGCTCTGATGTTGCCTCTCTCTGTGGCTGTGCAAGTCACTTAAATCGGAGACTTTTGGTTTAAGGCAGTTGATTGGGCTCAGGTGATCTGGGTTGAATTTCTAGCTCTGCCCCAGACATCCTGGACAAGTCACTTAAACTCTGTGCCTCAGTTTCTCTATCTGTAACATGGAATAAGATTTCCTTTCCTCTACCCTATGGCTGTTTATATTATAGACTGAAACTGCTCAGGGTAGGAGCTAAGTCTCTTTCTAAGGATACGTACAGCGCCTAGCACAATGGGGCCCTGATCTTGGTTGGGTCATCTAGGTGCTACTGTAATGCAAATTGCATTACACCTCATCTGGAGTACTATGTCCTGTTTTGGGCCCCACACTACAAGAATGATGTGGAAAAATTGGAAAGAGTCCAGCAGAGGGCAACAAAAATGATTAGGGGGCTGGAGCACATGACTTATGAGGAGAGGCTGAGGGGACTGGGATTGTTTAGTCTGCAGAAGAGAAGAATGAGAGGGGATTTGATAGCTGCTTTCAACTACCTGAAAGGGGGTTCCAAAGAGGATGGATCTAGACTGTTCGCAGTGGTAGCAGATGACAAAACAAGGAGTAATGGTCTCCAAGTCGCAGTGGGGGAGGTCTAGGTTGGATATTAGGAAAAACTTTTTCACTAGGAGGGTGGTGAAGCACTGGAATGGGTTCCCTAGGTGGTAGAATCTCCTTTCTTAGAGGTTTTTAAGGTCAGGCTCGACCAAGCCCTGGCTGGGATGATTTAGTTGGGGATTGGTCCTGCTTTGAGCAGGGGGTTGGACTAGATGACCTCCTGAGGTCCCTTCCAACCCTGATATTCTATGATTCTATGAAATAACAATAAACACATATCTGCCTCAATTCATATGTAAAGTGGAAATCATAATGATCTCGTTACCCACTCTGCAGGCTAAATTCTCTGCAGTGCACCATGAAGTTCTGGAGTTGTTCTGTCAATGCAGAGTTAAATGTTACAGCGTGGGCGGCGTGGGGGTTTCTGCCAAGATTTTACTTCACTCCAATATTGCCCGTCAATGTGATTGACTTGACACGTACATTCAAAACAATTTGAGCTTCTCTCCTACTGTGTGGTAGCAACTTGAATGTGAAAATGACACATGCCACTGTGAGTTGATAGTTCACTGTTTGATGCTGGGGGTTGCAGTTAC
Organism: Malaclemys terrapin pileata; assembly: GCF_027887155.1. Taxonomy (NCBI): domain Eukaryota; kingdom Metazoa; phylum Chordata; order Testudines; family Emydidae; genus Malaclemys; species Malaclemys terrapin. Next base: position 8,680,682 of record NC_071514.1, on the reverse strand, counting down.
TCTGTTTACTCAGTTTGGCACTTGGCAAGCATCCTTTGCCATTTTACGGCTGTCAGTTCTGCCTGCTGAGGAATGAGAGAAACCTTCCCAAAACCATCCACTCAAAGCAAACCTTTGCTATAAATGACCCATTCAATGGCATAGGAGCCAGGAGCCTAAATAAGTTTTCTCAAGGTCTGCTCCCTTCCCCTGTCGTGCTTTTATTGTCAAGCGGTATTTCCTACACTGCTGTAAACATGAGGGTGGCTTCTATCTTGTGATTCAGCAACACTTTGCCATGACATTCCTTTCATAGCACATTGGTGATAGGGCTGCATGCACTGTGAGCCGCCTCCAAGGCTTATCAGAGACTTTATACCACGAGCGTTTAGATAATGCGGTGATGGGTGCTTGAGAAATAGGAAATCTGCCTGGAGCCCTGTTGTTTAACTTACTATCTGTTGGATTTGTGATACGAGTGGTGCATGTGTAGTAAAATGATATATATTGGAACAACTTTATGGCCACCTGGGAATTCATGATTCTCACTTTGCTGTGCACTGCAACCACAGAGAACGGGCAACAACTTGGATGATATTATCATTTGTGTTACCATAGCGCTCGGAAGCCCTAATCATGGACCAGGAGCTGTAAAGACTCAAACCTTGCCCCAAAGAGCTTACAAGGAATCCTTCAGCTCCATAAACACGGGCCTTGTTGCCTGAGCTACAAGAGAACTAGAGAGACAAGGTGCGTGAGGTAATATCTTGGACAAACTTCTGTTGGTGAGAGAGACAAGCAGAAGAAGAACTCGAAAGCTTGTGTCTCTCGCCAACAGAAACTGGTCCAATACAAGATATTGCCTCAGCCACATCGTCTGTCTAATGTCCTGGGATGGACATGGCTGCAACAACACTGCATTCTATAGGAGAATCTCAATTAGCTATTAGTAGTATAGAGCCTATGACGCACGGTAGGGCGGTTGTGATCTGTCCAGCACGGGGCAGGGCGTGAAATATACATTAGCCAAATTATTACAGTCAGTATTGGTAACAGAAGTGTGAGAAATATTCATAACAGACCTGAAACTCCCCTGGCTTCCTGTTGTGTTACTTACACAAAACAGACCAGATCTGTCAGAAACCTCACTGAGGCGCGTGAATCTTTAGAGAGATCCGGGGCTCAGCCTTGAGCAAACATGGCCCCACCCATGTTAGCTGTGTGAAATGTGTAGCTTTGCATGTTCTCCAGGTGAACCCTCACCTGTTTTCAGGGAGTGTTGTGTCTTTTGCTGCATCAGTAACAACATGAAGAAACCAAAACGGGGCACAGCCAGGCCCGAAACAACCGTGTGTACTAAATATACACAAACACTCCAGGCTAAGCGGCACACATACTGCTGCTCTGACTGGTTTCTGGTGGCTTCTAAAACACAGACCACAATGAGTGCTACTAAGAGGACTCGTAAATTACTTAAAGGAATATTACCTTATTCCTATACACCAGAGTTTTGCTTTGTGATTTGGCAGTTGTTTGAATGTGAAACTCTCAGTAAAACACAGGACCCAAGGGAGGAGAGTCAATTCCATGCGGATGATGCCAAAGGAAATATTCATATGGAGTGAACCTGCCGCATTTGGTCTCCCAGCACAGTGGTATAAACATGGAGGTGGTGAAAAAGCAATAATTTGGCAGCTATCCGTGACATCAAAACTAATGCCTGCAGTCCAAATCCCAGCCCGATTGGAATCCAAGGGGGGGGTCTCTCAATTGCTTCAAAGAGACCAGTACTAGATTAAGTACTAAAATTAACTGGGATGAAGAGAGGCATTTCACTCCTTGCTGGAAGCTGCCAGCAGCTGCAATTAGCCATTGTCATTGTTTGCTGTTGTATGGGGAGCTGCAGATGATGGAAAATTAAATTGATCCCTGTGGGCAACGTGATTTGACTAGATCCACCTATTAGCAAGGAGTCTGGTGTACTTTGAACTGTAGGTCGGGTGGCAATATTGATACATGGAAAACTGGTACATCACAACTGATGGAAATCTGGTTGTGGAATGGGTAGGTAGGAATGCTAGATAGCCTGTAACAGATGGGGAGAGACAGAGACTCCCAGTCTCAAGTCTATGCCTCGTCAGGGTTTGTTTCAGAATGCCAACTACATAGCCAAGCTGATAATGTTCTTTCTATCTAACTTATATGGCCCTTCGTTACCATGGTATCTGAGCCCCTCACAGTCTTTAATATGGTCACACAGGCAGTCTGATACAGGGCATGGAACTGAACCTGGGTCTCCTTAGGCCCATGCTAGCACCTTAACCGCTGGATCATCCTTCCTGTTTGTGCAGTGTCAACCATTCAGTTAGTACGTGGTTCTGAAAACGGTGCGCAGCTTTTAGAACCTACTGCATAGCTGCGGTATGTCTAAAGCTTTGGATTGCACTGTCATGTGGGCAGGGGTCACCTGTTCTCCGAATGAATCTACGGTAAGCCCAGTGTCCAGCCGATAACTGCGGCGCTTCAAGAATAACAAACGAAGAACCCTCCTTTCTCTTCAATGACAGGTGGAAGGCGAAGGAACTGGCAGTTCTGCAAAGTGCACGTCTCTCTCCGCTACAAGCCAGTTACCAAGCAGGGAGCTGGATTGCAGTCTTTGGAGGCTGAAACGCTGCCAATACAATGACCGCTGGTCAGATGTGCTACAGAATTATCATTAGCCCGATGTCATGTATCCTTGCTTTAAGAGTGGAAGGGTGACCAGTCTGCCAGGAAGTTTATTGGGTCGCTTTTCTCAGAGCACTGAACTGGAAGAGTTTTAATGTATATAGATGTGGGCAAAGGCTTCCAGCCTCATACACTCGTGCATTGCTCCCCCTTTGACTCGTCTTGTCTAGAATGCTAAAGCCATGGCTTGTCTGAGATGCAATTTTGGGGGGAGAGGTCTGGTTGGTTTAACAGTTCTCAGCCTTGGCAGGAAGGGAAGGAGTCTTTTGCTGCCTTACAAGGGATGGAGCTCCAGGCAAGAACTGGGTGAAAGGACAAATCTGAATGTGTGTAGACTGGGTTCTCCGCTGCCAGAGGTTGGTTGAGTTTGGCCACATCTTTGTCTGGGAGTAAGAATAGGTTCTAGAGAGTGGGAGGTGGAAGAAAGCTTTTCTCACTACTGTTGCTACTTGGAGCATCCCAGCAGAACCCTGAAGCTTTGTTCTACGCTGAAAAAATGGAGGGCAGACTTCTTGGATGGAAGGAGAGATCTGCGTTCTGGCATTTCCCCTTCCCGCCAGCATCTCTTCGGTTTTCCGCAATACTCCTGGGGCAATTCTGCGCAGTGCAGAATTTTGCAGAAAGTAACGTGCGCGCTGAATTTCCTTTCCCCCACAGAAATGGGCCTCAGTGCTCCTAATCGCAACTCGGGGCCGCTGGAACCAAGAGAGCCCAGCTTGCCCATAGAGGACAATGTGCGGGGAAGGCAAGGTGGGGAGCTAGAAGGTTCCTGGCAGCTGCAGATCCTAGCATGGCCTGAGGGAAGGAGAGGGTGGTGCACAGGAAAGTCTGTGCAAGTTTGAGATCGAACATCAGGTTGTTTCTCCCTCTGGATCCCTGGGCTCTGTGGGGGGTGGGGAATTCTGTCTGGGCCGGGGGGGCCCCGAGGCCAGGCTCTGGAGGGAGGGGTTGTGGGTGTCTGGCCACCAAGCTGGGCTGTGGGGAGGGAAAGGGGGCAGAGAAACAGGAACTGGGTTGTCCTAGGGGTTTCTTTAACTCTCTACTCCTGGGGGAATTTTTTTTGTCTATATTGTTACAGATATACTTGCTGACAGGTATTCTGAAATAAATTACCCAAATAATGGAAACTGGCATGATTACGTAGTATTATTTTGACAAATAAGATTTGGGGAATTTTGAATTTTTTGGTGCGGAATGCCCCCAGGAGTAGCCAGCTGCTCTTCACTCGGGACTTGTTCTCTTACAGGCATTCGGACAGCTGTGTGAAGGCCCTGGCCACCTCTCTCGTCAGCCATGTGTTTGGCTTTCAAAATTCCCACACCCAGTTAATGAATAAACAGCAGAGGGGAAGCAACCTTCAGCCGTTAATTTGGTTCTTTCTACTGAGCTACAGCACATGATGCAGTTCCTTTTACTAAGGGGACCTCAACTACACCTTGATGCATAATAAGAACATTGAATTAGTTTATATTGTCTTGTTGTCTGTTCTTCCCTGGATGCGAGTTTGCAGCTCCCGTTAAACAAGATGTATGCATCCAAGGAGAGTCGGATGTAGGCCCTTGTAGCTGTGTAATGCTGGGGGGAGTCTGATTGCTAATGCTCACTTCATATGAAGCTGGAAAATGGAAAATCACTTACCAGGATAATTTTAGACCCACACAGGGCTGTCCCTGGCCATTTTGCTGCCCTACATAGCCCCCCCGGGGTGTGTGTGTGTGGCCCCAGGCCTCCACGGAGCCCCGGGCCTCCATAGGGGGGCAGGAACGGGTTTGTGGGGCAGGGGGAAAACCGCCCCTCAGCATAAGCCGGTGGAGCGGAGTGGGTTGGGGCCAGGTCGCTCCACTTCCTGCCGCCCAGTGAGTGCAGGGCAGGCTTGACCCTGTACTCACGGGGCGGCGGGAAGTGGAGTGACCAACCCCAGCCCGCTCTGCTCTGCTCCCCTGGCTCCCAGCCTTGGGACTTGGGGGGCAGAGGGAACTGCCCCTCAGCACTCACCAGAGCCGCAGCCGGGAGCCGGCGGCATGGGCTGGGGCTGCATCGCTCCACTTACCGCCACCTGATGAGTGCGCTCAGGGGAAGGGGTGAAATGGGGCAGGGTTGGGGCGCAGCAGGGGTGGGAAGAGGTGGGGGGTGGAGCAGGGGCGGCTTTAGGGAAGGGGTGAAGGGAGCTGGAGCAGAGCAGGGGTGGGAAGAGGGGGGGCCGAGCAGGACCATGGGGAAGAGGTAGAACAGGGACTGGAGCAGCCGCGGCTCTGCCCCAAATTTCCTGGTGCCCTATGCAACTGCATACTTTGCATATGGGTAGGGACAGCCCTGGACTCCTATCAGTACTGAACAGGCCTCTCTCAGACTATGATAAATGGCCCTTTCTGTGGCAGTCTTGAGGACTCAGACAATAGTTGGTGATACAGTCCGTCAATAGCAGTGGTTCCCAAACTAGGGGCGCGGCTTGTTCAGGGTAAGCCCCTGGCGGGACGGGACAGGACGGTTTGTTTACCTGCCGCGTCTGCAGGTTCGGCTGATTGCAGCTCCCACTGGCCGTGGTTCGCTGCTCCAGGCCAATGAGGCTACAGGAAGCGGCGGCCAGCACGTCCCTCGGCCCACGCCACTTCCTGCAGCTCCCATTGGCCGAGAACGGCGAATCGCGGCCACTGGGAGCTACGATCGGCCAAATCTGCAGATGCGGCAGGTAAACAAACTGGCCCTGCCCACCAGGGGCTTACCCTGAACAAGCCGTGCCCCTAGTTTGGGAACCACTGGTCTATAGAGGCTTGGTGGTGGTGGTTTGTTGTATTAACCTTCTAATGTAACCCTAACAAGTCCCACAGCTTGACCTTGAATTAACTGCAAGACAAATCCGTTCCCACAATGAAACCTCTGGAGCTTGCCCCAATTGGGGTTGACCTTGGCTATCGCAGCCTCTTCTTCCCAGCCTCTGACTCTCACCTGGCTTTCCTCCAGCCTGTCCAAAATGGTGCTGCCAAAATCATCTACCTGGCTGGCCACGTCCAAGCATTTGTCCTCAGATCTCTTCAGTGGCTTCCCCTCACCCTCACGTTCAGGGCCTAGCACTGCCTGGCTCCCCTCTCTGTGCTCTCCTCCTCACCCCCTTTGCTTTGCACAAGCCACACCCCTTATTATTAGTCTTAATAGAAATTAATGGAGATATCCCATCTCCTAGAACTGGAAGGGACCTTGAAAGGTCATCGAGTCCAGCCCCCTGTCTTCACTAGCAGAACCAAGTACTGATTTTGCCCCAGATCCCTAAGTGGCCCCCTCAAGGATTGAACTCACAACCCTGGGTTTAGCAGGCTAATGCTCAAACCATTGAGCTATCCCTCCCCCCATTGTTTGTATTCCAGTAGCGCCTATCGGCTCCAAGCAAAATCTGGGCTCCTTGTGCTGTACAAACACAGAACAAGTGAGTGCTTCTCATGCACTCTCACCCTTTTGTCTTTTCTTGCCAGGCTCTATATTACTTGACCCTTTTCCTGACCCAGTCTGCCATGCTTACATTGTCTCCTCCCTTCAGTTCCCTCTTTCCTGCTCATTTCTCCAAAGAAGTTGTATAACCTTTCCTCTCCTCCACTACCCCATCCACCAAGAATGGAGTTACCAAGAAAGTGCTTCTCTGCTCCATCCGACCAATTTTGTTTCCTTCCATCCCCTCTCCTGCATTTGCACATTGTCTCTCCAGCGCAAAAGCTCCGTAGGGCGGGGAAGTTTTCTTTGTGCACGTCTGTAAAGTACCTCGCATGCTGCTGGCACGCCACAAATAATAACGTAACAGTAATAAAGCTTGGCAAAGTACAACAGGTAACTGGTGGTGAGCAGGCAATTTTGTCCCTATATTTCTTTGCCCCCCCTCCCCCGCACTATATCTCTTGCATGTCAGGTTTTCAGATGTGCGTGCCCCTCATCCTGTGGTCTATTCATTTGGTATGAGCATTGATTTTATTGTACAGTTGCAAGCCCTAGAATATTACTTAGATCTCTAGTTCTGAGCTTGGCACAAATAATGTGGCACCAGCATTTTCAATACCGTTCTCATTATAAAGAGAGAACTTTTCCCTGGAAGTCTACAACACCTCTTAGAAATGAATTGTGAGCAATAAGGATGAGTGACAGCTTTTCCCCTGGACCTCTTTTTATTAAGTGACATCAAAGGACTACCATTTGCTTCCTTTGCAAATAAAATGTGGATTAAAATAGCATTAATAAAGACCTAAAATATCATATCAGGGACACTTAAAAGTGAGACCCAGTCATTTGTTGCAGAATAGACATTATTCTTGTCCAGTAGCAGCAATGTATGAGAAGGTACCTTACAAATGTCAGGAAAGGATGGGCTATTCTGAAGAAATACAGGATCCTTTATGCTTCTTAACTGTATGAAAATATTAATAGGAAAATAATTTTAAAATGAGTGGATGAGTTACATTGGAAAGAACAGTATGTGTAACTTAAAGCCATCTAGATCTTTGAACATCTTTCCCAATAGCTCCTTTCCAAGCAATGCAAATTTGTGCCTATTTTTAGCATAACTTGTTTTTATCACCTGATAATTGACAGCATTCAATTATAAGATTTATTGTTACCTCTACGAGAAAATCCTGCCTTGAAAATGGCTGAGATGGTGCATGTGTGCAAGTCATCCGTTTTGGGGGTTCTTTCCTGTTGCTTATCCCTTCAGGGGTAAATGGCACCAAAGTCAGGAACAACGTTAACCCATCTGATTGAATAATAATAAAGATACCGATAACTTGGATTGATATAAAATAGCTATAGTTAGCGGACGTAGAACACTTTGTGACAGGGAAACAGGCACAGAGCAATGCAGTGTCTTGCTCAAAATTACCACTGAGCCTGTTGTAGACCCTCGTAACCCCCAGTAATGTGCTCTCATTTGGGACAGCGCCTGAGCCCTCCCATGTGCTTGTATAGAGCGCCCCTTGCATATTGTGGTCCCTACCAGAAAGCTTTGTTAGTAGTAGTAGCAATTCCTCTTTGCTAATGAGGGCAACCAGAGAGACTTGAGGTGAGTCCAGAGAAAAAGATATTTTACCTCAATGGACACAATTCTGCTTCCTTATTGGATTGTAAGAAGTAAATTCTAAGCTATGGAATTCTTCTCCTTAGTTTCAAAGGAGAATCTCTTTCATGTATGGCTCTGGTGGAGAGATTTTCAGAAATGTTTAACAACGTTCGGAATATAGACAGGTATTGACTTCTGGGCTCAAAACCCTGGTTGTGACTTTGTCTTGATCACTGTTTACCTCACAGATACTAACTTGCTAGAAGCCAGTGTGGTGCTTATTATTTAACCCAGATGTTGTATAAGAATTTTCACCTCTGTGTCACTTTGTTTCCCATGTATTACTTTATATAAAGTAATAATTATAGCTAATTTTATTTCATTTTTTCATATAGTTCTCTATTGTAAAATATTTAAATTGAATAAAAGATAACATTCTGAATCACAGAATGAAAAGCATGATTTTTAAAGCAATAAAATTATAAAGGGCTTTTTAAAAAATTACTTTGTCCATGGAAATTTACATGTATTTTTGTCTTAAAGGGCATTTGTCCTATGTGGTGGGATAATAAATAATGTAGCAGCCCAGAATGCACTTTCCCCACCCCAGGGCTGAAAGAACTCAGTTATCAAAAAGTTCTGGGTTGTATTCTAAATCTAGAATCCAGGGTTCTCTAATGGTGAATCATGGGAGATGTAGTCCAGCCAGGGAGTCCAGCCCATAGAGGAGAATGGGGGCACGTGGCACCCAAACTACAATTCCCATGGGACATCATGGCAGCTAAAACAAACAGGTTAATGTTGAACTGACCCCCAAAACTAAAGGTTTCAATTTGGTTCTACAAACCAAAAATATTTTGATTTGGGTTGACCCAACCTGAAACAAAATATTTCATTTCAATTTTTGTGATGAAAAATTTAAAAATGTGGGGAAAATTTAAAATTTTCCTGAGACAATTTTGATTTTTTTGCAGAAACTGCATTTTCCCTTTGAAAAAACATTTTGATAGAAAAATCCCACACAGTTCTAATTCTAATTCTTTCTCCCCCCCCCTTCTTCCTCCTCTTTCTTACCTCTCACACTCCTAACTTGATGGTGGCCCTGGGAGGGTGGCAGTGTGTTGCTGAGTGATGCCTTTAGCAATAATATGCTAAGCATTGAATATGTTCAAGGTCATGTGCAATTGGAGGCGTTCCAAAGCTGGGGATCTGCTACTGCGAATGTTCTGTCCCCTGCTCCCTAAAGCCCGATTCTGGTCTTCTCTACTTGCATCTTCCCTGTAGCGAAAAGCTGTCTTGGTGGCTGGCAAGGCAGTCTCTGAAATAACCAGGCCCTAACCTCCACAGGCCCTTGTCAAATGAGATTCAGCTTTGAATTTGATCTGGAAATTAATAAAAAGCCAGTGGAGTGCCCAGAACACTAATGCAATATGTTCATATCAGCCTTTGCTGAGTTAGAGGGGGTTGCCATGTGCTGGACAAGCTGTAGCATCTCTATGTGGCCCTTGCATTCACTCCCAGGTGGCTGGAGTTGCAGTAACCTGGAGGTAAGGAGACTGCGGATCAACAGTGCATCGTCCAAGTATTTGGATGGCGCCTTCTGACACAGAATGAAAGCGATAACAACAATGATCGCAAGTGCCACACCCATCGCAAGAGCAAAGGAAACAATATGGGACACAAAAGAAACCCAGAAAATGAACTCCAGAGGATGGGGCAAGGAGAGAGGTTCAATAGAACAGCCAGCACAGTGCTCCAAACTGAACTGCAACTTGGAAAATGTGATTCAAATATGCAGCTCTGGGAAACCAAGGAATCTCTTCTCAATATTAGGAGACTTGTTTAAAGCTTGAACAAAGATTCAGTGGCCCTACCTGCCATGCAAGGGGTGAATTCCCCCCATGCCCTGCGTGGCTACAGGATTGAGCCGAGTCTGATTTGGAGCCCACAGGCTGATCAGATTCCCCAGAAGGAAATTAGGAGTAGATACATAATGGGGGTAACTTTAGAGTAAGAAGTCTCCCCCACACTCAGTGCTACAGGGCTAAGAAGACAGGCTGGGCTGTTTCTTCCAAAGGCTAAAAGCTTTCACTGGGGGGGACAGGCCTGTAAAGTTTTGCTGTTGCTGCCCATTCACCTCCTTATTTGACTACACAGCATCGAAGCATTTTCTTAAATCGCAGCCAGTAGTGGAGCCACCTCAAAGGATGGCCCTGTGTACCCACACCACGTGTGCCAGACACCCAGATGGTAACTGGTGTTCTTATCTGAGGGGTGCCAAAGGGACTTGTGCCACTTATCGCCACTGCTGCTTTGCCTGGCATCCTCCTTCTTTGGGCAAAGTGGGGGCTCCCCAGGGCAGGTGGGGCATGCCACAAAATCTGTCCCCTCTTCTGTGTTCACCACCCTCCCTCATCCCACTCCAGCTCCCCTTCATCTGGGTATGTGGTGAAAAGTGTCAGACCCTTGGGGTATATTCTGAGCTGGACCACTTATTTCACTGATACAGGCAAGTAAGAAAAATGAGCAGCATCTGCTTCTTTCATTGGTGGGAGCATTTGAATGATGTAATCACCGAAATAAAGCCATTTCCTGTGGCTTCCGCTACGAAAAACTGGACCAATCTTCCATACATCACGTGGAAAGAGAAGCTCCTCCTGCAGCATGTTGGGCCAGGGATCCACTTGGCTATGGCTCTGAGAGCGCAAGGGGCTCTTGGAACTCTCAGGAACTTCGACTGTCTTGTCACCAGCAGTGTCTCGGCAGGGAACCTGCTGCACTGGGCATAATGGCTCATTGTTCTCGTGGCAGGAAAAAAGATGCAAGATGGGGAGGAGATGAAGTAAAATCAAAGGAGAAAAACTGGGCCTCAAACCCAGTAAAGCTGGACATTACTGCAGTAAAAGTAATGCCTCGCTTTTCTGTGGCACCGTCCATGGGAGGCTCTCAAAGCACCTCAGGAATACTAATAAATTTCAGCCTCGCAAGAGCTGTGTGACACTGGTAAGTATTATAGATGAGGAAACGCAAAGAGAGATTTCAAGCGACTTGCTCAAGGCTGCACAGTGCATCAGTTGCAGGGGGGGTGGGTGGGTGATAGAACCCAGGTGTCCTGACTCATGTCTCTGCACCAAATAGAGGATCACTAGAGGAAACTTTGTGAAATATGCAGTTTCTTTGAGGACTTGAAACAAGATTAGCTTTATATTTCAGGCTAAATAGGACATGCATATACTATTAAAATAATACAGAATCAGCTGGCATGGTGACTTGGAAGCAGCAGTAATTAATCGGTGAAATTCCTAGAGGAGGGAAGCCTCACAAAGGCCCCGAAGCCGCAGACTTCAGTGCAGAACACGTCATAATCTAGTTAGCAAATAATAATGGAAACCACAAATATTTACAGAAGAGGAGCTGAGAAGCTGGGAGCTGACTGGGAGGCTGTTGAATGTTGAGAGCCAAGAAAGGTTTAAAGGTCTCAGTGGTTTTTTTTTTTTTTTTTTTCCAATGGACAGCGCTATGGGGAGGAACCTTGATTTAGGTATAGTCACTGCACTTTTGGAGAACACATACTTTGGGCCTACATCTCCTTTCACTTACGTGATTGTAAATTGGGAGTAACTCAACTGAAGTGAACAGAATTACTCTAATTTACACAAGTGAGAGGAGAATCGAAATGCTTGATGTCCCCTGGGGATCAAATGTACCTGTTCAGGGATTAATGGAGGGCTATTGTGATAGAATAAGGTTCTCTTTCTTGCTTGTATCAGTTGTAAGTGTCAGTCTCCACCCAAAGAGGAGTTTACATGGGCAATGCAAGTTACCTTGGGAGCAGTGCAGAGCCTGCTTACGTGCTGTTACACAGTGCAATGTTTGGCATACTACACTGCATTTTGGTTAGATCTCCCTGTAATGAGGAAACTGTTAGCTGTCACTCTTTACTAACATAAACATTCGCTTATTTTAAGCAGGGCTATAATGATGGCTGTCTTTGCTTCACTGATAATGCTCCTATCTTCATGCTGAACGTGGACAGGAGGTTGAAAATGTGTTTGAGGCATTGTTAGCGCCAGGTTTCACACACGCAATCAGGACTGATTCGCAAGCAGAACAGACAGGTAAAATTATTTTCCTTATGTGAAAGAGTCCTTGGATATCCCACTTGGACTTACACTCACTCCTTCAGTAGGTCCAGCTATGTCCTCTCCTTCTGTTTCTGTGGCTCAGTTTATTCTCCATTGTCATTCATGGGACTGTCTTTACCCAGAGTTACTGTGGATCTTACGCTCTTGTCATACGCTGCCTTTGTGATGCACTTTCTGACACCTCCAAAGTGGCTGTGGCAATACAACCTGGTGAGTATTAACCATGGTAAGTACCCAGGAGGAACTCATTTCTGTCTGCTTCCCTGGTGTCCATGTACTCCTTTATAGCAGATTATTGTCAGCAGTATGTGGGGAGAAGTCATGCAGTCCTAAAGCTTTAGTGCTAACACAAAAGAAGCACTCCTGGAAGAGGAGTTGGCCTTGGCATATGCCCCAGGGCAACAGTTGGAACAGCTTGTGAGCAGGCAACTTGCCTACTAGATGGGCAAAGCTGTAGACAGCTAATAGACCAGGTGTATATATATGCAGAGAAGGAAAGATGCACAGTTGGGAAATATGAAACCTATTTCTGTAAACTCCTGCTCCTACGGGTAACAGTGCATAGAATCATAGGACTGAAAGGGACCTCAAGAGGTCACCTAGTCCAGGCCCCTGCACTCATGGCAAGACTAAGTATTATCTAGCCCATCCCTGACAGGTGTTTGTCTAACCTGCTCTTAAAAATCTCCAGTGACTGAGATTCCACAACCCCCCTAGGCAATTTATTCCAGTGCTTAACTATCCTGATAGTTAGGCAGTTTTTCCTAATGTCCAACCTAAACCTCCCTTGCTGCAATTTAAGCCCATTGCTTCTTATCCTGTCCTTGGAGGTTAACAAGAACAATTTTTCTCCCTCCTTCTTGTAACAACCTTTTATGTACTTGACAACTGTTTTCATGTCCCGTCTCAGTCTTCTCTTCTCCAGACTAAATAAACCCATTTTTTTCAGTCTTCCCTCATAGGTCATGTTTTAGATATTTAATCATTTTTGTTGCTCTTCTCTGGACTTTCTCTAATTTGTCCACATCTTTCCTGAAATGTGGCGCCCAGAACTGGACACAATACTCCAGCTGAGGCCTAATCAGGGTGGAGTAGAACGGAAATTTACTTATCATGTTTTGCTTAAAATACCCCTGCTAATACATCCCAGAATGATGTTTGCTTTTTTTGCAATAGTAGTTACACTGTTGACTCAATTTGGCCTGTGATCCACTCTGACCCCAAGATCCCTTTCTGCAGTGCTCCTTTCTAGGCAGTCCTTCCTAAGTGGGGTACTTTGCATTGCCCTTATTGAATTTCATCCCGTTTACTTCAGATCATTTCTCCAGTTTGTCCATATCATTTTGAATTTTAATCCTATCTGCCAAAGCTCTTGCAACCCCTCCCAGTTTGCTATCATCTGCAAACTTTATAAGTGTACTCTCTATGCCATTATCTAAATAATTGATGAAGGTATTGAACAGAACTGGACCCAGAACTGATCCCTGCAGGACCCCCACTCATTATGCCCTTCCAGCTTGACTGTGAACCACTGATAACTACTCTCTGGGATTGGTTTTCCAACCAGTTCTACACCCACCTTGTTCTAGCTCCATGTAGGTTGTATTTCCCTCGTTTTTGTTTATGAAACGGTCATGTGAGACAGTATCAAAAGCCTTACTACAGTCAAGATATACCACGTCTACCACTTCCTCTCTATCCGAACACTTGCTCCCCTGTCAAAGAAAGCTATTAGGTTTGTTTGACATGGTTTGTTCTTGACATATCCATGCTGACTGTTGTTAATCACCTTATTATCGTCTAGGTGTTTGCAAATCGATTGCTTAATTATTTGCTCCATTATCTTTCTGGGTACTGAAGGTCAGCTGATTGGTCTGTAATTCTCTGGGTTGTCCTTATTCCCCTTTTTATAGATTGGCACTATATTTGCCCTTTTCCATACAACCAATGCCAAGCCAAACAGGGTTAAAGGAATAACTTCTGGCACCTCAGACAGGTTCTTGGTCTTGTTGAATAAGACAGAATGCTGTGGGGGAGAAATGGAGAGAGTCATGGTAATGAGTATGGATATTGTATTAGTAGCTTGGCCATCTATGTTTAAACTTTGTTAATCTCTAAAATATGATAGTTTATAGTTTAACAATTCCTGGTCTTCTAGTTTGAGGCATAAAAGCTCTGTTTTTCTGTAGTCAGTTGCCATGTGTAGAGAGCAGGTGGTTAACAGCAAAGCAGCAGTCTTGCTTTCACATCTCAACATGTTAAGTTTAATTTAAAATAACCAAAGACGCTTTTTTTTCACCTCTTGGTTTCTACTGACAAAATGAATTCCTTACAGTGTCCTTGTTGGTTTTGTAGGGAGCTAGAGGTTTGCTCTTAATCACGTGCCCTCTGCATATAACTGCTTTGTATGCACATTAACTCATGATATACTCAGCACTAGATTTGTCTAATTCGTGCATCTATTTAGAAATCTGGAGTGGACATGACAAGCTAAAGCAAACCAGATTTACAGTTACTGTGTGTTCACAGTATTTATGTGTATTGAGCTATTACGATCAAAACTCTGGGGGGAAAAAGTCAGGAGTCTGACCCCTTTAAATAATGTACAATAGACAGCCACCCTTGTTGAACCTAATGAGAATAGTGGCTATTGCAAGCATCCATGCTGGCCTTGCTCTCTCTGAGAGAGCCAGAAACTCAGCCTTGTGGAGGCAGCACGTGGAATCTGACACTACGGTGTAATCGAGAGAAAAGAGGCCAAATGCATTATGTATGAGCAGAAGGCTTGGCTGATGTTAACAAGAGAGAAGTTATTTCAAAGGGAAAGTGGCTTCCAAACATTGGCTTTGCGCTGTTCCCCTGGAAAGGAGCCTGTGTTTTAAATTGCATTACTCGTTTTATTACTGCACTCTTGTTGTTCCTTTGTTTTATTTCAGTGTGCCTGGTGCTGTACAACTTAAGACAGTGGGAGAAGCAGCCGCTGCTGCAAGAACTGACCATTCAAGCTGCTGCAGAGAGGGATAGCAGAAATTGCTTTGTAGCAGTTAATCCCACGCTGCCCAAGGGAGGAGTGTTGCACTGAGGGAGCAGCCAGCAGTGTTGCAGCTCCTTGCCCTCACACTAGGGTTTCCAGTGGTTGGGGACAACTTTCAGTCCTGTTTGCAGTGCAGAGGAGACCAGCTAGCAGAAGGTGGGGGAGGTGATCCTCTGAGTCAATGTATCCACTGGCTGCCATGGCCAGCCCCCTCTCTGTCCACTTCTGAGCCCCTTATGGCTTTTGGTCAGTGGGCTTTCTGTCACCAGGGCCTTGACCGTAGTCTTCGCTAGCAGATGTTGGCCTACAACCTGGGCTGGGTCTGGCATTAATGATACAGTTCACACCCCATCGCAAAGCAGCACAGACCATGTTCTGTTTTGTCTTACTAGCTGTTTCCTGTCGATTAGCTTTGAAGGTGAGGCACCATCTGTGATAGTAGCTGGTGCCTGATAGACTCTGCCTTTTGTTTTGAATGATGGCCACACAAATCTAGGGCTTGGGAAATGTGCCACGCTTCTGAGTGCAATGGAAACTGAGCTTCTCTCTTCACCCTCCACAGATACACGTGGCTGTATGGGTGGGATGATGAGTATTTGTACTGTGGAAGCACCTAGAAGCTCCAATCAGAGTTCGGGGCCCCATTCTGCTAGGTGCTGGACACACACATATATTAAAGACCCTGCCTCAAAGAGGGAAGTCATGATCCATGCCCCCCACACCCAAGCCTGGGTCTCTTAGCTGAACCTCCCCCTCATCCTCTAATGCAAATCAACCGACAGATGTCAGATGGCTAACTGCAACCTGGCTTGGGTTTGAACCTGGGAGCTATAACACAGATTTCTGTGCTGTGAGCACTAACACACACAGTCATATTTTTTTTTAAAAATCCCATCCAAATGCTGCCTCAAGGTCCCAGTGGTAAATAAAATCTAGGTCCCCTCCTCCCCGTTGCTGTAACAGTACATTCTCCTGTCACCACTTCTGCATCATGGCTACTTCAGCTTTCTGGGACATAAAATCCAGGCTTTCCTCGCCTCAACTGTGACTGCCTCCTGGTGCCACCCATACCAGTCAGCACTTCATTTCTGGGAAGGAAAAATAGGGCAATGGAGTGGCATAAGAATAACTGAGCCTCTGTAAAAGTCAGGGAGCAGAGAAAACGCTATTCCACTAGAATTGACTGGAAAACAAATTCTGTTCCTTGGTTTCTGACATTGGCTCATTTATTCTTCTTGGGGCTTAATTAGCAGTTACTACTTTTTCTTAATTTACCTCTAAAACTATTTAGTGAAGATGGCTCCTGAACAGATAGACCCCATGAGAAATTTCAGCTGCAGAAAAATCTGAAGAACATTGGGATCTAATTTGTGGCCCAGAACAAATGTATTAGAGCAGGAAGTTGCTGATAAGTCTTCCCTTACTCTTTTTGGTAACAGCCCCAACTGTGTGAAAGATGCTCTACAGACAGATGTGAGGTCAAAGTCCTCACCTTGAGGAGTGTGCAATCTAGCGACACAACTAGCAAGCACAGTCATTGGGGATGGAAAGATATGTTCCTGAGCAGTGAAATTTAGACTTTGTAGTTTTGTGATTTTTTTCTTGTTTGTGGCATGGGGAGAAGGGCTAAGAAAAGTGTATCTGTCCTCTAGTTTGTGTTTGGATTCTTGTGGGCTGAACAATTCGTGATCAGCTAAACTTAAGGAGCCCTAATGAGCGTTGTGATGAGTTCTAACCATTCTTAAAACAGTCCTGAGTATACTCTGTAGGTGAACCTTGGTAGCACACACTAACTACAGAGTATCTCTGCTCCTGACTGTATGATCAGAAAGTGGGAGTCCACTGACTGCAAGTTATTGCTGCCAGGTTTCTTTCTCTTTATAACTTTATATGGCGATAGAGTTGAAAGAGGACTGTGAGTCTGAGCATTTGGGAACCAATAACAGAAGGTAGTCATCTGTGAGGGGTGCAAGATGATGGTCTTCCTGTAGAGAAGTCTAAGGTGTTCATGCGTGTATGGCATAGTGGTTATAGAGCATCCAAAGACACAAATACCTGACCTTTAGGCCTAACTTGCCATACTTTGCAACACTGAACAGAATGAAAGGTCCATAGACATTAGAAAAGACATTCAGAGATTGCAATGAGCTAGCTAATGTGTATGTGCACTACTTTAGCTGTCTATGGGTGGATTCAAAACTGCTCAACTCTGGGTGACATGGCCTATGACACCAAGAGCTAACTGAAATTCTCATTTATTGTGGGTGGCAGAAACCCTGTGGCTTGGAGCAGAAGAATTTGAGTTCCAACTTGGCTGTCACTATGAAGTTCTGTGGGAGTGGGAGATGACTCTGCATTGCTACCATTGGACTCTGAGGTCAGAAGATATAGGTATGTGAGAAAAACTCAGTCCGTTTTTGCTCCTAACATTTTTGATGCTCTTAATTTTCCAGATTGCTTCACCTGAAAAGCTTCTCTTGTGTACTATTCTTTAACGTTAAATCTTTCCAAAATGAAGCAGGAGCTTTATATTTATGTCCCTGAGAGATGCTGTGCACGGAATGCAAGCTCTCGTACCTAGATCCCTGGTTTTTAAATGTTCTAGCTCACTGTGAGAGTGCCTGAGAATGTGCCTCATGTATGGAGGACACAATTGCAGTCTGAACGGGAGCGAGTTTTGGTTAAACAGAGCTTGGATACCTGGGGGGAAATCCTGGCCCATCTGAAGTCAATGGCGAGACTCCACCCACTGTTGACTTTTAGCTGCTAGAAATAATGAATCACTTTCTAAAGGAAATGTTTGATTAATTAAACTAGTGATCAGAAAGCATGTTGATTTAAAAACAATTGCTAAAATCCACATGCTGCTGCTTATTGTGTGATATCTTTAAATGGAATGTTTGATCTTAAACTGACAAAAGCTGTGCTATTGACCTACCTCAAATTACTGAAAAGGATTTAGATCGTGCGAATAATCCAGTACAAGACACTACAAACATCACCTCAAAAGTGGCAATATTACACACACACATTTTATTTGCAAGCTGTCAGAACCACGTGTGGCAGTCTCTGCTACTTGTGTTTACTTCTGAGTGGCCTGTGCAGAATATTCAAACACAGTTCATGGGAACAATCCTCTTCTTCACTTTTGGTTTTTTCCCTTTTGCTAAAAGCAAAACAGCCACATCAAGTCAGATTGTCATTAGCTTTCCAGAGAGATGTTGTTTACACTTAGCACACAGTTGGGGCCAAAGTGAAAGCTGCGTAAGTGCCTGAACTGTTCAACTGGAAATTACATCTTGCACAGGAACCTAAATGTCAAATTCCACAATCCCCCTTAGAGCCAGAACTGTTTCAACTCCCTTTCCCCCCCCCCATGACTTTTCTTCATTTTACTACAGATGTAAGTGTACTTTCCTTCAGATCTGATCAATCATATTTGAGAATGCCACGATCTAGGGCACAGTAAGCTATCACCCAGCATTTCAAATGACACTTAACTACAATAACAAGTAAACAGAGCCCAGGAGAGAAATGCATTTTGAAATGTGCTGTTCGTGCTAGTAATGCGAAGCAATTAATGAACCAAGAGAGTGAGGAATGAAGGGAATCACTTTTAGTTCTTGTAAAGACACTAGTGGATCAATGGGCCATATATTCAGACCTGCTGAAAATGGGTGCAGCTCCTGTGGAAATCTCTGGGACAGACTCAGCCATGTCATTGCTTATTTCTTCCATGCACAAAGGGCAGCATGTACTCTCAGCCTCAAGATAAAAGGAAAACAACAGAAGAACGAACAAAATCTACAGGAGCGAGCGTGTGTGTCTCATTTTGGAACTGCCTCATAACACACCAGAGAAACAGACACTCCTCCACACATTTAAAGCTGCAGTACACAGAAACAGAATAAGAACTGGTACTTAGCTTCATGCACCACAACTGAGAGAGTGATATGAATTACAGGTCTGGCATACCTGGGTGATAAATAGGTGGGTGTTAAAACAATGTAACTTGTATTCACTTGGCAATCAGGGACAACCAGATTCTACTCTGTTTCACCAGGCAGTGGAGTCACTCCAAACTTACACCAGGGTAACAGATCAGGATCTGGCCCTAGATGGGTAACACTAGTATATCATATTAATCTAAGGGAGAAGAAAAGCGGTGTAGCATGGAAGGCAACTAATGGTAGGATATAAGGAAAAGTAGGTGGGGAATCTGTTTTGGTTTACATACTATTGCTAGTTGCTTTTCCTGATACAGTCGTCCTCTCTCTGGCCCTTCTGACGTGCACATTACTCCTACTCCTACCTTATTTGTAACTTACACTAGTATTGAGCTTGGTCCTTTACTTCTTTAAATGATAACCCTTTCAAGGAATCACTTGGTTCATTCAACTGTGACTTGAAAAACCTGATTTTAAAATGTTTTCTGAAATCCACATGCTCTTGCTGACTACACAATATGTGTAAAGCATACGCCGTTTGATCTTGAATTAACAAAAGATGTGGTTTAGATCATCTTACCTCAAAAATTCCTGAAAAGGATTTGGCTTACATGAGTAATTCAGTACCAGAGGTTGTACAAACATTGACTGTAATAGCAGAGTGTTAAGGTTAACAGTAAGGCTAAATACATAACATTTATTTTGCTTTAAAGAGTGCAAATATCGTCGAGTTAAGGGGTAGTTGAAAAACATATTTCCAAGAGCAGTGGCCTACAGTTTAGTTCTTTATGATAAAATAAATAACTTCTGATTAACTTCAAGTTCCAATACTTCAGATGTTTGTTGTCACAGAGAGGCAGCCTTGATGATTGGCAGCTCTAGTCTAGTCTCATGTATTTGCAGAAATCACTCGATCCAGACAGAGCTCCTCTTTCTTTGCTGTTTTCAAGGTTTCTCTCTCTTTGGGCTGGTCTACACTAAAGCTGTAAGTCGACCTTAGTTACGCTACTTCAGTTATGTAAATTACGTATGTATGTAAATTACATAACTGAATTTAGATTGATTTACAGCAGTGTCTACACCCCTCTATTTTGATGGGAGACGCTCTCCCGCTAACTTACCTTCCACCTCTCGGGGAGCCGGAGTGCAGACATCAACGGGAGAGCGCTCTGCCATCGACTTAGCTTGTCTTCACCAGACCCATTAAATCGACACCACTACATCGATTGCAGCAGTGCCTATTTAGCGGTAAGCCCTCACATACTAATGTTTCGCTTTTGACTAGGCAGAGGGCTTGCAAGGGTCATTAAAGAAATCACTAATGCTTCTGCAAATGCCATGGGCCGGATTCCAGCTTGAGATGCATAAACACATCACTGCAAATATTTTCCAGATAATGACGCTGATGATATTGTAATCGGGAGTTAGCACTGCAAGCAGCTTTCCCTCCTACACTCAACCATCCTGATAACACGCTTCTAGTACTCCACGTGTGTGGCCTCTTGTGGATGATGAATTATACAGTATTGCATAGAATCCTGTTCAGATACAGAAAATCAGAGTGCGTAAAATTCATCCTCTGGCAGAGGGCACTTAAAAAGCCCTCCATGCCACAGAATATCTGTTGTACCCGTGAGCCCTGAAGATGGACAGGAGAGCACAGGGAGGCAGCTGTATTTCCTCCATGCTGCCAAGGTGACCTCCTTGTGTGTTCAGATTCAGAACAGGTTGGCACAGCAGGGCATTTGGGGAGTGGGATGGGAGAGGGACCACTAGATTATTTTTTCCCACGGACTTTGGACTGTAAGCTGTTTGGGGCAGGAACAGTCTTTTTGTTCTGTGTTTGTACAAGCTGTACAACAGGGGTCGGCAATCTTTGGCACACGGCTTAAAGGGACACCATCAACTTGAACTCTATAGTCAGGTTTTAAAAAATGGCTTAAAAGACGTTTCAGGTATAGTGCATCCTTCTGTGTATTTTTGTGACTTTGAAACCACATTTTTCTATTGTTTCCAAACAGGGAAAATGGCCTATACAGGGGAACCAGTGAAACTGACTATATACACACAGTGCTGTCAAATATAGACGTTAAACACACTGGCAAGAAGGACATTCTTTCTCCAATCTAGTAATTTTATAATCTAGACAGAAGCACAATTCTTAAACTGACAGTGTCCCTTTAAGAGTTTATTTCAGATTAAGCGACTCAGAGTTCAGTTTTAGCATAGAGAATCCTTGCTTAGTTTATTTAAAATTCAAATTAGAGATAACTGCAAAATGCATTTATATAGGTTTCTAAATGGTAAATTGTATCTAAGCATCTTAAAAATTCAAATGAAATTTCTACCAGTTTGGAGGAAGGACAAGCTCCTGCTGCTGGTACCTCTTAAAAATATTAATTAATTTAAAAAACAGACAGTTTACTGTTGCATTTATTTTTGCAGCAGTACACATATTTTAACCAGTATATAATATTAGATGAAAAGCTGCAGTGTCTGAATGATGCAATAAATATGATTTTTTTAAAAATATAGAAATGATCAAATATTATGGAAGGAAAAAAGTAGTTT
This sequence comes from Malaclemys terrapin pileata, assembly GCF_027887155.1. NCBI lineage: Eukaryota > Metazoa > Chordata > Testudines > Emydidae > Malaclemys > Malaclemys terrapin. The sequence goes on along the minus strand of NC_071514.1, from coordinate 8,659,244 downwards.
AGTGGATAAAATATTAAACTGTAATAACCATTTTTCTTTGGATCTACTTAGCCTACCTAGTGTTCTGTGTAAGATGTAAAGTTATAATATGCATGTGTACACATCTGTCTCTATAAATATACATGTGCATCCCACATTTCTAAAAACAGGACATGTGTGCTGGGAAAATATAGGAACAATGAACTTCCTTAAGAGAGGCTTATTTTTTCAAGTTATTAAAAGAAGGTGGCGAGCATTCATGAGGATATGAACATTTAAAGCCGTCTGAAGGAAACTCTTGAAAACCTTTGGTTAAAGTTGTTGCCAAGGAATCTCAGCTATGTTATGTCAGAATGTTTAATTACAAGCAGCAGTTTAATGAATGGAAAGATATTGCAAAAGCAGGAAGTTTCTGAAACTACATAGAGCAACCATGAAAATAAAATTCCAAAGGTTGTAGATCTGAAATCCTGTTGGAAGCTGAAATTTCCATCTACATTATTACTCCTTGTCCTACTGTGTACAGTTTGCCAACTGTGCGGCTAAAGGGAGGTAAACTGCTCTGGATATCATCTTCTCTTAGGCTCAGGCACCATTTGTTATGTTGATGTGAAGAAGTTAACTTCTTTGCAATTGTTGTTAGGGGTGTGTACAGAAATACAGCTTAGCAATAAGGGGAGGAAAAGCAAATGTCAGGGCGGATTAAATAATGTATTTTTTTCTGTACTTTCCAAGAAGCTTGCTTTCAGCATGATGCTGCTATTTATATCATCCCTCTTAAACCCAGCTGTTGATTCATGTTAACATGCAAAATGGTGCAGAAGCCCCAGCAGAAGTGTGAGTATCCCAGAGAAACCAATATTCTGTCATTTTGAGAACGTATTAAATATCACAAGCTTTCCTGGGATGTGGGTTGGTAACGCAATGCGTGAGGTAGGCAATACAAATATTTCTGACATTTAATACCTGATGTTAGGAGGTCAAACAGAGCAGCTGACTCAAAAGAACATATCTCTGATTCCACAGTTGGACATGTTTGAAAGAGAACTTTTACCCGTAACTCCAATCTGACAAATGTACCATACACCCACATTACAGCATGCCTATACAAGCGGTCTTATGTACCTGAGTGGGATAATGTGGTCTTCCTTTTGTAAATATCTCCATTAACTTTATTTAAGTTTATTAAATTTGGCCTGTGGATTGTAGAAAGATGTTGTTTTTAACCTCTTCTAGAACTTTTTTATTATTTGACAAATACCTATAAAGCTACACACCATCTAATTTATTTGTGACTTTACAATTCCTGTTTGTTGTATTTAAAAAAATAAATAAACCAAATGCCATTAGGTATATTAGTTAAGAGCCAGAGACTGGGAGTTTTTGTGTGAAACACAGTGTGAAAAAACAGCTGTTTAAAACATCACATATGCTCTAAAGGTGACATAAGGTGTTGTAAAGGTAATTCCCAGGCTAGAATGTTTACTTTTGGGTTGATGGTTCTACAATATGAGATAAGAGTCTGTTGGCAAATAAATCAGGGAGGATGACTTAGACAGACCCTGAAGAGTTCTGATTGAGTGGAAATGCATTGGAGTAGAGAGTGGTGGGAAAGCTCTATTGCCATTATAACTGCTGAAAAACAATGTTAACTGAGATCCACAACCAATAACCTGTGAGGTTATCTATTTACAATTAGGACAAATTCACAGCAAATATGTATCTCTTTTCATAGTTTTCTTGTGTAATTTTCATTCCTTTGTTCATATTTGTATAAATAGCACAGAAACTGCACTAGGTACCTTGGTCAAAAAAGGGAGGTTTTTTGTTTCGCTGGTGGTTCTTGATCTAGCACAGGGGTCGGCAACCTCTGGCACGCGGCTCGCCAGGGTAAGCACCCTGGCGGGCCGGGCCAGTTTATTTACCTGCTGAAGCAGCAGGTTCGGCCGATCGCGGCCCCCACTGGCCGCGGTTCGCCGTCCCAGGCCAATAGGGGCGGTAGGAAGCTGCGGCCAGCACATCCCTTGCCCGCGCCGCTTCCCGCCGCCCCTATTGGCCTGGGACGGCAAACCACGGCCAGTGGGGGCTGCGATCGGCCAAACCTGCTGCGTCAGCAGGTAAATAAACTGGCCCGGCCCGCCAGGGTGCTTACCCTGGTGAGCCGCGTGCCAGAGGTTGCCAACCCCTGATCTAGCAGTAGTCTTTGATCCACTGACCATGAGTTTTCTGTCTTGCCTGTAAATCCTATGTTGGGTAGATAGAATTGCATCTTGATGATTCTCTCCTTACCTCTCAAGAGTCACCCCAGAAGGAGTACTGTTGGATAATTACTCACTTGCCCTATGAGCACTCTCATGTGATGTTCTGTGGGTTTTTGTTCCATTACTCCTCCTATGAAGATAGGGCAGCCCCAATTCTTTCACTATTTGGTGAAATTTCTCCTATTTTCCTGACTGGCACTGGGACATAGATTAAACAGGAGCTGGTTCAGACTCAGTGCAGAATAGATGAGGAGACATTGGTGGTAGGATGAAGTATCTTCAGGTGTGTGTGTGGAGGAGATGCTGGCTGATTGTTTTGTGGTTGGTTTACCTACCCTTTATCAAACAATGCAAAGTTCAGATCTTAGAGTCCCTATCTACTCTTGGATTCTTAAGTGGAAGCAGTGGCCAGAAGCTCCTTTTTACCATTTGCATTTGGCTTATAAGGTAGCAATCTTTTTACTCTGTGATGTGGATTTCACCTTAGTCATCCACAGCTTTATGCCTTTCAGACTGGATTATCCCAATATATTTGTCTTCATGGGACAACTGTGGAAGTCCTCTTGGAAATTTATAGCTAGTGCAGAATGATGCTGCCTGTCTACTTAGTGGTATTAGTTATATTGATCTATGATGACCTCTGTGGTTTAATTAATTAATTTTTTCATGACCCAGCACAGGGAAAGAGGAGGTTTAAACAATATTTAGATAATTTAGTTACATTCAAGTCAGCAGGCCTCGACAAAATCGATCCTAGGTACGGATAGGAGTGTGCAGGGGCCAGTGTGATTGGACAGGGGCTATGTGAGGGTGAGGGGTGTGATTGGATAAGGGGTGGGGTGACCATATTTCTGAAAGGGAAAACGGGAGGGACACCATGTGGGACTGGTCTGAGTCCCTCGCCTGAGCTCCCTCCACCCGCATGGGGCTGGTCCGAGCCACTCATCTCCCCGCAGGGCTGGACTGAGCTGCTCGCTTAAAGACCCCTTGCTGGGCTGGCTTAAGCCGCTAGCCCTACTCCTGCCTTCCCCTCACGTGAGACTGACGGTGGCATCACTGCTCCCTTTAGCCCTGCCTCTCACGCAGGGTCGGTCTTGCACTGACACTTGCCCCCCCACGTTCCTCTGCACCCCACTTTTTTTGACAAAAGTGGCCATTTGTCCCGTTTGCTCTTTCCAACTGATCAAGTTGGCAAGAGCAAATGGGATAAATGCCCACTTCTGCGAAAAAAGTTGGGACAGGCGGGATAGGGCTTAAAAAAGGGACTGTTGTGGCCAAAACAGGACCTCTGTTTACCCTAATAAGGGGATGCACAGGGGGCAGTGTGACTGGACAGACCTGGGTGCAGGGTGTAAGCAGATGGGGGCACAAAAGGGGCAGTGTGAGGATGAGGGGTGTGGTTGGATGGGGGTATGATGGGACTGGAGCTGTGTGAGGGTGAGGTGAGGGGCGTGGTCAGCTGAGGAAGTGCATGGGGCCAGTCTGACTGGTTGAGGGCTGTGTGAGGGTGGAAGTGAGGGTGACCAGATGTCTAGTTTTTGACTGGAACACCGGTCACAAAGGGATCCTGGCTGCTCTGGTCAGCAGACTGTCCAGTTGGCGGCGCCACACAACGGGCCTGGCAGGCTTCCTGCTAGCTGCCGTGCACCAGAGCTCCCATGAAGCACCTGGCATGTTCCCCCTCCGGCTCCTACGCATAGGGGCAGCCAGGGGGCTCCACATGCTCCCCCTGCCCCAATCACTGCCCCTGCAGCTCCCATTGGCCGGGAACGGCAGCCACTGGGAGTTGCGGGGGCGGCACCTGGGACAGGGCAGTGCGCAGAGCCGCCTGACTGGACCTCCACCTAGGAGCCGGAGGGAGGACGTGCTGCTGCATCCATGAGCTGCTTGAGGTAAGTGCTGCCCGGAGCCCCTCGCTGCCCCAACTCCCTGCCCTCCGAACCTCTCAATCCTACCCTAGAGCACCCTCCTGCACCCCAAATCCCCAGCCCCACCCCAGAGCCTGCGGCCCCAGCTGGAGCCCTCACTCCCTTCCCCCCTCAGCCCCTGGCCCTGAGTGAGCGAGGGTGGGGAGAGCGAGCGACAGAGGGGGGGGGGGTGGAGTGGGGCGGGGCAGGGCCTCGGAGGAGGGGCGGGGCAGGGGGCGGGGCAAGGGTGCTGGTTTGTGTGCCCGTAGACAGTTGGCAGCCCTGGAGGGGGCGTGGTCAGATGAGGGAGGGCTCAGGTTGGACAGAGTTGGGTGAGGGGCGTGACCAGATGCGGGGGTACACCAGGGGCAGTGTGATTGGAGCGGGGCTGTGTGGGTGCTGGGCTGAGGGGAAGGAGGCGTGGCCGGCTCCCCACACAGCTAGCGCCTAAAGGGGCAAGCAAACAAGGGAACAAACCCAGCCCTGAGGGGGCTGCTTGCGCATGCGCCTCTTGTTGCATGGGAGACGGACCCCACGTACATGCGTCACTTGCTTTAAAGTAAGAGCGACAGAGAAGACGAAGGGTCCTTTGTGCGCATGCGCTTCCCTATAAGGGCTTTAGCCACCGCCAGGCCTCCTTCCAAGCCAGCTGCAGAGTACTCAGTTTTGATTGGTTGGTGCGTCCCGTTCTCTCTGTCTTTGATTGGGTGTTTATTCCTGTCATTCAAGAACTCCGCGTTCCATAACTTCCCCACGCACCAGCTGCTCTCCGGTTGACTGGCACTTTACTCCTCCTGACCCCCTTCCTCTCTCTGATTGGACTGTTCTTCCAGTCACTCTGTCCCGCTGCCTATCAGCTTCCGGTTCTGTTCGGATTGGGTCGGGTGTAAAGATCAGACACCCCGCCGCTCCCTGTGCCCATACAAAATAATCCTCTGCTGCTACCTGTGTCGCTAGGGCCCAGTCAGTCCCCTCTGCCTGAGATAGATTATAGGCCTTCCCCAGCACCCCACCTCCCTGCCTGCTGAGCGGCCGGCTGTATCCCAGCGGTAGCCGTCAGGACAGGGGCGCGGAAGGATACCACAGGTCGTTCGGTGGCGGCTGAGAAGAGAGTGACAGAAAAACTAGTTCCGGCTCCGCCTGTGCCTTGTTTCCCCAAAATAGCGCCCAGCGGGTATCCGTGCGCCGGTGTCAGTGTCTCCTGAGAAGCCTCAGCGAGGAGGAGGCAGCGGCAGAAGCGGGGTGCAGGGGGGCGGCGGACGGACGGACGGACGGGTGAGTGAGCGAGCGGGCGGCCAAGCTGGCTGCCGGGCCGGGGGCGGCTGCCGGGGCGGGGTCGCGGGAGAGGCTGAGGGCAGAGGCGCGGGGTTACGCAGGTTGCCCCGGGGCCGGGGCGGGGGGGAGGAAGGGACCCCGCGCTGACAGCCCGCCCCGCGGCGGGGGGCAGCTGTCACGGGCTCAGAGTGCGGGAGAGGGAGCCCGCTCCGGGGAGGGGCGGGGGCGAAGAGGGGCAGGAGCCCGGCGGGTGGGTGGCGAGTAAGGAGCGGGAATCCAAAGTGTGAGGGGAGGGGAGGGGAGGGGGGGGGGTCGCCCGGGTGGGCGAGTTGTTCTCCCTGATGGGCCTCCCGGGAACTTCCTGTCCCTGCTGCCCTGCGGAGAAGCTGGAGCAGGCCGGTGCAGCCCGTTCGGGGGCTGGGTGTCAGAGAGGGGAGGAGGGGCGTGGGTGCGGGGACATGATGGCAGGCAGGGAGCTCTGCGGTCGAATTGTATTTCTCTAGTGGCGAACTTCCCCGTGTGGGATGGGGGGCGTGGGGCACGACACCTTTTGACCGGCTCGTTTGTTACCTGGAAGGGTAGAAGCCTCACTGGGTAAACAGCACCGCGCAAAGGTGGGAGAGGGTTTTTGTCCAGAAGAAGAGTGTATCAGATGCTGTCAGAGAAGTGAGGATTTTCTGGAAGCGGGGGTTGAAAGAGGAGTTGTTCAGACAGTTCTACAGTGAAAGAAGGCCAATGTTTTGATCATTTTTTTGGAGGAGGGGCGGATCACCTTTTTGTTCATGTGTGTGTTAGCTCCGAGAAAGAAGAGATGTGAGTACAGTTGTCTGTGCAAACAGCATTGTATTAATCAGTTTTGTCCTGAAGTGATGAAAAAAGGTAGGAAGGAGACCATACTCTTTCTGAATGAGTAACAGCAAGTCCCCTAAGTTTTTTCTGGGGTTAGTTTATGAAACTAAACTTGCCAATACATTTTATCTGCTTTTGAGATGTGCCTGCTGGTGAGGAAGGTGGTGAAGGAAAGGGTGCTGTTGAGAACATATGGCAGTGAAGGTGTGCAAATGGTATAAATTGAAATTGTCTTCAGAAAGGGAGAAGTTAGAAGGGAGGCTGCTTTTGCGGCTAATGGCAAAACCAGTGAATCCCACAATCCTTGGGGATCTGTCTTGCCAAAATAAGTGGTCATATCTTCTCATTGTTTAAGAAAGATATGAGATGGGAAGTAAAGGGTGTGAGGAAGTAGATAGTGGTAGCAGAGGAGTAATTCTGAGACAATGGGAGAGAAATAGTATCAGAAACAGAAATCTGGTTTTGGCATGAAAACAGGTATTATGTATATTTTGTAGCGTAACATTTATATTTTATTTTAGTATTATTTTGTAATAGCACAAGTGATCTGTAAGCTTCCGAAACCCTTCAGTAGGGTATTATTATATATGAGCACTTCTAGAATCTAGGTATAGTGTTTTGTCATCTAAGTGTGTGTATTTTTTCATTGATGAAGTTTTGGCAGATACTTAACTTTTACAGAAGGTGGCAGAGCAATGATCTTGAAAACAGTCTGTGATATGTCTTTTAATAAGTCTGATTTTAAATAGGATATGCAAGATTGGAAAACTTATTATTGATCAGCGACTTGTCCAAAAATCAAAGATCAAATAAACAAAGCCCCCAAAACCCAACAACAAAATCCTGTTTCTTCTGTGTCTGGGTGAGAAATGTGGATATTTTCCCAGTTAAAATTCTGCTAGTTTTATTTAGTCACTATAACATGTACAGAATTATACTGTCTAGACAATGTACCAATTGAGAAATATTATAGGTGTTTCTTTTTGTAATGCACGACTTCAGAATTTCTTTAGTTACTAAATTGCACAATATCTGGTGGGATAAATATTTTAAAAATGCTGAACATTAAAATATTTGTCAAAATTACTGAACCCTAAATAGGGAAACTGATAGTGTTAAGAAAACAAAACATTATTGATATTTAGGGATTATATTAATTTTATACAGTTGGAGAAATAAGTGTCTTGTATTCAGGTCAGGGTTACTGGAAAGATTTATAAGTTAGGATTTAAGAGGAAAGCAGCATGCTGATCAGAGGGATAGAAGGAAGTGACTTATGGAAAGAATAAAAGAGACAAATATGCACTTGATTAAATGGAGATGAAGGTGAGGTGAAAAGGCATAAGTCCAACAATGGAGAAGAATAGTTTAGTATGAGGATGGGATGGAATTGGACATAACAAGGCAAAAATAGAGGGAAAATTTAATATAGAGAACAGTCCTGCACTGGCAGGGAGATAAAATAGATTATCCAGGTCATTTCTGACTTCTGTTATTCCATTTCTGACAAGAGTATTCACTAACTGTATAATTACAATAGAAGCATAGAAGTCTTTAATATAATCATGCTTTAGCTTTATTTCTCTGGATGCTTTAAATGTGTATTTAAATCTTCATGAATATTTACCCACCTGTTTATATATAATTTTTCATCCAAGAGTCTTAAAGTGCATACAAATATTAAACCTCACAGCTCTATAATCACACAATACCGTTTCCTATGCCTAGAAAGGAAAGGGTGAAATAAATTGATTCATTATGATTTAGGTTAGACATTAAAATGTCCTTACAGTTAGGAAGTTTAAACACTGGAGCAAATTATGTAGGGAGGTTGTGGAATCTCCATCATTGGAGGTTTTTAAGAACAGGTTAGACAAAGAGCCGTCGGGGATGGTCTAGTAATACAGCAGGGGACTGCTCTATATGACCTATCAAGGTCCCTTCCAGCCCTACTTTTCGATGATTCTGTGATGCTAATGAAGGCTTTAGGTGAAATGTTTCATAGGATTGACATGGCAGTACTAGGGCGTTGGCCATTTTGCAACTAATAGTTTTGAAGAAAATAATGTTTTATATTATAAGTCGCCAAATCAGTTTGTGACAGCACAAGTCTTAGAACTTGTTTAGAAACCTTATTTGAATGATGGTGCAGGCTTAGGTTACATCTATGTTTTGAGCTAGATGTGATTCCCAGCTTGTATAGATGTATCTGCGCTTGATCTGCTCAAGCTAGCACCTAAAAATAGCATTGTGTGTGCTCGGGCATGGGTGATCACTTAGGTTAGCAGCCCCAAGTACAATCCTGCCTCGCCCGCTGGGTATATACTTGGGCGGCTAGTCCGTGCCGCCCATGCCACTCTGGATATACTGCTATTTTTAGTTCCATTCTATATGCATCCGAAGAAGTGGGTTGTAGCCCACGAAAGCTTATGCTCTAATAAATTTGTTAGTCTCTAAGGTGCCACAAGTACTCCTGTTCTTCTTTTTGCTATTTTTAGGTGTTCGCTCAAGCTGAGCTAGCACCTTACATCTACCCGAGCTGGGAATATCACCTTTCCGCTCAAATGCAGACATATCCTTAGTCTTTCCATAGGATTTAACTTAAACCAGTTAGTGACAACCTCAGCGCTTTTACAGGTTTACTGTACCACAGTATCAGAGGGGTAGCCGTGTTAGTCAGAATCTGTAAAAAGCAACAGAGCCTTGAATCTGAAGAAGTGAGGTTCTTACCCACGAAAGCTTATGCTCCCAATACTTCTGTTAGTCTTAAATGTACCACAGTGTTAGTCAGGATTCCCGGGTAGTCCCACAACACATAGGGTAGTCCCACTACACACAGGGTGATGCTAACAACTTAAGTGGAGATTCCAAACCAATAATGCCATGTAAATCAGTGTAAACAGTGTCAGGAATCATGCCATACTACCTTGCCTTGTCCCAGTCATGCCATACATTATAAAACACATCTGGAGGGGCTGGGGAATGCGCTAACAATTGTAAGAATAGTTTAGTGTAATACTGTTTGTTGCATAACCATGTTAACTTAAACTATATTCCAGACTAGTTTATCTTTTTGCTTCTATAGACAGCGCCAGCCCATAATGGTCATGTGTGTGCTGTGCGGTATAGCTTGTGTGTTTCACCTGGGTGCTAAACATGCACCTTCATTAAAACTGAAAAACTGTACATAGTATGTGTCCATTTTATCAGGAAAACAAACTTGGTTTTTTGTTTGTTTTTTGAGAATATTTTAATTTCTTACAGAAACTGTACAATGTAAGACTTTAAAAAACAACAACAACTTTTGCTAGTAGTTGACAAGTCATCTATGGTTTTGTTGTTTTTTGTTTGGAAAGCACCTATCTCGTTTTGGGTGCTACAGAATAGTTCCAATATGTTAAAGCTCTTTAAAGAACCAGTTATCAACTGTGTTTAATAAATGGTGGTTCTGAGTTTCCTCAGGAGCATTCCTTGAAGAGGGGGCACAATGCTCAAATTTCCTTCTCACTCTTTTGTGCAGCGGTGGTGGTGGCAGAGGGAGGAAATGCAGCTTCTTTGTGTTGAGGTTACAGTGAAACTATAGCTGTTCCTGGGGGGAGGAAAAAGCACTTCTGGTGTGACTTACGTAGAATGACAGCCATATTGCATACGAACAAGTAGGCAAAATATACAACCAGCACATTTAAATAAAGTTTTTAATATGTAGGTTGTGACAGTGACAAAAGCAAGAGTATTCAAAGTTAAGGTTAATGCTCTGTACTTTGTTTTGTTTGGGGAAGTGGATGTACGTATGCACGTGTACAGATACAGTTGAATGATCTTTACAAAACAAATTGTTGACCTTTTGTTCCTACATATATTTATTAGTTGTTTTTTTTCTGAATGAAACAAATCGAGAGATAGAACAAAGTATATTAGAATCTACACTCATGCTGAGTAGTGGGAATTTTGCTGCATGCTGTTCAGATTAGGTACATTCAGTGGTTAGTTTGGCTTTGGTCAAATAATCAGAAAAAGTACACAAGGTTCTTCTCCATCTTCTTTCCTTTCCGGTTTTATAGTATATGTTAAATGGTACTGAAGGGGCTAATGGAATTACTAATTTAAGAACATAAAAATAGCCATTCAGGGTCAAACCAATGGTCCATCTAGCCCAATACCCCGTTTTCTGATGGTGACTGGTGCCAAATGCTCCAGAGAGAGAGAGAGAACAGGGAAATGTATTCAGTGATCCATACCCTGTCATCCAGAACCAGCTTCTAGCAGTGAGATGTTTAGGGACATCCAGAGCATGAGTTTGCATCCCTGACCATCTTGGCTAATAGCCATCAATTAACTTATCCTCCAGGAACTTATATATATATATTTTTTTTTTGAACCCTGTTATACTTTTGCCTTTTACAACATCCCCTGGCAATGAGTTCCACAGGTTGACTGTGTGTTACGTGAAAAAGTACTTCCTTTTGTTTGTTTTAAACCTGCTGCCTATTAATTTCATTAGGTGACCTCTGGTTCTTGAGTTATGTGAAGGGATAAATAACATTTCCTTATTCGCATCATTCGTGATTTTATAGACCTCTATCATATCCCTCCTTAGTTGTCTCTTTTCCAAGCTGACCAGTCCCAGACTTCTTAATCTCTCCTCAGATGGAAGCTGTTCTATTGCCTTAATCATTTTTGTTGCCTAACTCTGTACTTTTTCCAATTCTAATATATCTTTTTTGAGATGGGGCAACCAGAACTGCATTCAGTATTCAAAGTGTGGTTTTACCATGGATTTATATAGTGACATTATGATATTTTCTGTCTTATCTATCCCTTTCCAAATGGTACCTAACATTGTTTGCTTTTCTGCTGCACATTGAGTGGATGTTTTGAAAGAACTATCCACAGTGACTCCAAGATCTTTCTTGAGTGGTAACAGCTCATTTAGACTCCATTATTTTGTTATGTATAGTTGGGATTATGTTTGCTTTTATCAACATTCAAGTTCATCCATCATTTTGTTGCCCAGTCCCCCAGTTTTGTAAGATCCCTTTTTAACTCTTCACAGTCTGCTTTGAGCTTAACTATCTTGAGTAATTTTTCTATCATCTGGAAACTTTGCCATCTCACTGTTTGCCCCTTCCCCAGATAGTTTATTAATACGTTTAACACCAGTGGTCCCAGTACATATCCTTGGGAGATCCTGCTATTTACCTCTCTCTCCACTATGAAAACTGACCATTTTATCCTGTCGGTTGTTTCCTATCTTTTTACTTATTCGTGCAAGGGCCTTCCCTCTTATCACATGACTGCTCATTTTGCTTAAAGCCTTTGGTGAGGGACCTTGTCAGAGGATTTCTGAAAGTCTAGGTACTCTATATCCACTGGATCATACTTGCTCAGATTTTTTTTACCCCCTCAAAGAATCTTTAATAGATTGGAGAGGCATAATTTCCCTTTACAAAAGCTGTGTTGACTCTTCCCCAACATATCATGTTCATCTATGTGTCTGATAATTCTGTTCTTTACTATAGTTTCAACCAGTTTGCCTGGTAGTGAAGTTAGACTTACTGGCCTGTAATTGCCAAGATCACCTCTGGAGCATTTTTTTTAAAAATCAGCATCATATTAGCTATCTGCCAGTCCAGGGGTCGGCAATGTTCGGCACACGGCTCCCCAGGGTAAGCACCCTGGCGGGCCGGGCCAGTTTTATTTACCTGCTGACGCGGCAGGTTCGGCCGATCGCGGCCCCCACTGGCCGTGGTTCGCCGTCCCGGGCCAATGGGGGCGGCGAGAAGCCTCGGCCAGCACATCGCTCGCCCGCGCAGCTTCTCGCCGCCCCCATTGGCCCGGGACGGCGAACCGCGGCCAGTGGGGGCCGCGATCGGCCGAACCTGCCGCGTCAGCAGGTAAATATAACTGGCCCGGCCCGCCAGGGTGCTTACCCTGGGGAGCCGTGTGCCGAACGTTGTCGACCCCTGATCTATGCAGTTCTACTACTTGATTGCTCTCTAATAGGCATAACAAAAATATTGAAGTTTTCCATCACTTCCCTTTCAATTTGTTAAAATAGTTGAAGTCTTCCTATTTAAATGAGTCTCATGTTTCTCTGTTCAAAAACTTGTAAATATTCCAGTGAAATAGAAGTTCAAAAACTGACAGCCTACTAGGTGGGGCTATCCATGTGGGGGAGGAGGGTAGTGTGAAAAAAATCAGAATTTAGTATGTCTAACTTCAAAAGAAAAAAAAAAAAAACACCAACTATGTATTCCAGGTCCCACTACGCAGTTAAAACCACCTATGGTGGTGGTGGTGGGGGGGTTCCATTGTGCTGTGAGAGATATTCTCCCATCTCACCAGAGGCATTTGCTGGCAAATATGGGTATCAGTTTCTGCAGAATTTAGGCTGTAATATAAACTTTCTACCCCATATGAAAGCAAAGATAACTTCTGAGCCATTAACCAAATAGAACACCAGTTCATTGCTGTCCTCTCCACTTTGCAAACAAACAGCAGCAGCAAAGCTATTCATAGGTTTCCCAAAGAGAATACTGCAATTAATAAGAGTCTGGTCAGTTTCACTGTAGATCAGAACCATATGAACAGGAGTGTGTTAATAAAGTTTTGGTGAAGATGTAAGATGGCTGTTAGTTGTATGTACAGGTCTGTCGCATCTTAGGCGCATTTAACATTTGCGATTTCAGCTTTACGCGGTCGGCAAAAACAAAAAGAGAAAAATAACAATTTAAATACTGTTTCTGTAGTGTGGGTGATTCCGCCCGCCATTACACTCAATGTAATTTTGACTATACGCGATTTTCGCTTTAGGCGCTGACTGTGGAACGTAACCCTAGCGTAAGATGAGACAGACCTGTACCCTGGGAAAAGCACAACTAATAAGCCTCTTATGTCAAACTTGCCAATGCAGTTTCAAATTAAAAAAAAAAAAATGTGAACAGTTCAACTGGTCAAAACCAAGAATACACTTTCCCGTACATAATTCTTCAGAACCTAGAATATTTCTCTAACAAGGTTTCAAGTGCCTTTAAGTTTGAATTGAAAATGAAAGCATGCTGCTCTACAGTACTTAGGTTTTCCTACTATATTATCAACCTTTAACAAATACACATGAACAAAATAGGTATTTTTAGAGACTTATATTCTTGAACACAAAAGCATCAATGTGTTATTGAGAAGTTCCTTAGGACCCAAGAAATATCTTCCATTCAACTCACCTAAGAAGCAACATGAAAGAATGCATGTTAAAAGAAGAGATGTCGTCTCTGGCTTAACTGGAAAAATTCAAGATAGGAGCAATTATTTTTCTCAAAAACCATTGCAAGGGGACCAACCAGTAGCTCACTCTCATAAAAAATGGGAGTTATACATTACTTTATTTTCTACAGAATACATAGTAACTGGAGGAATAAGATTGCTACACTACACACTAGGAGTTTGTTATACAGTTATATCTGAACAGCCACTTAAAATACACTTAGGTTGCTTTCCCCAAATAACACTGGCAATAAGTAAGACAGTTCAGGAAGTTAGAGAATTAACTTTGGGAAAAGAGTGTATTGTTAAAAAACCAAGCAAGTTCCAAAAAACATCAAAGACCACATTTTAAAAAAAAACTTAAGGGAAAAAGTCTAAAATACGAGTAGGTGGTTTCAGCTATACCACAGAAGGGATTGACACCTTTGGAGGCTTAATACATTCTGCATAAATATGGGAAATATTTTAAGCACCATTTCAGTTTAAGTATACCTCAGCAGCATTTTAGCTAGCCTATTCAATTGTAAAAGTATAATTAGGCAGGCCAAAAAAGAATTTGAAGTGCTGCTACCAAAAACAAATATTAAAAAAAAAAAAAAATTAAGAACTTCAGAAGCAGAAAACCTGCCAAAAAATTAGTGGGGCCACAGGACAATCAAAGTGCTAAAGGAGCACTCAAGGAAGAAAAGGGCATTGCAGAAAATCTAAATGAATTCTTTGCATTGGTCTACACTGCTGAGGAGCTGAAGGAGTCTCCCACATCTGAGCCATTCTTTTTAGGGGACAAAAAAAATCTGAGGAACTGTCCCAAATTGAGATGTCAACAGAGGGTTATAAATTAAATTCAAGTAAATTAAACAGTAATGAACTACTAAATCAGTAATAAGGATCAAATGGGATTCACTCAAGAGTTCTGAAGGAACTCAAATATGAAACTGCAGAACTAATAACTGGTATGTAATCTATCACTTGAATCAACCTCTGTACCAAATGACTGGCATAGGGGTCGGCAACGTTCGGCACGCGGCTCCCCTGGCGGGCCGGGCCAGTTTTATTTACCTGCTGACGCGGCAGGTTTGGCTGATCGCGGCCCCCACTGGCCACGGTTCGCCGTCCCGGGCCAATGGGGGCGGTGAGAAGCAGTGCGGGTGAGCGATGTGCTGGTCGCGGCTTCTCGCCGCCCCCATTGGCCCGGGACGGCGAACCACGGCCAGTGGGGGCTGCGATCGGCCGAACCTGCCGCGTCAGCAGGTAAATAAAACTGGCCCGACCCGCCAGGGTGCTTACCCTGGCGAGCCGCGTGCCGAACGTTGCCGACCCCTGGCATAGATGCTTAGAGGGGAAGGAGAATGGGTGAAATCTCTGAGTTGGGGTATGGCTTGTAGGTGAAATCAGCTGTCACTGGATGTGGAGAAGGGGTATGGATGTAGTTGCAAACTGTTTTGGGGGCTTGATTTATTAGAATCTAAAGCTTCTGGATAGTGTGCAAGGCATATAATTTAAAAGGTTGCTATTAAATCATAATTTTCAATCTTGAGAGGTTGGTTCTCATTCTAACTAGTAAATGTGAAAGCTATTGATCTGAATAGCAGCAGTGAAATTACAAATGGAGGATTAGTATGTAGTGATGACCAAATTTCAGTGTATTTATTTATCTGACTCAGTATGCCAGAAGATGAAAGAAGTGGTGGGAAATGGTTCCATTACTTACAACTGAAGTAATGATAAAGTAATCCTCTTACGTTAGAATGTAAATATTGTCAAAAGTTAAGTAGCAATAGAAAGCATTTGTGCTCAGCTCAGATGTGCATAAATCAATGTATTTGGATTCTTCAAGATCAGATTTTCCATCAACTGAAACTATTGTATTGAAAGAATACTACATTGAGTGTGATCCTGCAAATGGGAAATCATTGAATCACTTTGCCATGGATATACTCCTCAAGACCTAAAGTTGCAGGTCTGTGTTATTATATGCTGCAAATGAATAAAAAGGAGGAAGATTAAAGGACAAACGAAAAGAATTATCTTGAACTAAAATCCGTTTTGGTTGGTCAAAAATGGGAAATGACCCAATGATTTCCATAAGCATATAGCTCTTCCTTAATGCTGTTGATTATATATGTATTAAAATATTGTGTTTAAGTGATTGAAGATGCTGGGTATAGTTTTCAAAAGCACCTAAGTGATTTAGGCTCCCAAGTGTTGCTGTTTCGTTTGAGAATGGGACGTCTAGTGCTTTTGAAAACTTTACTTCCTGTCTATAAGTGTAAAGTATGACAATGAAGTATGACGCTTGCTAAGGAAATGGAATAAAGCACGCTCTGGAAGTACAAAAATTCTTCCAGAGCTGCTATCAGCCTCAAGGTTAGCCGATTGAAAAATGCTCCAGCTTCCCAGCGATGCTTGATGGAACTTGTAGAGCTTGTCTACACAGTGTGGCATAGTGCTCAAGAGGGGTGTGAATTGTAAAGTGCTCTAACATGGTGAGCTTTGCCCCATATAGACCCTGCTGATATGCTTTAAAAGGTGTGTAGTTTGCATTAATGTTGTGCTATACCTTAGATTGTGTTTCTGTGTTTTAGGTCCAACTGCCATAATACTTTGAAATCTCCACAGAACACAAAATTGCTCACAACTGGCATAGGTTTTGTTTAGCCAGGGACACTACAAAGAGGCATTAAACTTACAAGAACAATTGAAGGAGGAATCAAAGGGATTCAGCACATTACAAGTAGCTGACCACTGTCAGACACCAGAAAAAAATCTGGCTTGATATAATTAACCATACAAGTCCAGTATTGAATAGTGGTTTGGAGACACTATAGTGCTCTTCCTTTACTTAGTTAATGTGCCTAGTCCAAAATGCAAATGTCAAAGGCTAAGTGCATAATAAATAGGAACAAAAAGTTCAAATGTGATTGGTTGAACATGTTGAATTTGCTCCTTCTTTTCTAGCATTTAAAATTGAGGAGCCAGATTTCTACTCTTAAATCTTCTTGTGAAGAAAGGTGTCACAATTAATTGGATCAAAATGGTGAAAAATCATGAAGTAAAATCACAAATATAGGGTGACTGGATTCATACTCCTATTACAACCAGTTCAGTGTTAACTGAGCTTGTTTTTGGTGTGTTTGTGTTGGTTAGGTTTAAATGTCATAACTGGAAGTGCTGGCAAAAGTGTTTAAATTGGTTGTGTATTGGCAGCTTTTTGTTGTCCACAACATATCTATTTATTTATGAGAATGTGTTTAAAGTGAATTAAATAGTAGATGTATTTAATTACATTAAATATACATGCTTCCCCCAGGAGAGAATCTGTTAGCAGTTTTTGTGCCCTGTGTTATGTCTCTGTCACAGGCTGGCAGTTCCTTTAAGGAGAATCAGGCTCAGCCTGGCCTATAATGGATCAGCTACCCTCCCCAGTTGACTTTCGTTATCTAGGGATCAAATTACTTAGGTCAGTTATCAGACCCACTTGGGAAGAAGTCAGGTGACTTCCGTAAAGGACTGGTAGTGCTCAGTTGGTGAGGGGTGTTGCCTTCTGTGATTCTCCCTGAAGGAAAAGGATGTCAGGAGAGAAGGAAGCTCCTGTGGTAGATCCTGGACAGGACCAAACCCCAGGCAGATGGCCTGGAGGTAGACTGGGAATAAGAATCCAGCCTGTACGGCGGGAGGGGGGAAAGAATCCAGAGAGGAACCCCTCAGGGTCAGTGCTTGGGTTGGAGTGTGGCCTCCAGGGAGAAAGTCTGGAGGGCCAAGCACTCTACAAGAGAGTAG
Organism: Malaclemys terrapin pileata; assembly: GCF_027887155.1. Taxonomy (NCBI): domain Eukaryota; kingdom Metazoa; phylum Chordata; order Testudines; family Emydidae; genus Malaclemys; species Malaclemys terrapin. Next base: position 8,641,933 of record NC_071514.1, on the reverse strand, counting down.
GGTGGAAGGGTAGCCTAAGTAGGGCAAAAGACCCTTCCATTTTATGTTTCCTTTGGGACTATTGTTTGAATTCATTATCAGTGCCCTGCTTAGGGTTGCTGGGGAGAGATGGTGGCCCATAAGGAGCAACTGTGGAAGGCCATCCTGCTACAGTCTGCAGTGTCCATATTGAGAATTTCCCCTCACCTATGTAGTTCTTGCACCATAGTAGTTCAGTGGCTTATAATGGCTGCTTCCTACAACCTGCTACATTCCCCACATCAGAATGCCAAGTTTATCACTGTAATATGTAGTTTTGGAGCTGGGAGCAGGGATTTTATTTTATGCACTTGCAAAAAGGAATAAAATTATTCTTTGTATCAAACAGCCAAAATGCCTGATATCTGTCTAGCCATGCAGGATCTTCTTAAATCCTGAGAAACAGCTATTGCTATTAATAGTATGTCCCAAAAATCTTAAGGTTTTAAACTTTCCCCAGCAAAATCAGTAAGATTCATACCCATTTTCTTCAGGTTTTTTGTTTTCGCCCTTAGTTTATTATTCAACTTTCTGTAGCTGCTTCTCATAATTTATTGGCCAGTTCAAACTTTAAAATGTTATCTCCTTGCCTTTTGATTACTTGTATATATTGGTTACTACGTATTTTTCTATGGAAACACTTCAGTGTGCCTGCAGATGTTGGCTTGTTCTCATGTGATGCTTTTTTAGCAATTTTAACTTGCTTTTCTTCATCTGTCTCTCTGAGAAGATTATCGTATAAACTACAAGAACACATTTTGCACAGCAAATTGACTTTTGTGGACTAAGGAATAATCTTTGCATCTGCATTTCCCTGAAGACTTCCTGTGTCTCCTTTTATGGTCTCCAGTATTGCATTCATGAAGATAACATCCAGTAGCCAATCCTTGAAGACTTACAGTGGCTCTTGATGCATTGTCTTATTAATACCAAGGTTTGAATGACTAATTTTCTTAGTGATTTTTGAGGAAGCAAAGCTGTTAATGAATAGGTTCTCCTCAATACTTTCTTCTTGATTTGGTTTTGTAGGCTATTCAGTTTTTCCTAGTTCTGTAATTCTGGAGTCGCTGTCTGAACTATAAAACTATCTTGCTGCCAGTTGAAGAATCTTCTAAATTTATGATCTCAGTGGCCTTTTTGGGATGTTGAGGTCACATTTCTCTCTTGTCCTTACTCCACTGTTTTTAATTCTTAATGGTCTCTTCTGCTTGATCTTAAACCAATTATGCCAGTGAAGTCTCTTAAACTATTATCTTAATCTGATCTGTTAGTAGATATTGGAGCATTACCTCTAGAAGAGAAATTCTGTGTTTCATACAAAGAATACTCTGAACATATCAAGCATTTAATTACAAGAATAATTATTTCTGTATTTTACAGCATTCAAGGCAATATTCTCCTGTTATACCTTGCTAAAATATAAGGGCGAAAGTGAGAAGATGCTATAAACTAGACTCAAGATTCTACTTTATTAAATGTAACATACATTTTTATTCATCCTTTTCCTTTTGAGTGGTACGAAAAGCAACTTTCTTGCCCAATAGTTTATCATACATCATAGAAACCTACAGAAAAAGGACTTTCTAATTTTCAGAGAGAATTAGAGTATACTTCACCAGATTGGCATACACATTCTTTGGTGAAAGAGTCTCTATAATCTCTTTGTATGAAGCAAGCAGCCACTTGGTAAAATGTTTACATGTTCAGTAGACATTATACATTGGATCTATGGTCATAGGCTGCTACTGTTCTCTGAGAGAAGGTGCTGTCCATTGTAGTACCTCAACAAATAAAAATGCTTGTTATAGTTCAGGAAGTATTAATTGGTTGGAATTTGGGAAGAAGTTAATCTCCCCTCACATTTTTAGTAATAAACTAGTGTTTATTTATGTGAAGTTACCTTTTAGAAAGAGATGAGGAAATCTCAAATGCATTTACTGTTCAGAAAAAAACATTATATTGCTCAATCTTACTTCTGAGCTCAATTTTCCTACAGAATAATGTTAGGATGGAGGATAGATAGAAACTATGTGATAAATTGTACAGAGGTATGCGTATCCTTATAGTCTTCTGGGGCTTATTTTTGTTGTTTGAAAAATAGAATCCAGGAAAACTCAGGTTTTTTTTTTTTTTTTTACTGATCTATAACTTTCTAGGAATTAAATCTTTGAAGATGAATAACTCTACTTAACATCTTTCCATAGCTGCAGCTTTCTCTCATACTTAGTAAATTCCTCCTGTAGCTTGTCTTTGGAAATTGGTTGGCCGCCAAGAGAGTTCTTTATTATTGTGTTGAGAAGTTCAGCCTCAGTCTTACAACTATTTCCCTCTCTCATACTAATCGATTTCTTTACGTTTGTGTATATAGTGTTACTGATGTACTTTAAAATCTAATGATGTTATATAGCTATTAATGCTGTGTTTTTAATTCAAATAAGTTGTCTTAAATCTGCATTGCACATTAAGAAATAGATTAATTTGTTCTCTTAAAGCTTAAGGATGCCACTATAGAATCTCTTAAATTAATTATGAACTGTGTCTTTGTAACATACAGCAGCTACTTTTTGAGTAGTAGAGAGGTTCAAAATGGCTTTTAGAATGGCTTACGTATGTGAAGTGGAGGACATATGACTCCTAAAAGCCTGTTTCACACAGAGGAAACTGTAACATGTCTAGCTGATTTGCCAGCGTGCATTTTGGCAAGACAATCGGGAAGAAGCTTCCAAAAGCATTTACAAAGCTTTGAAGTCTTTTAGGTAGAAGAAGGAATTGGCAGTTGACTCTCTCCATTTGCTTCTTTGCAGACATTGCAATCAAAATACTGACTTGATTGTCTTTCTGTTGTTTGTAGTAAACATAAGATAAATGATTTCTGCAGTAAATAGTAGGGCTTTAATTCAAAACAAACAAAACCCGAAAGTATTTGAAGATAAAACGTTACAACCCCTAATCCTTACAGCAGTCATTGAACCTAGGAAAGTATTATTTCATAACTTGGACTTTGAAGCTGACACAAAATTAATGTCTAGACTAAGATTGCATGAATAAATAGCAGTCACAGCTAAACTTGTGAGCTCGTGTTTCTAGTCCTGTACTTGAACCACTGGTCTAGTGGTCCTTCAAAGTTTAGGTCATGACCCAGTACGTGTCGCGGAATGCAAGGCACTGAGTTGCCTTACTCAGCACCCAGGGACTCTGGCGGCCAGCCAGTAAAAACTAGTAGTCCTTACCTGTTATGACACCACATTGTGCCCCGGGAGTGGCCAGCAGCAAGTCTGGCTCATAGCCAGGGGAGCCACGGTGCTCTGTGCGCTGCCCGAGCACCGACTCTGCACTCCCATTGGCTGGTTCCTGGCCAATGGTAGTTGGGAGGGGAGGTTGGTGCCTGCGGGTGAGAGGCGTGGAGCTGCTTGCATACCTCTGCCTAGGAGCCGGACCTGCTGCTGGCCACTTCCAGGGCGCAGCACGGTCCACGGTCACTGGACAGGTGGGAAGCCTGCCTCTGCGCTGCTGACCGGGAGCTGCCAGAGGTAAGCCTTCACCCCAACCCCGCGTCCCAATCCCCTGCCCAGCCCTGAGCCTACCCCAAACCCAGAGGCCCTTCTTGCATCCCAACCCCTTCTTCCCTGGCCCCACCCCAGAGTTTGCACCCCCAGCCCAGAGTACTGACCCTCTCCCAGACCCCAATCCCCTTCCGCACCCCTGCCCCAGCCCAGAGTCCCCTCCCACACTCTGAATCCCTCATTCCTGGCCCCAGCCCTCCCCCCCCCCCCCACCCCAACCCTCTGCCCCATTCCTGAGCCCTCTCCCACACCCCAAACCCCTCATCCCCAACTCCGTTGGGTCACGGGCATCGACAATTTTCTTCAACTGGGTTGCCAGAAAAAAAGTTTGAAAATCACTGCATTAGACAACAATGCATTTTATACGTCAGGCTCAGTTTGTAAGCAACTGTATTTGCATTGCTGCTTTTTCTGTCAGTTAAAAGAATCTAGACAAAAATAGTTTGCTTATTTTACTTCACAGAAAAAATTAGAGGTTACTTGCCAACATCAATGTGTTAGAAGGGGTTTATTTGTACCTATCCATTGTATTTGGCGTTATTTTCAAGTGATTCAAAGCTTCATTTGCAGAAAATATGAAATTAAGAAATCAATAATAAATACTGAATCTTCTGAAATCAAGTTAGAGTACAGCTTTCCATTATGGAATAAAATGGAAATTTCCAATACACCTCTACCCCGATATAACACGAATTCGGATATAGCGCAGTAAAGCAGTGCTCCGGGGGGGGGGCGGCCTGCGCACTCTGGCGGATCAAAGCAGGTTCGATATAACGCGGTTTCACCTATAACGGGGTAAGATTTTTTGGCTCCCAAGGACAGCGTTATATTGGGGTAGAGGTGTAGTTATTTCTTCTGGTAGTTGTGTAGCATTTACAAATGTGATGCTTCAAAAGAGATTAAAGATTAAAATGCAGTATTTATATATGTAGGGCTTTGCGTTGCCTATAGAAAAGCATCCAGGCATCAAATTATAATTTTAGATTTTTAAATCACCATTTAAAATAATCCCTTCCCCGGCTTCTGTACTGTTTTGTGACACTTTATAAACTTCTGCTCACTTGTCAAGAATAGCTATTGTGTATCCTCTTCTGCTCTGGAAAGTGAGTAGTAAGGAACAGTGTTTAAACGCTATTCATGTGAAATCTTCTTCTAAGCTCTTGCCTACACTAGGGAGACTCTAAATATTTAATCACAGTAACCAATGACAGTTGGAGCCCTGGGCCTGGTTTGTACATCAAAGTTTTGACATAGCTATGTCCGTTAGGAGTATGAAAACAATTACGTTCCTAACCAATTCAACTATGCTGGTGAAAACCCTAGTTGCACTGGCCAAGTACTTTTGCCTGTGTAGCTTATTTCGTTCCCAGAACTGGTATAAACTATACTGGCAATGGACTTATTTAAAATCTGTATAGTTTATCTATACTGGGAATCCTTTCTAGTGTAGACAAAGCCCTAGTATCAACTAAACTACTTCCGAGTGGGTTTAGATCATTGCTTCTCAAAGCCAGTCCGCCGCTTGTTCAGGGAAAACCCCTGGCAGTCCGGGCCGGTTTGTTTACCTGCCGATCGCGGCTCCCACTGGCTGCGGTTCGCCGCTCCAGGCCAATGGGGGCTGCGGGAAGTGGCGCTGGCTGAGGGATATGCTGGCCGCCCTTCCCGCAGCCCCCATTGGCCTGGAGCGGCAAACCGCGGCCAGTGGGAGCCACGATCAGCCGAACTGGCGCATGGGGCAGGTAAACAAACGGGCCCGGACTGCTAGGGGCTTTCCCTGGATAAGTGGTGGACCGGCTTTGAGAAGCACTGGTTTAGATAACATGAAACTTAAAATACTGGTGGCCAGAATCCAGCTTCCATAGGGTTTTCAACATTGCTAATGTTGGTGATGCTGAACTGGTGATGACAACAGTGAGAAATTTCTCAAAAATTTACTCAGATGTTCACCAGGCCTCACGGAATGGAACTTGAAAAAATTGCTAAATCATACTGCTTCATCTAGTTCTGGAACCTGATTCAGTTGCAGTTTAAAGCCTAATGGCTAACTTCTATTTTAAGACCAGTTTAGATGAGGCCAAACTTTCATCTGAAGTCAGTGCATATCTTTATAAAAGTTTAACCCTCAATTTAAACTTCCTTTTCCCTACTCCATGGACAGTGCTTACTCTGAGATTTTTGTGAAATTGTCTCACGATTGCAACAGCAATGGTATAATGGTAACACTGGAATAGTGTAGATTAAACACTGGCATTCTTACTACTATACCCTATGCTCCATTCAGATGATAGTGGTTTAAAATGCCATCGGTTGCCAGCACCACCTTTTATGCTAGCACTCCTCCATTTATAGCAGCTAGCAGTGTTGCACTGGTGTTAGTGACAGGGAGAAAGTTATGACAATGTGTGTGCTGTAGAAAAGGCCTACTTTGTACAGTATAGATAGCAATGTTCTAACATGCTTGCCTTGAGCAGTGCGGAGATTTTTCTTAAAAATGTGCTAACCAAACCAGGCTGTCGGCTTCCTTCCTCTTCAAGGTAGTTTGTAGTATCTTTTTTTTTTTTTTTTTTTTTTATAATATACTTATTAGTCATAGGGTCTCTGTTCATGCTGGTCAGGAAACTGTGCTAGAACCTTCCTAGAAACAAATGTTAAATTGTGCTTGTAGTTCTGTTCCCACTGTGCTTAGAGCTTTAATTGCTGGATTTGGAAGCGTCTTTTCTTGTGTCTTTCCCATGTATCTTATCTCTGTGCTTGTTTGGAGTTCAGTTAGCATTTCATTAGAGTTGTAACACAACTTGGTAGCTTGGTTAAAACACTAGTCCTGGTTAAATGGGTGATACCAAGCTGTTTGCCTAGTTGTTGTCTGTATAAAAAGTCTCTAACAACACTCTTCCACAAAGCTATATTGCAATTACATATCCTCCTGTTGGAGGGCTACAAGAAACATCCAGTCCACTTGATGCCACTCTTAGAGCTGCTGAACTCAGCTGAAAATCTGGAGTCTTTGCAACATATCTGTACCTCCACCGTATCACTTAAGTTCCAAAGTGCATCAGCAATTTGCGACTCAGCCCCTGAATCCCAACATCCAGCACCGGTGTGAGGACCTCTGCCTCCGTGGGGAGTTCCTTCATAGTTGAGTACAGTGTCTGAAACTAAGTCAGCTCCCTTCAGTTGTTGCTTTGAGACAGGCAGGAGTATTGTTCCAAGAGTGATTTACAGGTACCAGTCTTCCTCATTTGGGACTGTCTATCCTCCTTAACGAACGCTCTCCGGACTACAGAGTAGAACTGAAGGAAATCATGACAGAGGGATAGTTCAAAGCCATTCACTCTCTTCAGGCAGAAGTGGTGCCTCAGATATAACAGCTGGATCGGTTGCTTTAGTTGTGCCAATGAAATGCTTTTCCTGGCTGTACTCTTCAGGCACTTCAAAGGAGCTGCGAGTCACTATAGAGGACCTACCATGGGAGGGGCCAGAAAGCTTCAGCATCAAGACAGATGATGCCCATCGCTCTCTAGGGTTACATTTTGTTCCTTAGGGCTTTGCACTTCAGCTACCAGATGAACACTCTTCAGGTCCCAAGGCCAGTCGTGCCAAAAGCCACAGCAGAGACCATATTGCTCTACTGAACCTGTTAAAAAACCCTAGTTTTCCTATAGAAAAAGCTTCTCTTCTGTTTACTCTGCATACCCACCAATAAGCAGCAGATTTGACGGATTATGGACCCCGACTCCCTTGTGTGTGTGTGTGTGTGTTCTCCCTTCCTCTCCTGCCCCTTGGGGGGTATCATGAGACCTATTGTATGCCTTCTGTCTAGTTCCTCTGATCCCCAGAGTAATGATAATGAAGATCAGATGAGATGCAGCCACAGTTATCCTCATAGTGCCCTCTTGGGTGAGACATTTCTGGTTCATAGACGGGTTATGCCAGTCTGAGACACTTTTTGGATCCTTCTCCTGATCATCCCAGACCTTCTCTCTCCCAGCCAAGGACACCCGAACCCCAAGTCCCTGCACCAGGTGGATCATATTGTTGCAGACTAGTGACTTTCCCCTCTTGTGGGTAGTGAAGCCCATTCTACTATATGTGAAGTGGCTTCATCCACTTATTTTAAGAACACTTTATTCAAGAAACCTGCTGAGCTATTATAAGGAGCTCTGTTGGTACATTTTCAAAACATTACGTACTGGACCTGGAATCTAGGTTAGATGCCAAGTTCATGAGTGGCTCGACAATATATTTAGCTAGGACTTCTCAGACCCTCCTCCTTTCAGGTCTGGGAATTGCTTGCTGGTCACCACCAGTGGGCTACACATGGACAATACAAAAGTATTGGAGGGGTAACCGTGTTAGTCTGTATCCACAAAAACAATGAGGAGTCTGGTGGCAACTTAAATACTAATGGATTTATTTGGGCATACGCTTTTGTGGGTAAGAAACCCACTTTTTCAGATCCATGTAGTCAATACAGTAGAAAAAACGCAAACAAAAACCAAAACCTCAAACAACACCAGACTTGGAGATGCTTTGTGTGGATCCCATGACCATTCCTCTTTCTCTGCTACTTCAGAGTCCTCCAATACATATGGGGTTCCTGAATTTGCGAGAGATCCTGAATAGTGGATGGGCCTGCACTTCCTCTTAGGGTCTGAGATGAAAGGGCGCAAGGACATGTGGAACACATGTGCAGCCCCAACACACACTGCGGGCTAAAAGACTTCAAACATACGTACGTGGAACCATGTGTGCTATTAGTGGGATCCATGTGGACAAAGCACCTTTTGGGTTTTGTCCAATTTTAAGTTTCATGGGTGGTTAGGAAACACACCTTGCTTAATTATAGTAGCTAAATGAGACACAATTCTTTCTTTTTAATGGATAGTAACTCTTAATAAATGTTATCAAAGCCATCTGTCTTAGCTCAGTTCCTCAAAAAACTTGCAAGCATAACACGTAAGCTACTTTAGTTATGACTTTAAATTCAATAGCGAGACCTATGTAGCTGGCAGTGCACCTGCATCTTTAAGAGGGTATGTCTGATCACATGCTCTCGTGTGGTTTAAAGTTGTGAATTCCTGTTTTAGCTTTTGTTCTTATCTTCATCAGAAGAGTACTGAAAAACTATTTGAGGTATTCCTGTAAAAGAAATGATAATCTACAGCCCACTCTGCACCTAGCACTTTTTTAACTATGTTCCTTTGTTTAAGCATATTGTAGGTATCTTCTGTATTACTTACAACAATTTTCTGCTTTAAAATGCATGATTATAAAACAGGTGAAAAGTAACCATGACAACTCTTTATATTTAGATTATCACAAATTTTACAATTGCCAGTAAACCTAAAAAGTAAACAAATTCCAACTTTTCTTTGCATATTTAATTTATTTGTTGCCTAAAATTTAGTTCAACACCTCAACTTCCATTTAATTTATACTCCATATAATAATTTCAGTTCCAAAACCTGGCCCTATTAGCTCTTCCAGAAATAACCTTGGTAGTCTTCTGATAATACTGAGTAGATGGGTGTTGGGTTAAAATTGGGGAACTGGATCACAAATCCACCATTTTAGGCTTAATCAATTTTTGCCTTTATTTCAGTTATCGTGTCTGAACATATATTTATGCCAGACAAATAACAGACAAGATGCAATTGATAGGGACCCAAGTTACCACATTCTGGGGCCCTGGGAAATTTTTGTATACTACTTCATGGTCTGTTGATCTCCTGGTCTGATCCTTCAGTCTTGTACTTCAGTTTCTGGTTTGGTGTCTCTGATTTGGGCTCTGTTCACTTATAGAAATATATAAAAGTCATACTACAAATTACTTAATCTTTATCCAATTGGCTTTTAACACATCAATCCTTTTGGTGTCAGGTAATACATATATTATGCATGTGCAAGTTTCAGTTACCCAACTTTTGCATTTTTCCTGCTGGTTTTGCAGCTTTTGGGTCATGTTATTCTGTGTCACCCTGTTCCTGAGCCTTCCCAAAAAAGATTTTTGTTTTTTATATATTATTACATGTTTGTGTACCTCTTACTTACATCTTCCAACACGACGTATAACCTGTTTTGCCAGCAATAGTGTTATTTTAAACAATTTGGCAATTTTATATACAAGACAAATTGGCAAAAACACACTCAGGTTAGGCAAGGTCTTGGCCTAAGTGCCACTTTGTGTATACTCCATTATCCATAATCATAGATCATTAAAATATAACTAATAAAGCTTTTAATCTTACCATGTATCAATCCTTTTTTTATATTTCAGTATCTTATTCAATGTATATTATCCTCCCACTTAATCTATTTGTGGGGGGGAGTTATGGAAAACACGAGTCTTTAATGTCAACATTTCTTATCTTCTTTAAACATGGGTTTACAAATGCCTTTTTCATTCAAAGTCCAGTTTTGTTTGTGAATCATTGTAAAAAAATCTTCATTAGGAATTTTTCTATGTTGCGATTTGAGGTGTGTTTCAGTTTTAGGGCCTTGATATTTAGTTGCTTTTAATGTACCCCAACATGGGAATCAGCATGCAGCCTTCTTGTCTGTGAGTAGCAGCCTAGGATTGAACGTCTTGTGCTGTGTGTGTGTGTCTATATAAAAAAAATAAAGTGGCAGTCTACCTGTTACGAGGTGGGGACATTCCGAAAGTCGCTTTCCTTATTATACTTCCATTCTATATATAAAGAAAATATTGTCCATTGGAACATTTTGTGTATACAAGCCTACTGTAATCATTTTCGGATTTGGTTGGTAGTGCAGTGCACACCCTGGAAGTCCATTACAGTAGGTACGGCCCAGTGTGATGGAGGGTATCTCAAGTTTGCTTTAAGACTCTTCTGGGCTGTCCCAGAGACCAAAACAGTCCCTGATGTAACTTAGAACAGCAGCTGTAAGTTGCAGTAGCCTCCCTTGTGCTGACTATATATTCAGGTCAGAATGCATGTAGTGAAACAGGTGATTCTTCCCTGTTTCTTGAAGGCTGATTATGACTCCCATATGCTGCTGGAGCGGGAGGCGGAATCCTTTCCAGAGATGGGACAACGTAGGCAACAGTCAAAGATTTAGATAACAGTGAACAATAATAGTCCCTTCATGTAAGGTTTGGGGTTGTGTTTTGGGTTTTTTTGCCAGTCTGCCGCCTCACTCAACATGTGGTTTGTGTGATGTTCTGATGGAGGCAACTTTTTAGTATTTATCCTTCAGTGTTTGGCCCCAGATATTATACCACTGCAATTCTTTATACTGCCTCACTATAAAACACCATCCAGATTCTACAGTAAATATGGTATTCCTCTTCACCTAAGCCTCATTTCAGTACACAACCCTGACTCATTAACAACCAGTTTGCATACTGAATGAGGCAGTGGTCTGGTAGGGGAAAAATGGAATGTGATATGCAAATGTTCATTAAGAATCAATAAAATGTTTCATTGACTACTTCTGGAATAGTGTTCAAGTTACATGTAAAAAGACCTACTTTGTAGTAATCCTATTACAGTGATGTTGTAGCCATATTGGTCATAGGATATTAGAGAGAGAAGGTGGGTGAGGCAATATCTTTTATTGAACCAACTTTTGCTGGTGAAAGACGAGCAGAAAGAGAGCTCTGTGTGGCTCAAAAGCCTGTTTCTCTCTCCAACAGAAGTTGGTCCAATAAAAGATATTGCCTTATACACCTTGTTTCTGTAATAACTCTATGTATTTTCCCATATAGCTTGTGACAGAGAGGCCTAAAATGCCCCATGCCCCAGAAAATTGAGGACTTTTTATATTATATTGTTGCTACTTTGAAAGACTAGCAGGCTGAACAGAGTGTACGCTTTATTTTCGCCTCGGCTGTCTTCCTTTCCCTACTTTGTTTGCTACGTAAATATTTCTGGCTGCATTAATTTGGGATTCAAAATGGATGATGATCCACTTAGTTGCCCTTCTCTCATGTTGATGCTGGAGTTTTGTAACAGAACTGCTTCTCGGGGCTTTACAGTTATCCTTAAAGGAAGAGGGAGCTGGAAAGTCTTGTCAACTGAGCTTGAAAAAGGCACTGTGTGTGTATACTTAACCTGTTTTAAATTGCTTCATTTGCACTTTATTCATGAGAACAATAAGGCAAGCACAGATAAAACTACAGATTTTTGCATCCTGAACTGGCTACAGAACTGAATTTTATCATTTCTCCTTACTACCACACTGGGCATATTGTGTACTGAAAGTGTATATTCCAAAATTTGATACATATTCAGACTTCCAAAACTGCTGGAAAACACTATTTTTATCACACCATCTGCTCTTACTATATATGTAGATATAATATATAAAATCAAGCATCTAGGTGCAGTTACATCTATGTAATTCTTATTTAATCTAAGTCTCAGTTCTGTTAGGGTTGTACAGGTGTTACATTTTCACACACAGTCTAAAATTAGTATTGAAGTATTGTTGATAAAGTCTAATGGCAAGTGTCAAAGTTGATGGCTATTGAAAAACCATTCATAACATCTAGAGTTATCAAGCATTTCCTTTTTAATCAGCCAGAAATGTTACAAATGACTGCTGGAAATATTTAAATGTTTATCAGTTGGCATCTCATGGTGGTAATGTGCTTTGTCCATTTGCATAATTTTTCATTTTAGTTAATGTTAAATATTGACAATGTCGAAGCTAAATTTTACTGGAGTGAACTATTTTAATTTGTATTGGATCAGATGGCATGAAAAATCTGGCATTTCTACCGAGGCGATATCAGTTGTTTGGCACACTTGAATTTTATCTTGAAAAACCTAGCATGCTGTGCATTGAAAGCTTTTCACCCCCCAAAGTCACTGTACTGCTTCAGTTACTTTGGATCAGACTAGCTTCCTTGCCAACTATTGACAGTATTTTCCCTTTGCAAAAAGAAGAATCCATTAGTTTATAAAATTATTTGCCTTTTAAAGTGACAATAAGGTTTTGGATGGGGTTGAGTGCCATGCATTGCAATCTTCTGATGCATTGTTTTCTGTATTTTAATGCAGTTTATAGCAGATCAAAATCTAAGACTTTCCTCACAGCGTTTGTCAAGATGGATAAGTTTTGAAATGATCAAAATACTAACATAAAAGTTTTATTGCTCAACAAATAGTGATTATTCAGGTTGTAACTGGTCAGGTTGTTCCGGACAAAATATGGAACAAATTATTGTTCAGTTGGGTGCTCTGCATTTGTGACAGTTGTGTTGTATAGAGACGTGCAGAGTTGAATCTCAGTTCTTGAAATAGGGTGGGGAAATCTTTGGTTGTTTTTTTTAAAAGGCCTGGTTCCTGTGTTCTTGTGCCAGAAACAACCAACCACCAGTAAGAACAGCAGCAAAAAAATCTTGAGCACAGGCTACATATGTATCTGCAAGTACAAATATGACCTAGGTTTATGACGCCATAACATTATTTTTAAAACCTCATCAAATTAATAATAATAGGATTTTACTATTTGATTGCTCCCTGACTGTTTGGCTTAAAAAAATCCACAACTTTTAAACTAAATCAAGTTATTAAGCATCCTAAAATAATAAAAATAGTAAGCATCTTTATGGTTTTCCTATAAATTTATTCTCAAAGCACTGCAGCATTCATGTTACAATCCATGTTCTTTTTGAATTAAAAGTCAGTCACAACACTGCTCCACTCTCTTCAGTGCTTAAAGTGTGCTGAATTGTGGACATGGGTAATAGAACTATTAAAAAATGAGCCAGGTTGTTAGGGGGTGGCTGCAGAAAGATCCCAGCAGTTCAGGCTGGCTATATTCCCCCTTCCAGCCAGTGAATGACAAAATGTCTCCTCTGCTGCTTATCTGCCCCCTCTTCCATCCTGCTGCACCTGGCCTGGGAAAAGGGACAGGGGACCCTGTTGCAGCCTCCCCAGACCTGGGAGACAGATGCGAAGAACGTTAGGAGTAACAATAAGGCTGGAGGGGGTGAAATTGTTTGCGGGGATAGGATTGGTTTGAGGCTTCCGGGACAGAATTAATTGCTGGGCAGGGGAATAGGCAGATATGGGAGTGATAGACCCTCCCACTTTTTAGACCTCTTTAAGCACTGACTTTCTTTGGTGTAATATACGAGTTATATTCATAGTTTCCCCACCACTTACCAGCAAAGACTTCCCCTTCTGTGTTAATACTTGGCAAATAAGATACCTTATCTGGTCTAATAGTGTCATCATTCTGTGATGAAGTGACAAGAAATGCTATACACAGGCACACATTCTGCTTCTGTTTATGTAGTAATTACTGACAAATGTTTCACTCTGGAAAATCTATGCATTTTTTTTTTTTTTTGGTGGGTGCAGGGGCACTGCATAATCTCTGCAAAGGAATATTTGTGGGAAAATTGTCTTCTATTTGTATAAAGGTTTTTCTCTGCAACTAAATTCTTATGAAGAAGAGAAGTTGTAATGTTGATGTGAACACTTAGTTTTAGAGGTAAAAAAGGTTGTAGTCAGCATATCCAGGAATGTAGGTTTTAAGTAAAGAAAAAATTAGGTAACAAACATAATAACTAAAATAAAACTGCTAGAATTAAAACATAGAATTAGTTTTCTTCATTTTGTAAGGTAAAGGTGAGATACTGTACATCAGGGGTCGGCAACGTTTGGTACGCGGCTCCCCAGGGTAAGCACCCTGGTGGGCTGGGCCAGTTTATTTACCTGCTGACGTGGCAGGTTCGGCCAATCGCAGCCCCCACTGGCCGCGGTTTGCCGTCCTGGGCCAATGGGGGCGGCGGGAAGCCGCAGCCAGCACATCCCTTGCCCGCGCCGCTTCTCGCCGCCCCATTGGCCCGGGACAGCAAACCGCGGCCAGTGGGAGCCGCGATCGGCTGAACCTGCCACGTCAGCAGGTAAATAAAGTGGCCCGGCCCGCCAGGGTGCTTACCCTGGCGAGCCGTGTGCCAAACGTTGCCGACCCCTGCTGTACATTTTGGTTCAAGGGACATTGGGTTCTTAGATAACACCAAACTAGTATTCATCGCTGCAGACTGATTAAGGAATAATTTGACAGCTTCTCAGTGAACTAATTGGGAGTATATTCTATAAGTGCAATAGTTGCCCATCTGCACCTCTCCCACCTTTCTGGTCTGTCTCAAGGCATACAAAACAGGAGTTGGGCCTTTTGTTCTCACCTGACTTGAGGGTGAAATCTTGCAATTCCTCCATTCCTAGACGAGGACCCAAGTACACGGTGTTGTGTGTACAATTCACTTATCACCCTACAGAACTGAGTGGGGTTTCAGGCACATACCTTATGTGACCGGTGATATTGACCAAAACCTTACTTAAATATGTTATTTAATTGGCACAAAGCATTAGAGAAGAAGGGACTGTAAAATAACAAACAGGCGATGTGCCTATTTAGTCTAATCTAATCTTACACTTCACTAAAAGCTAAATTAGATAGACTTTCCTCTTCGGGCTTATCTACATACACAGTGCTGTAGTCTGTACCAGAGGGTTCTAAATTTTAGTTAGCAGTAATATGTCACACCCTAATTGGCCCACATGAACCCTCCTGGCAAACACTAAAATGTTTCCTAGCATGCATTAATGTAGTCCCCTTTCACAATGCTACATTAATGTGCACTATGAAACGTCTTAGTGCATGCCAGGAGGGTCCATGTGGGTGTGACATACTAGTGTGACATGCCCTCAAATTACATGCTCCCTGCCCCCAGGCATCGGGGCTAAAAACTTTTTTTTCATTTTTTTTAAATGAAACCTGAGAATCTCAACACCATTCTAGCATCTGGATATTTAAGAAAAGCTACAAATATCATGAGACTCTTGATACAGTTGTGATGAGTGGCTAGACTTTTGTGTTGCCAATAGAGTTGTCAAATTATTTAAAAAATTAATTGTGAGATTTAAAAATATCAGTTTTTGTCGCCCTGTTAAAAATAATAGAATACCATTTATTTAAATATTTTTGGATGTTTCTACATTTTCAAATATATTGACTTCAGGTACAACACAGAATAAAAGTGTACAGTGCTCCCTTTATTACTTTTTATTACAAATATTTGCACTGTAAAAAGATAAACAAAAGAAATAGTATTTTTCAATTCCTCATACAAGTACTATAGTGCAATCTCTTAATCCTGAAAGTGCAATTTACAGATGTAGAATTTTTTTTACATAACTGCACTCAAAAATAAAAGTGTAAAACTTTAGCGCCTACAAGCCCACTCAGTCCTAATTCTTGTTCAGCCAATCGCTAAGACAACAAGTTTGTTTACATATACAGGATATAAATGCTGCCTGCTTCTTATTTATAATGTCACCTGAAAGTAAGTGCTGGTGTTCACATGGCACTATTGTAACTGGCGTTGCAAGGCATTTATGTGCCAGATATGCTAAACCAGGAATTGGCAACCTTTGGCACGTGGCTCGTCAGGGAAAGCCACTGGCTGGCCGGGCCTGTTTGTTTACCTGCAGCGTCCGCAGGTTTGGTCGATCGCAGCTCCCACTGGCCGCGGTTCGCCATGCCAGGCCAATGGGGGCTGCGGGAAGCGGTGGCCAGCACATCCCTCAGCCCGTGCCGCTTTCCACAGCCCCCATTAGCCTAGGACAGCAAACTGCGGCCAGTGGGAGCTGCGATCGGCCAAACCCATGGATGCTGCAGGTAAACAAACTCTCTTGGCCTGCCAGGGGCCGCGTGCCAAAGGTTGCTGATCCCTGTGCTAAACATTGGACTTGTAAGCTCTAAAGTTTTACATTGTTTTGTTTTTGAGTGCAAAATCTACATTTGTAAATTGCACTTTCACAATAGAGATTGCACTACAGTACTTGTATGAGGCAAATTGAAAAATCCTATTTCTTTTGTTTATCTTTTTTACAGTGCAAATATTTGTAATAAAAATAATATAAAATTAGCACTGTATGCTTTGTATTGTGTTTTTCTACATTTTCAAATACACCCAAAATATTTATAATACATTTAAATTGTTATTCTATTATTAACAGTGTGATTAAAACTGCAATTAATTGTTTTGAATTAATTGCTTGAGGTAACTGAGATTGACAGCCATAGTTGCCAGTGTTTCTTTTTCTTTTACACTTTAAATTTTTTGTAAGTGCCAATTACATGTCTCCTGCAGTTCTAACTAATCACAATTTTATTTGATACTCTGCAGAGAGAAATGTTATGTACGTTTTCTGCTTTCAAAGAAGTGTAATAAGATTAAAGGTTTATATATCTCAAATTTACCAAAACTCCACTGTGAATACCATACTGACCAATTTACAAATGTTAACCAGTTTACTGAGTAATAGTGAGAATCAGGAGTGGCAGAAGTGCTCTAAGAGTGAGTGGGGGGGCCATAGGCGCCTGAACTGTGGTCCCCTGTGCTGCCCCTTGCTCCGAGACTCTGCTCCCACACTGCCTCTTCCCCCCGAGACTACCCCCTGCTCATTTCTCTCCACCCCTTCTCCCTGTTGCATGCCCTTACAGACAGTAAAAAGTGGGAGGACCCTGATCTTCTCTTGTTCCGGTGCCCCTGGTCAGAAGTGACATCAATATTTTATCTGTGGTTTTTAAATCACTTGTGCTGTGGAAAAAGTTTTGTCAATTGGTAACAGGTTTAAAAACCTGATGATTATATCAGCACACTCCTGTGATCACACCATTTGGCGTACAGTAGCAGGGTTCTACTTGTATTTGATCACAACATTCAGATTAATGAAGACAGACACAGGGATGGATTTAAGTATCAAACTGCAACTTTATTAACACTTGGGAGGAGTGCTATATGCCCTCCTCCAACTCCCCTTCCCCCCCTGGCCTTGTGTGTCTCATACCAGGCATTTAACTAGGTGTAGTCAAGGCTTCCACCATATAACTCATGGTAGACCCTCCTTAGTCTGCCCCTTGAACTCAGCTCTAATGAATCCTCTGCTCTTGCAAGAGGGGAGGTAAAGGTTTCCAGAAAAGAGACCTCTAACTGAAGACTATCTCTCTTTTTGCTACAGTCTCAAAGACCAGTGAAATCCTGGGTCTCATTTACTACTTTTTAGCCTATATCTGCAGTGGAAACTGGCAGCAAATTGTGAGCAACCAAAGAACCATAAAAGCCTGGGAAGGGTTTAGATTGATGCGGGGGAGGGAGGCACGCTGGCCAACCAACTCTCCTGTTCCCCCCCACACTTTACCAATGGGAAGTGGAGTGCCCAAGGAGGAGTTAGGGCCCAGCCCTGACATTTTCAGGCATGTGCTCTCCCCCTCTCTTTTGGGCTCTTCATTCCCCTGCCAGTTTGACCAACATAACTTTCTCTTTCTCTGCCCCTCCTTTTCCATTGAGATTGGGTGGGGGATTTTCCCACTGAACTATTTGCAAGTCAGAGTTGTCAGATTTTGGTGCTCCATGTTATTTTGTAGCTCCACTGCCTATATCCCTCCCAGTTCCATGGTAAGCCATTGCGTTTTCTGCCTGCATTTTTCATGGCATTGGTTCGTAATGAGTTGAAGGATACAAATGCTGCATTTATAAGTCAATAATAAGCTCCATTAAGTTTCTTCTACCTTCAGAAAGGATCCTGTCTTCATCAAATTCTTCAGCTGTGCTAGAGCCCCTCAACTTTTCTAGAAGGTTGCAAGGCCAGTAGGTTTTTCTCCCTCCTCCTCCATAAGTAAGCATTCCTGGTTCTAAGTAACCTTACACAGACAGTTGCTTTCTATTCGGATCTCTTAAAGACAAGTACAGATTGAATAGTTCTTTGGGTCCTTGTTTAACAGCAATTCTTAGAAGTCTTCTTTCAGGGGTTCTCATGGTCTCTTTTCATCTTCTTCCACCTACCAAAATAGAACTGAAAATATTGTCCCTTTTCTTTAGGTCCCAATGCACATCCTATTCTTTTGGAACATCACTGCAAGATGTATTCCAAGAGTCCCAAGCACACTTTAATCCTGAGGAGCATGGTTGTTATCAAAGTATTTAGGATGAGGTTTAGATTTATTTTTTCCAATTAATATAGCCAAATCATAGCACTCGTCTCAATTAATTTGACATGAAAGGTTCTTCACAATAAAAGTATGAACAACATTTTGGAATGCTACATTGACTGAATGTGTGCAAGTACTCTTATGGTGTACTTGGTCATAGCTGATTGCAGTAAAAACAAACAAAAAAAAACCTTTAAAAAAAATCATCCTTCCTAAAGTGTATGTATGTAAAGAAAGATATCCCTGAAGTAGGACATGCTAGATAGGAAGCTCTGGGAAGCTTCATCTAGCACACCTGCTGCAACAATAAATATTTTACCAAAGCCATTCTGGCATGAATGAGCAATGTGCAGAGGAACCTGATTTAGCTCCATTCTGTATGAGTGCTTCCCAGTAGTAGGCTTTGTATGATGCATCTAAATTGTGTTAGCTTAGTCCAGTAATACAAAACTTCTAAGGCAATGGGGAGAGTGGGCAGAGCTACGTAACACTATAAAGGGATGGGATGGATAAGAACAGTTTCTTGCACTAAGCTGGAGTTAAATTTTGTTATGCATCTATGCTGAATGGCAATGCCTGCATTTTAACTGTAGATAATTGAAGAGGGTTAGCCCAGTATTTCAAAGTAAATACAGTATATTCAAAGGATCTGCATATTTTGTGGAGGGAGACGGAAACTTTTTTTTTTTTTTTTAATACCAAAAAATAGTGACAGCAGTAATAAAGCAGCTGAACATGTCAGGCCCTAGTCATACTGTCCCTTCTAGGCTCTGTCTTTGCTGATGCAGGTGAAATTGAAGACTGGGGCATTGGTATCTCAGCTGTTGCCGGCTACCCGTCATCATTCATTGCTTCAGCTGCTATAGTTCTTCAAACCAGCATGTAGAAGAGAGAAGGGAGTGCAGTCTCCTCCAGGCCAGGAGCAGTCCGCAGTGTCTCATTCTTTATTTCAAAACATATTCACAACAGTTGAGCTTTATTGCAGGCCAGAGGACATGAGCGGGGAGATAGCTCTGAGAAGATTCTTACTGTGTGTTTGTATAGAAACTCTGTATTTTATAATTGGCTGTGATTCATCTTCTAGCTACATGTTCATATGTTATCAGAAAGCTTGGGATTTAAAGATATGGCTGGAGTAGATAAAATACACTGTAAAAATACAATTGAAGTCTGGATTTTAGTGTATAGAAATCACTTTTCCTGCATGCATGTGTGTAAATATAATTTTTTTCTTACACTTTGTGTGCCTGTAATGCCATGTGGTATCTTCACTTCTGCTAAATTATCATCCAATTTGTTTTTTCAGGTTGACTCAAATGGCACTTATTACTAAAGTAGACTATGGTAATTTAGGAAATTTAAAACAAAACTTATCAGATATCAGACTTTTTTTGAATTGCAGTGTCCTTGGGGTTGTTGATGTGCCCTGTGCCTCCCATGTGAAAGCTTAAAGGGTTGAACATCTGTGATCGTTCCTTAGTTCTTTCTTACCACCTGTTGCAACAAGATGAGGCCCAGCGAAAGCATCAAAGATCTTAGATTGGTTGTTTCACATTTGGTGATTTCTGTCTTCACGCTCTTTCTCTAAGGGAAGTTCCAAAGAAGGAAGAAAAAAATCAGTTGACATTCCCACTCTGCGCCCTCCACCCCTTCTGGTATAGTGGGGTGAAGCACTTTGCGTCAAGTGTCCCACCTTCTGATGAAGTCCAAACCCTCAGGGTTCAAACCATGCCTGTCCTGCAATGGACTGATCACCTCCCTCAGGGATGGACACAGCAGAAGCCTCTTCTGCCTAAGAGAGAGCCACATTCCCAGGTAAGTTGTCTGTGTGCAGGTCCTTCACTGCTAGGACCCACAAGGTCAGGGACATGCAGTTCAATTTACGTCTACTTGAGCAGTCCATGTAGGTCACTTCAGACTCAGTCATTGGTTACAACCAGAGTGAGGCCAGGTAACCTAGCATCAATCAGCGCTTCTTTGAGCACTCTTCACACTCCAGGATTGGGCAGTGGAAAGAACACAAAGATGACATTGCCAGAGTCAGCACTGATTATACTGACCATTTCAATATCTGCAAAGTCTCCGGTGCCTAGACACAGCTTTGGTGCTGGTAGTTCTGGCTCTGACCATGCCAGCTCCTCTCCTGATTGCCCCAACTCAGGCACTAAAGCTGGCACCTATGTCTGCCTGTAAATGGGATACT
The DNA here is from genome assembly GCF_027887155.1 of Malaclemys terrapin pileata. Lineage (NCBI taxonomy): Eukaryota > Metazoa > Chordata > Testudines > Emydidae > Malaclemys > Malaclemys terrapin. The sequence continues at coordinate 8,621,173 of NC_071514.1, read as the reverse complement.
GATTCTTGTAGCCATTGTGAGTATAAGTGTATCTTTGAGACCAAGGGGAACTCTCAGAGAGAGAGAGAGAGAGAGAGACTGGGCAGCACTATAAGGACAAAGCAGCTAAGAAATCAGGCATAACAAAAAGCCAGACACTGAATTTGATACTGATGCCCATGTCTAAGAGGCATCCATATCACCGCCAGTATCACAGAAGCAGCCAGCATGGACCTGTTCTGAATTCTGTACAATCCCTTGATGCTGCGCTTCAGAAAGATGTATTCCTCCTTCCCTCCTCTCTGGCGTCAAGCGGGGAACCCTCTCCCTTGCCATTGAATAAAGAACCCAATGAGGTTGTCAGGGAGCCCCACTTCAGAGTGTCAACCCAATGAGCATGGAGCAATGAATGGCACTAGGGCAGCCAGCCACAACCTGGCCAATACCCATACAATATACCAACTTGTCCATACTGGCCTTACTGGGGACAGTACTTTCATGTGTCAAGGAGCAGATCACCTTCCCACATGTCCAGAAAAAAGAAACAATCACACTTCCTGGTCGCTTTGTTGGCTAGACTAGCCACACTAGAACAGGAGATAATAGAGGGACAATGATCCCCCCCATCTTCCCTAAGAAATACTCCTTATCACTAGGCAAAGCAGCATCACCAGCACCCACCCTCCAGCCATCAAGAGATGACTTTAAAATAGTGGTCTCCAAACTTTTTACCTTATCCCCCCCCCCCCCCCGTCCTCACCTCCCCATTCCCCGGAGCTGGAGCCGGGAGCAGGGCCGCAGCCCCAGGAGGGGGGGATCTGGACCGGGGTAAGGGGGCCAAGACTGGGGCCATGGCTGGGGGTGGGACCAAGGTTGGGGCCCCCTAGTACAGGGCTGGGTGGCGCTCCCTTCCTGCCCCTCTAGGAGGATTGGCCCGGGCCCCAGCGGCACCCCCCAGAACGTTCCTCCATGCCCCCCTAGCGGAGCGCGCCCCACAGTTTGGGGACCTCTGCTTTAAAGCCTTCCAGGACATCATGTCCTGAATTGCGGAGAACCTGAACATTGAGACTCCTTTTGTACAGGATAAGTCTCATTTGATATTCTGAGTTCAATGTCATCAGTCAGAATCACTGTCCCGATTAAAGAAGGGATCCTAGAACCAAACCGAAGGGCTACTGCAAACCCCAGCCACTATTTCCTTCCTCCTCCAAATAATTAGAGAAAAGGCATTGGGTGCTGCTGAAAGCTTTTGAAAACTTGTATTCCCACCCAAGCCCAGAGTTTTGCATTGTCTCTGTAGCACAAGAGGAGTTCCCTTATTGGACTCTGACTTCTAAGGACAAGGGACCCAAAGAAGTTAGACTTGTGTCTTCAAAAGACTCTTTGTAGCTTTGGGTGGTGAACTACCAAGTACAGTTACTTCTTGTGAGAGAGAGTAACCCACTTGCAAAAGTTCAGCAGGGTGGCAGGGATGAAATGAAAAACATCATCAGGGAAGGGGGCAACTGTCATGAAAACATCACTGCAGGTGGCATGGGTGCTGTGATCCGGCTGCAAAGTTGATTGCCATTGCCATGACAAGCGTTGTGGCTGCAGGCATCTGGCATATCACATGAAGTAGAGGCCACAATAAAGGACTTGATTTTTCAGGGAATGGAGCTCTTCAGCCAGAGTACAAAAGAAGTGCTCCAATCCTTCAAGAATTCAAGGGCCATGTTAAGGTCCTTTGGGATTTACGTGCTATTTCCCTGCTGAACGTCTTCTATCAACCCCAGCTAGAGCAGAAGATACCTTATTCCCAGACCTAAAGCCAGACTATCAGCAGCAGAAGACTGCTAGGTACTCCAGGATACACCCTCTTCTGCGTCCTTGGCTCACCCAGCTCCTTCTCAGAGGCAGCAGATTTGATAGAGTTTCAAGTGCCACAGCAGAGCCCATCTAAAGCCCATTCTTCAGGAATCACCTTGCTTCATTCCATCAGGCCTGGGTTGCTATCACAACCAGCAAAGGAGCATTAGATATCATTATCCATGGCTACCCTTTAGACTTCCATTCCACCTACCTGCCCTTCTTTCCCATCCCTTTTCAGGGACTCGTCTCACAAGAGCCTGTAAAATAAATGGAAGTGACCTCATTGCTTTATCTGAGAGCTGTAGAAGAGATACTGTGGGAATGAAGAATAGAGGAAGAGCCTTCTACTCCTTACTACTTTCTCCAGAAGAGGAAAGGGGGTCTTGGTCATATCCTAGACCTGAGGAGACTGAACAAATACATATTTTGCTTCAGATTCAGGATGGTAATACTTAACCTCTGCCATTCCATCTTTCCAGGCTGAAGATTAATTTGTGTCTCTCTACTTGCAAGATGCATACTTCCCTGTAGCCTTCTATCTGACCTATAAGGAGTACCTAAGATTCACAGTGGGACCCAACCATTACCAATACAAGGTACTGCCATATGAACTCTCCACAGCACAGTGAGTCTTCACAAAATGCCTAGCAGTGGTAGCAACACACCTCAGAAGAAAAAGGCATTCATGTTTACCATTGCACCAATGATTGTCTGATTAAGGGCAATTCCCAACAGGAGGCTGCAGTACACCTAAAATTTGCCTTCTTCCTGTTCTTTCAGCTGGGTCTATTAGTGAACTACAAAAAATACTCTAATCCCATTACAGCAATAGAGTTTATGGGAGTCCTGATCAAATCTGGTTTGGCAAGAGCATACCTCCCTGAAAACAGGTTCTTATGGCAGTCATTGGTTTGCAGGATAGAATCAAATCAGAGTAAGACTGTATGGATGTTTCTGGAGTTCCTTGTCTATATGTTGGTGTGTGTATATGTGACACCACTTGCCAGACTTCACCTACAACCACTCCAACTCTGACTCAGTTCAATCTGTTCCCCAGCAATGAAGCAGGTGAACAAGAAGGTAATGATCCTACCACGTGTTGCCACACAATTTAGCTACTGGAAGAATTTTGGAAATGTGTGTGGAGGGGTTCCATTCTCTACTCCATCCCTGATTAAAATTCTTTATTATGGGTGGATCAGGTTCAGGTTGGGGCCCCCACTTGGACTATCTACAAATGTAAGAGGACATAGGGCTCCACATCAATGTTGTGGAGCTCAGAGCTGTCAGGCCACCCTGCATAGTATTCCTACCTGTTCTTTAAAACTATAGTGCGGAGTCTTATGTGCATCACAGAGATGTCATCTACATAAGTGTGCACCTTCTTGCTTATTTCTCTCTCCTCTGTCTGGGAGCCATCAGGCTCTGGACATGGTGTCACCAACACAGGATGACCTCTGATGGCTCTTCACCTCTTGGATGTCAGCAAAAACCTGGTGGATTTCCTAAGTAGTCAGTTACTTCTCAGGAATGGTCATTGTGGAAATCCATCATAAAGCTGATATTCCTACTTTGGGGGACCCCAGGAATAGACATGTTTGCCTCCAGTGTCAATGCCAAGGGCTTGAACTCTTGTTCCAGAGATGGTGTAAGTCTGGGCTCATTACTGGACACCTTCCTTGCAGTGGTCTCAAGGCCTCTCGTATGCCTTTCCACTGATTCCCCAAGATGATTTCCAAAATCATGTGACAAGTCTTTGATCGTTCTCGTAGCTCCATACTGGCCAAGGCACCTTTTGGCCAATGGAACTACTACTTCTCCCTACAGTGTCCAGACCTGATCTCACAACACCATGGCCAGCCAGATACTCCATCCAGACTTGAAGTCAGTGAACCTGATGGCATGGTTGTTGGCTGGTTGAGTGCCACAGATGGATATTGCTTCCTGCAGGTCCAGAAAATTCTGATAGATGCTTTTCTGCTCTGTATCAGACTAACATATTCATCTGAATGGAGAAGTTCTTGATACGGACAGCCCATCATGGTCTGGACTGGTCCAGGCCTCATTGCTACAGATCCTTGTCTACATATTGCATTTAAAACAGGGTGGCCTCTTATTCAGCTCTATTAAGGTCCACTTCACGGTGATTTCAACTTGCCATCCACCGGTACAATTATGTTTGGTCTTCTCTCACCTTATAGTATCAAAGTTGCTTAAAGAGCTGTTATGCACCCACTAGTCAGAGGTCCCTGCCTGGGACCTCAGTCTATTTCTTCTGAGACCTTTGGAGCTTCCATTCAAACCTCTGTCAAACTGCCCCCTGTACCACCTCCCTCCGAATACAGTGTTCCTAGTGGTTATTACAGCGGCCTGAAGAGTGAGTGTGCTTCAGGTGCCTATGATTGACAACATTCCATAGGAACAAGACTGTTGCAACCTCACCCGAGTTTTATTCCTAAGGTGCGTTAAGGTTCCTAAGGTGGTCTCAGAATTTCACCTGAACCAGTCAGTCAAGCTGCCTGTTGTCTTCCTACAGCCACACTCTGCACAAGGAGGAAAGAAATTACATGTATCCATGTACTTGGCTTTATTACGTAATTGTTCAGCCTATTGCCCCATATGTTTATTGCTATATCCAAGTGTTCTGAAGTTCAAGGCATCTTCTTACATTGTGTTAGCCATTTCAATATCCTCTGTATTTTGCTTTGCAGTCAGTTGGCTAGTGTATCTGTCACACCAAACATCAAGGTTCACTCCACCAGAATTCAAGTGATATAGTCAGCCTGTTTCAGAAATGTGCCAGTTTCCAAGATCTTCAAGGTGAGAATGTGGTGTAATTTGCTCACTTTTGTCAAGCATTGTGTTGGATTTAGTGGCTAGAGCAGATGCCAAATTTGGAAGAACAGTACTTCAACTTCTGTTCAGTTGATGCAGCTGAAATTCCTCATTCTCATCATCCTGAGGGGATGCTGTTTACTCATCTACAGTGGGATCCACACTGACACATACTCAAAGAACAAACAGTAACTGTAGTTCTTTGAAATGTTATCCCTGTGGATCCCACGCCAACCCATTCTCTATCCCTGCTTTCAAGAGGTCTCAACTACCATGGGCTTCAAATGGTGAGGGAATTGAGCAAGGTTCACAGCCATTCCCATGCTCTCAGTAGGGAGCAGGAGGAGACACGGAGTGCATGCACAGTTCTGATGGATTTTGCTATTCAAAAAAAATCTGAACTCTCACATGAGGTACATACACATCTACAGTGTACATCTACATCTTCTCCACATTGTCTACAACATCTCAAAAAACCAGTTACTGTAGGGTAAGTAGCTATTCTTTTTCCACATAATATACACTTAAGATTAGCGTAGTAGTTATACAGACTGTTCTCTTGGGCCTGAAATATAATTTAAAATAATGTGACAGGTCTCCTTAAAATGGAGATTAAAGCTGGTATGGAATCATACTCTATGCTCAGTTTCTTTGATGGACTTATTAGACCAAAAATAAAGTGCTCTCTCTCATTAGAACTATCATCTGGAAGATTCATTTGATTCATGTAATCAAGAGAAAGTTTATGAAAGTTAATTGTAATGTTCTTGAATGCCAAGATGTGTAGACTTTTAGCAGAAAGAATTTTGTAAGAACTCTTTAATGATGGTGAAGTTTTGTTAATAATGTAAAAAGTGATAATGGCTACCTATCCTTGGATTTTTTTTCTGAATTTCCGTGCAAAAACAAGTCACCCCTTTTTTTCCCCCCTTAGGGTCTAAGAACGTCTTTAATATGCAAAATTGTAAAATAAACCTTTAGAGATTTTTTTTTTTTTTTTCAGAAAAATAAGATGCTTGTCTATTTTCCTCTTCTTCAGCTAGCTGTTTTAAACTGTTAATATGTATTCCCCATGTTTTTTCTCCTTTCCCTTAACTTTGCGGGGGTGTATTAGAGGTTACAATCAAGAGTACAAAAGAATTTCAGATATTCACCTGTAACTATATTTAGCAAAACGAGAGTTGAAGTTACTTTGTTTCTTTCTGTTATAGTGAAATAAATTCTTGTTTAAATCATTTTAAAATTGAGGTTGTCCATAGCAAAACAAATACTTTAAATAAAATATGTCACTGTATACGGTATACCCTAGTGGGTGCAATAAAAGAGGCTAGTTAAGTGTTGCATCTCAAATAAGTTCATAAGAATAATATTGCTTCTAAATGATGAAATTAAACAGACGGAAATTAGAAGCATCTCTTGCAGTATTGTTAATAGGAATATCCTTAGTTATCGATGCAAAGATGGATATTTAAGCTGATGTTACAGAAATCAGTTCAAAAATGGGTAATCTCATAGGCCCCCATTCTGTAAATATGCATGTACTTAAGTTTACTACCATAAATAATACTATTGAAATCAGTGAGACTGTTCACAGTAGTATAGTTAAGCATATGTAAGTATTTGTATGATTGAGCCCATAGTTTGCACTTTCAGAGCAGTTTTTATATGAAGATCTCAAAACACATTACAAGTCAACTGCAATTTAGGTATCCCCATTTTTATGGATGGGTTGAAATGACTTGCTTAATGGCACATGGGAAATTGGAGTTATAAGATATATCGAAGAGTTCTGGTTTCCAGACCTGTGCTCTAACGATCGGACATCCACTTGTCATGAAGAGAAAAAATGTTTGTTGGAAGTTGAGATGTTCCGAGATACTTAATTACATTTTCTGGGAAGAAGAGTCCACTTTAAAAAGGAATATCATATTCACCTATCTTTTATTCAGAATTTTGATTAACTTCTACATGAAGTTTGAACAGAATTATTTTTGTAGACATAAAACCCACAACAATATTAAATTGATGCCTGTTACTATAAAACGTAATTGTTTGAAAGAGACACATTTGTAGAATGCATCCTTTAAGAAAGGAAAAAGTATATCATATATAGTTACGTTCTGGCTATAAACATATTCACGTTACAAATCATTGTGTATTTTAATTCATTCTCATTAAAATCAAATTGATTATGCTCCTGCGACGCAGTTCATTATAAAGGTGGTTAAAAGCAGTTTTGAGTTTAATCAGAGGACTGCCTCCAATCTTTAGAAACATGCAAGCATATTGTATTTGGAATTAAAAGCTTACTTTAAAATAATATCTTACTGAGTAAAACTTTCAGTTGTGTATAAAATTTCAGTAAATTGAGCTAGACAGATCAAAAACTTTCCCCCCATAAATTTTAGGGGAAAAAATTGTAATACGTTGCTAAACTGAGGCCAGGTTTCTAAATGTAACTAAGTACTTACACTTTAGACAGAAATGGAGACTTTCTTTTTAACAGAGCAACAGAGGGTCCTGTGGCACCTTTAAGACTAACAGAAGTCTGATGAAGTGGGCATCTTGCGTCTGAAGTGGGCATTCACCCACGAAAGCTTATGCTCCGATACTTCTGTTAGTCTTAAAGGTGCCAAAGGACCCTCTGTTGCTTTTTACAGATTCAGACTAACACGGCTACCCCTCTGATTTTTAACAGTTATTCAATCAGTTTTCTTTCTGATGTTTGTTTGTATACATAAAATATATCAGATCTATACGAACTGTCAAAATTGGTTTCTGCATAATACAAGCAAACTGAAAAGTTTTACACCATGTTGCAACACCCAAATGTCATTTAGTAACATAAACAAGTCAGTTAAATCATCAAAAACAATGGTCTTAGAAATGCTGCTAGCCTGTGGCATCTTGTTTTCCCTCTGCCAGGTCTTGCAGATGCTGGCCTGTGGTCACTCCAACCAGCCTTTCATCACTCTATGCTACATGGTTTCTAATCCATTTATTAGTCTTTTAGTCATCTTTCAGATGTATAGGTTTTAAGTAATAAGATAATTCCATTACTTATTGCTTTGACCTGATTGGAGCATGTTGCTTGCTCCTCTGTTTTAGAAAATTGCTTTTAAAAATCGTGAGTGGTGGGTGTATTTAATCCCTTTGTGCATTAAATAATACCATGCTATGAAAATGTTTGATATTGAAACAAACCCTTTATTTGTAAATGACAAACACACAACTTTATTTAACCTAACAAGGTAATGTGAATTAAAAATAAGTTGCTATTTGTCAAACTGTTTCTAGCGTTTAGTACTTTTAGTAAATTGTAGTACTTTATATCTTTGTTTTTAAATAGATTGAACTCTGGGTCAAAGTGATCTTATATGTGATAAATGTAGTAATTTAAAAACAAATAATTGAATCCTATCAGTCAAGGTTTTCCCATATAAAAGATTATACAGTGGTTTTTTCCATTTGTATTAAAGCTAAAGTTTGTAAAATGGATATATAATTTTCACGTTCCTCCTGCATTTCATTTACATGATTTGCTCAGAGAGACTTTTCTCATACAACTTCAAAGTGAGGAAAAAAGTTGAAATAAAAAGTTGAGAATGTTATTTTACTTTCTAAAAATTTCGTTCAAACATGCTAAGGCAGAAAAGGACGCTAACGTTTTATTTTCGACTTTGAAGGTTGGAGTGCTGCAATAGATCACTGACCAAATCCAGATGAAAGAATAAATGGGAACTGGAAATTCATTCTAGATCTTGCAAGTGAAGTGCTAATGACGGCCTGAATGTCAGTGTCATTTTAAGTAGAGCACTTAGGGTGTGGTTAAAAGCAACAAAAAGTCCTGTGGCACCTTATAGACTAATAGATGTATTGGAGCATAAGCTTTCGTGGGTGAATACCCACTTCGTGGTTGTTGCTGTATAAGACACCAAGGAAGACACAGCTTTTGCCCAGATTATTTTAAGTATTAACTATCTTTTTTAACTGTAATTTTAATTAGAAATATTGTTTAATGCTTTTGAGTTATTTAAGAACTAACTCTTGGCAATGCAACAGAGTTAGTATAAATACATTTAGAAGCTTTTTGAACTGCTCTGCATAGAAGTAACTCCCTAAACTCATCAACATGACCCCCTATTCTTGCCATATTAAGTCCCTCTCAAAACTTACTCCTGTTATATTGTTCAGGCTGAGTTTAGTTGACTTATATGTAAATTGTCCATAGTTGTTCCACTTCTAATCTACTTGTCTATCTAGCTGTAGATTATAAGGTTCTATGAGCAGACAATGTCCATGAGTTTGTACATAGTAGATACAAAACAATAAAAATGAATAAATATAGCAGAAATGGTATGCATTTTACTTAGCTATTAAATGACTAAAAATGTAAAAGACAAGAAAAAAAGCAGTTGGAATTAGATCTCCATTCCTCTAGTCACATTTTTGTCTTATTTTCTATTAAGTCTAGACTTTTCAATGTCGTGACATTTTTTGTTTTTCCATTCATTGTTTTGAGGTTTGAGCTCCGGCATGAGCATCTAGATTTTAAAAGAAGAAATTGAGTTTGGTACAGTGGTTAACGTAGCCACAGAAGAAAAATCTTACCACTAATCTTTTGTTAGGAACCTGTAGGCGTCTTCATGGTTTGCTAAATGTAGCAATACCGAATGGGTGGTTTTACTCTTGTTGTTTGAACTTCCGGTTAACTGCTGGCAATAAGTCACCTGACAAAAATTTCACATCTCCACTTGTTCTTAGGAAGTCCTGCACCTGTGTACCAGAAAAAGTTAGCTTACTAAGGCGGTATGCTAATACAATTTCCTGTGCTTTTATTTTAACTTGCTAATTTTCCTTAAAGATTCTGTCCCTGTTGCTTATTTTTTCACCACTACAGTTTCAAAATCAACAGATGCAGATAGTTACCCATACTCAAATACCTTTGATGTATATATCTATGTCTAGAGCTCGTATCTCCATAGTTTTTGTGCCCAATTTGCCAGTCATGCTCTGTATTCATTTTGGAATAACTGAAACACTGTGTGCTTGCCGTAATTGGAGAATTGGTTATGTGGTACGTACTACAGTGGAGCTGAAGCACAATCAATAAAACTGAAAACAACATTTTAAAAGAGAGACTTGATCTTTTCCACAAGCTTTAATCCTTATGCCAAGAATGTTGGTTGTTCTTTTAATTATGCTCATTGTTAACTTGTTAGATTTGTGGTTTTATGTACCTTTTTAAGTGTAGTGTAGTCCATCTGTAGAAGGCTCTCTTGCAACATTAATAGGCTACAGATGGCACTTTGGCTCCCAGTTTCATTAATTCATTATAATGTAACAGCTTTCTTGAAAGACACCTCTTGGCTATGCTAAACACAACTGGATCATCTCAGGGATAATATTCTAACGAGGTAGCATGTGTATTTTGCGTTTGCTAAATACAGCAACTTAACCTAAATGAACTTTGCTTAGGATTTGCAGTACAGTTAGAATTTAGTCTTTTGCTCCATATATTACCATGCAAGGGGGAAGAAAGAATAACATTATCCTTTTGGTTATACACACTTTTCTGACTACTGAGGTATTGCATACCAGCATCTGAAATTATACTAGCAAACACAAATCTAAACATGGATTTGCTTGCTCCTTGTGAACTTTTCATGCTAGCCTGCAACTAAATCCTGTTTTCCATCTTTCCTCCTTCATTCCTCTGTCATATTCTCCCCCTTCCCATCCCTCCCCTCCTGGAAATGTTATATGAGAACAAATTGTCAGTGGAATATTCAGGCTGAGAACTTAATCCAGAAAACTGGGGAAATGCATTGTTAAAGATTTTATAGAAACTTTAATTTTGCTCCGTGTGCATATTCATTGCAAGAGGGTTTTTGTTGCTTGATCACACAACCCTTGGAAGCGAATTGCTATCTGGCAAAATATATAAGTAAGGTCCACATCCTTTCTAATGTGAATTGCACATATATCCAGCTAAATATAGTGTTATACATTGGGCTATCTAAATAGATATATAAATCATATATGGAAGGGGGCAGAGTTAGTTGCTGTGTAAGCTTTTAATTTTGAATGTCCCATTTTATGTATGATTAAAGATCCTCAGCTTGTGGTATCTGACTCAGTTCCATATATGTCTGTGGAGCTATTCTGATTACATCATTTGAGAATTTGGCACAAAATAGGTATTGTAATTTTAGTGTACAATGTTTTTTTTGACCCGATATACAGTATAGTCAGAAACTGAGTGTTGGTCCCTTTCTACGTGCAAGTTTTTACTCAAAAGATGAAGGGGACAGGGTAGAAAAATATGCATAATAAACACGAGAAGTTAAGATGGAAAAATGCTGAGATCCAGGTTAGTAGTAATTAAAGCCAGTGCTTCACTGAAGTGACTGTATTGAAATATGAAGACCACTGAAAGAGGAGAATTCCAAGTGATCCATTTGCTTAGTGCTGTTTTAATCAGATAACATTGAAGGTATTTTATATGCCATCAAACCACAGTGTCTCAATGAGCCTGAAAATATTGGACTACTTCAGAATAATTTCAGAAAAGGATAATTACTTGAAAATAGTCTTTTTTGGATGTTTACTAAGAATATTCTACCCTTTTAAGATAGAGGAAAATACCATCAATGAACTGTTGACTCGTCATCCAGAATGTCAAGAGCCAGAATTTTTTTCTTTTGTTCACTTGCCAGTGCTCTTAAGTGTATGGAGGTTTGTTTTGAGATGGGCCAATCAAAACCTCTGGAAATTATTGAGAGATTATGGTAAATGAGTATCATAGTTTTAATTTCCACTGAGGTGAGTATAGGCAGTTCACACCAGTCTTGGATTAGTTCTGTTGCATTCTCTGTAACTGTTCTCTTGTAGTAGAACCAGTGTTTTTCTGGTGGATGAAGTGGAGCACAATTGGGGCAGATTATGCAAGCATGCTCACATCATCTGTGCAGCTCACTTTGTGATGGTTTCCTGCTCTGCTGTATAGAAGGGATTTGGTGACGGGGCATGCAGATCTTGGGACATTCTTCACCGCATAGTGGTAGAGAAAATGATGGGGAGGCGACTTGACCCGTACAGCATAAGTAGAACCCATAGAGTGTCTCTGCTGATATGCAGTGGTCTAAAGGAAGGATTTCTTGCTCCCAGACTCTGAGGAACATCTAGTGTGGAGCCCAGTTAGCTGGGTTATGCCTGGGTCCAGAATTTAGGTCTTAAGCAACAAATAATCTCTCTAGAGGTATTGAAGCTGTCTATAGACTTCAGACAATAGCACTGCCTTGGGGCACATTCAGAGCAAGTTTTTGTAACTACAAGAGTTATACTTACCTGGCAGGGGAAGACGACATGATCTCCCATGAAGGTGGTTTTTCCAGGGTGAGGCTCATCCATTGCACTGCGGGTGTGCTGACCCCTGCCATTTTCCCAAATGCGGGAAACTCAACTGCATAATTTGCCCCCTACAGTTCAACGATAGTCTGAATCTGATAGGGGTTATAAGTCCTGTTGCAAAAGCCATTTGTTCGCTTTGTTTTTCCCCTCAATTTGGTTCCAGAGCCAATCCTGTCACTAGGTTGTAGTCTTGGGGTCTGGATGGGTTTGATTTTTTTTTTCTCCAATTATTGGCAGGTTGTTCACTTCTACAATTTCTGTAATGTGCCCAGATGTGTTAATCATGGGTGCAAATAAACAATTATGGGGATAAAAAAATTGTTTGGGGGAACACTTGTACATAGCTTAATCTGTTTTGCATGCATTAAATGTGACCACAGAAAGAAGAATCCTTCAGTGTGGGTTGCAAGGTTTCGACTTCTGTTTTGCATGATCATTTTGCTTCCTCAGTAAAACTACACGTGTTTTTGCCAAAACCTTAAGTATATATGCATGTGTCTTGCCCGAATTTTAACCCCATGTCTCCTAAGTGCCCATTGTTTCTAAGTTTATTCAGTTCTGAATATTAATTAACAGGCTGCTTTGCTAGATCCCTTTAAAGGAAACTAATTTTTTCTTTAGGTGCTGGTCCTGGGTGGAAGAACTGTACTTTTTCAGGACAGTGATAATCTCAGGTTGTGGTGATCATCTCTCGTGGCTGACTCTCTCATTTAACCAAAGTATAAACTTATTTAATTGAAACTTAATTTGTACCAAACAGTTATGAGCCAAAAAACAACCACAGAACAAGTAGAAAAGGTTAGGATCTCATAAGAGTCTTTGTGCCAAAAGGCCACATAGGTGTTCATAGATTTTAAGGCCAGAAGGGGTTATTCTAGTTATTTAGTCTGACATCCTGCATAACACAGACTAAAGAACCTCCCCAGTAATAGTGCATGAAGCCCATAACTTCTGTTTTTCGCTATAGAATGAATATTTTTTTTTTTTAAGGTATCCAGTCTTGAAGTAATGGCAAATCCACTGCATCCTGTTGTCCCAATGGCTAAATTACCCTCACTTAAATATTTGCACCTTAATTCTTGTCTGAATTTGTCTGACTTCAGCTTCCAGCCATTGGATTTCACTATTCCTTTTTCTGCTAGATTAAAGAGCTGTCTGCTCTCAGAAATCTCTTCCCCTATGTAGACTATGATAAAGCCAGTTCTTAACCAGTTCTGGAATACATTAAATAGAATGAGCTTCTGTAGTCTTTCAGTGTAAGACACCATTTTTCAGACCTTTTATCATTCTTGAATTGACTGCACATGGCTCTGTTTTGCCTGTAAGTCTTCCTGTATACGTGTGTGCTGGCAAGTGGGTAATGAAGTCTTACAGTGACATGTGATCATGTCACCTGAACTGGAATCCACCTTTTCATGTTCTCTGTATGTGTATATATATTTCTTACTATATGTTCCATTCTATGCATCTGATGACATGGGCTATAGCCCACGAAAGCTTATGTTCAAATAAATTTGTTAGTCTCTAAGGTGCCACAAGTACTCCTGTTCCTTTTGCAGATACAGACTAACACGGCTGCTACTCTGAAACCTATCATTCTTGTTGCTCTCTTATTCTTATCACATGGTGCAAGTGTTTTGGCAGAACTGATGACAGCAGTGGGACTGAGGGTTTATCCCAATCTAAGATTAGAATCTGGCCCAACATCTGTAATTGGTTCATTTTTTCCTTGGTCTACTTTCTCAACTTACTGACTCCATTCATTTCCTAAACAGGTTTTCTGAGATGGACTCTAAATTATAGGCTAGAGAGAATACAACTTCACATAAAACCTGTTGAGACTTGTTTAAATGTCATCAAAAGCTGAATTTATTGCCATAAGTGGGGCCAAAATGAAGCATAAAACATTTAAAGATAAATTCTAGTAATGGGAAAAACATGCTATAGAGATGAAAATACACTTTATTTACATTCTCTATATGGATTCCTTCAATATTGGCGCTCTTTATTCTTGGAATAGCAGTGTGTGCCTGACTAGGCTGCAGTATGACCTTCTATCTTATTTGCTCACAGTAGAGCCCTTCACAGGACTAATATAGTGCAGGACTGGGATCCCACAGCTCCTGCAGGACCCGTTGCCATAATAGCGGGAGCTGGATTAAAAACTAATCCCATGCAAGGCTCTAGTTAGCATCCACTAAAACATTTTTGAAGCAAATCTCCTTCACTAGCTCTGGCTTACTTGAAAGATCTTCTGTAAAGCAGTGGGGAAAGTGTAGCCAAATTTCAGCCTGCACTGAAGAATCTGAAATATGGGACTTTGTGAGCACTCCAGAATTCCATTCTAGCATGGATCCAATTGGCTTTGGATGCCTGGGCACTAGGCCTAGTCTTCTCAATATAATTGTCTTGTGTACACTGGTAGAAAAACATTCATTCCATTATTCTTTTCTAACATTACCTGAAAAAGATTTCCCTTAATTGCACATTACTATAAGGAGAATTATTGTTTTTATATAATATAGAAAACTCTGAAAATATTTTTAACTAATAAAAATGACCTGAATTTTGAAAATACTTCTAAAAATGATTTTTTAAAAACTAAAATATCTTAACTCTTGACCATTTTCATTTTCTCCTCCATAATTGCCTTAAAGTGAAAATAAGTTAATATAGTGCTGATCTGGTCCTTACAGGCGTACTTACATTGGAACATATCACATTTTTTTAACATGTTAGGTAATTACATTTAATAATCATTGTGTAACACATCAATTCAGAAACTGAATCCTGTCACCATCAATGGTGAGTTTGCCAGCAAATTAAATAACAAATTACCCCAGTTTTTTTTTCCATTTTTGGAACTACGTGGCCAAGTAATATGTATAAATGTGTCTGTGTTCAAAAAAATATCCTTTCAGATTCAAATGTTTCATACGTGGTCTCAGTCCAAAAGTGAATTTTTTGTACTTGAGCAAAATCTTAACTTTTTTTTTTAGTTACACCCTGTTCAAACCACTTTTTGACTTGACACTTAAAATTTTTGAATTACAGTTTTAGCACATAAAGGAAGTCTTTTGAGGGAAGACTGTGGCTGATCTAAACTGAAAGGTTATATTGGCATAACTACATCAATCAGGGTTTTGAAGTAAACCTCTCACCCCTGACCAATGTAGATACACTGAAAAAAAACCCAATGTAGACATAGGTATGTCGACAGAAGAGGGCTTCCATTGACATAGCTTCACTCAGGAAGGTGATGTTCCTACACTGACAGAAAAACTCCTTCTGGTCGGTGTAGGCTGAGTCTTTACTATGGGGCTATGCTCGTGTAGTCTTCATAGTGTAGACATACATTGTGCCACGGGTGCCATATTGAGTATTTTATAGCTTCAGGCTTTGCTAAAGTGCTGACCATTATCACGGTGCATTACTTTATTAAACTCTCTCTTTATTAACCGGGACAGTCCGTACAAACTGATAACTTTTATATTACCTTTTACTGAAAGATTTCAACATTTTTTATAAATATTAAGCCTCTACATACTTTTGAGGTAGCTTCCTGTTTTACTGAGGTGCAGAAAGGTGGTCATTTGCTTAAGAGTCACATAGGAAATGCTTTGAGGAATTTGGAATAGAACTCAGAAGTTTTGGCTTCCCTTCCCCATGCTTGAATAGTAGAGAACATTCACTACATAATTTTCTTTACTTTCTCTTAACTTTCTAAAACAAAAATGCATCTTATATTTTGCCTCTTCTACCTTTTTGCTTTAAGAATATTTAATATTTTGTAGTGTGTAAGTATATTTTAAACTACAAAATTAGTTCATTTTTGAGATTCTTAAAACACTTTTTTCCATAAGATCATTTCCACATAAATGACTGTTTTTATGAACCTTGAGTTGTGCAAATCATCTGAAGTTGTCTTATTTGTACTTTGTGTGTAATGTGGTACATTATAGTAAACTGGGATATTGGAGTTGTACATTGACAAGTATAATCTGGAATCATGATGGTACAAGTTCAGAGAAAACGGAAAGGAAGAAATACAAGAAAAACAAGGACAATAATTTTGAAATAAGAATTTTGTTAAACTTATCTAATTTTGACCTCGGCCTCCACAGTTTTGTTTAAATGGGCAGCAGTATGGGAGCCAGTGTAGTTTGATTTTGCTGAATCATTAAAATCATCTTTCTAAATAGCACAGATTTCATTGGTTAGTTTTAGAGTGATACATCCCTCCAGCATTTAGAAAACAATTGCAAAATTAGTGAGAACATGTGACTGACAGAGATTTTTTGCCTATGGCACACTATATTTTAAGACTGCTTAGCTACCAGTTGTGTTGGTCGTCAAGTGAAGATATTAGTGTTTTTAGTGTACATTGTTTTTAAAAATGTTAAATTAAAACAAGAAAAGTAGAAAGCTAGGAGACTCAGAATTAAGATCAGTTTCACATGAGATCATACTCAAAAAACTATTCTACTATTAATTTTGTCCCACTAGAGTTACAAACATAATATTCTCTTGTTGAAGCAGAAAATACTGCAGTTTTTCTTCTTTGCTTCCACTGACCATTTTATTTTATGGAATGCTTGATATTCATGTCAGTGTGAAATTTCACTTCTGTTGCCTTTCTACAGAGGCGAGGTAGTAGTAGTTGCTAGGGTGTGGTTCTATGACTTGTGGCAGTGCAACCTTAACTTTGAAATTCCTGGGATTTTGATGTTAATTTCATTTTTACTCTGTTTGAAATATAATGTGCTCTCTGACCATAGATATGTGCAGTGGTGCTGGAACATTTTTAATAGTGGGGGTGCTGAAAGCCAGCCCTCTTACCCCTGTTTGCCCCCCAACTGGGGCCAGGAGTAGGGCCGTGTCTCTGGAATGTGGGGGAGGGGCTGGGACAGGGGTAAGGGGGCCAAGGCTGGAGCTGGCTGCCGGGACCCCGCATAAAACCTTGGGGTGCTGCAGCATCTCCCGCACCCTTAATTCCCACATTATGGAAATGTGTCTGCTAACTTAACTTCAGTATTATTACTTGGCCCAAATTTTTGTTCATGGCATGGGAGGGAGAAGCTTTTCACGATATAGGAATATACCAAAGTGACTTTATGGTCGCAACTGTGATTTTAGTGAGTTGTCTTCAGCAGCAGTTCTTTGGAAGAAAATACTGTTTTCTTAAAGTGCAGTACAGAATATGTGACAGTGATGCAAATTTATAGATATTCCACAGTTTGATTATTTGAAATATAATTAACCCATAGCATACAGGGAGATTCTGTTTTATCCTCTTAAGCAATGGGCCAACATGGTCTTTGTGCCTCTTTGTGCTAATTATAAATTGTCTTCCATGTCTTTTGGGCATTCAGTGATATTCTAACTAGGGAGACGTCATTGATGTCAAATAAATATAAAATGACATCTTGTGCTCTTGTGATATTCCCCCATCCCCTATTTAAGCTGTGTCAGCATCAGAATGTCATGATTCTATACTCTGCACAGGGTGAATACATAGTGAAGTGCAGTCTGTGACTAATCGCCTCTTTCTGTCACTACTTATTAACTGTGAGATGGTTTGTGGCGTGGTTGCACCATTTTCTACACGTGGCTAAAAGAATAGGGTATTTGTGACAGTCCTCTTAAAATATATGTAGGAGTCAATTTCAAAAGGTATTTTGGATTGGAAGGTTGGAGAAGGTTACAAACCCAATACTACGACTATTTTGACCCCTTTCTTTGTCATATGTATCAACTAATAGGTCTTCAGAATATGAGTTGTACCCAAGTTCAAGTTTTTTGTTCTGAATTACACAAGCTGGGTATTGGAGAGACAAGGTGAGTGAGGTAATATCTTTTATTGGACCACTTTCTGCTGGTGAAAGAGACTCAGAGCTCTTCTTCAGATCTGTGTAGCTTGAAAGCTTGTCTCTTTCACCAACAAAAGATGGTCCAATAAAAGATATTACCTCATCCATCTTGTGTCTCTGATATCCTAGGGCCAACATGATTACAAAGACACTGCAAACAACAAGTTGGGTAATACATTGTAGTACACAATTAATATTGGAGAAGTTAAATCTGTTTTCCACTGGTCTCCTGTTACTTTGTCTTATATTATCCTACAGTTTAGTTGATAATGGGAGGATTGGGGGAGAAGCATCTTCAAAAGTTTACAGTATTAATGCATGGTTTTCCAAGACTTAGGTAATTGTCTATTTGTAATGCTTTGGTCCTTAAAAAATAAATAATTTGTTCATGTGTGATAGTAAAATATTTAAGTGTCTGACTTTGTCGCCCTTTCAGTTTTGTGTGCATCCACTGCAAATCTTTCTAAACATGAGGATTTGTTGTTGGTAATTGGCTTGTTAGTAGATGTGTGAAAAGTTGCAAGTTACTGTAGTGAACATAACCTTGAGATTTTCTCACCTATTCATCAGCATCTCCAAACTTGTGAAATAATCCTTTGGGGAAATTAAATTGTAGTGGTGGATGAAGATACCAAAAATGATTTATTTTTATATGGCACTCAAAAGCATGATAGTGCTTCAAAGGCATACAATAGCCCCGTCCCGAAGAAGTAACAATCTAAATAAAAATAAAAACAAGTGGCTTTAGTCCTTAGCTATTTGCCTTACTAATTTAATATCAATCTTAGTCCTTCTATTTCAATTTTTATTTTTAAGCCTTTTTTCATTTTATATTTTTATTACTGCATTTTATCTTTTTAAATTTTTTCTTTAGGTATACTCATCCTTGTAGTATCTGAGTATTTTAAACTATCGCTCCAATTCTTACCTAATTGTTTTAATCTTTCCCTATATTTGACAACATATTTTGGCAAAATAATTTCTGCAGCAGAGTACCTATTCTTAATCCTTCCCTAGCTGACCACCTTACCAGCAAGTTGGATATGATTTCTTGCCAATGTATTTTGGTTCTATAAATTATTAGTTGTGGCTCAAATATAAGCTCTTTGAAGTGTAGAGCCTGTGTTTATGTATGCTGAGGAGCTCTAAACAATAATGTTGCAAGAGACATAATTTGAATTTTGAAATTAATTGAGGCTAAAAAAGTAACCTTAAATTTTGTTTCCAACAGTCAGAGCTTGAATAATGATGGAAAATTTATTTTTCAGATTGACTGCTTGTTCAAAAGGTGAAATAACACCAAACAACCTTAAGCAAGACACTATGCCAGGGATTGGCAATCTTTGGCACGCAGTCTGCCAGAGTGAGCACCCAGGCGGGCCAGGCCCGTTTGTTTACCTGCCGTGTCCACAGGTTTGGCCGATCGCGGCTCCCACTGGCCACGGTCCCCCATTCTAGGCCAATGGGGGCTGTGGGAAGCGGTAGCCAGCATGTTCCCTCAGTCCGCGCCGCTTCCCGCAGCCCCCATTGGCCTGAGCGGCGAACTGCAGCCAGTGGGAGCTGTGATCGGCCGAACCTGCGGATGCAGCAGGTAAACAAACCAGCCTGGCCAGCCAGGGTGCTTACCCTGGCGGGCCGTGTGCCAAAGATTGCCGATCTCTGCACTATGGTTATATAAATTTTACAAAGAGCATAACTTAAAGGGTTATCATGTTTGTGGCCTAATATTTGAAAAAGATACGTTTTTAAAAAAAAAAAAAAAAAATTTCCCCAAACCCTAGATGATGATTCTCAGAAGTGAATTTTTTGGGTGCCCCAGTTTTTGACTGCTCAACTGGAGACACCTTGAAAAAGGGGCTTATTTTTTTTCAGAGAGTGTTGAGCACCCTCTGAAAATCAGTCCTTTTTTAAACATGTCTAAGTGGAGGACCCAAAATCACTGATCACTTGACTCTTGGTTCTGTGAAACAGCTCAAATGCTTAATTTACAGTCATCACTTGCTTTTGCTTGGTATGATAGTAATGGACAGGATGTCTGATAAGAGAAAGATGAGTTGGTTCATCTTTACAAGAATTGCTTTGAATGTGCAAACACAGTTTTTGATGTGAAATTGTCTGTAACTTTGAAAATATAGAAGGCACAAAATTATTTCAGTATTTCTTTTTATTTTAGGTTTTTGTAACAAGAAGCAGCAACCTTTTCATCGGGTGGAAGACGAAACAGTGGAAAAGAACTGTGTACCATGTGTTAATATATTGAAGAGTGAGAATTCTTGGATTTAGTGTGTTTTTGGATTGTAAAAAGGGAAAGAAAAGGAGAGAGTGAAAATGGGGAGGAAGAAAATACAAATCACAAGAATAATGGACGAACGGAACAGACAGGTGAGAAACTAAGCTTCCACATGAACAAGTTCATGATAAATTCTTTTAAAAATGGGAGTGGAAAAGTTGTACGTGGGTTTTCACCCAAGTAACATAAGTGGTTTTTTTTTTTTTGTTTTTTTTTTCTGGACCGTGGGCTTTGTCTTTTTGTGTCTGTGGAAAGCACATTGAAGGCATTATCAGAATACAAATTAATATTAATGTTTGACTTTAGATAATTGCAATATTTATTTGGCAAGAAATAGTTGTCAATTTGTTTTACAATTGCTGTATAATTAACAGTCTTCCTAAAATGGTACACTGGGACTTGCATGCTGATAGACTGGTTTGAAGATGTTTGGAAAAATCTGTTTTTCTTTATGCTACTGCTATTTTGTTGAAAGAGCAACCCTTGTAGTTAGTTATCTTGTAGCTACAGTTGTTTGTCTCCTTATTACACGAATTCAGAAAGGATATGCTGCCTGTAGGTGAAACAAATGTATCCAATCATCAACTATGATTTTAGATATTGTGCTGATCCCTGCTTACATGCATATGATTGCAAATTGTGTCTCTGAAGTAAACAACTCCACAGGGGATAATTTCCTCAAAAATTGAAGGGTGAAAAAGGCATGACTACAAGTAAAAGTATGTTGAACTGTGTGTGCTTTCATTCTGAGAATGGTATAGTGAAAATATATTAGTTACTTCGGTTCACACTTTTGTATAATAAAAGAACATGGAAGCATTCAGTGAAATTGAAAAAGTGGCAAATAGAAGATTGATAAAGAATTATTTTTCTATGCACAGTTAGCCTGGGGAATTAATTGCCACAGCATGTCATTGAGGAAAAGTGGGATTCAAAAGGGGATTAGACATTTGTATGAATAACAGGAATATCCAGAATTACCATAGCTATATGCCTGCAGGATTTCTGGCACCTCTTCTGAATACTGTATTAGATGGATCACTGGTCTGAACCAGTATGATAGACTTCTAGGTAGGCAGTAGGTTCTGAGCCTGGGGAAGAGTGAGTAGGCCTGTTAGGCAACCCTTACAGTGTGCCTGCATGGGAAACTTATACTCGTATAATGTAAGTTGTGAATTTTAACTGCTGTAATTTTACAGGTGTAACTCCCACATGGACATTCTTCGTCTGGTATGAAAGGGACTTTTCCCGGTTAATTTTGTCACTTTCTGGAGGTGCTTTAAGCTAAACTGAAAAAGCCACATTTATTTTGGAATAAGATTGTCCACACAGAGATTTTTTTACCAATATAACTATAATGACTTAGCTATAATGGTATAATTATACTGGTATAATGGAACAAAAATTCTCATGTAGATGAGCCCTAAGGTGATATACGGTTTCAACTCTAGTCCCCTCCTCACCCTGTCACTACCTGGAGATCCTTAAGAAATTGCAGTTTCATAAATCAGCCTAACACTACTACAGATACAACACTATAAAACTGAAGCTGAAAATTCTTGTTCATACTATGATTGGTACAACTTGTTGCATAGTGTGTTCCAGTTAAACACTTCAGTTTAGGTTCTCTATTGTGGTACTCCTACCACGTGTGGTATTTTCCCCAACCCAAATGGAGTTCTGTCTAATGGGTGGGTGGTAAGTGGGGAGAACACACACACTCATTCACAGTTACACTAGCGTTTTTTTTTAACTATTCTAATTTTGGGGGGTTCATCTAGGATTCTTGTAAACTTTTTTGGATAGTCCTAGACGTAAACGTTACGAATAAATTACATTGACCATAAATAGCAAGGAAGGTACCATCTGAACTTGAACAAAAGCCAAAGGTTGTGTTTGATTAGCTGCAATCACACAACTATTGTATGTTTAGATGTAGATAAATCACTTAAGTACACATATTAAAGTACTTCGGGTTGTTCATTTTCATTTTGTTTATCTTGTTTGAAATCCTAGAGGAGTTTTAAGTTAACTTATGTCTCAGTTCTTGCTATCAAATTTGTGCCAACCAACCTTGCTTCTTATATAACCATGAATAAACCATACTCTCAGTCCTAATGCTTTCCTAGATTCTTTTACCTCAAAAGCAATGCAATCTAAGATTTATTGTTACATGGGAGACTAGTTGGCTCCTGCTTTCTTGTATTGCTTATGTTCCAAACATTAGCCACTTGTATGTTTGCCTTTGTTGATGCTAAATATAGATGGCTAAGCTCTGACTCTCGGACTAATTTCTTGGCTGATCTTTTGGCTGGCCTCTTCAGTTGGCTCTAATGCTATTTGTTCTAGTGACTAGGAAAATGTCTTAGGCTTTGGTGCAAGGCTAGACTCTGACTTGATTTCTCCTTTTTCCACGTGCTCCATGCTAAAGTAACTCTTGTAGTCAGGCAACTCAGTTCACCTACATCATATTCCATCTCATATCAGTGTGCCATATGAAACGTAGAATATATGGTATATATGAATGTGGGTTCTGAGTAAGCTATTTCTTTGACCTAAATAATGAAGGAATGTAGGACTCATTTTGCTGTAACCTGAGAGTGTAGTGCAGTAGTTAACTGCCATGTTTGTGTTCTTTCTCTATCATAACTAGCTAGCAAATCATTCATGAACATGCATATTAAATTCTGATGTAGCTGTTTAATGCATTAGAAACATGAATAGAGCATAGTAGTGCTTTACTTACCTGGCCTGGTTTTATAACTTCACAGGGGAGAAAATCCTTTGTCTCTTCAGAAGTGTTTCTTTTTATATAGGTTTATAACTGAGCTCAAAACAGAATATACAAACTATTACTCTGGGGGATTATAATTAACATGAGATGCTCATTGTAGTGATTAAGAAGTCTTCTAGCTCGTGTAAACAGATAAGGCATTTATATTCATTAAGCTGAAGAGAATAAAGTGCAGTAAATTAGATATCAAACTAAACGTTACTTTTGTTATCAAACCTCTTCACTAATCAATACTGGAATCACTTTGAAGAACCTGTTAACCTTCCTGTGTTAAGAAAGTATGAACATGTTTTGTGGAATATTTATGGTTTGTAAACATCAGAAAAACAGATCACTTTTTTAAAAGGACACTTAAAAGTAAGGAATTAGTATTCTGGCATTTCAAATTTGTTATTACAAGTTGAATCTTTACCTATTATTTGCATGACAGTAGTGCCTAGAGCAGGGTTTCTCAAACTGGGGTCGCCGCTTGTGTAGGGAAAGTCCCTGGCGGGCCGGGCCGGTTTGTTTACCTGCCCCGTCCGCAGGTCCGGCCGATCGTGGCTCCCACTGGCCACAGTTCGCTGCTCCGGGCCAATGGGGGCCGCTGGAAGCAGCAGCCAGTATGTCCCTTGGCCCGCGCCGCTTCCAGCAGCCCCCTTTGCCCTGGAGCAGCAAACCGCAGCCAGTGGGAGCCGTGATCAGCTGGATCTGCGGACGGGGCAGGTAAACAAACCGGCCTGGGCCGCCAGGGGCTTTTGCTACACAAGCGGCGACCCCAGTTTGAGAAATCCTGGCCTAGAGTGCTAGGCATTGTACCAGCACATAGTAAGAAATGGTGTTTACCTTGAAGAGTTGATAATTTAAGTTGAGAAGGTAGTGTGTGAGAAGATAAACAAAGGTGAAGTGACTTGCCCAAGGTGACATGTGGGAATTTATCTACTGAGCCACATAGCCTCTCAAGGCAATGCAAATATTCCCAAACCCTGTTGAGCTTGTCTTCTGTCTGACAAAGAGTAACAGCAGAAAGATACAGACCTGCTGTTTTTCTGGTAATCATCTTTGCAGTGTCAGAAGAGGAGGTACTGGAACAAATGATACTTTTAAAAAAAGTAGTGTCACTGGGCCAGGAACTGTAAATTCCATCATTCTGGAAGAGCTTAATTATGAAGTAGTTGAACTCCTAGCAAAAGTGTACAATATCTTATTAAAAACAGCTACTGTATTGGAGAACTGGGAGGTAGCAAAAGTTATGCCTATATTAAAAAAGGCTGTAGGGTAATCTGAAGAATTACAGACCAATAAGTCTTACATCTGTACCTGGTAGATGGGTTGAAATGATTATTTAAAAATACAATAATAAAACAGTTGGAAAATCATGATGTGATAATCCAACCAGCATGGTTTTTGTAGAGAAACATCCTGTCTCATCTACTAGAAATCTTTGAATATGTCAATAAATTACTGGATAGAGGAGAACCATCTGACATAATTTAATTAGACTTTAGAACTGGGGGGAACCTCTACTACAACGCAGTCAGGTAAAACAGCTTCCAGTGTTGTTATGCTGTATTTTACCAAGGCTTTTCATCAGTTGAGTTAAAATACAGGCAGTCCTCGACTTTATGACATTCAAATTACGATGAATGGCACTTACGACGCTTCTACAATGACATGCTGATTCGACTTATGACTATAGGTTTCGAGTTTATGATGCTTGATCCCACAGTGGAGTAGATTGTGGTTCGGAGTTACGACGTTCCGACTTATGATGCAATTTTAAGGCACCAATTGTGTTGTAAGTCTGAGGACTGCCTGTAACTCAGTTGAGTTAACACAATTGAAAAGCTCACTCTTTTTGCATGTCAAGAGCGGGCCTATGTGCATGGAAGTATCCCTGCCTCCTTCCCTTCAAGACTCTGCCATACCGCTTTTGGGAAGTTTAATGTGGCATTCTCTACTCCCTCGCCTCTTCCTCCCCTATTCCAAGAACAGCTTTGTTCTGGCTGAAAGTGGAGGTGCTGGAATACCAGAAGACTGTTCTTGGAGTATTTTTGCCCTGATCTAGAAGCAGGAAGCACTTGAGCTCTGTCTAAAACTTGTTCTGTTTCTTTCAGGGCAATTTTTTTATTTTTTCCCCCCAAAGAGATCCTGGCTGGATAAGTAGCATTTCCTGGGAATGACACTGAAATTGTCTAGTGCTTCAATAGGATAGATTTATGGGTGGTGCTCAGTATTCTATTTTTCTGTAGCTAGGCATAAATCTTGTAAAACAGATCTTAAAACTATTTGGTCTAATTCTCCACACAGTATATCTTTTTGGATAAGTCTGATTTTACCCCCACCCTGTTTGCTTATACTAAACACCTTTCAAATAATTGTTCATCTAAATGTGTGTGATTTGGAAATACACATTCAAATAAGTATGTGTAAAAATTAAACATTGGATTAGTAGAATTAAGATCACATGCATTATATTTATCTTAGTGTAGCTTTAAGTTTTATTCCATCTAAAAAATGCATAAAAAGAAAATTAAACTTAACAGCCTTTTAATAGATTTCTAACCTTGAGACATCAAATAGCAAAGGAAAACTATCGGTTAAGGCAGGGGTCGGCAACGTTCAGCACGCGGCTCGCCAGGGTAAGCACCTGGCGGGCCGGGCCAGTTTATTTACCTGCTGACGCGGCAGGTTCGGCCGATCGCGGCCCCCACTGGCCGCGGTTCGCCGTCCCGGGCCAACGGGGGTGGTGGGAAGCGGCGTGGGCGAGGGATGTGCCGGCCGCGGCTTCCCGCCGCCTCCGTTGGCCCGGGACGGCGAACCGCGGCCAGTGGGGGCCGCGATCGGCCGAACCTGCCGTGTCAGCAGGTAAATAAACTGGCCCGGCCTGCCAGGGTGCTTACCCTGGTGAGCCATGTGCCAAACATTGCTGACCCCTGGCATAGACATTAGTGAACTAAACATTTCTCCAATGTAACCTTTCCACAGTGAGGCTGAATCTGATTAGAAAATACTTCTGCCTTCCTGGGCCTTTAAAATCCAAAGAAATTACCCCAAATATGTTAAGAACATTAAAGTGTTTTATACAGAAACAGATGTGTATATTAATATCTGGATACTAGGCAACTTTGCAGTGCAAAAATTGGGTGATTGTGTGTTTAACTGGCCATTTGCAAGTTCTTGTTGAATGCAGGATTTGCCTATGAACAAGGATATATTTCTAGAGCCCTACTAAAAATTTGACCATGTCACAATATTTAAGTTTGAATGGACTAATTTTATTCTGATATTTTATCTTCTTTTTCATACATTTAAATGGAACTTTATTTTGCCATTTTGTTGACATTGTTTTAAATGTGGTCTCTGTGCTCATGTTAATATTTTAAATCACTTCAAGACATTCTGTATTAGAAATAACTCTTAGTATCATCTTGAAATAGTGAAAATCTAGATCAAGGTTACTCACTGTTGTGTTAAAGTAGTACTATTTTCATGAGCTCATTGGTTGTCATCTGTGTCCTATTGGGAACAATTGCCATCATTATGATAGTTAGAAAAAGTACAGTATGCACAGCATTTAAAACAAAACAAAATTTGTAATAGATGGAAAAAACCTATTATGACAACCCTAATTTACATTAATCTTACTGTATACAAAATGGAGCTGCTCCACCCATAAAGCTGCTTGGTTTTTATGATAAGTGCTGCCATTAATATTTAATTAGTATTGTATGACACATATATTTGAAGAACTTGAACCAATTTTCAGTTTTAAAAATATAATTTATCTAATAGTTTGTGAAATTTCATCATGATGCAATTTAAAACTAAGATGAGCCTAGAAAAATCAGGGGTTCTAATGGGAAAAACAATTCACTCTCAACCTATAGCAGTCCTGCCTGGTGCCATTATAATTATTCTCCTAATTGTAAATTATGTTATCTGGATCACATGAAATTTAGTGATCTAGGAAGAATGACTAGATCATAACTTCTAATTGATGCTTACCTAATTTGCAGGCTATTACTGTTTTGCAAGGTGTATCTTGCATGACCTTTAAAAAACCAAAACAAAAAACAACCCCTCCCCCCCAAAAAATATCCAAATGCATCAAAAACTTCATTTTGGGAAGAGGGGAATAAAGACAAGGTATTATCCGGTACAACGCATTTGAGTGTTAAAATTGTTCTCTATTTAAAATAGTGAAAATTGTTTACTAATGTAAGTAGTTTCCTGTAATTTTGTTATTCTAAAGCTTTCCAAAAGTAATTCTTATACAGAATCATTCAGAAACATGTGTTGTTGTCACTACCCTTTCCTTCCTTTCATTTTGTTTCACTTTCTGTTGTGTATCTATTTCTTTCCACCTCCCTTGTTCATTTCCTTCTATTGCTTCATTTTAAAGAATAATTAAGCAGCTGTTTTGAGGTTCCAAATCAGGTTTGGTGCATTATTATGTCTATACAAGGAGGTGCAATTAAATAAAACCAGTGGAATACTATTTTTGTATACATTTCCTTAATCTAATGATAGCCAAACATTCTCAAACATTTAAACTTCAATGTTACCCTTGCCTTCTGGGGCTGGAGTTGCACTCATCTTTCAGATGAGGAAAACTGGGGAACAAGGTCAATTCATTGGAAAAGCAAAAACTGGGTTCCAGGGAAGTCTGACCCAAAGGCTTGTGTTCTAATCACTAGACATACTGCAATAAAATGGTGAAATGGAAGGAAGACACTAGTTGGTTAGAACTCTTACCTCACAGACAGCACTTTAGTAGTCTTAACAAATGTTAGACTGCTACATCTTTCATCTAGAAAAAACATGCAGGTACAATGAGTAATAATTCCAGCTTTTATCCAGGGCTTTGGAGCGGAGCCTGGAGCGCGGAGCAGCTCGGAGCAGTGGAGCTGCAGGTTTTTGCCTGGAGCTGGAGCGGAGCCGGAGCACAGCTCCAAAGCCCTGCTTTTATCATTGTCTGTTTGAATATATGTCAGCCACAGTAAGTTCATTGACTTGTATATTCCATTTCACGTAGCTTGCTAACATCTGCAGCTACAATAAGAATAGCTTTCCAAAATTCATAAGCCCTCTGCAGAGACTTTATTTGACATATGTTGCAATGGATTTTCAGATGGACATGAACACTTTATTTTATAGCTTTATAGGAAACTGTAGACACTGGGTTATGTTGCCAACAGCCATTTTAATGAAGTGTATATATATTGTTTTAATAAAATGGCTATTGGCAGTGTTCTGTGTAGATCTGATGTCTGTCTGTTTCCTTTAATGTTACCTCCCACCAGGAGATATCGAGAGTACGGAATGTATTTTACAGTGTAGTTGGCAGCAAAGAGGCAGCACTAACAGAGCTTTACTCATGGAAAAATATCTTGATGTAGAGGGTGTGTTGATACAATTTCTTCACTCAGCTTCCACCGAAAACTCAAATTTGTCACTCCAAATAATTTGTTTTACACAGGCTTGCTCAATATGAAATGTAGATACCAATAATTTAAAAACAAACCAACCCTAGGAGCCAAGGAAAACATGTTTTTATTTTTAACATGTCAATATTTTTATTCTGACAGCTGTTAAACATAAGGTGTGGTGGCTTATGAATTTGTAAAATGGCAATGCCAGTGCAACTCCGTAATTAAAGTTGAGTTGAGTTTTGTACTTAAAGCAAGAATTGAAACTGTTGCTATGTATGAAATGTACAGCACATTGTCCTCCTCAAAATACTTACTCTGCGTGTAGAATGAATTTCTTGAGGATTTAAAAGTAAATTTGTTAGTTTGTTAAAATTAACTAAAAAATGGGTCCTTTAAGATATGTAGTACTTGGTGTCAGACTTGTT
The DNA here is from genome assembly GCF_027887155.1 of Malaclemys terrapin pileata. Taxonomy (NCBI): domain Eukaryota; kingdom Metazoa; phylum Chordata; order Testudines; family Emydidae; genus Malaclemys; species Malaclemys terrapin. The sequence continues at coordinate 8,592,302 of NC_071514.1, read as the reverse complement.
TTTATCCCCAGAGATTGTAAAATAAACTCTTCAAATTTCCCTTTACAGTTAACTCTCTGAAGTCTTGTGCCTAGGCTACATTGTTAAAATGCTTAGTTGGAATTCATGGTAATTTCCCCCCATTATTCATAACTGAAAGTTTCTCCTTCAGCAAATGCTGAAGAATAGTATTCTACCTCAGAGAATTCTATGGACTCTTTCAAAATGCTGCCATCTCCCATTGATCACAGTGTGACTGAGGCCACAGATTCCCCTTGGTTAAAATGACTGGTGTATTTCACATCTTCCTAGTGTTCCTCTCTGTCTCCAGACAGCACATGGGGTCACAATTGATGGAGAAGTGTGGCGTGTAGAAGGGAGATGGATTCTGGGGTGTGTTCAGAGGAATGCAGGAAGATACAAGAGGCAGTGGGAATTGGGAGGACATGGGGGAGGGGAAAATTGTTCCATACAGTCTGACCGCTTTGAAGAAGCAAAGTTGCTATGAAAGCAGCTTAACTGGACAGTACGCTCTGGATGTGTTGTGCTGCTCCAGAGTGGCATAAAGCTGCCAGAGCATACAAATGAATTTGGCCATAAAAATTCAAGTACAAATGATTTAAAGTTCTGTGACAGACCCAGACCAGTGGGGTACAGGAGTCTGGTAGAGGGCAAATATACTGGTCACTGGATGACTAGTTTTCTGTTCCCTGAGTGACCAGAGCAGGGGCTGCACTAGAGTAATCAGGAACCTGCTAGAACCAGTTAAGGCAGGCAGGCTAATTTAGGACAGCTGGAGCCAATTTAGAACGAGCTTCTAGAATCAATTAAGGCAGGCTAATCAGGGCACCTGGGTTTTAAAAAGGCGCTCACTTCAGTTTGTGGTACGAGTGTGAGGAGCTGGGAGCAAGAGGCGCAAGGAGCTGAAAGTGAGTGCTGCTGGAGGACTGAGGAGCCACAAGCGTTATCAGACACCAGGAGGAAGGTCCTGTGGTGAGAACAAGGAAGGTGTTTGGAGGAGGCCATGGGGAAGTAGCCCAGGGAGTTGTAGCTGTCATGCTGCTGTTACAGGAGGCACTATAGACAGTTGCAGTCCACAGGGCCCTGGGCTGGAACCCGGAGTAGAGGGCGGGCCCGGGTTCCCCCCCAAACCTCCCAATTGACCTGACTGTGGGTTCTTCCAGAGGGGAAGGTCTCTAGGCTGTTCCCCAACCCACATGGTGAATCTCTGAGGCAAGAAAATCCACCAATAAGCGCAGGACCCACCAAGATAGAGGAGGAACTTTGTCACAGTTCATACTTCATAACTTCATATAATTGGAAAGATCATCTGATAATATCCTCATGGGTTTTTTTTAGTGTTCACTTATAAAATGTTAGCTTATTGAAAAATGTACAGGCACCCCATATTTTGATGCAGTTAAATTGAAAGTAGTAATATGGGGTAAAAAGCTAAAGGTAAGTTGTAGTTATTCTGAAACCAGACATTATAAACCCAGGAAATTTGGTATTATGGTCAAACTTCAAAAAGAAAGCCAAACATATTAAGATTTCGGAATGCATAGTTGAACACCATGACAACATTAATTTTTCCTGGTAGTGACACCATTGGGGTGGTGAGTAAGAAGAAAAAATTAAATGTTTGTTTAAAAAATTTAATTTAATAGACCACAAATACTAAATCACATTAATCATACTCTTGGTTATTGCATGGTGTCACATGGTTACCATAGCTTTTTGTCTGACAATGTGTATGTATGTATCAATACTGATTGTTTTTCTAAAAGGTCTGCTCTAGTTCAAACAGGAATTAATTCAAAGAAGTCCTCTGGTCTGTGTTCCACAGAACAAACTAGATGAGCCCAGTGGTCCTTTCTGACCTTAAAATCTATGAATCACAACACTCGTGTAAGGTAGTCAGTTATCTCTGTTACAGATGAGGGAAAATAAGGTGGAAGAGCAGCTAGATGACTTGACCAAGGCTTTTGGGCCACTGCAAAAGGGAGGCCATTTCAGAGTAAAATCATTACAACTCTGCAGTCACTCATTCAAATCACAATTCAGCAGCATCTCTGATATGTAATATGTAAGTAAGATTTTTTTTTTCTGATGTATGTCATCATATTGGTAGTTGAGTATGCATAATCTATAAATTAGTTGTTTCACTTTTGTAAAAATTCCTATTGCATTTTCACAATTTGTGTCTTTGGTTCAAGAATATGAAGCAATTCCCAAAATTGGCTTAGTATACTGGTATTGCAATAAGGGGCTGCAGTGTTGAGTGGGTAAAAGTTTCTAAAGCCCATTATCAGAAGTGATTGAGGCACTTAATATCCTAAAACCCAGGCTTATAAATTCTTACGTTACTTTTTTTTAAATGGGCTTTAGGCACTTCTGAAAATTTTACCCAGCATTCTTAGCTTCCTTATTGGCTTGTAATAAGGGAGATGTTTAGGTGTCCTTCTTTCTTGTTCATGTGTTTGGGGATTTGAACATACTTTTATTTTTCACTGAGATTGTGGGGGAGGGAAATGACCAGACTTCTCAAGAGCAGAATTGCCTCACTTTAAAAGCGAAGGGCAAGCTTGTGTAAAATATATAAGCAAAGATTTTATAATTGTGCCTAATTTCTTCTGGAACATCCGAAAAGAAAAATGTCTTTCTGAAGTAAATTCATATGAAGCCAACTGCTATTTGAAATACTTAATCTTGTATTCTTTGAGTGATCTAATTTGAATGAAATACATTTTATTTTAAATTACAAAATCATTTGGATAGTAGCTACATTCTCCAGCAATTGTTTGTGTGGAGTGCTTGATCATGGTATCATTTGGAAGGCCAGAAGTTCTGTTTGTTGTTTCTGAATTTTAGCTAAAATTTCAGGTGCCTGAATAATAAATGGTACATGATAACATTTCATTTGGTAAAATACTCTACACTGAGTTAAATTACTTTTGGCAGATCTGTCCATTAGGTTTTAAAAAAAAAAAATCTACCTTGGTGTAACTGCTTCATCTTCAAGTGGTGGTCTGAGAGCAAGTCCATTACAATGTTCAGAATGTGGGAACTGATTTAGGGAGAATGAGTATAGGTTGGCAAGCTGAATTTGTATTGATCTAGGATTGAGGCTTCAATTAACATTGGCAAACCAAAAGTATTGGATAGTGTTTCATGTTTTTGCCCTTCCAGCCAGCTACCCTGTGACAGACTGCTAGTCGAAACTTAGCAATTTATAGGTACAAAGTGGAGTCTGTAAACTCTTAACATGGCAAAAGTATATGATAATTGATAACCATCAACTAGTGCAGGCTATAGCTGTGAGGTACCCTAATCGAGAATGGATTACTCAAAATTGCACTGTTCTGTTCATTCCCTCTGAAGCATATGGCATTGGCCACTGTCAGAGACAGGATACTGGGCTAGGTGGACCAGTGGTCTGACCCAGGATGGCTGGTCTTATGTTATGTACTGAGGAATATGATATAGTGTGGGAGTATTTCTTCAGAGCACTTGATAGACTTGGTAAATCTTGCTTTTTTTAACACATTTCCTTTAATTTTTTCGGTAAACCATAAGAGAAAGTGAGCAATGAATTTCCACTGATGAAAAATATATTTTTCAAAGTTGCCTAAAATTGAAAATAAAGAAAGCTATGTATTTTGGTTAACAAGGTTCAGCTTTAAGGAGAGAAAGGTGTTATGATACTTTAATGTTTCTTTTGTTTTCTGTACTCCCCTTCCCTTCAGCAGGAATCAGGCATCTATATACCTACCCAAAGCTGAAGTCAATAGGGATCATGCAACTAAATCTCAGAACACAACTTTGAGAATGTATACCTCATTGTTTAAAAATGTTTGTTTTTTTTATTTTGCTGGTATACATTTTCAGCATGGTTGGAGGAGAATTTTTACTTGTTCTCATCCACTAAAAATGATGCTTAGAGATGTTCAGAGATACTTCACTGAAAATTGTCCTAGAAAATGTATCCAAATCAAAAACATGTGGAAACATATGTTTGACAGTTTTTAATATTTCCTAAATAGTCTTGTATGACACGCATTAAGATTTTAGTGGTGAAATTTGTCATCTTTTTTTTTTTTCATGTTTCTAGCCTTAAAGTTATCAGTCTGTTTAACTCTACCAAGAGTTAAAAAGAGGATGAGACAGATGACACTTGCTACTCAGGATTAAAAAATAAAACAAAACAAAAAAGCAGCTGGTAAAAAGAATTACTTTTCATTTTAATCGCAGTTAATTTTTTTGAGTTAATCGTGCAATTAATCAATAGCCCTAATTAAAATCTTAATTTTCAGTGACAATGAAGGGTAAGTGGATAATGTCACTGCATGGATCAGTTATAAAGAGCTCACCAAATATGATCCTCTCAATATATCTGGGCTCCACTGTTTCTGGGGACAGATGCATTTAGCAGTTCTGACTAATTTTATTTATTACAATTAATAGAGTTTGGCTCTTGATAGTTATATTTTTTTGTAGAAGATACTGTTCCCACCAACTTCTGTTTCACTTGTATAACACTGTGTTAATGTCGTGACTGTGTATTTGAATAGGAGAAATGAGAATTCACAGTGAACATTAAACTTTCCTGCATGTTATAGTAGATGTCTTGTTACTGGTAGTTTAAAGTGCCAGCTCTCAATTGACACTCCATTTTTGTGTGTTAATTATAGTCATTCAAAATTTTGTTCTGTTATTTGAAAAACCTCCACTCTTCTTTCTTGTGTAGGTGACCTTTACGAAGAGGAAATTTGGATTAATGAAGAAGGCATACGAACTTAGTGTGCTCTGTGACTGTGAAATAGCACTCATCATTTTTAACAGCTCTAACAAACTCTTTCAGTATGCCAGCACTGATATGGACAAAGTTCTACTCAAATACACAGAATACAATGAACCCCATGAGAGCAGAACCAACTCGGATATCGTTGAGGTAACAATTTGAAAAGATGATCAATTTTCTTAATTTCCTAGTATTTGTTTTGGCAAAGTGTAAAGCAGTAGAGGGCTGTTTAAAGTATGTTAAGTAAAATATTTTTGACTAAGCATTTTAAAAACAGTGGTCATAAAATATGATTTGCTATTTTTCAATTATTCTATATTTCTCAGTTCTAGCTAATGTCCCATTTGGTGGTGAAAAGAATGACCGTTTCCACAGTAATGCAATAATGTGAATATTTACTAACAAATATTTGTTTGCTTCTGTGTTAATAGTTAAAGTACAACTACTATGAGAACTGATCAATTCTCACTTTCTGGTTGAATGTCTAAACTAAATAGTAATAGAAACTATGGATTCTCCTTTCAATTGTAGCCTTTCCATAGCGTGGCTGAATTCTTATAAAAGCTAGCAAATCTTTACTTGATATTAATGGGCTAAGTTCTGCATAGCTTCACTTGTAACTGCACTACTTTCAAAAGATTGCACAAGTGTAACTGAGCAGAATTTGGTCTGTTGTCTTATCTGTTACACAACTATGTGTTTTATTATTGAAGTGCCTTAAATCTATTTTTATGGCAAAATGTACTGATAAATTATTTAATTTGTATTAAAACTATTTTTGTACTTTTTTAGTCTTTCAGTATTTTTCCTGTTATGTTCCAAAAGAGAGGATAAAAACAATCAGAATGTTGAGGAACCTGGTCTCCTTGTTTGTTCACAATATGAAAAATATAAAGGTTCTCAGCATTCCACTCCTGTAGGTTTATAGTAGTCTTAGTATTACTGTACCTTTAAAGAAAATTTTTTTACATTTTAAATAACTGTCATTTTTATTATTTTTCTCTGCAAACTTTCTATAGCATTAATCCTTTAAAATAGGATTATATATTTAAAATGTCTAATGAGAAAGAAAGATCCTCAAACAATGAAAACAAGTTAGGTAAAAAAATTGAATCCAGTGTCCTTGGAAACAATATATTGACAAATATAAATGTTACAATTTAAATAAAATTGGGTCTCATTCATTGAGAAAGTAATGGTTAAATGAGTATAATAAATTTGTAAGTGAAGTTTAATAGTGTTGTCTTGTAACACATGCTAACAGCATTTCTCTCTGTCCCCCTCTAGTGGCTAGACCATATATGGAGACTTGATTTGGCTGCTGCCTCCAAGCTAATGGACTCAGTCCATTAGGTCAAGCACTAGAGGCTCATGCTTTTAGAGTCAGAGGTGCTGGATTCAATCCCTTTAGGGGTCTGTTACAAGAGGTTCAAGCTTTTAAACAAGGAAGAGTGAGGATCCCAAACACTGCTGCACAATGACCATTAGCTACCAGCAGACCTGATGAGATTTGGTCTGCGCTTCATTTGAAATTTGAAGCGCCAATGTTCTAGCCAAAATTTACGCATTATTTGCCTATTGGAGACAGTTTTGGAATGCTGATTAATATAGATAATTTGGCTCCATTGATTGACTCTGTTGTAAACCCACAAGATTATTAAGAAGTTAGTCCTGTTTATGATCCATCTCCAAACAGAATTCATAGTAGCAGAAAATCAGGGAGTAAACAAGCTCTTCATATTTTCTTTTAAGAAAAATTTGAAAAATTTCAGGAGACAGTCTTATATCTCAGTTGGTCAGCAAGGGAAAGATGTCAATCTACCAGACTTGTATGATGAACTTTATAATTCATTGATACTGACAATTCAAACCTTATTGGATAGGTTTGAGGAAACAGTTATTACATCTTTGGGTTAACACAAATAAAGTATGCACACAGTCGATATAATTACAAGCAGGGGGTAAGAAAATGTAATCCTTAGTTTTATTGTTGCAGAAAACATACAAGGAGCCTCTTATTGTGTCTGCGTCTGTGCTACAGACCATTTTAGTGTCTTTTATGTAGTTCTTAGATTATCAGAGCTAGATTAGTTAATTTTTTAGGGATTTTTCCTTGTCCTCTATACACAACACCACCCTACACGAAACACAGCCCTCAGCCTCTTTAGATCAGCCCTCTGGACTCTGAATCTCTCTAAAAGGATATCTTCTGAACCCTTCCTGGACGCACTTTTAGCAAAATTAAAAGAAACCGAGTTGAGGGGTCCTCTTGCAAATGTATATCCTTTCAAGAGTTTTTCACCCCTAGGACTGCATGCATCCCTATGCAGTTATATCCATCTCTGTTTCCTGTTGCTCACACAAATATCTCGTAATTGCTTCCTCCCATCTGGCCAGTAAAACTGATATTATCCATATTGATGGATTATCATGATCATCAGAGGTAGGTAAGGTAGGCTGACCTCTTTCCCTAGAGATCCATTCCTGATTAAAAAATAGATTAAAAAAGTTATATTATGTAGTTTAATATTCAGTTCTGTTATGAAAAGTCTCTCAGGACAGTGTAGAATTTCATGCTCCGTTCACAGGGAAAACATTGGTGGCGGGGGGGAGAGGGAATGCCTGGCTTTTTAAAATCAGCTAGTGCTGCATTCTTAACATGGGATCTGAGACGCATTGAATTCATCCCCTAAAATTACAGTGCACCTCTCTTGGGTGTTGCTACTTAGACAATTAACAGAAAATTTTTCAGGTGAGGGAAGGGTGGGATAGTTTTGCCTGCCAACATACAAATAATTGCTCAACTTCAGCCTTGATTTGGATGAGATTTGTTCCTGGAAGGCTGTAAAAAATACTCAGGATATACAGAAATAAATATCCTGCTTGTTCTATTTCAGAGGTCCCTTTTTGTATTCCAGTTACTGTATCTAGCTATTTATACCATGCTCACTAACATAATGTTTGAGTAAATTCTCATGGAATTGAGTGGGAGCTCTGGGGACATGTAACTGTGGTCTAAATCCACAAGGTTAAACTTTAAATAAAAGGATGAGCCTCTTTTCTCTTAACTTTAATGTATAAAATGCTTAATTGAGGGAAAGTTCATATAATCTTAAACGCCTTTTTATGTTTATGATTTTCAGATGCATCTTGGTATTCTAACAGTTTTTTTTCTTATGCTATTAACTTAGTGCTTCATCTTCTTTTCCCCCTAAAAAATACAGAATATATTTCACAAAAGGTTGTTAGCCATTCCAAGGCAGTTCAGATATTAGCAGCTCCAAGTGAGAGATCCTGGGGAATTATTATTTATTACTGTATTACCGTAGCACCATGGACCAGGATCCTGTTATGTTAGGCACTGTAGAAACACACACAAAAAGACAGTCCATGCCCCAAGAGTTCAATCTTTCACCAACTTCTCCCATTCCTAAATGACCTTTATTCCACCTCATTCATAGGTGCCCCTGCTATTGTGCAGTAATCTTGTGGTAATGAGTTCCATGGTTTAATCCTGCATATAGTGTGTGTTTTTTTAAAAAACATTTTTTTCAGCTTTATATTTGTTGCCTTTAAATTTAATTGGGTGTCACGTTGTTCTTGTAGTGTGAGAGTTATTAGGATTGCCCAACTGATCTTTTGTAGGGCAACTTGGTAACCAGCCACTGTTGAGTGCAAAGGAACGGTAAATAGTACATCCTTTTAATCAGAAACCAAACCTATCCTTGAGGAGCTGAAGTTTGAAGGCAGCTCTTGAACTTGTCACCGAAATGGTATATTATGCTTCTAAATATGGTTATGTTCATTTTCATTATGAAAACAATGGTCTAAGCACTTTTTAAGAAACCTCTATTATGTCTGTGAAAGAATCATATTACTGTTTGCATTTTGTCTGATCAGGAAGATTACCAGGCTATATATGGACCATAGTGAAAATTATTTGTTCTCTTCTATCCTGTCCAAAAAAGATAAAAATACTCACAAATGCCATTGTTTTATTTTTGATGTTGCTGGCCTGATTGAAAAAGACAAAAGCCAAGAATTTCATAGTTAAACCTTCGCTATCTGTAACTCATATGTTCTGCAATAACTTGCACAACTGAAGTAAAAGTATATAGTTCCTTACCTACAATACTGTTTTTTGTTATTGCAAGAGACAAAGTGAAAGCCTTAATTTTGAATTTTCATATCTTAAATCTGCCACTTTGTCACTGTAATTTATCTTTAATTTAATTTTCTACAAACAATTGAAACTCTGTTATCACAGTATTAAATTAGTGTTCGAACTGAAGATGAAATGTTTGCTAATTCAGTTTAACAAAGGAGAGATGAACTGCTGTCAGGAATCTGGTTAGCTACCAAAGTATCCAAAATCCTTTAGTCCAGTGTTTCCCAAACTTGGGACGCCGCTTGTGTATGGAAAGCCCCTGGCGGGCCAGGCCGGTTTGTTTACCAGCCCCGTCCGCAGGTCCAGCCGATCGTGGCTCCCACTGGCTGCGGTTCGCTGCTCCAGGCCAATAGGAGCTGCTGGAAGCGGCGCGGGCCGAGGGATGTACTGGCCACCTCTTCCAGCAGCTCCCATTGGCCTGGAGCAGTGAACCGCGGCCACTGGGAGCCGCAATCGGCTGGACCTGCGTCCGTGGCACGTAAACAAACCGGCCCAGCCCGCCTAGGGCTTTCCCTACACAAGCAGTGTCCCAAGTTTGGGAAACACTGCTTTAGTCCAATGGATCTGAAAGCTATTTCTCTCCCGAGTAAAACAGGTGAAAAGAGAACAATTGTCACCTGTCTGGCTACTCTGTGATGTTGGCAAATAACCTCCGAATATCTTTTTTTAAGGTGATTTTTCAGTATTTGATGCCTAGAAATTTGTTATTGGCTATGATGGATTTTTGTATAAAAGACAGTTTACAAAAAAAAGTAGTGTTTTTTGGAGATAAGATCTAGTGATTCAGGGAATGTTTTTTCAAAAGCCTCTAAGGGAATGTCTACACAGTGCAGTAATGCATTCTTCTTGGGTGTCATTTCTGAAGCACACTAACGTGCTGCTCATTACTTGGTCAGTGTAGATCCTGCTGGTGTGCACTAAAAGTTCCATAGCGCACTTTACTCTAGTTCTGTGCAGTAGAGCAGTGGTTCTCAAAGCTGGTTCGCCGCTTGTTCAGGGAAAGCCCCTGGCAGGCCGGGCTGGTTTGTTTACCTGCCGTGTTTGCAGGTTCGGCCGATCGCGGCTCCCACTGGCCGCGGTTCGCCGCTCCAGACCAATGGGGGCTGCGGGAAGTGGGGCGGGCCAAGGGATGTGCTGGCCACCCTTCCCGCAGCCCCCATTGGCCTGGAGCGGCAAATTGCAGCCTGTGGGAGCCGCGATCGGCCGCACCTGCGGACGCGGCAGGTAAATAAACCAGCCCGGCCTGCCAAGGGCTTTCCCTGAACAAGCGGCGGACCGGCTTTGAGAACCACTGCAGTAGAGAACCTTTAGCACACGCCAGCAGGGTCTACACTGACTAAGTAATATGTAGCACGTTAGTACACTTTAGAAATCTAATCCTGGTAGAGTGCATTATCTCACTTTGTAGACAAGCCTTATGTCCCAATTTCAAAAGTGACATAGATGCTTAGGAGGCTAAGTCCCAGGGACTTTGGCTCCTAAGAGTTAGAGACTAGGTGGGTGAGGTAATATTTTTTTTATTGGACCAAGTTCTGTGTAAGCTCAGAAGTGTCTCTCTCACCAACAGAAGTTGGTCCAGTAAAAGATATTACCTCATTCCCGTGTCTCTAATATCATGGGACCAACACGGCTACAACAGAAATGCACCTAAGGATTGTCACTTTTGAAATTGGAGCTTAGGCTCCTACATCAGTTGTGTGCTTTTGAAAATTCTACAGTAATTGACCTAACCTGTTGTGGAATGTGGTATGAGTAATTCATTGCTTTGAAGTCACTGTATTGACATTTTTCAAGGCCAAAGGGTACCAGTGCTCTGTTAGGTATCTTACAGGCTACTGATCTGAAATTTGATCTTTTTGAAATGCAGTGTCTAAATGGTTAGTTCATACGTCTGCTTTAGTACCAAATGGCAAACTCTAGTTCTTCGTGCTCCTCCACATTCAAGAGGTGAAACTGCCCTTATATCCTACAAGGCTTATCACCATTTGTTTATACTGTAGTGTCACGAAAGAGATGAAATTATGTTGACTTTCAAGCATTTTGAGGTGATGTACAGTCATTTCAAAGAAAGACATGACATGAATAGTGTGGTTCTCCTAACTGTCCCTTCACCAGAAGCAGAGTTGTAACCAAAAATCTCGCTCAAACTGGATACTGAGATGGTTATTTAAGAAGAACTGGGAAACATTTCATAATGAGTTTAATATAAAAGAATATAATTTCATATAAATCAGTTCTGTTTTATACATATTAAATTATAATTGCATATACACAATTACATGTTCTGCAGTTTTATTTATATATTAATATATAATTTAACTTAACACTTGACAAATTCTGTTGCCTACTTGAGTTTGGTGCATAAGGAATCATGAATTATATTTGCTGTGGCTTAGAATGACCTCGGGATCAGCCTTATCCCCTTGCATTGTTGGTAATGCAGTTCAGTCTCAGTACTGGGGGAGGGAGCCAACCAGGGAGCCAACCAGTCCAACACCAACTTGCAGGAAGCGGCGCGGGCTGAGGGATGTGCTGGCCGCTGCTTCTCGCCGCCCCCATTGGCCTGGAGCGGCGAACCACGGCCAATGGGAGCAGCGATCGGCCAAACCTGCGGACGCAGCAAGTAAACAAACCATTCCGGCCCCCCAGCGTGCTTACCCTGGCGAGCCACGGGGAAGTAGCCCAGGGAGTTGTAGCTGTCATGCTGCTGTTACAGGAGGCACTATAGACAGTTGCAGTCCACAGGGCCCTGGGCTGGAACCTGGAGTAGAGGGCGGGCCCGGGTTCCCCCCAAACCTCCCAATTGACTTGGACTGTGGGTTCTTCCAGAGGGGAAGGTCTCTGGGCTGTTCCCAACCCACATGATGGATCTCTGAGGCAAGAAAATCCGCCAATAAGTGCAGGACCCACCAAGATAGAGGAGGAACTTTGTCACTGTGTGTAGAAAGAGAAGTATACATTTTACGTTGGGTCATGCTTCGATTATCAAGAACTACGAGTATCTATTCTCTTACGATGAAAAACAGCATGTGCACTAAAAGACTTGTTTGTAAGGTCATGGCTTTTGAGTGCAGTATGCAGATCTCATCTGCACATGCAAAGCCTGCAGCATAAACAAGCAGATGTACCTCCACAGCTAGATGAAGTGTGCCTGAGGACAAGTGTAACACTGTAGAGAACAGAGGAGTTGGTGTGGAAACACTAAGGTTACAAGCCGAAAGCTAGGGAAAAAGCTAGGTGTAGTGTTCCTGTTTTTACCAGCCTCTTTTTGTTTTGTTTTGTTATGATTTTTGTCCCTGGATACAGGTAACCAACACACTCACTGAAATTAAGTTCTTTACCTTTTTATGTAATGATAGTATGTTTTTGCCATATTTTGAGGGTACTTGAAATAACTCCATGGTCTTTTTGCATTTGGGTGAAGTTGATGGAAAAAACTCTGAACAGTTAGTTCATGGCAAGCTAGGATGTAAATCTGCCCCACCCAGCCTGCTGTGGACTGACTCTGTGGACCAAGCTCTGAAGTGCATTAATAGTTCGTTAATGCACTTTGGTCTAGTCCTCTTTGAAACAGGAGTAGACACAAGTGCATTAATGATCCATTAATGTGTCATCAGGATCTATGGGGAGAGTTAGTCTGCCGCAGGCTAGTGTGGGGTAAATTCACTCCTCTGCTTGCCGTAAACTAAATATTTGTGTAGACAAATATTTAAAAACCCTACATTTTCAAAAATAATGTAATCTCTGCCAAAAAAAAAAAAAATAAATCAGAAAATGGAAAAGACCTTGAGTACGCTAGTCCTGTTTCCCTTCCAGTGTTGGATTGTTCCCTCTTTTGAATACTTACTGGTTATGTCCAGTCTTGTTTTGTGTGTGCCAAGCAATAGGTTTTCCATCATATCTATTCAGAGATGCTACGTGAGGTGAGAGGTAAATGAAACAAGGAGTCAGAGAACGAGTGATAGCTCATGTCAACTAATGAAATCTGCATAAAAGGTGATAAGGCTTGAACCAGCCAATGAAATGTTTCAGAAGAGAAGCCTCACAGTATTTCAAAAAGAAGACCTAAGTCAATTTTTAGTCCTTTTTTTTTTTTTTTTTTTTTTTTTAATAGTATGAAAATGCAGCTTCAATCAGAAATGGAAAGAAAACTAATGCCTGAAAGGGGAGCCCTCTAAAACTTCTTTTCATATTCTTCATATTTGTAAACATCTTTCTTTAGTTGCAAGTTTCTTCCAGGGTGCACTGTAGCTGTGATGAATTCCTACATATATATACTCAGAATGGAATTAATGTCATGCGGTAATTTGTAGCATCTTCGTTGTACATAGTGGCCAAATTCTTTGATTTATAGCCCATTGATTTCACTGAGATTCTGTGGATTGGGAGTCAGTTCACATTTTCTGTTATCCTCATGATTTACTCATAGTTGTTAAATAGCCATAAAACTAATAAATTCAGTGGTGTTGACTAATTTTATCTGTTGAAATTTATTTTTCTCTGAAAGTAGATCTTCGTGCATGCTGCCAAAGTTGGACAAGAGTGTATTTTTAAATAGCTTTACAAGCTGAGAGAGTCATTTTTTTACTTCACTAACGTAGTTGGTATCTCTGCAATGAAATGTTTTGCACAGTAGGTGCATATTTATGTAGGTGGGGAGTTCTTGACTTTGTACTTAAAGCATATTTTGTTATATAAAAGACTATTGTTTATAATTTAGAGCTATAAGGAATATGTCAGTAGCTTCCTTTTTTGATGGCTGATTTATGCACACGTTACAAGGAGGAGGGGAAAAAATTGTTCTCATTAACCCCTGAGGATAGGACAAGAAGCAATGGCCTTAAATTGAAGCAAGGGAGGTTTAGTCTGGACATTAGGAAAAACTTCCTAACTGTCAAGGTGTTAAGCACTAGAATAAATTGCCTATGCTGCTTGTGGAATCTTCGTCATCTGAGATTTTTAACAGCAGGTTAGACAATGACCTGTCAGGGATGGTCTAGATAATACTTAGTCCTTCCTTGAATGTAGGAGGCTGGACTAGAGAGCACCTTCCAATCCTATGATTCTAAGTGCTTTCTACTCTGGGATTGCACCATGGGTACTCAATCCAGATTCCTTTTAGTATTATGATGTGTATCTCCCTTGAGCACGTCATGTAGACCTATCAAATATTGTTATTCCACCAAGCTCTGACATATTAATTCTTAAAAACACTAGCATAAAACAGAAGGGCTGAAGAATGGGAGTGACAGGAGGCTGAGCAGCCAGGGAGGAAGAGAAAGGGAGAAAAAAATCACAAGTAGGGAGGAAGTAATATAAGTAAAGGGGAGAAAAACAGATGTTACAGAAACATTCCCTTTTTGTAAATCATAGTCAAGAAGCACTTTTCTCTTCTGGGGAAAAAAAATGTGGGTACCAAGAGGTGGCAGCAGCAATGGGGAAGTCCACATCACCTGTCTATAGATACCAGAACTATGTTGTTGACCCCTATTTTTTGTCATTGCTGGAACACTGTGCCACTGAAAAAATTCCTGAAATACAGTATGTAAATATTTCAGGTTACATTTCTACAGTTGCAGACTCTTTTTTTGTTGTCTGTTGTTTTTGTTTTTGTTTTTGTTTTGCACTATCAAGCAAAATCTCCATGTTGACCTGACACAGTGTTTTGGAGAACACCAGGCAAATAAAACATAGAATATTATGTGTAATGTTGTAGAAATTATATTTGACTAATGCAGTGGTTCTCAAACTGTGGGTCAGGACCCAAAGTGGGTCGGGACCCATTTTAATGGGGTCACCAAGGCTGGCTTAGACTTGCTGGGGTCCAGGGCTGAAGCCTGAGGGCTTCAGCCCTGGGTTGCGGGGTTCAGGTTACAGGCCCCCTTCCTGGGGCGGAAGCCCTTGGGCTTCAGCTTCTCCCCCCCAGGCCCATAGCTTGGCCTCCCCCCCCACCCCCACCCCTCCTGGGGTCATGTAACTTTTGTTGTCAAAAGGGGGTCGCAATGCAATGAAGTTTGAGAACCTCTGAACTAATGTATCTGTTTGGCACAGAAGTTGATCAAGAATAGTTTTGAGTCTTTAAAATAATGGTAAGAAACAGCTTGCAATCTGGGGCCTTACATTTGTTTCCTTTTTTAACACTTTTCTCATTGGTTATACCAGTAAATCTGATCATGTAAGTTAGTCTATAGTATAGCTGAATCAAAGTGGGTGAGGTAATACTAACAATAAGAAATACGATCTCTTTTTTAATATCCTGGGACCAACATGGCTACAACAACATTGCAAACAGTTATATAGCTGTAGAGTTTAGAACGCTTAACTATTGCAATTTATTTAGCAAATTAATATTCAAAAGATTTATAGTGTAGGTCTACACTACAGACCCATTGGTATAACTCAGGGGTCGGCAACATCTGGCACCCGGCTCGCCAGGGTGCTTACCCTGGCCGGCCGGGCCAGTTTGTTTAACTGCCATGTCGGCAGGTTCGGCTGATCATGGCTCCCACTGGCCGCGGTTCGCCGTCCCAGGCCAATGGGGGCGGCGGGAAGCCGTGGCCAGCACATCCCTCGCCTGCGCTGGTTCCCGTAGCCCCGGTTGGCCTGGGACGGCCAAACCGCGGCTAGCGGGAGCCGCGATTGGCCGAACCTGCCGATGCGGCAGGTAAACAAACTGGCCCGGCCTGCCAGGGTCCTTAACCTGGCGAGCCGCGTGCCACAGGTTGCTGACCCCTGGTATAACTACATCGCTCAGTGGTGTGAAAAATCCACACCCCTAAGTGACGTAGTTATACTAACCTAATCGCTGGTGTAGACAGTTCTGTGTTGGTGGGAGAGCCTCTCCCGCTGATATAGCTACACCTTACACTCAGTTATAGGTTGTCCTAAACGGAACTACTTGGTAATATGGGATGTATGGATAATATTGGGGGAAAAAACGACTACATCAAATTATTTTTGCAGAATATAAAAGTAATTTTCAAGAGGTGTATAATAATCATATATTGGTTTGTTACCTTTTTTAATGTTAAGAAGACTACTGTCTTTTAAGTGAATAACTGCTGAAGAATAATCCAAAGGAAAAATTACAAAATTCGATACAATTTGGGGTTGTCCTGCACTTAGGACGGAAGAATCCCATTCACTGTTACAGACTAGGGACCGAATGGCTAGGAAGCAGTTCTGCAGAAAAGGACCTAGGGGTTACAGTGGATGAGAAGCTGGATATGAGTCAACAGTGTGCCCTTGTTGCCAAGAAGGCTAACAGCATTTTGGGCTGTATAAGTAGGGGCATTGCCAGCAGATCGAGGGACGTGATCATTCCCCTCTATTCGACATTGGTGAGGCCGCATCTGGAGTACTGTGTCCAGTTTTGGGCCCCACACTACAAGAAGGATGTGGAAATATTGGAAAGAGTCCAGCGGAGGGCAACAAAAATGATTAGGGGGCTGGAGCACATGACTTATGAGGAGAGGCTGAGGGAACTGGGATTGTTTAGTCTGCAGAAGAGAAGAATGAGGGGGGATTTGATAGCTGCTTTCAACTACTTGAAAGGGGGTTCCAAAGAGGATGGATCTAGACTGTTCTAAGTGGTACCAGATGACAGAACAAGGAGCAATGGTCTCAATTTGCAGTGGGGGAGGTTTAGGTTGGATATTAGGAAAAACTTTTTCACTAGGAGGGTGGTGAAGCACTGGAATGGGTTACCTAGGGAGGTGGTGGAACCTCCTTCCTTAGAGGTTTTTAAGGTCAGGCTTGACAAAGCCCTGGGTGGGATGATTTAGTTGAGAATTGGTCCTGCTTTGAGCAGGGGGTTGGACTAGATCACCTCCTGAGGTCCCTTCCAACCCTGATATTCTATGATTCTATGTATGAAAGAAAGAAAGAAAAAGATGAAAATGTTGAGAAGGAAGCTTTGCAAAAACTTTTGCATCAAATTGTAGAAAACATAATTACATAACTGAGACTAAAATATTAATTAATTAATGTTGATACAATCGTAATTCTTACTTTTTAGCACCCTTTTGAGAAAGTATAGTGTCAGTAGTTATCAGAAGCAAGAATGAAGTGACAAACACTTAGTGAATCTATGGGTATGTTGCCCTGGAAGCATGAAGGCTTTCTGATTAACTTGGAGAGAAGCCCAATCTGTCTCAGTTCAGTAAAGAATTATGCAAAAGTAGTTGTGTGCAAGATTAAAAAAAATTTTTTTTTTGAGATTGAACAGATCCACTTTGGTGCAAATATTTGCAATATATGTTGGCGATTATGGACCAGCTGTCCATAATCGGTATGCCAAGAGACGTTTACCTGGAATGAGACAAAACTAGACCAAATCAAAGAGGACTTTAGAACATAATTCAGTGGGAAGTAGCTTGTAGATTCAATACTCTCCTGTTTTTGTTTTGTTTAATTTTTATTTTTTTCCAATGATGTCTATTGCAATAAAATCCCAGATCACGAAACATTTTTTCCCATATGAGGTTAGAGGAGGGGAAATAGTTTCCAAGAAAGGTGAAAATATTTTCATAATGACAAAACTTAAAAATATTTTGGAAAAAGAGAAATTACATCTCTTTTGTGTTTGTGAATAGGTTGTCTTACATTTACAAATATCCAGAGCCTGAAAGACAGTTCATTCATGATGTTCTTGAACATGAATTAAGGTCTTTTATTAACTTTCAGATCTTCCCATAAAATCACGTTGTTGTATTTATCCACTTTAAAAGTAAAACATGCAGATAGCATCTTCATTTTCTGTTGGCATTGCGCAAATTGTTTCTTTTGGCATTGTGATGACTGACTAACATTGACATGTTTTTTAAAAATGACACAGATCATTCGTGATTTTAGGAAAGCTGACACCGTTAGAAAAAAGTTTCTTTGTTGCCAGTTAGATAATGTCATTTTGTATTACCTGATGTCTGATATATGGAGAATTGCCAAAAGTAGAATAGATTTTAAAAAAACAGCTCTAGGCTGATGAAAAATAAAGCATTCTCTTTTCATGTTGTTGTTTCATGTTTGGACAAATCACATTTTAATTTATTTGCCTCCAGATAATCTGAAGCTACAGTTTCTGCTTGTCCTAACCAGCATCTGGACTAATGTTTTGTAGAGATAACAAAGATAGAGTAACTGCACCTTTGACATGAAGCTAATGTTTGTGTTTTTGTCTTCAATTTAAAGAAAACAGAATTTTCACATTTACTTGATTTTAAAGGAATGAAGCTGCTTTTTCTTATAGTTCATGCACATTTTGACTGCTTTTGAGGGCACATCTGTGTGCCTAGATAGATATTCATTCCACCCCTCTGGTTTAAAATACTATTTCTAATTTAAAAGCAAAAATGTCAAGTTTGTCTTTGAATTGTATCCTGCTCTGCAGGATGCGGAATATTTTATATAGTATTTGGGATTACATTGATTTGCACCTTATCTTCAGCTTCCTTAGCTTGTTACTCGAACTTGTTAGTGAAAGCAGAAACAAACTTTCAGAGGGAAGAATGACTGCTGGAGAATGAATTAACAACATCTGCTGTTACGTCATTTAGAATAGGATAAGTTCTGTTCCTCTAAATCAGTGTTTCCCAAACTTGGGTCGCCACTTGTGTAGGAAAAGCCCCTGGCGGGCTGGGCTGGTTTGTTTACCTGCCCCGTCCGCAGGTCCGGCCGATCGCGGCTCCCACTGTCCGCGGTTCGCTGCTCCAGGCCAATGGGAGCTGCTGGAAGCGGCGCGGGCCAAGGGACGGTGTTGAGCATCTCCCGGGCGGGGAGGAAGCCGGTGCCTATGCCAGCAATTTTTGTTTATTGCCTGTGACCTGTCCGTGACTCTTTTATTAAAAATACCCATGACTAAATCATAGCCTTACCTATAACTTTTGGCTGTTTATGAATTAACCACGAAAAGTAGGTCAAGTTATTTTTAATGAAGAGTGCTATAAACTGAAAAAAAAGGAATTAGTCCAAACAAAAAGGCGTACTGATATAACTCAAGGACTGTTTTGAGATCATGCTTGGTAAACAAGAAAATGTGGGTCTGGAAATTAATGAATCAAATTGGTGTGTCAGAAACTAGGCCTAGTTGGTGGCCAAAATGAGGGGAGGGGCTGTTCTACCCACTATACCCTTTTTGGGGTCCTTAAAGAAAGAGACTTGGGAGGGGGGGAAATAACAGATGGAGGCTACTTAAGCAAGCTTCACCATCATGGCTGCCACCCCACCATCTCCTGGGATCCTGAACTTTTGTTGTCATAATCCTGCAAAATATTCTGACCAGACCAGGCAAGAGAGAGGGGGACCCAGATAACATCACCATCTCTACCAGGTCCAGCTGAATCCTAAACACCACCTGGGATAAAATGGAATCCGATTTTAATAGCAGCAACAACAGCAGCTGCAACCCATTTCAACTAACTTCTTCTCTTTTCCCAAAAAAGACAGTTATTGCCATCTTCAATACTAGCTAAGAGACTGTCAAACAAAGGGGTTTTCCTTCTAAAAATTCTCTCTAGCTATGGAGAAGGGGAACAAGGGATGTTAAAATAAAAACTTTATTTAATACTTTACATTTCAAATATTTAACTGTTTTCCTTCTTTTCTTTATCTTTAATAAAAGGGGGAAAGGATTTTTAATGGTGTGTTTGCCATGGTACTAAGCAGGCTGAGGTATCTATGTACAAAACCCTAGACCTTGGTTAACACTGTTTTTTGACCCTTGTGATCAATGTCACAGGACCAATCTTTCTGCACATTTTTCTGAATACAAATGATACTCTTTTTCTCAAATAATTTGCTGAATATCTGGTTTTGGTTCCCATCCCTACCTTAAGTATTTATTGCTTGATGTATACTTGGCAAATTTCCAGAGGTCTGGTCCAGATCTTAAAATTTTGAATATTTGAGACCTTAACAGACACCATTTTTTAAAAGTATACCAAATTCCATGCTGGTGTGGGGCAAGTCCCTGTTAAATGGAACACTAAGGGGTAGTTTACTCCATTAGGGGAATCGCTAACTGCAAGGAACGTTCTGCAATTATTAGTTAATTTTAAATTACTTTTAATTATTATGGTTTCAAATTATTGGCTCATGCTATCCTTGTAGATGACGTAGCATTTTCATGAAGATCACATTAAACATATAACCGTTATTAGCTAGTAAAGGTGTGAGCTATTTATACCTCTTAAATCTGAAGAATGTTTTAAAATCTAATTACAAAACCATTTAAACACCCTTCATTTTCACTGTACTGTGCTCTCCTTTACAATGTACTAGAAGTAATCTTAACTGGAATAATGCAAAATATTGAACATTCATAACAGCCAGAGCAAAATCTGTTTCCATTACTGCTAGAGGATTTTATTTTTAAGACTATGTTTGTGTCATGAATACTCTTACCACTTGCATATTTGACTACAGAAAATTCCTGCTATCGTGCTATGAATTAAATTTTATATAATTTCATCATAATTTAACGTTCCAGTATGAAAAGTCTACTTGATATTACTTGCTTTTAGGTCCAAATTTGAATAATCTTTTTAAGTCTGTTAATCACTTAGTCCTGAGTAGATGGAAAACAAATCACGAACTGCAGTATTTGAGGAAAAGGTTAAATTAAAACTGGCATTGTACCAGATTTTTTTTACTGATCCAACCAAGTTATTGTTTAACATTTCAGATTATAAAATAGTATAGTGTACAGGATTGGCTACATTGTTTTGTCATGTACTCGTCATACTCTTGATTAAGGAGTATGACAAGTGAGTTATGTACAGTTCCTTTCAGGATGCATAAATCATTTGGAATAACACCCAGTTGCTTAAACATGTACATTTTAATCATCATTTAGGTTGAAAATGAAACATTACCAGGATAAAACTAGTTTTTTTTTTTCTGTAATGAAATAATTGAATTGAATTACATTAATTTTCTTTTACATTTTATGTGCTAGGATGTCACCTGGCTTATTAGATGTATGACTGGACATCTTAAAGGAAGATTTATTTCTGCAACTTCTCAAATGAGGGTTTAATATTTTTAGCCCAGACTTTACTTAGATGATGGCCTATAAACAGCCATATAATGCATGGTTTAGTGTGGAACTCATGATCCTTGTCCATGGCTATTGTAGCTGACGAGTGGAATCCACTTGTGTTAAAAGCAAATGATATATATTAAAAATAAGTAGACCATAGTATCCTATTTATCTGGTATTTCTCAAAAATGCTGAATTGAAACATGCTTTTAAACTGACCCATTCAACCCAGACATTTTTTTTATCATTCATAAATAAAGAATAACCAGGGCTACTTTGAATGATTGATTGTCTATGTGGATTCCGCTCTTACTGCACATGCATCCAAGATTGGATTCTTTTGGCCAGTGGTGTCATTTGAGGGGTCACATTTGCATCCTGAATGTTTTGTCCCTTCCATAACCCTAAGGGGTAGAAATGGCAAAGTGAGCCCAACCATTCCTCAGTTCTTTCATCAATACAGAATTCCAGATAAGCAGGACTTTGTAGTAGTGGGAAGGGAGAGTGGGACATGGAATCCATGTGAATAGTACATCTTGAAGAACCACAGTAGCTGTCTTTTTTTCTACTGACCTTTTTAGGGAGCCTTTGGCCTCACTATGTACTCAAGATGTGCTGTTAACTCAACTCTCTCAGGGCCCATTCTCAATATTCACACCCAGTTTCACCACAATTGAGACCCCCAAAGTATTTTCAGATAATGTATTAGTTATTTTCAATAAAAGCTATGCATCTAATTTTATACAAAAAAACTGAATGGCTCTAGAGCAGTGCAAGTTGCCATATTGACAAATTGTGGAATGTTGTATAGCTGCAGAAGATATCAATGCAGTTTTCTGACCTCCTACTCAGAAATTTACCATCCAAAACAGGGAGTTAATAGTCCCCCTCTGTTAGGGCTTTGGTGCAACCACAGTTGGAATGTTTCTGTCAGTTGCAGCCATGTCATTATCAGAGATTAGAAAACTGGTGAATGTTCAGAAAAGAGTTACTAAAATGGTTAAAGGGTTGCATAGCTTAACTTATGAAGGGAGGAAAAAGAACTAATATTACTAATTGAATGACAAACCGGGGTTGTAAATCTGCACTAATATATTTACAATTAGAAAACAGTCTTGAATTAGCTACATGTCTGGTATGTCTTTTTTCCATCACTGGTAGGGTGATCAGATGTCCCAATTTTATAGGGACAGTCCCAATTTTTGGGTCTTTTTCTTATATAGGCTCCTATTACCCCTCACCCCCTGTCCCGATTTTTCACATTTGCTGTCTGGTCATCCTAATCACTAGTTTCTATGATTCAGTAATTCTTCTACCCATTGAGTGGTTACAGACCCAGCAATGGTGGTGCAAGCTTCTAGGCACCATCCTGAAACATGCCTCAACTTTTTTTTTCTTTCTTTCCTCCAGGGTCCATTTCTGGAGGTAGAAGTGTAATTCAGTTTCCATGCATAGACTTACACAAAAGGGGCCAATTGTGGTGGTAATTATTGTGATATGGAAAACTGTTTCTATCCACCAACAGTCTGCTTACCAACAGTCCTCTTTGTATTGTGATCTGAGCCGAGTTCATAATACTGACCTTTGTAAAAGAATTTTCAGCGTGCATGAAGTGTGCATTGGCATCCCTTTTTTTATGCGCACTTTGAGATAAGGTGAAAGCTTCCACTTAATCATCAAAAAGCCTTGTATAGATGCACCGTTAATCCTATTAATGTTTACTTAAAGGAAGAAAAGGATCATCTTTAAATATTCCTTGCTTAGCATTCCTTGTTTAGATGTCATTTGGTTCTAATTTAGGC
Organism: Malaclemys terrapin pileata; assembly: GCF_027887155.1. Taxonomy (NCBI): domain Eukaryota; kingdom Metazoa; phylum Chordata; order Testudines; family Emydidae; genus Malaclemys; species Malaclemys terrapin. The sequence goes on along the minus strand of NC_071514.1, from coordinate 8,569,515 downwards.
AATGCTATTGAATTTCCGAATGCAATTTGAAACATTCTCAGTTTTATATGCCACCCTTCATACTTTTTTGGCAGGTGGAGATTGTGCCATTAATCCCCAGAATAACTGGTTGCACTATTCGCTTGCGATGTCATCGTTAAATCATTGCGAATAATATCTAAGAAGTAGAATAGGTACATTCCAGTGGTCAAAAGTCCGATGCAGGTGTCATTTTTCTTGTAGCTATATTAAATCAGATCTTTTTTCCTGCCCTGCCATTCTTGCAGAATCCAATAATGTAATTACTGTATATGGGAGTTTGAATTGATTCATAATGACAGGCTGTTAATATATGAATTATCAGTTACATTTATCATCCAAAACTATTGATAAATTTCAATTTAAAAATTAACATTTAACCAACATTGTCGTATTTACCAATTTATCTCTAATAGGAAGTAAGAAATTTTAGTTTAGGAGGAAAATTTCCTATTTTTAGTTTTTTATTTTCTCTACCCCACTAAAGTTGATGATATTTTTATGGAGTTTAAAAGGTTCTGCTCTTGTTGTCTTGATTATTTACAGTTCAAATCTTGGCAAATATGACCTTGTAGCTAAGTTTATATCCAGTAGTGCATCATTGAAAAGCTCATTATTCAAAGTGTTAATTGCAGAAGATCTATTTCAGGCATTGAAATAGTGCACTTGTCAGATATTAGAACGTACAGCACCTTGTTTAATGAATTTCAATGAGAGTTGAGCCAAACCTGCCTGTTACTTGGTTGCTGCTAAAAGAAACTTGTTTGAATTGTGGCTATTTCATTGATAGACATTGGTTCAGCCTTATTAGAAGAATAGCAAGATAAATAAACTAACTTGTTAATCATTGGCTTAACATGGTATTGTGAAACCTAGTGGAAAAACCAAAGTGTCTGCATTGTAGATCGAACTTTATTTAAAATCTATGCACAAGGGGGCTTTACTTAGAAAAGACTCAAATTGTTTAGACAAATCGTGTTTCCCAAATTAGTTTCTGAAAAGTTTGTGCTATTGCCTCTTTGTAATAGTTTTCATCTGGGAAATCTCAAAGTGCTTTACGAAGCTCAGTATTATCTCCATTTTATTGACAGGAAAGTTGAGGTTGTTAATTTGTTCCTATGGCTAATGAGTCAGTGGCCAAATTGGGAATAGGATTCGGCTATGAAAGGAAACTTTGTATTGAGATTTTTTTCTGGTAATCTGAGACTTGTGTGTATCATTAAAAACAAAAACAAAAAAACCCAACCCCGCAACCCTGAGTTTTAATGAGACTCTTCTTTCAGATCTTTTTAGTGAATTGCACTTCTTTATAAGTAGCAATTGATTAGTAGCTATTGGACGTCTAATGTAGTGAATGCCAGTGAAAATGAGGTAGGATCAGAGGCTAAAATAGGGGAAGAACAAGATAAAAATTGCTTAGACAAGCTAGATGTCTTCAAGTCATCTGGGCCTGATGAAATAAATCCTAGAATACTCAAGGAGCTGACTGAAGAAGTATCTGAGCCATTAGCGATTATTTTCAAAAAGTCATGGAAGACAGGAGAGATTCCAGAGGACTGGAAAAAGGTAAATATAGTATCCATCTATAAAAAGGGAAATAAGGACAACCCGGGGAATTACAGACCAGTCAACTTAACTTCAGTACCCTGAAAAATAATGGAGCAAATAATTAATCAATTTGCAAACACTTAGAAGATAATAAGGTGATAAGTAACAGTCAGCATGGATTTGTCAAGAACAAATCGTGTCAGACCAACATAATAGCTTTCTTTGACAGGGTAATAAGCCTTTGGGAAGTGGTAGATGTGGTATATCTTGACTTTAATTGGACAAATTGGAGAAAGTCCAGAGAAGAGCAATAAAAAGGATTTAAAGGTCTAGAAAACATAACCTATAAGGGAAGATTGAAAAAGTTGGGTTTGTTTGGACTGGAGAAGAGAAGTCTGAGTGGGGACATAAGTTTTCAAGAACATAAAAGGTTGTTACAAGGAGGAGAATAGGACAAGAAGCAACCTCTGATGACAGGACAAGAAGCAAAGGGCTTTCATTGCAGCAAGGACAGTTTAAATTGGACATTAGGAAAAACTTCCTAACTGTCAAGGTGGTTAAGCACTGGAATAAATTGCCCAGGGAGGTGTTGGAATCTCCATCATTGCAGATTTTTAAGAGCAGGTTAGACAAACACCTGTCAGGGATGGTCTAGATAATACTTACCCCTGCCATGAGTGCAGGGGACTAGACTAGCTGACTTCTCAAGGTCCCTTCCTGTCCTTGGATTCTAAGATTTGATGCAGAATGGTTTAGGTATAAGGCTGTCCTGGGGATGAAAAAACATGTGGGTGAATTGATGGCATGGAGTGCTGATGAGATCCACTGTTGCTTAAGAAATGTCCTATACTGAATTAACTGCGTTTTTTCACCTGTTAACTTGGAGTCTCCTGTTTTGTGGCCATTACATTCAGTCCCTGTGAATTTCTGTGTTACGTATTTTGTTGGATTGAATGATAAGTGTACTGTTAGGGTATGTCTACGCATCAACTAGACACCCGTAGCTGGCTCATGCCAGTCAACGTGGGCTCCTGGGGTTAGGGTTGTGGGGTGGTTTCATTGCTGTATAGACTTAGGGCTCGGGCTGGAGTACAGGCTCTGGGATCCTGCAAGGTGGTAGGGCTCCAACCTGAACCCGGAAGTCAACACAGCAATGAAACAGCCCGAACCCTGCAAACCCAAGTCGGCTGCCACAGGCCTGCCACAGGTTGTCTTTGCTGTGTAGACACGCTTACATTCACAATAAGAAAGAAATTGTGCCTGCTGTGGGGAAAATGGAGCCTGGCTGGAAAGTTATCCTATATTATTATTTTAGAATGGTCACTGAGCAAAGAATCAGAAGTTTATGCAAGGAGCAGATTTGCACAGCTATCTAGAAATTACAAGATAGGCACTTAGTACTGAAACGTCTGTAAGGACCTCTTTGGGTGTCTAATTCATGGCAACCTGGATAAGTCATGTTTGATACGATAAACCTCTTTTTCTGATTACTTCTCTTATGGAAGACCATAGACCTCATAAAAGACTAAACCATTTTTTGTGAAGAAAATTTACTTTAATCAATGAAGGCCAAACGAGAGAAAACTAGACAGTTTGAGTGGCAGGTATTTCTCTCTGCAAGTCTGGCCCCTATCACCTTAGCATCTGAGTGCTGCACAATCTTCAATGTATTTATCCACATAACGCCCCTGTGAGGTAAGAAAGTATTGGGATCAAATAAAATGTAATCCCAAATTAAAAACACAATAAGAGGACCAAAAAAGTGTCACCGGGCCTAAACAGCCAAGTAAAAGAAGCAGGTAGAGGCAAAAAGCCATCCTTTAAAAATTGGAAGTTAACTCCTACTGAGGAAAATAGAAAGGAACATAAACTCTGGCAAGTGAAGTGAAAAGTAGTCAAAAAAAAAAAATCTAAAGAACAACTAGCCAAAGACTCAAAAACTAACAGGAAAAAAATTAAGTGTATCAGAAGCAGGAAGTCTGCCAAACGATCAGTGGGGCCATTGGACCCATTGGATCGAGGTGCTCAAGAAGCACTCAAGGAAGTTAAGGCTGTTGCGGAGACGCTAAATGAATTCTTTGCATCAGTCTTCACTGCAGAGGACGTGAGGGACATTCTTAAACCTGAGCCATTCTTTTTAGGTGACAAATCAGAGGAACAGTCCCAGATTGAGGTGACAGTTTTGGAACAGATAGCTACATTAAAAAATAATAAATCAGGACCAAATGGGATTCACTCAAGAGTTCTGAAGTAACTCAAATGTGAAATTGCAGAGCTACTAACTGTGGTATGTACTAACTTCTGTACCAGATGACTGGAGGATAGGTAATGTGACACCAATTTTAAAAAAGTCTCCAGAGGTGATCCTGGCAATTATAGGCTGGGTAAGTCTAGCTTCAGTACCAGGCAAATTGGTTTAAATTATACACCTATACCTCTATATAACGCTGTCCTTGGGAGACAAAAAATCTTACAGCGTTATAGGTGAAACCGCGTTATATCGAACTTGCTTTGATCCACCAGTGCACAGCCCCCCCACCCCCCCAGAGCACTGCTTTACCGTATTATATCGGATCGCGTTATATCTGGGTAGAGGTGTAGTAAAGCACAGAATTATCAGACATATAAATGTACATGATTTGCTGGAGAAGAGTCAATATGGCTTTTTAAAGAGAATTCATGCCTCACCAATCTATTAGAATTCTTTGAGGGGGGTCAGCAAACGTGGACAGGGGTGATCCGGTAGATATAGTGTACTTGGATTTTCAGAAAGCCTTTGACAAGGTCCCTCTCCAAAGGCTCTTAAGCAAAGTAAGCAGTCATGGGGTAAGAGGGAAGATCCTCTCGGGATCAGTAGCTGGTTAAAAGAAAACAAAAAATAGGAATAAATAGTCAATTTTCAAAATGAGGAGAGGTAAATAATGGTGTCGTCCAGGGATCTGTACTGGGACCAGTGCTGTTCAACATATTCATGAATGATCTGGAAAAAGGGGTAAACAATGAGGTGGGCAAAATTTGCAGATTATACAAAATTACTCAAGATAGTTAAGTCCAAAGCTGACTGAAGAGTTAAAGGGATTTCACAAAACTGCATGACTGGGCAACAAAATGACAGATAAAATTCAGTGTTGATAAATGCAAATTAATGAACATTGGAAAACATAATACCAACCATGCATACAAAATGATGAGTCTAAATTATCTGTTACCACTCAAGAAAGAGATCTTAGTCATTGTTATTTCTCTGAAAACATCTGATCAATATGTACTGGCTGTCAAAAAAGCTAACTGTTAGGAAAAGGAATACATACGAAGACAGAAAATATCATAATACCACTATATAAATCCATGGTACACTCTCAGCTTGAATACTGCAATATTTTAGAATTGGAAAAGGTACAGAAAAGGATAACAAAATGATTTAAGGGTATGGAACAGCTTCCATATGGAGAGAGAAAAACACTGGGATTTTTCAGCTTGGAAAAGATGAGTAAAAAGGGATATGATAGAGGTCTATAAAATCATAACTGGTGTGGAGAAAGTGAATAAGGAAGTGTTATTTACATAACACAAAAACCAGGGGTCACCCAATGAAATTAACGGGTAGCAGGTTTAAAACAAACAAAAGGAAGTACTTCTTCACACAACGCACAGTTGACCTGTGAAACTTGTTGTCAGGGATGTTGTGAAGGCCAAAACTATAACTGGGTTCAAAAAAGAATTAGATAACTTCCTGGAGGATAGGTCCATCAATGGCTATTAGCCAGATGGTCAGGGATGCAGCCCCATGCTGTGGGTGTCCATGGACTCTTCTTGCCAGAAGCTGGAAGTGAACAACAGGCTGGATCACTCGATGATTACCTGTTCTATTAATTCCCTCTGAAGCACCTGGCAATGGCCATTGTCAGAAGACAAGATACTGGGCTAGATGGACCATTGGTCTGACCCAGTATGACCATTCTTATGTTCCCCATGTCACATATAGGAAACTGAGCCGTGCCTTTCCCAGCGTCACTCAGAAAATCTATGGCAGAGTGGTTAATTAAATCTGGGTCTCCTGAGTGTAGGCCATAGCTCTAACCACTGGAACAGCTTTCCTCTCTACAATTTCAATCTCACATTTAGTATGAGAGCATTTCTTAGTTTAACTCTGAACTGGGGCACACAGTAGATTTCAGTGACTTACTTGAAGTCACACAGCAAGTCTGTGACTGAGCTGGGAGTTGAACTTACCCTATGCATTTAAACCATCATTCAATTTCTGATACATGTCAGTTAAAATGAACTATTTCATAAACAACCTCTCTGTAGATGCTCCATCTTTGGTTTTCCCATTAACTTTAATAACAATAATACGTGTGGAGCAGCTACTTAACAGGGATGTATTAGTGTCAATATTTATACATTTTCTTCTTGATAGTAACTGTCTAGATCTCTGCTTCTAAAAAGAAAAAAATGGTGCCCCTTTTTAATCTTCTGGGCATTGCATCATTTAGTTAGTGTTAGACTGGGTAACATCAAATTACAACACCTAACAAATTACCTGTTGTACGCTTCACGTTTAATGCATTTGCTATATTGGAGATGAAAAATGCCCTTTTCTCCTGTACAATTGGGAAGAGGTCAGTTATCTAAGAGAAGCCGCTAATCTATAACAAGTATGTAAAAGCAGTACATCATATTATAATACTACTGTATTACACATCCCTCGGCCCGTGCTGCTTCCCACAGCCCCCATTGGCCTGGAATGGCGAACCGTGGCCAGTTGTTTGTGGATTTGTTTCTCTTACATTGATGTATGTTTCATAACAAAAGTGCTTCAAGCTAATAGTTAAGTTGCATACAGTATCTACTATAAAACTGTCAGTATGCTTTACTTTTAGAAACAGAGGTTTAAATCCTGAGTGCAGTCTTTATTGTATCTCAGTGGAATTTGACAGCTAGTGTTAATTCTTGGAAAGCCAGAGATACAGGTTAAAATTTGCCAGATATTGGAAATGTTCCAGCTTTTAGAACAAGAAACTCTTTTGCTAGACAGTGGCATACAGCAGGGATAATAAGCTTTCAAGCAGTATACCTTCCTGCATCTAAGATTGATGAATAGCTCTATCTACAGTGGAATATAAATGATCATTGTACAAATGGCCAATCCTGGTATTTTATGACTTATTATTTTGGACCTGTTAATTTCTTTATAAAACACTGTATCCGTTAGTTAATCCTAGAGAGAACTTTTCTTCCACATACTGTAATATTGGATCAAAGAATGTAATCATTACCAAACTTCTTTGTATTTCATCACTTTACCTAGAATTATTTGATACCTTGATATTCTGGACAATATATGGTAAATAATTTACATACTAAACTTTTTTTTTACTATTACAGTACTGCTAGAAATTGAGAAAAAATTAAAATGTGGAAAATACATCTTTTATTTTAGAATACTGAGTTGAGTATTCAGGACTTGTTTAGTATATGTCGGGTCGGCAACGTTCGGCACCCTGGCGGGCCGGGCCAGTTTTATTTACCTGCTGACGCGGCAGGTTCGGCCAATCGCAGCCCCCACTGGCTGCGGTTCGCCATCCCGGGCCAATGGGGGCGGCGAGAAGCGGCGGCCAGCACATCCCTCAAGGTGCTTACCAAACGTTGTCGACCACTGGTATATGTTCTTGTCTGTCTGGTTGGGGGAAAGCATGTTTATTTTTAGATATTGGTTGACTAAGGGATCACAGACCTCATCTTTTGAGAAGTCAAGGTCTTCAATTGCAAGGGTGGTACGTAACTGTTGTGAAAGCAGTACTTTGGTTACTTATCTAGTTTATTTTATTGTGTTCTAATTTAATTTTTTGTATAAACACTGTTTATATATTTCAGTGAAGCTTCTAGTCTTGGCAGTCATACAGAAGTTGCAAAATTAAATGCATCATTCATTGTCCTGTAGGTTTACAAGCATTTGTGGCCTGCTTTTAGTTCTATTTAAAACGCACATTTTTTGCTTAAGCCAGAATGTAACATTTTTGATTACTAATGTAGAAAAAAGATTTTCTTTCATTGAGTTATGGGGGTAATGTTGCCTGGTTAGTATACTAAACAGGTATTGTTATTAGGGTTGGTCCTGATTAACATCTTAATTATCTCAAAGGTGCGGTAAACAGGTTTTTTTTTATGACAAATGCAATTAATCCTGTAGCTGGAGGAGTCATGAGCACCACTGTGGACAGAGAAGAAATATTATCAGACATAGAGCTATTAAAAAGCACAAAACTGTGGAAAGTAACATAATGAGGTTAATCAAGAAAAATGGAGCTATACAATAAAATCAAAAATAATTTTGAAGTACACTCATTCAATGCGAGAAATGTGACATTGTAGTACAGAAAGTGTTAGTGATAGTAGACAGTAAAATAGATATGCAATGCAATATGGTTGCAGGAATGCCAATGTAATTTTGAGTTGTGCAGACAGAAGCATCATGTTACTGAGCCAAGAGGAATTAATTTCTATCTCTCTTATTTGACCATGCACTTGGAGCCTCAATCTTTTGGCTGGAAACTTAGAAGGAAAATGAAAATAAAAATAGTACAGATTTATTGTAAGGACTAGATATAGTCCTAAAGTAATCTAGAAAATAGGATGTGATGTAGGGCAAGGCAGTGATGAGGTATGTGCAGGCAACCTTAATCCTGGAATTCTTAACTTCTAGATGATTGACTCTGCACCTTAACTTTCTTTTATCATAGCTGTCCATATGTAAAAATAAATCTCACAGGGAAAGTAGGGAAAGTCTCATCAAATGAAACATTAAAAATGGACTGGACAAAGCACTAAAAATGTGTGCCTCTGCAATTTGGCAGGGTCCCAGTGTTCCTCTCCTCGCCATTCATTTGATTCATTATTGGGCTTGCATCCTCTAATTGTGGGGACTAGTCGTTGCTTTTCTCATTTTTGTGAACTTCAGAGATTTTGCTTTGGAAACAGCACAAGTGAATTTTTGTGTATCTGGAAAAGCTTCAGAGTGCAAGATTTAAAAAGAGGTTGTGGACACTGCAGATGTTCTAAATCTGCCAGCAACTGTGATGGGTAGTAACAGTGAGGATGTCACACATCTTTGGAAGAGGAGGAGGCCTGGAGTTGGGGCAAGGGTTTGTGAGGATAGAGTTTAAAGGGATGGTGGAAAGGTCTGAATGGGAGATGGAAGGAGATGATCCCAGAGCTCAGGTTGGAGGGAATTGATGGTTCTAGGGACTAGATTCTAGGAATTACAAACCCACAGCCTCTGCATGTATGTTACTGATTAAAATCAGGTCAGTAGTTCCAGAACACAATTACATTTTTATAACGGTCAGTCCACTTACTCCTGGATTGGTGTTCACATCATAAATATAACCATTGCAATTAATACTAATTGGCATTCTTGTAAATTTTAGCAACATAATCCAAGATTGAATAGGGAAACTAAATTATTTTTTTGCCTAGTGAGAAACCCTCCAGATTAGAGTTTTGGCAAGTTGCAAGGCATGGAGTGAGCACTGATGCTATCCGTGTTGTGTATTTCTGGTAGGGGAATTGACCAAGGTGTTCTATCTAGCAAGTATCAAAAGCATTTTGCTTACAGTAAAATGTTGGAGAAAGGTTCAGCAAAATATTGGAACATTTGTACTGCTGTCTAAACATAACTTTTGAACGTTTTATGGTTAATCCATCATTAACATCCTCATATGGTGTTTCCTCATACCAGTCATTACACGAAAATCAACACACAACCATCAGTCATTTAGTTACATATTTTATTTTTACATGGTGGAACAAAGCCATTTTAAAACTTCTGAGTCACTCTGTTATCAGCATTTATCACAGCTTACTGGGGCATTTGTACAATGTCTTTATTTGTAACACAATTAAGCTATTGTTTTCACTAAATTTTAATGTATATACAGGTTCCACACCTGCTATGGTTTCTTCTAAATACACATGGTGAATTTCTTATGACAAGAATCTTGTAGTTCTCTGATCTAATCAACTAATAAATGATCCAGAGTAACATCCAAGCTACAAACACATATTTATTGGAGCTCAACATAGTGGATTAGGAAACAACCATCAGAAAAGGTTTTCAGAAATCTTTGTCTGGGAACCAACAAAGAAAATGAAAATACTACAGATTTATTGCAAGGACCAGATATACTCCTGAAATAATCCAGAAAATAGGAGTTAGTATTCTTTCCTTATGATGCTTAAACATTCCATTACAGAACATGAAATGAAATGTTTTCTTTCCCTCTAATAAGAATTTTTAATTGTGTGTACAAAAATACCAGTATAAGTAGTACTCTTTTGTTCTAGTTATCGGGAACTGCAAAAACTTTAAGATTTTATGTTTAGTATCATACACACATTCTGTGTGTGACCCCATCTCTATATGCTACCTAAAGATTATTTGGTGGTCTTTGATTTTTTTTTCTTAACATGCTTTATTTTCAGGGATCTACACATTTCTCAGTCTTTGCGATCGTATCTAGGAAAGAATTTTGGGAGGATCACTTACTTACATTCAGTGTCGAAGTAATAACTTGTAGCATAGAGAATATGGAGGGTGGAGCCAGCACTTGTTTATGGAATTTTTCTTTCCTGCATACACACAGTTTGATTCCCAGTAGTCATGACCTTTGTGTTTTTTATTGAGCGAGAGCCTGTTATCATGTCTAACTTTGTAGCCTGTGAGAAAACTGAGGCTGGCCTGTCTCCCACAGGCCTCGCCTGGCCTTGTTAACAGATTACAGCATTCCACTTGTTAGTACCAGCCATTCAGGAGAAACTTTTTTTACTATTATGCTACTGGATAGTGATAAAGTAGACAGTCTTTTTATGTCAGTTAGGTCCTCAAAGTGACAGTTCATGTTTTGGTGATAAAGAAACAGAGCTTTGGATATCAAACACAGACTTGGATTTATCTGTAATAGTGAACCATAACTTTAAGTTCTCTAACAATGACAGGAACACCATCTGGAGTGAAGGTTTCCAGAATCTTAAAGTGGAGATACTGAGGCATTTTACTTCCTCATGAGTCAAGGCAGGGTTAACCCCATTACTATCAGAATAAAAACTGACGATTGAAAAAAGGGTGAATGCATTCTTATATTAGGCTAAATATATGTACACTTTACATTAATAGTTTGTTTAATTTCTAAACTTCAGTGTTGGTGGACAGCACTGGTGGGTATGCATTTTGAGAGTTAAATTTTGAAGTTTCCACTTAGGCTGTACTGATTATTTGGGCATTCTGAGAGAGACACTTATGAGATTCCTAGATTTTAAGTGTAATTACTATAAAACATTTGGCAAAATAATTTTAAATATTATAAAAATCAAAACTCTCACAATATTTAAATAATATAGAGTATAAAATGTAGGCTGGAGTTCACACAGATATCCACTGTACATTTCTTGCAGGCTGTCTTTTTCTAATTTACTTACATATTTAATACTACTTCACTATAACATGTTTTACTGCTGCTCCTAAAGGAGTGACTGGGCACAGTTTGTATATTCGGATCCATGTACAGACGTAACCTATTCAAATTCTATTTATAGATTATAAAGGTTAAATGTAATCCAGATTATACAGTGTTAACATTTTCCCTGCTGATACCAAAGTGTAGAGGACTGACAGCCTGAACTTGTTGAGAAGGGTTGGGAGGGATAACAGTCTCCGACCTTCAGAGTCCTAAACAGCAGGTCCTTGTATGGCTAAGTCCATGTAAGTGTCCACCTGATTGGTTAGACCAGCAGAGATCAATGCTGTGACAGGTGTTAGAAAAAGCTACACCTGTTTCCCCCCATATGCTGATTTAGTGATTAAATTTTTGTGGGAGTTCCAGACAGTGTGTGTGGGATACACAGCACATGCCAAGTAATTTGAGAAGGAATTATATCTCGCCAATGATGACCTGTGATCTTTGAGAATCTCATATTGCATAATTGAATTTTGTATAGTATTGCCTTACCATTAGGAAGTGAAATTAAGCAATCGGTTGCTTACTAACAAAATACTAAGTAAAATTGTTTATTTTTAGTGGACGTGCAATCGGTACACAATTTTCTAGCTTTATTGATAGCATAAGCTGAACATTTCTCTGAAGAAATTCAATTGCAGATAATTGTACAGTTTGTCTGCTTACCAAGCTGCTAATGTGGATCCTATCACCATTAGATCTGGGCACCTTATTCTGTTTGATCAAGAATTGATATATACTTTTATTAATCAGAAAAAAGATAACATTTAAAAAAAAAAACTAACAAATAATTGTACTGAGATTCTTCTTCTAAAAGTAGATTCACTGTCAATTGTTAAATGGAAATTCAAACGGTGACAGAACCAAATACCTTTCAGGTTGCTTAGGAAGCCTTGAGAATGCAATTCCTCTATGGTACATGAAATGACAGGTAGCTCTGATTTTAATTCTGTGGGGTTGGGTTTTTATTTTTAAGACCAAGACAAGTTGGATAAAGATACGTTGTCTGTCCAAATGAAGATTCTCTCTGCACCACTGTTCTCTCTCACACTTCTGACATTTAAATGTTTATGATTACATTTCACTGACAAATTTTCTTTTAACAATAAGCTCTTCCTAGAGGTGGAGAACTTTGAGATTCTATTTAAAACAAACAAAAACATGAGCTTGCTTGCTATGTGGATTTTCTGAACTTATAATACCAAAGAAAAATAAGCATTAAAGAATATGAATATACTTTTCAGGATCTTAAAGGCAAGAGACCTGAAGTTCAAAAACCTGTCTTTTGGTAGCTGATTTCATAGCTGTGTAGTGGGGAGACATGTACATTAAGGGAATGTTGAAGCAGGTCCATATTTAGTAAACAGGAAAAGTCCCAACAAAGCAATCACATTAAAATTAAGTCACCGCAGAAGATATGCACGTGAAAAAAGCTTACATTTGGAAAACTGCAGTGTCTTAGAAAGGGTTTGCAAAATAAAAACAGTTGCATTTTGAGCATTGTTCTTCTTGGATTGTCATGTTCTATGCAGTCCTTTTTTTCATGTTGTATGCTAAGTGACTGAAGTCCATGAAAGTATGTGCCTTAACTAATCAGGCAAATTGTTATATATGTTGTTAAAACCATTCAATAATGCATTCATTTGGAAATTTTACTCACTATATTCTACACAGTTAATTTTACTGTTTTCTAGTGAGAATAGAAAATTTGGGAAGCCAACATTGATGTTTTATTAATACAAGGCCAATAATTTATTTTGGCATAACATCCTCCTTACAGAGTACACTATTTAAAAAAAGAAAGGAAGAAAGCCGCTGCACTGAATTCTTATGCTAATATGGGAAGTACCTTTTTTTTATTACCACTAACAATTCTAACCTCTTGCTGTAGCCTTCAATGTTAGTTGTATATGTCAAACTGCTTGATTACATCAGCAGATAGCTAAAACAAATGCTGGTCATGGAATTCCTGGGGGCCAAAGTAATGATAGGTTATAGCAGCGATTGGCAACCTTTGGCATGCAGTCCGCCAGGGTAAGCACCCTGGCGGTCCGGGCTGGTTTGTTTACCTGCCGCGTCCGCAGGTTCGGCCAATCGTGGCTCCCACTGGCCGTGGTTCACCGCTCCAGGCCAATGGGGGCTGCGGGAAGCTGCACAGGCCGAGGGATGTGTTGGCCGACGCTTCCCGCAGCCCCCATTGGCCTGGGACGGCGAACCGCGGCCAGTGGGAGCTGCGATCGGCCAAAGATTGCCGATCCCTGGGTTATAGTTACCCATGAGATCAGAGCTGGGAGAGGCTATGCCTCAAAATGCACCTTCCATCGTGGTGCCCTGTGGAGCTACTTATTTTGAAAGGCCTAGCTTGTCTCTTAAAGTGAGGTGCGTTTCTGACAGTTTTATATAGTTTCAGTGGCTCTGAATATGATTCAGCTTACAAAAAGTCTTGGCAAGTTAGTATTATTTGTGTGTGAATTTTCCAATTGTATTTCAGACTTTAAGAAAAAAAGGCCTTAATGGTTGTGAAAGCCCTGATGCTGACGATTACTTTGAGCACAGTCCACTATCGGAGGACAGATACAGCAAACTAAATGAAGATAGTGATTTTATTTTCAAGCGAGGCCCTGTAAGTACTTTTATTTTACCTCTACTTTTTATTTGTTGATTCTTTTTATTAACTTCATTATTTAGGCTCTGAACAAGAAGGAACACAGAGGGTGTGACAGCCCGGACCCTGACACTTCATATGTGCTCACGCCACATACAGAAGAAAAATATAAAAAAATTAATGAAGAGTTTGATAATATGATGCGGAATCATAAAGTCGCAGTGAGTACTAAAGAACGGCTTGTGTTTTTATCATGTGCATGAGAACTTTCACAATGTTTTGCTTACCATTGAATAGCACAGTAAAGATAAGATGGTTTAATTGTTTATGAAGCAGAAATAACTATTCATTATGTATGCATATGCGTGTATGTGAGAGAAATTCTGAAAGTTATGTGAAACTATCATGTAAACTAGGAGTTCTTAAACTTCCCAGGGGGTCTGTAGCTCCCCTCCTGTGCTCCTGAAGTTTCATACCTGTTTATGATGTTCCTGACTCTCAGGAACCCACCCCCCTTTCTAGATGCTGCCTAAAACATTTTTCTTTTTTTTGTAAAGCTAGGATGGACTCTTATCCTGAGATGTAAGATAACTTATATAGAGAGATTTTTATTTTTTTAACCCTCTGCAATGGAACAAGGTTACAACAAATGACAAACAGCTTAAAAATATTTCCTGGGAAGATGCCCTTATACAGAGAATTTGTTCTCCCTATAGTAAATTAGTCAATTGGTAATATCTTCAAAACCATCTGACTTAAAAGACGAAGTCCTGTTTTCAAAAGTGATGTAAGCACATAGGCTCCTAAAGGTGTGATTTTTTTTCCCGAAGGTATTTAGGTGATTAAAGAAGTAATAGGTGCCTAGTGGGATTTTGAAAAGTACCTAAGCAGTAAGGCACCTGACCCCCATTAAAATCTCATTAGCTGCCCATCTACATCTTTAGGCACCTGAATACCTTCTGAAAATCTCATCCTCAAGTGCCTAAGTCACTTTTGATAATAGACTTAAGCACCTAAACCACATAGCCACTTCTTGAAATTTTTACCCAATATCTTGTAGGGTCAGAAGACCTCCCACATGCCATTTTACAGCTATCAAATCCAAAAGCAAACCTGGCCAGGGCCTGAGTCCTCACATTAGCACCAACCAGACTGCCTACTGCGCTTCACAATTTTGTATACATAGAAATACGATTGTTCTAGGGGTCATGGACTGGTTTACTGGAGCATCAGTCTTGGAGAGGAATTAGGGGGTCTCATGGTTCAAGACGTTTAGGTGCCACTGTTGTAATTTATTGGTGTGTTTGGTGGGTTGGGGGTCATATTAATTCCTTTTTAAAAGTACATTAATTTTGCTTTATAGAATAAATCAGAAATTGAAGAATATGCCAAAGAAAAATATTGCCTCCTAATGAAAGTAATTTTGAAGCTCTGCTATATCTTTTCAGTTGTACATCATTGGATTTCTTGTGGCAATTAAAAAGTGGACTGGTTAGGTTCCTCTTAAAATCTACATGGAAACTGAGTGATTTAATATACAAGAGCTGACTATAGTCCCCAACCAACTCTCCAGTAATGGAAATAATTCCTTTGTTAATCCACATCGCTCTGGATTAACTGTGTACTGTCAGTCTTTGATACTCAGCATTAGTTCTTTCATTAGGCTCTCTATGTTTGTACACAGGCAATATCTTTTGTCCCTCGTTGCCAGTTTGAAGAATCCTCTCTAGGGTTTACATCAGTGGCCATTTTTGTGTCTTTGAACCTGAATCCTAATGGTAGTTCTTTAGATCAACTTGAAACTTTAGATATCGAGAAGTGGTGTGTCAGGGCATCTTCTCTAGGTCTGAGTTCTGACGAGTAGTCACAGTCTTCCAGTATAGTCTCTAAGCTGCCGCCTCTTATAGAAACATTAGCTTTTCAGGTCAATTTCTCTGGCTCTACTGTGTGCCATGAATTCCAGTCTGAAAAAGTTCCCATAATTAGAATGACTGATTAAAATTGTAAACTTTAGAGCTCCCTACGTTTATTTACATATGGTTAATTTATAACTGTTATGGTTTTATTTCCATACCCATGGATCATATAACAAAAAATAGTCCCCTAGCCTTTATGAAAGACTTTGTGCTGACTGCTGTCAAAGGAGAGGAAAGACAGATAGCATGGAGTAGTTGGTCATATCTAAAAGCCTACCCACTAAATGGGCTGGCAGCGTGAAATGTGGGTTTTCATTGTAGCAATAAAAGTTGCTATCACTGGGTGCTTCTACGTCAGGATTTCTCAAACAGGGGTTGCCACTTGTGTAAGGAAAGCCCCTGGCGGGCCAGGCCGGTTTGTTTACCTGCCCCGTCTGCAGGTCCATCTGATTGCGGCTCCCACAGATCGCTGCTCCAGGCCAGTGGGGGCTGCTGGAAAGCCCCCATTGGCCCGGAGCAGCGATCTGCGGCCAGTGGGAGCCGTGATCGGCTGGACCTGTGGACAGGGCAGGTAAACAAACCGGCCCAGCCCGCCAGGGGCTTTCCCTACACAAGCGGCAACCCTTGTTTGAGAAACCCTATTCTACGTAGAAAGAAACACGTACAAGGATATTGCTATTCATTGCCTTTGTTACATTTTTGGAATCGTTTGAAGGTGTTGCCTTGTGCTGCTTAAAAATTTGTAGTGTATGTTTAAAAATTTAGTGCAAAAATAAATAATTTGTCAGATATTAAAAAGTTCTTTGAAGTGGCCTGCATGTAAAAATAAAATATCAATAATGCAGCTTATTGGATGGATGTTTACATATGGAGAGTGCCTTCTTAACAGATAATTATAATTCTTAATTATATAAAATTATGATTTCGAAAAATTTGGTTATAATCCTTGTATTTTCTAAAGCTTATTGGGTATTAAATGTTTTCATATTGAGTATGTATGTAACTAAGAAATAAAGATTCAATCAAAATTTCTATATTCAAATAATTAGCACTCTAACATATAACTAATTTACAGAAATTCATTAGTATTCAGGTAAATAGTTCTGTATACTATAGAATGTATTACTCTGATACCCATACACAGATGAAAAATCAGTTAATCAGTTTTGGAATAAACCTACTTCACTTCTGAATTTTCTAGTCTGTAAAAAGTATTTGTGGTAATAGTAATTAAAACAATAGTAATACTTTAATTTCAATGTCAATATTATCAGAAAAAATATACCATTACTAACTTTTTTCTTTTGTCTCATGACTGACTCAGTTTTGTTTTATACTGTGCATGTTTATGTATTCTTACATTTTGAGGATGCAACAAATTCATTGATTATTAAAATGTATAGCTTATCAACTGGCTTTCTGGTATCAGGAATCAAATGTTAAATAATGGCATACTTCTGATTAAAGTTAATGGATGAATATCAATAAAATATCTCCAGTCTAATGTTTACAAACTGTAGCTCTTAATATACCCGACATTGATAAATGACCTTATTGAAATGTATCTTTAACTAAAGTACTGTAGATCACAATACCAGTCTCTTCAGAGTGGATGTTTTATAAGTGTGCATTTTTACAGTGATACAGAATTACTAAACTAACATAATTAATCTGACTTTATCTCAATATTATAGCCTTGACAAACATTACTGTGCAATATTAATATGTTCTTGTTTTTGTTTTCAGCCTGGCTTGCCTCCCCAGAACTTTTCAATGTCTGTTACGGTTCCAGTGTCCAACCCCAATACTTTAACCTACAGTAACCCAGGGAGTTCCCTTGTATCCCCATCACTGGCAGCCAGTTCATCATTAACAGACACGACCATGCTCTCCCCACCTCAGGCCACGTTACATCGAAATGTATCACCCGGAGCCCCTCAGAGACCGCCAAGTACTGGCAATGCAGGTAAGACTTCAGTAGTGCTACATTTCTTCTTTATTCCCCTTCAATTCCCATAAAGCTTACATTATGAAAAACTAGCAAAACTGTATGCTGTAATTGTGATTTCTTTAATGGATAAAATTATAAAAATGTAGGACTGGAAGGACCTCGAGAAGTCCGGCCCCCTGCACTGTGGCAGGACCAAGTAAATGTAGACTATCCCTGACAGGTGTTTATCCAACTTGTTTGTAAAAGCTTCCAATGATGGGGATTCTGTGACCTCCCTTGGAAGCCTATTCCAGAGCTTAACTACCCTTCGAGTTAGAAAGGTTTTCTTAATGCCTAACCTAAATCACCCTTGCTGAAGATTAAGCCCATGACTTCTTGTCCTATCTTCAGTGGACATGGAGAACAATTGATCACTATCCTCTTTATAACAGCCCTTAGTATATTGGAAGACTGTTTTTAGGCCCCCCTCTCCCCCCGTCTTCTTTTCTCAAGACTAAATATGCCCCCTTTTTTTTTTTTAAACTTTTCCTCTTAAATCAGGTTTTCTAAAGTTTTTAACAGTTTTGTTGCTCTCCTCTGGACTCTTTCCAGTTTGTCCATATCTTTCCTAAATTGTAGTTCCCATAATGGGACACAGTACTCCAGCTGGGGCTCCACTAGTGCCAAGTAGAGAGGGACAATTACCTCCTGTGGCTTACATACTGTTAATACACCCCAGAATCATTTTAGCCTTTTTGTAGCTGAATCTCAATGACTGCTCTCATTCAGTTTGTGGTCCAATATAACCTCCAGATCCTTTTCAACAGTACTACCACCTAGACAATTATTCCCCATTTTGTAGTTGTGCACTTTATTTTTCCTTCCTAAGTGCAGTGTACTTTGCACTTGTCTTTATTGGATTTTGTTCTGTTGAGTTCAGGCCAATTCTCCAATTTGTCAAGATCATCTTGATTTTTAAACCTGTCCTCCACGGTGCTTGCAACCCTTTCCAGGTTGGTGTCATCTGCCAATTTTATAAGCATATTCTCTACTCCATTATCCAAGTCATCAATGAAAATACTGAATAGTATCAGACCCAGGACTGACCCCTGTGGGATCCCACTTGATGTGCCCTCACAATTTAACACCAAACCATTGATAACTACTCTTTGAGTATAGTATTTCAACCAGTTGTGCAGCCACCTTATAGTAATTTCATCTAGACCACATTTCCCTAATTTGCTTATGAAAATGTCATGCGGGATTGTGTCAAAAGCCTTACGAAAATCAAGGTACATCACGTCTACTGCTTCCCCCTTATCCAGTACATGAGTAATGCTATCACAGTTAAGTTGGTTTGGCATGATTTGTTCTTGACAAATCCATGCTGACTATTCCTTATAACCTTATTATCCTCCAGGTGCCTAAAAATTTTGTCCCGTACTTCTGTTGGTCTTTTGTACTCCTTATCAATTTGTCCATATTTACAAGATTCCTTTTTGATTTTCAGGTCATTAAAGAACTGATATTATAGCTATATTGGCCTTTTCCTATTTTCCCCATCTTTCCATCAGAATAGTTTGGCAGTTGTCTGTATTATAGTCTCTTTGAGGAACTGCCAGCTCTCCTGAACTTTTTTCCCTTAGATTTTCTTCCCAAGGGACCTTACCTACCAATTCTTTGAGTTTGTTAAAGTCTGCTTTTTTGAAGTCCATTGTCCTTATTCTGCTGCTCTCATTCCTTCCTTTCCATAGAATCATGAAATATATTATTTCATCATATCATGCCAAACTGTTTCATGATCACTGTCACCCAAATTGCCTTTCATCTTCAGATTCGCTACCAATTCCTACCTGTTGGTCAGAATCAAGTTTAAAATTGTTGTCCACCTCGTTATTTCCTCTACTTTCTGGAACAAAAATTCTTCTTTGAGTGCTTGTTCACGTCAATTCCAATCAGGTGTGCGCATGCCACGTGCATGGTCGTTGGAAAGTTTTCCCTTAGCAGCTCCCGTCGGGTCAGCTGTGGAGCCCCCTGGAGTGGCATGGTGCTTAATATATAACCCTGCCGACCCGACTCCCCTTCAGTTCCTTCTTACCGTCCGTAATGGCCATTGGAACAGTTCTCACTTGCGGACCGCTAGGACTTGGCACTGAGTGCATCAGTATGGAGCGCTCCGGCATCGGTGTGTGACACGGTGCCAAGTAATGACTCTAGTATAAGGGTACATCTACACTACAGGGGGGAGTCGATTTAAGATACGCAAATTCAGCTACGTGAATAGCGTAGCTGAATTCGGCGTATCGCAGCCGACTTAACCCGTTGTGAGGACGGCGGCAAAATCGACTTCTGTGGCTTCCCGTCGGCGGCTCTTACTACCACCTCCGCTGGTGGAGTAAGAGCGCCGATTCGGGGATCGATTGTCGCGTCCCAATGGGACGCGATAAATCGATCCCCGAGAGGTTGATTTCTACCCGCCGATTCAGGCGGGTAGTATAGACCTAGCCTAAGAGACCCTTGGCACTGGTGCTCCCCGGCACCGCAGCCAGGGACAGCGCCCCGGCACTGCTCCACCTTGCTGGTGCCGCACAAGTGCCATAAGAAGGCTGATAGAGAGTGCTCACTGGCTAGGAAAGCCATGGGACTGTCAGGAGATGCACAGGCGCACTTCAGAACGGAATTGATGCCTAAACAACACAAGTCTCTGCCGTTAACTTCGGCTTCCCGGAAGGGACTGTTGAGTCCAGCACACTGTGTCTTGCCGCAAGGGCAGTGCCAGGTGAAGGAGTTTGAGCCACCTTCCACCCTGGACACTTTTGAAGCTGCCAGAGACCTTATTGAAATGATGGCTTCACAGCCCCCAGCTCTGAGGGACAAACCTCCAGTACCGATACGTCCGGTACCGTCTAGAGGTAAACCGGCCATGATGCGGCGCTCTCAGTCCCTGGCTCAACACCATCCGCGGCACCTCTTACAGTCGCAATCGCCGTGGCACCGCTGTCCGGCACCGTGCTCAGTCAGAGCATCTCTATCACCGCCGAGACGCTCCCCGTCTCCGGCACCAAGGGTGGACTGGCACCGATCACCGGCACCAAGTCAGCACCAACATCATGTCCTTGATTGCCAGCACCGGATACTCGCCGATCTACGGCACCGGTCTCCTGCCTCTTCGGCTCGGCACCAGTTTCCTGCGCAGGGCCCCTCAGCTCCACCTTGGTCATCACGTTCAGGGTCCACTTCCTTGGACTCTGACGGTGACTCATAATATCCAGGCATAGTCAGCATAGGTCGCACAGGTGACATAGGGAGGCGCAGCCACACTGGCAGCCCCCTGCACAATGGCTCTTTTGATTCCCTGGGCTTACCATCAGCCCCAGGGCTCCCTTTCAGGGGCTTCATGGTCAGCTGCGTCGGCACACCAACCGCCCTACTCTGCCAGGGACAGGCCTACACCTTGGGGATCCGAGGCCACCTAGTCCCAGCTGCCCCCTCAGCCTCAGGCCACTGCCGAGGCTACTCCAGCACAGGACCAGCCACAGGCTCAGACTACAGTCGTCTCAGCTATGGCCGCCACAGGGGCAGACGTCCTCCAAGAGGAGGTCAGGGAGCCGAAGGTACAGGAGGACCCATTACCTCCTCCAGCCACCTCATCCTCATCCCCTGACGAGGAAGTGGCAAGAGCCTCCGCTTCGGGCCCTCCAATGACTGACCATAGGGCACATCAGGGCCTTCTGAGGCGGATTGCCCGCAACATGGGGTTGCAAGCAGAGGAGGTGATCGAGGCTGAGGACCTCATGGTGGACATTCTTACTCCCGAAGGTCCATCGCGGGTAGCTCTGCCATTGATCAAGACCAACATCAGGAATCTGTGGCAGACACCGGCCTCGATTCCACCGACCGCCAGGTATGTGGAACGAAAATACTTGGTCCCTTCCACAGGCTGCAAATATCTGTTTTTGCACCTGCAGCATGCTCTCTAGTAAAAGAGCTAATTCCTCCAGACTCTAGGTTTGAGTTCTCCCCACTGTCGAGGAAGGGAAGGCGGTGGCACGGACTTTGCTGCGGGCATCCCTAGACTCTGTGGACTCAGATGCCCATACCTTCTCAGGCATAGCCATAAAGAAGACATCATGACTTCAGGTGTCCAGACTACCCCTGGAGTTACAATAAACCCTGCAGGACCTCCCCTTTGAGGGCGCGGGGCTGTTCTCCGAACAGACAGACTCCAAGCTGCATAGCTTGGAAGATTTCGGGGCGACAATGAAGTTGTTGGGAATGCACATGCCAGCAACCCAACACAAGCACTTCAAGCCCCAACTGCAACAATAGCGCCCATATCCTCCTTGGCCGAGGCAGGATTTCTATAGGCGAGGGGGCAGGAACGGCAGATGCAAACCTTCCAACCCCACCTCGGGGAAAGGCCAAGGCCAGCCCAGACCTTCATCAGGATCTAAACAGGCCTTTTGAAGGGACGCCCGAGGACAGCGCACATGTCTATCCACTAGATAGACATGCTTTCTGAATCGTCTGTCCCACTTTTACCGTGCATGGTCCCAAATAACATCAGACTGCTGTGTCCTTCGCACAGTAGAAATGGGATATTCTCTCCAATTCTGCTCCTTCCCTACCTCCCACCCTCCTTCCCCATCCCTCTTCAGGGACCCTTCTCACGAGCAACTCTTTATCCAGGAGGTGCAGGCACTCCTCGCCATGGGAGCAGTGGAGGAGGTTCCTCAGGAGCTAAAGGGAAGGGATTCTTCTCCCGCTATTTCCTAATCCCCAAGACAAAGGGGGGTCTCAGACCCATCTTAGCCCTCCCAGAACTCAACAAGTTCATGATGAAGTTGAAGTTCTGCATGGCCTCCCTGAGCACTATTATCCCTTTCCTGGATCCAGGAGACTGGTACGCGTATGTGAAAGATGCGTACTTTCACATAGCCATTTGGCCTGTGCACAGACATTTTCTCCAGTTTGTGGTCAACCACAAACACGATCAGTTCACGGTCCTCCCATTTGGTCTGTCTACAGCCCCCCAAGTATTCACCAACTGCATATCAGTCATAGCATCCTTCCTCCGGAGGAGGCAAGTGCAGGTATACCCATACCTGGACTACCAGCTGCTCAGGGGCCGTACCAGGGAGCAGATAAAGTCTCACGTATGATTGGTCAGGTCCAAGTTCGAGAGATTGGGGGGACTCCTCAAAGTGAACAAGTCAACCTTATCACTGTCCCAAAGAATAGAATTAATTGGAGCGGTGCTGGACTCAGTACAGGCAAGGACATCCCTGCTAGAGACCCATTTCCAGACGTTATTCAAAGCCTCAGGCAGTACCTGACCACTACCACCAGGGGATGCCTGAGTCTCCTTGGACACATGGCAGCCTGCACTTAAGTAGTCAGGTATGCCAGAATGACGCTCAGACCCCTTCAAGTGTGGCTCGCCCAGATATACCGCCTGTGGCGCGACAGGCTGGACTCAGTAGTGATGGTTCCAGGACACACACTAGAGTTTCTACATTGGTGGCTCAACCCTCAGATGGTATGCGAAGGTGTCACCTTCAACAGCCTACCGCCTTCCTTGTCTCTACTAATGGACGTGTCACATCTGGGAGATCTCCGAACACGGGGCCTGTGGTCGCAGGATGAACTCCACCTTCATATCAATATCAGGGAGCTCAGAGCAGTGCGACTGGCATGCCAGACTTTCCAGTCCCGGCTGCAAGGTCAAAGTGTGGCAGTGATGATGGACAACACCACTGCTACGTTTTACATCAGCAATCAGGGTGGAGCCCATTCCTCCCCCCTATATCCTATTCCTCCAACTAGGGGAGTTCTGCATAGCCCACTCAGGACGCCTTCAGGTGAATGATCTCCCAGGAGCGCAGAACAAGCTAGCAGATCATTCTGCAACCACAAATGGTCCCTCTGTCCAGATGTTCTTCATCCCATCTTCCAAAGGTGGGGATTTCTCCAGGTCGACCTATTCGCCACCCAGAGCAATAGGAAATGCCTAGTGTTCTACTCCTTCCAGAAATGCAGCCCGGGTTCAATCACGGATGCATTTCTGCTACTCTGGGGAGACTGCCTCATGTATGTCTTCCCACTGGTCCCACTCATACACAAGGTGCTGCTCAAGATCTGCAGGGACAAAGCAGAGGTGATTCTGCTGGCCCCAGCGTGGCCCCGTCAACAATGATACTCCACTCCAGGCATCTATACCACTCATCCTGGAGTAGCTTCTGCATCTCAAACAGCAGGGCCTACCAACATCATCCGTCAAGGTGCACCTTGATGCTATCTCAGCCTTCTATCTGGGAGCATCTGGACACTCTGTGTTCGCTAACCCCATGGTAGGACGTTTCCTCAAGGGCTTGAAAAGCATATACCCACAGATTAGACAACCGGTTCCCTCATGGGACCTTAACCTCATCCTCTGCAAGCTCACAGGGGCCCCCCTTGAACCGCTGGCAACTTGCTCCCTGCTCTATTTGTCGTGCAAGGTATCCTTCCTGGTCGCCATCACATCAGCTGGACGGGTGTCCAAATTAAAGGCGCTGACCTCCAGCCCACCCTATACGGTCTTTCACAAGGACAAGGTGCAGCTCGGGCCTCACCCAGCCTTCCTTCCCAAAGTAGTGTCACAATTCCACACTGGTCAAGACATTTTTCTACCCGTCTTCTATCCTAAGCCTCACACCAATACCCAAGAGCAGAGGCTGCACTCACTGGCTGTTCGGAGAGCACTAGCATTCTACGTCAAGCGCATGAAACCGTTCAGGAAGTCGAACCAACTGTTCATGGCAGTAGCAGACGGGATGAAAGGACTCCCAGTCTCATCTCAAAGAATATCTTCCTGGATCACATCCTGCATCCGCACACGTTACAAATTAGCCAAGGTCCCAGCTCCAACTCTTACAGCACATTCCACAAGGGCACAAGCTTGGTCAGCTGTGTTGCTGGCCCAGGTCCCAATACCAGAGATCTACAGGGCAGCAACTTGGTCATCAGTGCATACTTTTACCTCTTGCTATGCTATCACCCAACACGCCAGAGATGATGCAGCATTCGGCATTCCTCAACTCCGACCCTATCTCTGGGGTAGAGCTTGGGAGTCACCTGATTGGAATCGTCATGAACAAGCATTCGAAGAATTAAAAACGGTTACTTACCTTCTCATAACTGTTGTTCTTCGAGATGTCTTGTTCACGTCCATTCCAATACCCACCCTCCTTCCCCTCTGTCAGAGTAGATGGCAAGAAGGAACTGAAGGGGGGTCGGGTCGGCAGGGTCGTATATTGAGCGCTATGAAGGCGCCACTCCAGCGGGCTCACAGCCAACCTGAAGGGAGCTGGTAAGGGAAAACTTTCCGACGACTGTGCATGCGGCGTGCACACCTGATTGGAATATACATGAATAACACATCTTGAAGAACAACAGTTATGAGAAGGTGAGTAACTGTTTTTTTTTTTTTTTTTTTTTTTTTTTTTTTTGTCTCCAGTACATTCCAAAAACTTTTTGGAAATTTTGTCTTTTGCTGAATTATTTTCCCAACAGATGGCTGGATAGCTAAAGTCCCCCATTACTACAACATCTTTTGTTTGGGATATTTCTATTAATTGTTTTAGAAATGTGCAATCCATCTCCTCTTCCTGGTTTGGTGGTCTACAGCAGAACCCCCACCATGACATCACCTCTATTTTTAAATTTTTTATTTTTACCAAGAGACTCTCAACTGGTCTGTCTCCAACCTCCTTCTGGACCTCAGAACAGCTGTATACATCTTTTATGTACAATGCAACCCATCCTCCCTTTTTTCCCAAATGTCTTTTCTGAACAAGCTATACCTCTGTATAAAAATATTCCAGTCATGAAATTTATCCCCCAAAGTCTCTGTGATGCCAGTTAAATCAGAATTTAGCTTATGTACTAATACTTCCAGTTCTTCCTGTTTATTCCCCATACTCCTTGTATTTGTGCACAGACATCTAAAATGTTGATCAGATTTCCCCCACTGATTTCCTTTTGTTGCTCCTTTGACCCTATTGTAATTGTCCATGCCTCCCCCGCCCCCTCTCCCCCGTTAAGGTCATCTGTTTTTATTCTTACCTGTGGGCTTTTGTCACTTGCCCTCATTTAAAGCCCTCTTCACTAAGTTGGCAAGTCCATACACAAAGATGCTCTTCTCCTTCTTGGTCAGGTGGACCCCATTTCTTCCTAGCGGACCTTCTTCCCGGAACAGCATCCCGTGGTTGAAGAAGCCAAAATCCTCTTGTAGACACCATCTGCATAGCCATGCATTCATCTCCAGGATGTCCCTCTGCCTGGGCCCTTACCCTCAATGGGGAGAATGGACAAGAACACATCCTGCACCCCTGACTCTGACTCCTCCCTCACTCCTAGAGCCCTGCAGTCACTGCTGATCTGCTCAGGGTCAGACCTGGCAGTATCATTCGTGTCCACATGGATGAGCTGCATAGGGTAGTGATCAGAAGGGTGTATGAGCATCTGCAACTTTCCATAACTTCTCAGATGAGGGCTCCAGATGCACAACTCCCGGGACATCATGTCAGATCGGCAGATGGATGCCTGTATTCCCTCAAAGGGAGTCCCTGTCCACCATCACAGTACATCTCCTCGGGTGCAGTGGCAGTGAGCTTCCTAGCTTTGGGGTGAATGGCAGCTCCTCATCAGCCATTGGTATCTGCTCTTCACCTCCTATTGCCAGTACAGCATACCAGTTCTTGATCCCTATGGATAGGGGACCAGGGTGGAGCACTGTCTACTGACCGAGGTGATCAGCAGCCAGTTTCCTCCTCACGGAGCAGCCAGTTCTCCCGTCTCCTCTTATGCTGCTGCTTATTGTTCTGAAATGTTTTAATGTGATACAGTACATTACATTAGTACAGTACCTGTACTAATGAAAATTGATCAGCTTTATCTTTGATTTTGTTAATTGTTAGGTGGTATTTTGGGTACGGCAGATCTCACAGTGCCAAATGGAGCTGGTACCAGTCCAGTGGGTAAGTAGAGTACCATGGTTTATTTTAACTTTGTTTCTTGAGTGTGCATTCACTTATGAGTGATTTCTGATTCGGACTAGTTTAAAAAAAAAAAGTGTGAGTGTCTTTGAATCAGAACAGAAGTAAGCTGATGGATTGATCGGTCATCTTTCCTTTATATATTTAAAAAAAAAAAACACTAGCCTTTTCAATCTGTAAATTGCATTTTTCACTTTACTATATTGTAAACTGCATGTTTAACTTCCTTTATTTTCCCATTCCAGGTAATTAATAGTATTTCCTTTTTTATGGCCATGAGTTTCACAATAGTGTTTGCTGCTTTTGCTTTCATGTTTCTTTCCTCCCTCCCCCCCCCCCCCCCCTTTCAAGACCTCGCACTGAAACCATAAATATTTTGCTAAGCATAAATTCTCATGGAACTTAAGGAACCCATCAGCCTAGCTTCAGTACCTGGAAAGATATTGGAACAAATTATTAAACAATCAATTTGTAAGATTTTAGAGGATAGTAAGGTGATAAGTAATAGCCAACGTGGATTTGTCAAGAGTAAATCATGCCAAACCAACCTACTTTCCTTCTTTGACACAGTAACTGGCCTATTGGATGGGGGGAAGCAGTAGATAAGGTTATAGCTTGACTTTAGTATGGCTGTTGACACAGTCCCACATGACATTCTCATAAGCAAACTAGATCTAGATGAAATTAATATAAGGTGGGCAAATGATGGTTGAAGAAACATGCTCAGAGTAGTTATCAATGGTTTGCTGTCAAACTGGGAGGACATATCAAGTGGGGTACCATAGTGGTCAGTTCCAGTGCTGTTAAATATTTTCATTAATGACTTGGATGATGGAGCAGAGAGTACACTTCTGTAAAATTTTCAGATAACACCAAGCTGGAAGGGGTTGGAATGACAGGATTAGAATTCGGAATGATCTTAAAAAACACTGGTCTACAATTTTTGAGACGTAGTCTGCTTCAGAGATAAAATGTGCTATTTATTATGTATTTTGATGTGCTGAATTCAAATATGACAAAACAACTGATAGGCTACTGTTTCAAAGACATTTAAGTTTTTACATTTTATGTCTATGTATATTGTGTAGATAGTAGAGTTTTAATCATAAATTGTAAACCTAGGTCTTTTCATATGTTTATGGTTGCTTTACATGATAATATTTCACCTGTCCTGTTTATGTAACACTTTAAAAATCAGCAAAAGGGTTATATAAATAAAATTTATTATGAAACAAAAGGCAAAAAACTATTATGTACATAGTTTAGTCCTATTCAGTGTCTACTCGGCGCTTCTTGGCTTGTCTCTTGTATTCATTAAATGGAGCATCTCTTGTCACTGTCCAGCAATAGTGTGCAAGCATTGATGGGCTCCATTTGCCCTGATAGCGTTTCTCCATTGTTGCAATGTCCTGGTGAAGTCGCTCACTTCGGTGGAAAAAAATCTAGATGAGAGTGCAAAAATGTATCTTTAGCGACATGTTGCAACGAAGGCTTTTGCATGCCTTGAGGAGGTTTTCCACCAACAACCTGTAGTTGTCTGCCTTGTTGTTTCCGAGAAAATTTATTGCCACTAACTGGAAGGCTTTCCGTGCCGTCTTTTCCTTGCCACGCAGTGCATGGTCAAATGCATCATCTCAAAGAAGTTAACGAATCTGAGGACCAACAAACACACCTTCCTTTATCTTAGCTTCATTTAACCTTGGAAATTTTCCACGGAGGTACTTGAAAGCTGCTTGTGTTTTGTCAATGGCCTTGACAAAGTTCTTCATCAGACCCAGCTTGATGTGTAAGGGTGGTAACAAAATTTTCCTTGATTCAACAAGTGGTGGATGCTGAACACTTTTCCTCCCAGGCTCCAATGATTGTCGGAATGGCCAATCTTTCTTGATGTAGTGGGAATCTCTTGCACGACTATCCCAATTCGCAGAGAAAACAGCAGTACTTTGTGTATCCAGTCTGCAGACCAAGCAAGAGAGCAACAACCTTCAAATCGCCACAAAGCTGCCACTGATGTTGGTCATAGTTTATGCTATTATGATATTCAATTCAATGATTCCATAGAGTTTAAAATCTAATATATTGTCATTTTATTTACCTTGACCGTCTGCAGGTGTGGAGCCCCCCAGCTCCCTTTGGCCGTAGTTCGCCGTTCCCAGCCAATGGGCGCGCCACTTCCCACAGCTCCCATTGGCTGGGAACGGCAAACTGCAGCCACAGGGAGCTGTGGTTCCATGCCTGCAGACGGTCAAGGTAAACAAAACGACAATGTATTAGATATTCAATTCAATGATTCCATAGAGATTAAAATCATCAGATTTTGGTGTAGACCCGTTTATAAGCCAACCCCCGCTCTTTGATGCGTCACTTTTTTACCAAAAAATTTGGCTTATGAACGAGTATATACGGTAATACTTTACATGTCTTTATAGAATATCATTGTAATTGATATCTAATACATTGTCGTTTTGTTTACCTTGACCGTCTGCAGGCATGGAGCCCCTGTGGCTGCAGTTCGCCATTCCCAGCCAGTGGGAGCTGTGGGAAGTGGCACGCCCATTGGCTGGGAACGGCGAACCACAGCCACAGGGAGCTGAGGTGCTCCATGCCTGCAGACACTCCAAGTAAACAAAACATCCTGACAGGCTGGGAGCCAAAGATTGCTGACCCATTTATTGATGTCAATACTGCAGCCTTTTAAAGCTGCAAACGTTTTGTTTAGTGGACTAGATTGGGTTGAAAGGAATACTAAAAGAGCAGTGCCACAGATCTGCATGACATTTGACCCATGCATTTCACAAAATGCTATGCCTTACAAACTAATCAGAAAAATGCAATGAACGATAGTACCATAGCACTGGTGTCAGTCCACTACTGTGTAATTTGATCTCTTCGTGCATTTCTACCAATGGACCACATAAGTCTCGAGCCAGTATGAAAATATAACGTGCAGAATCGATGCAATCTTTAATAAAATTGAAATTAGCTTGTTATCCCTACAGACATGCCATCTACAGGGCTGCTTTGAAATAAACAAAGATGAATAATAATTTGACAGTGATAAAGCAAGTGACGTTCCTATATAAAGTCCTACAAAATCTATAACTACGATAATCTATTTTCATACTAGTATTTAAAATGAACAATGGTGAAATCAAAAGAAAAAGGTTGTCTTATCATGCAGCGTTCAAACTTAGTTGTTGAATATGTAAAAGCAAACAATAGTTGCGCCACTTTTTGTGTATTTTGTATCAATGAGAAGCAAGTAAGAGAATGGCGAAAAAATAAAACACTAAAAGACATGCCAAGAAGCAAGAAAAAAAATGTCCAATGTGGTGCGCTTCATTTCCTGAGCTACAGAAAGATCTCAGTAATTGGGTTGTTGAATGTCGAATGTTGAATGTCGACAAAATGGGTACATTGTCATTAGAACTGGAATTCGTCTGCGTGCTCTGCAAATGTCGAAAGACAACAAATACAAGTCAGTAAAGCCGTCAGTGTTTGTCGCATCAGTCACTTCCTGCAGCTCCCATTGGCTGGGAACGGCAAACCGCAGACACTGGGAGATGAGGGGCTCCGTGCCTGCAGATGCTCCAAGTAAACAAAATGTCCCGACCCACCAGCGGCTTACCCTCACGGGCTGGGAGCCAAAGTTTGCAACCCCTGAAATATAGGGTCGGCTTATGAAAGGGTCATAGAGTTTTTGTTATTTTTACCTAACCATCTTGGGGCGTCAGTTTATAAACGAACGGGCTAATGAACGAGTATATACAGTACATCTTGCACAGATAAAAAATAGGGAATAACTGGTTAGGTAGTGGTACTGCAGAAAAAAATGGGGTAATAGTGGATCAAAAATTGAATGAATCCACAGCGTGATGCTGTTGCAAAAAGGACAAATGTCATTCTGGGATGTATTAACAGGAGTGCCGTATGTAAGACCTGGGAGGTAATTGTTCCACTATACTTCGTTCTGGTGAGGTCTCAGCTGAAGTACTGTGTCCAGTTTTGGGCACCATACTTTAAGATGTGAAAAAATGGGTGAGAGTCCAGAGGAGGACAACAAAAATTATTAGGAATTTAAAAAATCTGCCATATGAGGAAAGCTTAAAAAAGCTGGGCATGTTGAATCTTGAGGAAAAAAGACCCAGGAGGAAAACTATCTTCAATAGGTTAAGGGTGGTTATAAAGAGGATGGTGATCAATTGTTCGCCATATCCACAGAATGTGGGACTAAAAGTAATCAGCTTAACTTTGCAGCAAGAAAGATTTAGGTTAGATATTAGGAAAAACTTTCTAACTATAAGGATAGTAAAATACAGGAGGTTGTGGAATCCCTGTTGTTGGAGGTTTTTAAGAACAGATTAGACAAACATCTATAAGGGATGATACAGGTATACTTAATTCTGCCTCAGCACAGTGGGATGGACTAGGCTAGATGACCTCTTGAATTCCCTTTCATCCCTACATTTTTATGATACTGCGGAGCTCCTTTAAACCAGAGTGCCCCAAATTAGTATTTTAACAACAATACTGTAGTGATGTCTTACATTCATAAGAGTTTCTTACTTTCATAAAATATAACACAGATTTCAGATTTATGCAGTAATGGCATGGAGACATCCAGGTTCCATTCTATCATATTACAGGAAGGCAACATAAATACCAATCATCTGGCTCCTTGGTGTTTCTTCCATCTCAAGATATTGATTTGGTGGCTGAGGACCAATTCGGGAATATACTTGGTCAGCCCCAGAAATAGAACATAGCAAGAGTTATCAATCAGAGAAACCACTGGAGATACTCACATAAATAATGGCCAAATAATAATCTGGCAACTGGGAAAAAAGATCTTCCCAGATAAAAATCAGAGCTCAAGAAGTTTATAAATGAGTAGTGCTTAAATTAGTAGGGTAAAAGTGCTGGTTTGACTCTCCCCTCTGCCTCCACCTTGGGCCACATGCAACAAATGTTTCCTTCATGCACCCAGAAGCTCAAGAAATTCTATGAAAACCTTTTAATTGTAAGAAAAAAATTCTAAGAAAGAAACCTTTTAATTTAGGGGGGAAATGAAGAGCAAGGTTATCATTAGACATGATGGGATCCCAGATAGTGATTTCTCCTGTGTTTCAGAGATCAGCTTATTAAGAAAAGGACCTACTTATAAACAGTCCTATGTTGTTAGGACTAGATTCAGTCCTTTTCTCCCAAATTAGGCCTCAAGTTTCTAAGCTTCATTCATGCACTCAGCAAAAAAACAGTGAAGCATAGCTATGAAACTAAGGGCCATATCCTATTATAGGTACCACTTCTTGAGTGTTATAGATACTACAGATGTGAATTAGAAATTGCCCTTAAGTGAAAACAATATACTGCGTTAAAGTATTGCCTATACCTACATGAACTTCTTGAACATTCTTAATGACTTAGTGTTTTCTGATTGGATCCTAAAGTAAACATTTTAAGGAGCTGGTGTATAGTAACAAATTATGGTGGTCATCATCTTTATTTTCCAGAATATAACCCCCCATTGCTCAGAAGTTTTTCACTCAAATGACAGTTGAAACTACATGATGACTGTACAACTCTTGTGTTGGTGGGGGATTTGCAAAATGTATCTCCAGCAGAACTTCAGAAACATTCAGATGATGCCATATCACTGAGCCATTAATACACAATACCTTGCTATGACTTGCTATATACCTTTTGAAATGGAGTGGCTGGCGTAAATTAACCCTCTTTGTCCCAGAGCTCTTAATTGTAGCCCAGCAACAAACACACAAAGTGGCCAGCACATAAGCAGGTTCACTCTGTTGGCTAACTTTCCAATTGAAGCTTGGGCCACTGTAACTAAGGTATGAACTGTGACAAGTTGTTAATGTCAGCTAATTAAAACAATTTTAAATGATTATTGGTCATATTTTTTCTAAACAGTTATTGGTGAAAGCTTTCCAAAAAGCTTAGCCTTTTCCCCCTTCTTTAAGGCTGTTGAGGGATAGGGAGGGCTGAGAGAGAGAGATTTATTGACAGGCCTTGGTTTATTTTGTGACTTTTCATTTATGGGATCGGCACCAAGAGCAGTGGATGGGTGCTAATAAAAATAGGAAAAAATCCTTAAAATCAATAGTTTTGCACAACTGTGAAAACTTAAATAGAAAAAAGGCTTAAAAATAAACATAAATATCCATCAAAATTGTAAAAAATAAAAATTGAATCCCGCCACGCCTTACAGATAAACCATCATTTTATATATTCTTATCCAACTATGAAAACCCTTGAAGGTGATTGTGGGTAAAAGCTGATACCTTCTCCTGGCTCACTTAGGGCTCAGTTCAACTAAAGGCAAGGAAGATCCAGAAAAGAGCTGCACATTTATCCCAAACACATTTTCCCCTCCCATCCTGTGTGACTTCAATGAAGTTGATGTGGATTGCTTCAACAAGCAATCTGCCAACCTCAGAGAAAAAAAGATGCAGATATACCATAGCTTTCTAATATTCTGTTTGTCCATGGACACAGAGCGGGCTCCAGGCACCAGCCCAGCAAGTAGGTGCTTGGGGAGGCCAACGGAGAGAGGCGGCACGTCCGGCTCTTCGGCGGCAGTTCAGCGGCAGGTCCCTCACTCCCTCTCGGAGCGAAGGACCAGCCACCAAATTGCCGCCGAAGACTGAAGCGGCGGCGGTAGAGCTGATCGCGATCACGGCTTTTTTTGTTTTTTTTTTTTCCCTTGTTGGGGCAGCAAAAACCCTGGAGCCGGCCCTGCATGGACAGCAGCTTTTTTTTTTAATGGCGAGTAAAACTATCACCATGGTAAGGATTGGCAAATTAGATGTGTCTGGGCTGGCAAATTTCACAACCATTTGGTAAGACTGATTGTAGGTGGAGCATACAGTAATAGTTGTAGGTAAGGTTGAACAAGCATTTTCATTTTAGAGGGCTGCTTTCAGTCGCTCAGAATTTTGTCAAAGTTCTGCATTTCATATGAAAATTTAATACAGGCTGGGGCAAGTTTTTTTTAAAGTCTTAGAAAAAATGGTTCAGCCATTTTCAACATTGAAGAGTAATAGAAATGTATTTTGGCAGAGACATGTTGCTGGTGTACCTTTTAGTGAAAACATTTTCATTTGGCAGATTATAGCTGCTTAAAAATGTATGTTAAGTTTGGCTTCTTTTTTTCTTCCTGTTGTGGAGTTTCCATTTCAGAGAAAAAGTTGGCAGTTAGCAGACTGTGTTCATTAGGTGCAAACTAATTCAAACAGTGTAAAATGTGTTGGTGACCCAATTCCAGTGCTTGTGATGGCTAGAAACTGCAAGTCTTTACTTCTCATGGGCAAAGAACAAAATGTCACCAGATGCCATGGTGAGGTTAAAAGAAATTAAAAGAAAAAGGAAGTGCAGTTCACATTTGCTATGCAAATGTGGCAAATGTTTGAGATGACCGTGAACTTGTCCTGTGTTTAATAGGGTTCCAATGTAAATCTAATAGTGGTGTGTCAGTAAAATAAAGGAAGTACATGGAAAACTAGGAGCCATACTTGAGACCAAATAAAGCATTTCAATTTGCTGTAGTGAAAAGCCAGGCTTTGAAAGGGTTTGGACAGATGATGTAACAGACGTTTTCAGCCTCTAATTTCTCTGCTCCACTCTTAGGCTGATAGCATTCAGATTTGAAAGCTGTCAGAAAAATAAAAGTTATAAGTGTTTTTTGTTGTTGTTGTTGTTGTGGCTTTCTGAATAGTGGGTTTTTGTGTCTCCCAGAAGTTTCATTTAAATATAAAATGGTTCTGAAAGTGCAGCCTCTCATCTTACCATACAACTGTAACACCAAGATTTAAAAAAATGGAAGTTTCTGGGTATTCAGCACTCTAGAACAGTGGTTCTCAAAGTCGGTCCTCCGCTTGTTCAAGGAAAGCCCCCTGGCGGGCCAGGCCGGTTTGTTTACCAGCCCTGTCCGCAGGTTTAGCCGATCGCGGCTTCCACTGGCTGCGGTTCGCTGCCCCAGCCCCAGGGGGCTTTCCCTGAACAAGCTGCGGACTGGCTTTGAGAACCACTGCTCTAGAACAGGGGTCGACAACCTCTGGCACACGGCTCACCAGGGTAAGCACCCTAGCGGGCCGGGCCAGTTTATTTACCTGCTGACGCGGCAGGTTCGGCCGATTGCGGCCCCCACTGGCCACAGTTTGCCGTCCCAGGCCAATAGGGGCGATGGGGAAGCCACGGCCAGCACATCCCTCTCCTGCGCCGCTTCCCGCAGCCCCTATTGGCCTGGGATGGCGAACTGTGGCCAGTGGGGGCTGCGATCGGCCGAACCTGCCGTGTCAGCAGGTAAATAAACTGGCCCGGCCCGCCAGGGTGCTTACCCTGGTGAGCCGCGTGCCAGAGGTTGCCGATCCCTGCTCTAGAAAATCAGGTCTCTTATTTGTTTAACTTTACTAAGAAGCACAAATCCCCTTGACTTTCAAAGCCAATGGGACTTACTTCCTTAAGTTACTTGGGCATTTCTGAAGATCCCATCATTATTTTTTAAAATCTTGTCTTTAAAGATGTAAGTCCTTCCTAAATTATTTTTTCATACACTTCCACTAATGGCAGAGGTGTGTCTTAATGGTATGATTAGAGCTATACTTTCTCTAATCACCAGTATTTAAGTGTCAGTGATAATACAAAGTATATTTATTTCCACTTTGAGTTGTCCTAATACCACTATTCCACAAATGAAGGAAAGCATACACTTCTTAAAAGCAGTGAAATATAAGTATAGATATTTCCCTCTTGATGAGAGCTGAAATTTGTACCACTCCTATGACTACAGCTTCTGTCTGCCATCCCTGCAATGTTTTTCTTCAAGGGGGTAAGAAGTGGTGGTGGGGTGTGTGTGTGTTTCTTTTAATTACTTTCATTACCTTACTGGAACTGTCTTTATTTGAAATGGCCACATTGATGACGTTGACAAGTGCTGATTTTAGTAATTTTCTTGTTTTTGATACTTAAGCTTTTTCTACCAGAATATTTATTACTTGTATAAAAATATTGAAATATCTTTTTGCTACAGCACTATTTTGGGTTAGTTGATTTAATGTGGATATTTTTTAAATTCACTTATGTCGACTGCTTTTTTTAGGATATGGACAATGGTATGTCATATTTGTTTGAGGTATAAAAATGTGTATATGATTCTTATCTTGTATTGTTTAGCGGATTGCCTATGATTAACTTCTCCAAGCCATATACAACAAGTCCATTTCTCTGAAGCCGAACCACAATAAAAGATTAATGACATCAAAGACTATAATTTATGCTTAGAGTAGTAATCAGAACATAGAGTACTTTTCAGCCACGTGTGTTCATTGTTTCAGCTGATGTGATTTATGTAGTGAAATATGAGCCTCACCGATTTAAATGAATCTTGGACAATGCTTGGATCTTGTAGGACAATAAATGAGATTAGTCTGTATTAAGTTTCTGAAGGAACTGGTGTACACCGTTGTTGAATAGGAATTTTGAGCATTTAGTGTTAGTACAGCAAGTACCTCTAAATTAAAACCTGTTTCCTGTCCAAAAAAGCAGGGTAACATGCACTGGTAATAATGGTCTGTTACTTTTGCGGTATTTTGAAAGTACTATAGTAGTCTGAGTTGAGATAAATGAAAATGTAATAAAACTGCCCCAGTGGAAATAAACTATTGTAGCTCTAAATCTTTTTTTTCCCCCCACCATTTTCATTTTTAACTTCATCATCCGTTAAAAAGTAAATTATTGGATTTGAAAAGGTCTTTTGTGGATGGGAAGGAAACAATGCAGTTTTCTTTATACAAAATAATAAATGGAACATATAGGGTTACTAAAGCTTCAGTTTGGCAAACTGCCAGACAGTTACATCATCCTGTAATCATTATCTGTTTCTGGCTGCTGATCTTGTGCAAAGAAATATTGCTTTTAGCTCCCCTTTCACTCCTTACTTATAATTTGATTTTCTTGGGTTACGTTGTACTATATCTAATAGAGCAGCTTGTTGGATTCTTAACAACAAAAGAATGTTTTTCCTAAATTAAAAATTAGGAATATCTATTCTAAAATACTTTTGCAACTCTGATACAGGATCTTTAACTAATGTCACTTTTGCACTCTTTAAATGCTATTTATAACAAGCACACAAAACATTTATCAGTGGAGTCTGTTTGATACAGACAGATCAATGCATGTATTACATGTGATGGTATTCTGTTGCTTTTTTCCCTCCCTAAACAAAATACGCTTCTAAACATTTTTATGTTTTGCATTTAAAATGGCAAAGTGCTTTGAATCTGTCTACCCCACTGCTGAGTGAGATACTCCAAAGAGAATGCAGTGGTAAAGGGTTTGTTGTTTTTGACAGCACCATTAGAAGCATAAAATCTTCTCTAAAGGACTGGCAGAGTCTTGTAATAAGGGCTACAGGAAATGACTGTATTGGGTGTGGAAGAAGAAACAGTCCAGGTTTAACACATGAGCTACCAAAACAGTTGAAAACTGAGTGCAGGAAATGGCCTCATAAAATAGACTAAACTATACTATACACGAAAAGGAAAATGGATGAATAATACAAAAGCCCATTGTTTACAATGATAGTGTTGATCACTCTAAATAGAGATTCAAAAGGATCACAGAAATTTGAAGCATCCCATATCAAATGTTAAATTGAAAATATTAATGCGTGATAAAACACTGCTAGTTAATATATAATAAACACAAGCTACAATATAACAAGGAGCTGTTTGAATGTGTAGTATGCTGATATAATTATCTGCAAGTAAAATGGTCTGAGACACAAAGGTCGTATTTATAGTTCCATGTACCATTAAAAGGGTACTGTCACGTCAAAATCACACTGTTGTCAAATCATTTTTCTTCAGGATTAACCCTTTAGAAGACTAAAATTGAATCTGTTTTCAAATCTGTTTAATTGTACTCCCAATTAATCTTATATTACTGTGTGAAATTTCTCTTTCATGCACACATGGCACAAAGATTAAATTTGCACAGTCCCCTGTATTATGCTAAGTCCATCCCTTAACCACTAGGCAAAACACAAAGCAATTCTGTGACTCATCTGCTGTTGCTGTTTTAACCACTGGCTGGAGTCAAGAACTGCAACCTCTTTGCATTCCTGCACTGGTGTTCTGACTGTCAGCGTGCCACACCTCTAATCACCCTCCCTCCTTCGTTGGGTTATGCTGGGTTTGCATAGATTCTGCTAGAATATATGGAATTGGTCCCCTGGTATACCTGCCGCTCATCTACGTCAATTTCACCCATTGGGCACTCTGTTTTCTGGTAGTCATAGATTTCGTGCCACAGCAGAATGAAATCAGCCAACTGGTTTGACGGGGCACACAGGGTACGTCTTCACTTAGCGGAGGGTCCGGCGCCAGGAAATCAATGTTCTGGGATCGATCCCAGAAGTGCTCGCCGTCGACACCGGTACTCCAGCTCGCCGAGAGGAGTACGCGGCATCGACGGGGGAGCCTTCCTGCCACGTCTGGACCCGCGGTAAGTTCGGACTAAGGTACTTCGAATTCAGCTACATTATTAACATAGCTGAATTTGCGTACCTTAGTCCGAAGTGGGGGCTTAGTGGGGACCAGGCCACAGAGGTAGTTTATACTTAGTATATTTTTTGATTGCAGGGGTATATATTTGTATAAATATTATACATACTTGATTGTATCCTTGTTCCTCCACTGTTTGTATGTATCTTATTCTTAGACCCAGTTCCTGCCAGCCACTCTGTGTGGGCAGATCCCCATAGAAGTCATTGGGATTCTGTGCAGGTGCAAAGATCCACTTGCTTGAAGCATTTGCAGAGTTGGGACCTGGGATTGTAAACACTTTAGAGAAGGCCCACGTCTTCATTTGCTTGTACAACACCTAGCACAGTGGGGCTCTGATTTTGATTGGGACCTTGAGTGCTATTGTAATATAAATGTTAAATAATATTTCTGTTCATGTCCTACTCTGGAAACTGAAGTGCTTTTCCCCACTTACTTTAAATGTGAATTAGTTTTACATCACCTGTGTATTCAGAGATGTGACTGTGTGTGTATATAGCATAAAATATAGATGCATGCTTTGTGTGTGTGCATACATGTCTATAATGCTCATATATATGTCTTTTGATTCATAAATATCAGATATTGTCAGTGAGTTTTAACATTACCACATTGCATGTTTCCTAATTTCAAGCATGCTTAAAACTTTCACCAAGACTCCTGTCAAGGCTGTATCCCCACTCTGAACTTTAGAGGGTACAAATGTGGGTACAATTTAGGGTACAAATGTGGGGGCCTGCATGAAAACTTCTAAGCTTAACTACCAGCTTAGGTCTGGTCCGCTGCCACCATCCCAAAGCTAATTCCCTTCCCTGGGTAGCCTTGAGAGACCTTCACCAATTCCCTGGTGAATACAGATCCAAACCCCTTGGATCTTAAAACAAGGAAAAATCAATCAGGTTCTTAAAAAGAAGGCTTTTAATTAAAGAAAAAGGTAAAAATCATCTCTGTAAAATCAGTATGGAAAATAACTTTACAGGGTAATCAAACTTAAAGAGCTCAGAGGACCCCCCTCTAGTCTCAGGTTCAAAGTACAGCAAACAAAGATAAACACTCTAGTAAAAGGTACATTTACAAGTCGAGAAAACAAAGTAAAACGACGCCTTGCCTGGCTATTTACTTACAAGTTTGAAATAGGAGAGACTTGTTGAGAAAGATGTGGAGAACCTGGATTGATGTCTGGTCCCTCTCAGTCCCAAGAGCGAACGACTCCCAAACAAAGAGCACAAACAAAAAGACTCCCCCCCCCCCCCCCTCCCCGCCCTCACCCCACCCCCGCCAAGATTTGAAAGTATCTTGTCCCCTTATTGGTCCTTTGGGTCAGATGCCAGCCAGGTTACCTGTACACAGGACAGCTGTTACCTTTCCCTTTATAGTTATGACAACTCCATTTCTTGTTTTCCTTTAAGGACCCTTACTTAGCCATGATTACTTCTCACTTAAGCACCAGGATTGCATCCCACGTCTCCTTCACATTCACAGTATCTGCCATTTCCTGCTTCCTTCCAGTGTCCCTAACCAGTTAAAGCGACCATCAGCCAGCCACTCCCTATAGTAATTTCACATACAAACTGTGTTTGGATTCACCTCATTCAGACCTTGCAACAACCACAACAATCCGTCCCTGTCCAACTACAAAAAACTCGCCTCCATTCTTCCCCAAGCAACCAAACCTATAGCCATATCCAGTTTCAGACCCCTTCCTCACTTCCAACAAAACCCTCCACCAACTTTACCCAATATCTACTACAAATCCATAGACTTACCTAAAATATTGCCCCACTCCTCCAAAAACCATCCTAATTTCCACAATTTCTGTTTCATCACCCTAGCCGCACTTGCAGGAGAAGCCTACAAATGGTCTTTGTTAACCTAGTGGAGAAAAAAGGCTGTTTTCCTTCCCTGGTCTCCCTGGTGAAGCAGTACAATAGTGGTGGGAAGAGAGAGTCAGACTTTTCTCACGATCCCCCACAACCTTTGTGGAAAGATGGCTGAATATTATATTAAATTACTTTTGATTATTGAGCCAAAAAAGGGGGTTTTAAAATTTATTTCAATGCATTTGTAGCCAAACAATTTTTTTTTTTTCAATTTTATTCCTCAAAAACCATTTTTTAAATTTTTTTAGTGGAAATCTTTTCTGTTTTAAGTGTTTAGCTGAAAAATCGATTTTTTCCCCACAAACTATTTTTTCGTGCCACACCCATAGCCATTTTGGGAGAGGAGTCCTTTGGACCCTCCGTAGGCTTGTGATACATGAGGAATGTAAGAGGCTGGTACAGTTCCAGTCATAGACTCTTGGCACAGTAAGAAATCCACCAAAAAGGTGAGAGGGCCACAGTTTGTGCTACTCAGTTTTGTAGCTTCACTGCCCATTTATGCACGTGTCTGGATGTTTATGGTTTCTATGTTTGGATTTCCAAGTTCCAGCGATATTGTATTTATTTTATTTAAAAATAATTTCATAAAGTTTCACACACCCTTTTGAAAAAAAAGGTTATCGATAAGGTATCTTATTAAGATTATATAAATTTTAAGGACATTTGATTACCATTCATATATAAGAGCCTGTTGTTTTTCCACTGTTAAATAAAATTGCTAGCATACTGTACACGTTTACTGTATAATGCATCACTGTCAATCACTTAGACGTTGTGTCATGCTGTCCTGTTAATACACTTCATTGTTCTTCATAGGCATTTGGAGTTTTGCTTAAGAGAAAGGAATGTGAAACTATCAATTTTCTTATTTTAAATGCCTTTAAATTAACATGTACTTACTGTAATAAAATGGAATTGGGCACAGGGGCCTATTCAAATGATAATGATAGTATAATATTCATGCCAGTAAGGTGCTGCAGGCTATGAAAAGAAAATTTCACACACAGTAAACTTTTGGGTAATAGTCCTGCCACAGAATTGTGACTATAAAGAGCACTTTCAGAACTGGAATGTTAGTATAAACATAATTTATTATGAATTGTATTTATTTATACATATACTGGTTCTGTAGAGTGAACCACACAGTTCGCTTCCCCTGTTGTAAATTTCTCTCATTTTCAGCTTAATATATTTTTTCATTAATGGCTGAATAAAATCTGTGTTTTCTGAGGACCATTGCTATAAATTTGGCAAAATCGTTCTGATGAAATCTTCAAAAAAGTTGCCTGAAAAATATATTGTAATTAGCATGATAGGCACTTGGCTGGTTTGTTGATGAATGTTAAAGGAAAACAATTAGAAATGCTTCTGCTGTTAGTTGTCTCAAAATTTGGTATTACTTGTTTCACTGACTTGTTTGAATATAACTTAAGGTCTGAATCCTTTGATACTGATCACTCTACATTCTCATTGACCTCACTGGGAACAGTCAGCACCTCATAGGCAATGACCTATACATAATCTAGTGGTGACGAGAGAGAGAGAGAGTGTGTGTGTGTGTGTGTAGGCTGAGGTGGATGTTAAGGAAATAGACTTGTTTCAAGTTTCTCCTCATCTTCCTTGTTGGAGAAATACTGTATAAAAGTACCTTATCAGGTTCATATCATCTTACCAGAAAGTGTTCTCTGCTAAAATAATGTATTTTCAAAGGTGACGGGCAAATTGGAAAAACCTAGAGCTACAATTTAAAGGCTTGTTAATTGAGATACTGAAAATGTCTTTTATGCAGTGTAAGGTACACTTGTTTATTTTTACGAAAGAATCTCAAAAGAGTTTGGAGGCTGTTTTTTAAAAATCCTTATAAGCAACAGCACACTGTAATTCATGTTCTGCCTGTGGGGTGGGTGGGTGGGGGGTGTGTGTGTGTAGGACCATTTGTTAGATACTGTTTTGTTGCTACAGCAGCCTAGAGGAACTTCAAAGACTAAATTAATGAACAGATGGTTTTAACACACTTTCCTGACAGAGTGCACTCCTCAGCGTTTAAGCTGCCACAACACACCCTGAGGTGACACCAGCATTACATATTGATCTTTTGGTGAAAGATACTTGGCTTTTTCTGTTCTACAATGTAGGATGTAGCTTAATTATTCCTAAAAGGGTTAGACTCTTGTGAAATATTTGCAACTGAAACTTTTGTCTAAAAATAATGTGGAGTTTGTACATTTGCACTATGGATTTACACTGCTTGTGCTCACTCTTAAGGTGCATTTCTTTATATTTCCTACTTTAGGAAATGGATTTATTAACTCTCGAGCTTCACCAAGCCTGCTAGGAACTACTGGTGGTGGGAATGGATTAGGCAAAGTTATGCCTACAAAGTCTCCGCCTCCACCCGGAGGAGGTAATCTTGGAATGAACAATCGCAAACCAGACCTTCGTGTTGTCATCCCACCTTCCAGCAAGGGCATGATGCCTCCATTGGTAAGCTGGGCCATTCATTCTATAGTATACAATATACAGTATGCCCAAGGGGTGCAAAAGGAGCGCTGCTGAAAGCGAAACTATGGCATCTCAGGCGTTATGGAGATGGCACCTTAGAAACACCCCTGTAGTAGGAGACTTGACTGATAAAAGAACACAACTCAAGTGCAGATTGCCATCTTGGACAGTATTCGCAAAAAAAGAGGGCGAAGATATTCTTACTTTCATTGGATTAATAAATACAGAATAATGAGCTGACGTACATTGGGTTATTTACGTTGCTATATTGGAGACTTTGGTTTGATTTCTTGTCCTGATTGCAATCTGCCTCCGTTGCTAGGACTGAGGGTTTTAGTGGTTTGGTTTTTAGGGGGTGAGGGAAGAGTTTATTGTACCACTCAGCAATGGCAACTTTTGCTGATTACTGAGCTGTGTTGAGGGGCCTCAATGTAGAGTTCTGTCCGGTTCTCCCAGGTTGCAGTGTTGGTGAGTTGTGACATGTGGCTCAGAAAAAATGATTATGTGGGAGGAACCTTCATTTGGTTT
The DNA here is from genome assembly GCF_027887155.1 of Malaclemys terrapin pileata. Lineage (NCBI taxonomy): Eukaryota > Metazoa > Chordata > Testudines > Emydidae > Malaclemys > Malaclemys terrapin. The sequence continues at coordinate 8,526,450 of NC_071514.1, read as the reverse complement.
AGCGTGTTAGTACAATAGCCATTCACTCCCCATATTTGGAGTTAAAATCTTGAATGAGGACACAAGAATGAATGGTGGTCTCATCGTTTGTGCATCTCACAAAGCCACTATGCCTTTCAGCATATCAGCAATGTTTGTTCAACCTACCTCTAGATATAGTAGAGGGTATTGAGGTTGGCACGGCTCTCTGGAAGTCTTATCCAGCTTCTACTTCAACCTTGTGTGGCTGAAGTCATTGATATCAGTCTCTATATTTTATGTGCAAACTCATAATCATTTAAGTACCGCATATACTCGTTCATGAGCCGAATATTTTTGGTAAAAAAGTGACGCATCAAAGAGCGGGGGTTGGCTTATAAACGGGTCTCCCGCAAAATTTAATGGTTTTAAACTCTATGGAATCATTGAATTGAATATCTAATACACGTATCGGCAACCTTTGGCACACGGCCCACCAGGGTAAGCACCCTGGCAGGCCGGGCCGGTTTGTTTACCTGCCGCGTCCGCAGGTACAGCCGATCATGGCACCCACTGGCCGCGGTTTGCCGCTGCAGGCCAATGGGGGCAGCGGGAAGCGGCGGCCAGCACATCCCTCAGCCTGCGCTGCTTCCCGCAGCCCCCATTGGCCTGGAGCGGCGAACCGCGGCCAGTGGGTACCGCGATCGGCCGTACCTGCGGACGCGGCAGGTAAACAAACCAGCCCGGCCTGCCAGGGTGCTTACCCTGGCGAGCCGCGTGCCAAAAGTTGCTGATCCCTGATCTAGTACATTGTAGTTTTGTTTACGTGGCGCGTCTGCAGGCATGGAGCCCCTCAGCTCCTTGTGGAGCACCACTTCCCGTAGCTCCCATTGTCTGGGAACGGCGAACTGCGGCCACAGGGAGCTGAGGGGCTTCATGCCTGCAGACAACCCAGGTAAACAAAACGTCCCGACCCGCCAGTGGCCTACCTGACGGACCGGGATCCAAAGTTTTCCAACCCCTGAAATATAGGGTCAGCTTATGAAAGAGTCATTCAGTTTTTGCTATTTTTACCTATCCATTTTGGGGTTGACTTATAAATGAACGTGCTAATGAACGAGTATATATGGTACATATATTCAGTTTATGAATCCTCCCCATATGGAAGTAGCCAAAAGGAGCATAGGATGTAAACAGTATAAGCATTCTTTATACATATTTACTTATTTATGTTTAAGATTCCACAAGTGTTTACTTTTGCTATTGATGGTAGAGCTAAATCACGCAAAATCAATGTAAGTAGCCAGAGTCCTAATTAAAGACGTTTTTTAACACCTTTATTAAAATGTTTGAGGTTTTTCTAAAAATGCACAAATTACAGAGCACATTCATAAAGAAATATGTTGCTAAATCTTAATGTGAAACTTGTGCTTTAAATTATTTTGAAAAATGAATACGGGGGAAATATTTTAAAAAGCAATTTTAATGTTCTCTCCGTAAATTCATTCATTCTCTCTCTCTCTCTCTCTCTCTCTCTGGTGGAGAAGGGAGAGAAGTAAAGAGTAGAGATGCCTAGATGTCATGGTGATTGGTGCACTAAAAATACGTGCCTATGCAGTTGACTTTCATCTGATCAGTTCAACCATAATAGAACAGATGTGCACCTGTGTCCATATATGATGTCTATGAATACTTGTGCCCTTGCTCTTGCTAGTTCAGCCAATGCTAATTTTCAGAGCATCTGTAAACAACCTTTTGTAGTTGTGAACACAACTTTTGCCACAGTATTTATTCCTGCATCAAAATACTCTTTTTATTAATTGACCCAAAGTATATATAGTAAGTATATAATCACGTACTTTGTAACAGTGTTTACATAATAGCACAATAAATTCAAAATATTAACAAACCAATAAATAAATCCTGAAGCACAAACATGACTTATTTTATTTTTGAAAGCAATGCTTTTCTTAGTAACTGTATTATCCCTCTTGTTTGCTGAATACAGTCGGAGGAGGATGAATTGGAGTTGGTGAGTTTGGGTTCCTGCTTGATGAGTGAAGAAAGCTTAAGTCATACTACGTGGTCTCAGTTATACCAATGTTCCCTTTGTGGCAGAGAAATGTACTTGTTTTATCCAAATAAAAAAACCCACAAAAATTGCAAAGTGCAAATACAGCCAAAGTCTAGCATTCTCCATTTATAAATTTATGTTTTTATGAAACCGTTTTTCTTAGAGGGAACATTGGAACAGAGCCTTACTCAGTAACTGTCCATGCTCACAGGGTACTTGTTCTGATGGGGTCGAGTGTTAAATGCCTTTTATAGTCCCCAAAATTATTGAAATATTTTTAGAAAATTACTTCACTCCTGAAGTTCCTCAAATTGTAACACACGCTGTGTGTTGTTTCTCCTCCTTTCACGGAGATTACATCATTGCTGGTGAGGTCACCTTTTTACAGAGTTGGATATATTTCATGCTTTACGAGATGATCAAACCACAAAGGAGGGTTCCCTGTTTACCACAAGGAATATGGAATTGCAAACTAATTATTTTACCCTTTTCAACTGAAAAGATCTTCTGTTTTTGAAAGGAAATTGCTGTTTTTCAGAAAACATGATATCTTTTGGTGTTCACTGTGGAAAATAAGTATAAGACTAAAAATAACTTGACTCATGCGAGTTCTAGATTATTTTTCCAAGCAATATGCAAATGTTTTAGGTGTTATAGCACAACAATAATTGCAGAAAATTCTGCATCAGATTACAATTGTAGATCAGCTTCAAGATCTTTATACACCTATGCTTTGATTTATTTGCACATGGACTTGTTGCTAATATGAGGCTCTAATTGCATGAAAGCATGAAAATTGCAGTAGTTTCTTTATATTTTAAGTTGGTGAATGCATGCTGTTGGATGATATTTTACCTATATTGTTTTCCTAAATTTGAGTTAGTTGGAAAAAATTACTTTTGAAAATTAATACTTGAAGCTATCCAAAAATTTTGGTGGTTACAGGATGAGTGTAAATGTTTTAATTAACAGCTATTTAATTTGTTACATTTTTTTCTCAATGTTGTAGGAAAGCATCTGTTTTTCAATACAAAGAAATATGGGATTTAATTTAATCCATAAAATAGTTAATCAGGTCATTTTTTATATATATGATTGTAAGTCTTACTCACTTTCATTATAGATGTGTTTGTTCTTTAACTGTTAGAATTGCCATGTTCTTCTAATATAAATTGTTTGGAATCTAGATGTAGTATTCTGGAATATGAATAATGTAGGAAGCGCTTGCCCTCTAGTGGTTATAAAAATTCGACATGCCTATATAATCCTATTCAACCAACTGGAAAAAGCAAAATCTTCCTCAAACAAGACACTTTAAATTAGCAAATAAAGGACCCTGGGAATGCTACTTTATTCATTATATGGATTATAATGTGTTCTGAAATACAGTTCCATATCCTAGCAGTAAACATGAAATTCTACATTACCAGAATTGAACACATTTACTAGATGGAAGGCAGAAGGGCTAGAGACCCTAGTTTATAGACTAATATAACTATAACACTCTCCTTCCATTATCTCTAACAAATTATCCCCATCCAAAAATAAGGTTCTGAAAAATTTTATGAGTGTCTGTCTGTAAAGCTTGGAATCCATAACTCAGACAAAAAGTAAAATTTGTCAGCAATCTTATATTTCCAAATCACACACCCAAATCAAATACCCAGGTATAAATTGCTCTGAAAATAGCCCCAAATACCCCCCAAAACTTCCCTGGGGATATCCCTGGAACCTGGATAGTTTCCTAGTAGATGTCTCTAACTTTTCCATTATGTAGTAGTCCCAACTTTACAGGTTGTTATCCAAGAAACCTCTGGGAAAAGGTCTGTTTTCTACAGACACACAAATCTGGTCTAATAACATATCTTCATAAAAGGTAAAACCCAGTTTCTTACTGTAACAGAGTGGGATTTTCAAAAGCACTTAAGTGACTTACAAACACAAATCTCAGTGAAAATAAATGGGTTTTGCCCTTAAGTCACTTAAGTGCTTTTGAAAATCCCATCCTGAACCTACAGTATGTCCCTGCTTAACACAGACACCAACATAATCCCTCGAGTAGTAGTTACTAGACTCTTAGTCAAGCTCTCTCTAACATTCAGACAAAATAGGCATTCCTCGCACACGAATTAAACATATTTGAACAAAGTTGTTCCTACAATCAATGGAGGAAGAAAAGGTTTTTGGAACAGGAGACAAGTTTGATCCTTCTTACTGGGCTGGCAAAATGCTATGCCAGCAATGATTTCATACATTGAGTATCCACTATTATATAACCTATACATTCAGTCTCCATCATCACTACTAATGGTATAATTTCATCTTTGAATGCCACCTTTTCTTTATCTTTTTAACATCACACAAGAACCCCAGAGTTTGATCAGATACTGTAAATTCTGAAGCATTAACATAACGCCCTTGGACTGTAAGCTTTCCCTGTGTTTAAAGTAATAAGAATGGCTAGTAGAAGAATATAGTACATTTTAAATGGTAGCTATAGCATGTCTTGGACTCTTTTTAAACTGTCAAGCTACAATTACCAGGTTGGTAGCCCTCAAATCAGTCCTCTTGGTTTTGATCTGCAGAGTTGCATAAACACAGCACTGCCTCTGTGTTCCATTCTTGTGAGGACAAGAATCATGTATATTTCTATAATATGTGTTCTCTCAAGAACAGAGCGGAGAAGAGAATCAGGGATAGTGAAATACCCACATGCCACCCTTGATCAGAAGAAAACAAAGAAGGGGTGGTAGTTTTGTTATTGGCAGGTGCTTCAGCTAAGAAGTTGTGAAGCTGCTGTTCTGGGATCAAATAAATATATATAATTTTTAAGTCTGGGAGTATTACTTTTTTTTCTTTAAAAAAGCTAAAACTTAGGTCTGTTAATCTTAAATATTCTATTTAAAATTGAGTACATGATGGCAAGGAGAAGGGTGTTAAAATTCCTTAAGAAAAGTTAGGAATAAATCTTCTTTAAAAAGAGATACAACAACATGGCCTGTTCTTGTCACATCCAATCTGTGTTGACTTGGCAATTAAAAAAAAAAATTAAGGCTTCCTTGGTAAAGAATATGGCATGCCAGTGATGGAGTGGCCTCCTTTTCTAAAAGGCATCCATCACAATGTTTAAGTAAAGCCTTTTGTATCAAATGTTTAGTATGGCAAATAGTTTTTAACTACTTAATCCAAATTAGATGTTCATCACCAATTTTAGCTCAAGACTGGCATATAGAGTATTATTAAGATGGCCATAGGAGTTATTCTCTTACAAATGGCAGGATAGTCAGAGCTTCTACAGTTTTGAGCTTAACTAATTTTCATATCAGAAGGCACAACCGTTTTTTGTTAACACAAAAGGCATGTGTTTTGAAATATATGTGCGGTCTAATGAGTAAACTTTCAGTTCCCAAAACCAGGGAAACCACAATATTATTCTACCATTAAGGTCTTGGCAACATTGAAGATTTAAGGGAACTCTCCCACTGTTGCTTTTAGGACCGGTGCAACCACACCTGTGCAAGCAACAGTGGGAGCCCTAGGGTAAATTTTCAAAAGCGCCTGAAAGTCCCATTTTCAGATGTGGCTTAGGCACTTAGTAGTCAACCAAAAGTCAATGGGACTAAGTGTAAGACTCTTTTGAAAATGGGACTTATCCTCCTAGATCACTCCAGACAGAGGCTTTTGAAAATTGTACACTCTAAAGGAGTGCATTTTCCTCTAAGTGTTACCACATTGTTCAGATTGACATTAATGAAAGCTGCATGCACAACAAGAGAATATACCCGCAAGTCTAATGCATTAATTATGCTCCTTTAAATTAGTCTAAAACAAAATTAGGTTTTGGCCCTTTAAATGTTTTGTAGAAGAAAATCCACAACCATGAAAAAGGAGATACTGTTCTCATCCCCAAAATAATGTGAAAAGGGACACGTTGTAATTGAATGTTACTTTTACATTAACACATTCTATTCGTTGTTGTAATTGACTTCCACAAGACATGTTTTTTTGTGTTTAATCATTTACAGAATACCCAAAGGATAAGCAGTTCTCAGTCTACCCAGCCTCTTGCTACCCCTGTGGTGTCTGTGACAACTCCAAGCTTGCCTCCTCAGGGACTGGTGTACTCAGCCATGCCTACAGCCTACAACACTGGTAAGTGTCATTTTTTTCTTTTTAACTTACCGTTTACCTGATAGGTGCAGCTAAGGCTTTCATGATTCTGAATCTCAGAAGGTTTACATGTTTTAGACCCTTTATCTTACTTGAATATTTACTTTAGGTGAGGACTCTTTCTTATTAGCTGAAAATTAGCCTTTAGTTTGTGGGAAGTGTTACTGATACGGAAACATACATAGATGATCCAGTGTCCTTACTAGTGGTTTGAGGTCTGGAGATCTCTGAGTTCCCTTGAGGTTTACGAATAAAGGATGGAACTTCTGGAGCAAAGCAAAGGCCTTTCAGCCTTTCCCAAGGAAACCCTCAGGAGTCCATGTTCCCCAAATCCCTGTTTTAAATGAGTCCCACCAGGTGTCCCGGTTGGAATAGGTCATTCCTTCATTATTACTCTTCCAACTAAGTCTAAATTTTGACACCGTTTTGGCCATCCTTTTTTTGGTTTTTAAATCCCCTTGTTTGCAAATTACAACTTCAGCACAGTCCTTGAGTTGTATTAGTATCCCGCTTCTGTCTATATAAATGCAACTGTTGTCTTTTTTTCCCACATTGGCCTGCTAAACCCAGGGTTGTGAGTTCAATCCTTGAGGGGGCCACTTGGGGATCTGGGGCAAAATCAGTACTTGGTCCTGCTAAGGAAGGCAGGGGGCTGGACTCGATGACCTTTCAAGGTCCCTTCCAGTTCTAGGAGATGGGATATCTCCATTATTATTATAAATAATTAGCACTGCTTTGTTTGATACGTCTCTTGTGTTCTGTGGCTTGTTGTGGTAATATAATCTTAACTCTGAATTTTCTGGTTTTGTAATGTTTTTAACATACCTGTGTTTGAAAAGTAGAATGCATTCAAACCAATATCGTGTGCCTACAACCTGAACTTCACCTTAGTTTTCTTGTGTGGGATATGTAAGTGTTTGATGTGAAATGGATATAATATTTCTGAGGGGAAGAAAAAGATGGTTATTGATAGATGTAGTATTTGTACCATCCGTAACTTATTTCTAACTGGAAAATTTTGTTCTTAAACCTTAAACTGGTATAATCTTGCTGGATGTGGATGTTGCATGAGGATGGTATCTCAAGCTATCAGTTCCTCAGAAGCTCAGTAAGTAGCCACGCTTGGTACAGAGCCACGCTTGAACAGAGCAAACACATCTCACAAACACAGAAATTCTATTCTTGCCCTCTGTGACAATTGCTACAAAAAGACCTAAGCTTTAAAGGAACTTCATGTTCTATAGTAAAACTCCCTTCATTGTACGAACAAATCAGACCAGTGGTTTATAAAACCAGGCTTCCTGCCTTTAGCACTAGCAGATATCTGACTATTTAGGCACGGTAGATAAAATTACAGTGCACCTACCTAAATGTGCAGTTATATACGTGGTGGAGGGAACAGAGTTCCTTCCTGATCCTTGTCATCGGTCACCTTATGACTGAAGCATAAGATGTTACTATGCATTATCATAAATATTGTTTCTTTGCAATTTCAGTTTATTTTCCTACAAGTTTTCATCCCAGACTCTGATGTTAAAGAAATCCCTCTGGGGATCCATGGACGCAGAGCAGCACACCCATCTCAAACATTTACCTTTATTCCAGTCCCAGCTTGTTAGAGGTCTAACTTCTTTGAGTTTTATTGAGTGCAAATATATCTTGCTGACTGGAGATTGAATTCAATGGATAAGAGGAATAAATCTGTCAAAAAGAAGAGATTCTCTTTACTCTTGTAAGAGGACTCTGGCTTTATCAGTGTGTGAAAAATTCTCCAGAAATTGACATTCTTATCCATGCAGACAGATTTCAGTGCTAATGAGGTGCTTTGCAGAGTCATTGTGATGAAAAACTGGCAATTAAGGAAAAAGAAGTGCACAAATAGCTGTTTAGTTTGTTCGGCTATCAAACTGCCTTCTCCTGTACCTCATAAAAGGATCTCATCACAACAGTCTCTCTGGCTCTGCGTGTTGAGAGTTGCCATTGAAGTGATTCGCAGCCTGAGCAAACCTCCTTTTATACAGCAGGGCTAGGGTTATGTCCTTTTTAAAGATGTTAAAAAAATGTAATCCAACTAGGGATATGCTGCTTTGTAAGCCAACAGAAGGGCCCTGTTTCTGAGACCTTAAAACCCCAGGCCCAATGTCCGGGCTATGCAGAAATGCCCCCTCAGAAGGCTACAGCTTAAAATCTTGAGAGGAGGTGTATCCTCCCCCCGCCACTCCAAGCATATCAGCGGCATTTAGATCCTTTCACGTAGTGTCCTCTTGGTTGGTCGGTATGCCTGCATCTCTGGTAACTCCCCAACCAACACTAGGCTTTCACTACAATAATGTAGGGCAGTGTTTCCCAAACTTGGGATGCCACTTGTGTAGGGAAAGCCCCTGGCGGGCCGGGCCGTTTTGTTTACCTGCCGCATCCGCAGGTTCGGCCGATTGCAGCTCCCACTGGCCGCGGATCGCTGCTCCAGGCCAGTGGGAGATGCTGGAAGTGGTGGCCAGTACATCCCTCAGCCCGTGCTGCTTCCAGCAGCTCCCATTGGCCTGGAGCAGCGAACCGCAGCCACTGGGAGCTGCGATCGGCCGAACCTGCAGACGCGGTAGGTAAACAAACGGTCCCGCCCCACCAGGGGCTTTCCCTACACAAGCGGCGTCCCAAGTTTGGGAAACACTGATGTAGGGCATACTGTGTTTAAGATTTCTACTGTGTAAGACGTTTGGAGCTCTTTACTCATGTAGCACGTTATTCTTTACCTAGCAGCACCTTTGAGCATGTACGAATTGCATCAATTCCAGTGCAACGGACTGGAAATCTAACAAAAGATTAATACAAATGTGAATCCTTTTAAATCAGGAAGTACTTGGAGATTGTCAGTGCACATTTTTCTAGAATCCAGATGCTGCTTTCAGATTTGGACCTCGTGGCATTTAGTGATGCTTCTGGGTGTGAAGGAGAAAGTTGTTGAGAAAGAAGTTTCAGAGGTCTGAAGAGATTGTAATGTCCTTTGGTGACATGGATGGGACAGATGGTGATGGCTCTCCTCCTTACCTTTTAGATACAGCATGGAGTTAAACCTATTTCTTTCTCTGAAGAGACATAGGGAAGGAGGGTCATATTCACAGTGTGTTCCACAGTTTATGTAGCTGAACAATCCTTACAGATTGGTGTCTTCACAATTCAGCCCCTAAGATCATGGCTGCAGATCAAATCTAACTTCCTGTGCAGAAAGAGCTTAGAGATCAACCTGTGTGCAAAAGAGCTATTTCTAGTTAGTTAACTTGGATTTCTTGTTGCTTTTGTTGAGCAGTATTATACCTTGAGAATATGTCCAGACTCATACAGTTGGAACTTTGGCAGCAATGGTAGCTGAAATTTCACTCTGCCTCAGAAGATGAGATTTTTAAAGCTCCAACATGGAATACCTCCACATTTCACAGAACATTAATGTAACAATAGTATCATGGAAGATAGCTATTACATGTTTAAATCTGTATCTCGTTTTGTCCAATATAGGACCCACAATAATAAAATCCAGCCGCCTTTTCCTTTATCTGTCTGCAAATAGCAATCTAATACCCTATTGAAGGGTATGGTATAAGTACCTGCACAGACAAGCATACTCTTTCACCACCGGTTGTGTATTAATCACATACAGCTATAAATCCAATACAGAATGTCTCTAGAATTTACAATCAGAAAAGTACTACTTCTAAGCGTTTTCTGAATATGGTCGTGTTTATAGTTGACAACGTTTGGGTGTACTTTTACTCTATAAGAGATACTCAGGCCTGGATTTAAGAGAGACAGATTGTGCAGTGCTTGTATGATTTACATCTTCCAAGGCATATACAGTATCAGCTGTTGCACCCTGAAGGGACAAGTCCTTAACTGACAGAACGTTAGTGCAGGCTCTAGAGTCAAAATCCGTAGCCCACTTGATCTACAAATCATAGTTACAGGGCTGCTGCTCGGACCTCGTTTCTGGCCTCTCTGAGTGCACCCCCTTAGGTATGAGGCCTTGTGTCTTTAACTCACTAGGGTGGAGTCCCATGGCTCTCCCACTTTTAGAGTAGATCCTGGGCAACAGGATGCCCACAGTAACACGGTGTTTACCCCAACAGGTCTGACTGGGTTCTGGTACCTGCAGAAGCTGTGACTAGCACTGAATACTGTGCCCCTTAACAGCAGGAACAAAGCCTAATAGAAAAGGGGTTTAAAACAATAAAAAGTCTACTCTGTCTATCTTCATGAGGAGGGACCCCAGTAAGTCTAATTTATGGGTTCTCCTTCATTCTCACTCTCTCTGAGTGTGTTCAACTCCAGGCCTAAATCCTTTTCTCTTGAATTTTCTGAGTCTGGTGAAACTGGTTGGGGGACTCAGCAGGGATCGGGAGTAGCAACTAAATTCAGTAGCCCTTGGTGTTTGCTGTTATCTGGGCTATTGGCCTGCTCCTTGTCTGCATGTGGACAGACGCTTACTGAATTAATTCAGTATATGCATACAGTAAATAGCTTTCCAGCAATCAGGCAAGCAGCACATACAGTATTCATCAATTATTACAGAGCAGCTCCAAATAGTCACACTAGACTGTGTAGTGCTAGAAAAGATCTCATGAGAAATTGAACTATAAATAGGAACTGACTGTCATTTCAGACAGGTGTCAATGTATAAATCTGTTTTGTACGTCGCCAGAAAGATGCTGCTTAAGTAAATTGTTAGTTAATCTCTTGTGGCAATGCAAAGTAACTTTTTTCTTCCTGACATTTTGTGTCATTCACAAGAGATCAGAAATTATATTAAGGAAACTGTATTGCAAAGTGATTAAGAGCAGAGAAGTGTTTGCAGCTTTCTCTTTTAAAACCTGAAAGGAAAGCATAAGTGATAATGATGAACTGAAAATAACTTCCTATGTGTGAATGAGCAGCGAGAACTATCTAAGCATTATATCCTGGCAAAAAAAAAAAAGCCAATAATTGAATTGTTGATTAAAACTGTACAGTGTTCCTCTCAATCAGCATATAAAAACTGTATCCAACTGCATGACACATTCTTGCTATATATAAAAAGAATAATTTATTTTTTAGGCTCTAAGTCATCAGTTATATACCACATGAATATAAGAATGAAACTGAATTATGGTGGAAAAGGAGTTTGATCCGTTATAGACTGCCAGCGATGCTTTTAGAGCTTTAGATATGTCTTGCAAATATTTCCTTATGCCATAGGAGATGAATGTTGTGATTTGAGATTTTTTTTTTTTTGCTTTTTTGCTGAACTAGCTTTTTTTAAAAAAAAGCTTTTACATTATCACCATCACTGTGATAAAAGCAGGTGAGTACATTTTTTCCCTTAGATGGTACATTTTCATAGAGTTTTGTAAAGTAGCTATAGTTACGGGATTTGATTATTTTCTGGGCCAACATCCACTTGGCCCAGGAGAAGGGGAGAAGCCCTCAGGAAGATGGTACTAGGTTCCCTGATTATCTGCTTTGCACAACTCCTGCTCCAGTATAGGTTAGAGCAGCCTAGAGGCTGCTCTGACCTATGCTAGCATGCATTGATCTCCATGAGACACTTTACCAGTTTAGAATTGCTAGAACACAATAGTGATACAGCCAAGCCCCCTACACCAGTGGCAGAAGGCAGTGTGGCACAGGAGCTGGTTATACCAGTTGGGATGTCGCCTCTCTTGGAGGAATTATCAGCTGGTCATATACTGAGCAGAGCAGAGGGGCTGGATCGGAGGAAAGAATCTGGCTCTCCCACTGTGTCAAGGGTTGAACACAAGGCAGGTTTTCTCTTGTGACAGATTTATTATATTAAATTATTTCAGTTGGTTTAGTGGCCTGTCTTAATGCCCACTTTTGTATTTTATTTAGAAGTTTCTTGGAAAGAGCAAAATATTCAGAAATGTACACGGTAAAACCAGCACAGTAATGAGCATTTTCTTTGATATGCCTAGGAGAAGACCTGTTGGATGAAATACTTGTATTGTCATATTTATTGGTGTAAATAAACCCAAATCAAGCAATAGCAACTAGGAGTTGGAAGCAGGGTTGAGAAGAGAGAGCATTCTGAGGCCATGATCCTGCAAAGGGATCTGTGTGAGCAGACCCTTGTGATGTCAGTGGAACACCACACAAATGAAAGGGTCTGCCCTTTTGGATCCTTTTGCATAATCAGCCTGCAGCTGATTTGAACAGGGAGCTGAAACGTTGGTTCTTACAACTGAACACAGTATAAACTATTTTTCTTCTTTTTCAGATTACTCCTTGACTAGTGCAGACCTGTCTGCCCTGCAGGGCTTTAACTCCCCAGGAATGCTGTCTTTAGGACAGGTATCTGCCTGGCAACAGCACCATCTAGGGCAAGCAGCCCTTAGCTCTCTTGTGTAAGTGGATCTGTAATGTTAACTTACCACACCCGACTGGGAACATCTGCTACTTTGATTACAAATGAATAATTCTGCATTTGACACTATTCAATAAGACTCTACTTTAATTTCTCCTTCAATGCACACGTATGTGCATTCTTCATGTGTTTGCCAGTCAGCTCACTGGTTGTGAAATTACTGTAGTTATTTAAAAAAAAAAAAAAAAAAGGTGGGGGGTGGTACATTGCCTTCCAATTTGTCTGTTCAGTATGTAACACAGTGCTGGTTCTGTGTAAGTAATAATGCTGACAAACGTCACCACTCTGCAAACATTACCAAGAAAACACCTACCTGAAAGCTTGACACACATTTCAAAAAATTAAACATTTCTATTTGTCTTAATTCCTTTAAACACAAGTAAAATACGTAAGAACAAACCACAGAGTAGTTGGACACTCAAGTTCCATGGAAGAGCACAGCACTAATGGAATAATTGTATCTAAAATTTTATCCATTTCTTCCTGCTAAAAGACACTTCAATCTAATTGGTTATGCTTCATCTGGGGCTTCCTGAACGATAAGGTATGTAATAAATACCAGCTCTCTGTGAATTAGTTCAGGATTTGGGACACCTTTAATTCACAATTTTCAGCTTTGAGTCTTACACTAAGCATTCAATCAATGTTTTTTATGTCTGTGGTTAGCCTGGATTCAGTTTGAGTACGGGCTACAAGATTTCACAACACTTAATATTTAAATATAAATATCAATTGTAACATATATTTTTTTTAATTTCCCCAGTGCTGGAGGCCAGTTATCTCAGGGTTCAAATTTATCCATTAATACCAACCAAAACATCAACATAAAATCCGAACCAATTTCACCTCCACGGGACCGTGTGACTCCATCTGGGTTTCCTCCGCAGCAGCAGTCCCGGCAGGAAATGGGCCGTTCCCCTGTTGACAGTCTCAGTAGTTCCAGCAGTTCTTATGATGGCAGTGATCGGGAGGACCCAAGAAATGATTTCCATTCACCTGTTGGGTTGGGAAGACCACCAAATACAGAAGATAGAGAGAGCCCATCAGTGAAGCGAATGAGGGTGGACACGTGGGCAACATAAACTTTCAGCATTGCCACTTCTGTTTTGTGTTATCACAGTGAACTGTCCTGACATATCTAAATCTATAAATAAGGACATGAAATAAATATATTTATATGTATATACATACATGCATATATATATATCTTCACATGTGTATATATATATATGTGCGAGTGTATGTAGCATATACAAAATCATCAGGCACTTACTACAAACTCCTTGTATAGCTGCAGTTGTCCCATGGTAAAAATATAACAAAACAATCCTATAGGTATTGGTCTAGTCTGGCACTTACCTGGACATGCTGTTCTAATAATATAACCTGTTCTACAAAGAAACATTGTACCCATCTATAATCCTGCCACACTAGATTGGAGAAACCAAGAGGGCTCCCCTGTAGTAATGTCCCCATGTGTTTTATTAAAGCCGTATGGTTACTTGTAGTTAAGAAACAATGCTTTGTAGCAGCAGAGCAGTAGAAAAGCAGGAAAAAGAAAGCAATACTGTACATAAAATGTCCTTTATATTACCCAACCTGGCATGGGTCTCTGTTGCAGAGAGTGCATGGCGAAGGGCTGAAGGTATAAAAACCTGTTTTGCACGTGCAAAAAAAATGTATTGGGTCAAAGAAGTGGTTCTTAATTAAAAAAAAAAAAAAGTGAGAGAGAGAGGAGACATAGAGAACTCGCATGAAATATTCAGAAAATAGCCTAGAAAATAGAGCATTAACAAAATAAAAGTAATATATTAAGTTATAATTGGAATATGTTTGAAAAGTTTCTTTTTACGTTCTATCTTTGAAAAATATAGAAAGAAACGGATTAGCTCATGTATATTTTATATTAAAGAAAACAATACCCGTATGAATTGAAGACTATATATAAAAGTTATATACAGTACTTTTGGACACATTCTGCTATGAATTATTTATATAAGCCAAAGCTGTATGATGTAGCTTTTTGTAGAGTATAGTTTTATCTTGTTATTTTGACTTTCTAGTTTTTTGCTTTCAGAAGAGGGGAAAAAAAAAACTTGCAGGCAGAACGTTGGGGGAAAAATAAGCCATGAACACTTATTATTCTATATGTAAATTAAAATTTGAGCCAAACTCTTTGTGTATATAGCATCTTAAATATACCACCTTTGGTGTAAGTACCTACGTATTGTACGTTCACCAGATTACAAAGTATATTTTTGTGGATTGACGCCAACTTGAAAAAAGGCGAGGTCCTTATTAAGTAGAGTATTCACTGTTTAATATTTACTATTTTGTTAAATATACTGTACTTTCTTTGGATTTTAATTATTATTAATATTATTATCCAGATTTTTCAGAGGATGTATAAAGGGGTTGTCCCCTTCACTGGTGGTGAATGTGTGCCGTTAAAATGTAATCTCTGTGCTGTATGGTTAAGCTTCATTATACATTTTATATATATGTATATAAATAGCAAAGTGGCAAAAAAAAAAACCCAACAAAAATCCGGTGTTAAGTTCATCCCACATAAATATTAAAAATCTGTTAAAACACATTTTAAGGCATTATTTTAAAACTGCCTCTTGTGAGAAAATATTCAGTGGAAAAACTTGACCTAATTACTTATGTTAGGGAAATAACACGTATCAGATGAGCACAAAAGGTTTTGTAAGTGGTAAGTGGTTTGGGACAAAACATTTGCTTTGGAAATAAATCCTCTCATGTCTCCTTCTAACATTCAAAAAAATTGAGCAAGAAATCCAAATGCCCAACATGCTATGTATCTGGTTAGTAGAATTGCAGGATCAGAACTTTAGCTTTCTCATGCAAGGAGGCTCACTAATGCAAGAGTAAGGGTTTGCAAGATCTGGCTCCAATACAGCAGCAAATTCTCCCATCATTCAGGGATGTTAGGAGTACCATAATCTCTGCTTTTAAACTGATATTGCTATTACTAATCTATTGAACTTTGGCAAAGATTTACTTAAAACTGGATCTGTACAGAGTAAGTCGCTAATGGGGGGCCAAAAATCTGACACAATTCGCTCTGCTTTAGTAAGTATGTGCTTAACTTATGTTTTGAGTTAAAACTCTGTGTGCTTTCAAATCCCTACTACTTCTCTTGTCATCCTTGTGCCTAATTATGCTATATTATTATATCCCTCCTCACTACAAACAAAATAAAATGTAGACTTTTAAGAAACATAAATCTAACTACTAGCCACTCTAATTTTGGGAAAAATTGAAGTTGTTTTATGTGTCACACAAAACTCTTTGAAGTTAATTCTATATATTTATTGAAACATTTTTCTCTTGGGCATTCAACACTTTTTAAGGAAATTTTCTAGTAATGTCACTCAGTTGATGCTATAATTAAAAAAAACATGAGGTAGAAATGGAAATCCAGTGTGTACAGCCATCTCCTTGACATCTGCTTGTACACGGAATGATCCAAGAACAAATGTACTACAGGTGGATTTCAAGACTAAATCTGTTGTGTTATCAGTGTAACTTAAAATTACAGAACTTTTTAAAACATTTGAGGCAAACTTTGACTTCCTTTCAAACTAATCTACATTTAGTAAATTGAAACTAGAGTAGTCACTGCAACAGAAGAGCCTACAGAGGATTTCAATTTTCAAATGAAAACTGCATTTCCAAAGTATTTTAGTTCCCTTACCGTTTCATGGAACCTTTAATGCTTTGAAAAGTTATGTGCTTTTTTTTGTTATTTATGCACGTATATGAACTTTGCTGTACATTTGAGTGGGAGTTCTGCATTCACATTTACTGTCTATTTTCTTGTGTGCCTTATGAGATGGCTTTGCTGACTGTATGTCAAATAGTCTTTATTTCTATGCAGGTTTGTAAGCAGTACTATTACTGTTTTCTAAAACAATGTTACATAAGGTTTGGAGTTTGTATTTAAATCACACCAACTGACTAATGTAAAACTTGTGCAATTCTTAGGAATTGAGGATCAGACTGTTAACCTGTTGCCCATAGCCCTGTAATGGAATCCAGTAGATAAGCCTCTGCAACAACATCCCGTCTATCTGTGGAAGAACTCCACACCATGAAAATCATAGGGGAACTCAGATTTTTAATAACACTAATCGTGTAAGTTTGGAACATACTTTTTTTTTTTTTTTTTTTTTAGGAGATGTAAAAGTGTTTTGTAGAAGAAAGGACACAGCACAGGAGAACATTTCAGCAATTAAAAAAATCAATATAGCATTTTTTATTAAGTAAATTTAATAAATGCAGTTCAAGGTAGGGTTGCAGATAGATCAAATCTAGTGTGAACCTACTTGGCTGGTATTGATTCACGAGAGTTGTACCTGCTAAAATGACAAATCATCTTTGAGCTCTAACTAATAGTATTTAAATATATATATATATAAAATCAGGGGTTTGTTGGAGAAAAGTGCTTTAGCATTTCCTTTTATTGTAAAGGACACTAATGCATCAAAAACTTTTCTGAATTATTATGCGCACAAGAAATATATAGTAAATAAGGAACATAATAACTCCTAGCAGTTGATCGTGGGAAGAAGTTAAATTAGAATGTGAAAGAAAGACTTATAAATGTAAACAGTTACTTCTTAGTAGAAACTTTCTTCACTTTGCTGTGCAAGAGAACACTGCTTTGCTATATTTAAAATGGCTTTTTTAAAAGAGATTTATGTATTTGGTAAATGTTTGTAGTCAACAGTTCACACAAGAAGCTGTTCACGGTTTAATGATGATAAGCCGTTTGGCGGCACAAGCTGGACTTTGTTGCCATCCTTGAGACGAATCTTTTAAGAAAAAAATAAGTTAATCTCAATTTTTCCCAGAATGTGTTGTTTTTCTTCATTATACAATAAATATTCTAGTGAACTTTTTATCAAATGGTTAAGAAAATGCTAGAAGTTGTTGTAAAATATTTGTATCCTGCATTCACTAAAGTAAAAATACTGGCTTTTACTGTGTACTCCAGACTCTGTCGTATTTGCAGAGTATAGTGCTTTTATCATGCAATTTCTCCTTCTGCTTAGTGCCTGAAAGAATACTTTCAGCTTGATTCTAAAGAACACCTGGTAATAGAATCATGGACCCATTTTCATCCGGATGGATTTTCTTAAGCTGATAGAATTATATCCATCCATATATTTTTCTCATTGCAGCCAGAATTAAGAGTAGTTCTGACATAAATCCATATAATAAAAGAAATATGGTAAAATATGAATAACACTTTATGAATCGACAAATACAAAAATTGGTGCGAATGAAATTTTCATAATTTAAATCACTCCTTTGTAATGTTGAAATGGGCGTATTTCCTTGCCCTAATGTTTGCGCTTCCATTGTGCTTGCATACAGGATTGGCATTTATAAGGATGCTCAGAAATGCTGGGTTGCTGATATATTTAAATAAAAAAGTATTAATGCATTTGAGGAGGGACGGGGTAAAAAAAAACCCCTCCCATGAAGAATTAAATGTGCTTTGGAAATAATAATATCTGGTGACGTGTACTAGCCTCTAGCTCCCCTTGAGAAATGTTATTAGGTATATTTGTGGCTACTGCTGGCTCACTCTTTTCTTGTAGGTGGCAGTGGCCTTGCTTTCATCAGTTATCCCTGCCTCACTTCTCCAGTCATCCTGCAGATTATTTTAGGTGCCACTCCTCTTTAGCACCACAAAATGTGGGCTCTCCTGATGGCTGTGCTTCCCTTCCGCTGGAACTCATCCCTCGAGCAGTACCCTCCAATGCTCCAGACGTCTCTTCTCTTCTGGAAGCTTCTGCCCATGTACCCTGACAGCTCTACCCTGCATTTCTTTTCCTCCTGCTTCCCCTGGGTTTCTGCTGCTGCCTCAAATTCCTAGAGAGCTTGATGCAGCCATAGCAATGGAGGAGTGAAAGCTCACAACCGTTGGTAACCATGGACAACTTCTGGTGCTGGGCTAGAAGAATGGTCAATTGGCAAGCAGTCAACTCCCTGCTACTGATAATTCCGCTAACAAAGCAGGAGAAACCTCTTTCTCCCAAGAGCCCTATCACACAATTTCAGGTTTGGTGCTTGGTTGTGAATCTCTCACAGGGAGCCCCTACCTGCACCCAAACCCCCCTCCCCTCCAAAAAAACCCAAAAACTTACCTGTCCCACTGGGCTAAATTCTGCACGTCACCACTGAAAACTGCTTCGGTTTCTCCTTTTCCTAATTTATCTTGCCCAAGCAACAGCTTTTCTGGCTCTCACATTCCATTACAAGCTGGAGTCTGGGTGCTAGTTACAATTCCTGACTCTGGTGGAGGGCTCTTATTAGCAAGTTTTGAAGCTGGTTAAATCTTATGGCTAAAAATATTCAAAGTGCGGCTACAGCTGCTGAAAATGAATTCATTGTTATTTCCTAGTTAGCTCCCACAAGGACTTTGCTCTAGGCTTTCTGATGTTTTTTAAAGCTGGTTTTGTCTCTGCTGTGTGCTAGGAGTCCTATCCAGTCAGATGCTATGGTGCAGTAGGCCTGGTCAAGCAACTGTGGTCGTAGAACTGACCATGTCACCATATGAAAAGGCAGGTGTTGAGTACAAAAGTGGCACCTAGTAATAGAATTAAATAGCAATCAAGGCCACAGCTACCAGCGGTCGACTGTATTAACGACTCTAGTATCCAAGAGTTAGGGCAGATTGTAACACATGTTGAACTGAGCACGATTGTATTAAGCTCTGGATTAGCAATGCTTGCTACAGTTTGGAAACCTAAAACGGGCTTGGGAGGCTCATAAAATCGAGGCAACATTTTCATGTTTGGCTATAGTCTTGTAAGAGATTTCCCTGCTCATCTCTTTCTGCAGCGGCCTAATGCATCTGGGGGTCTGTTGACTCCTGGATAGCAAGAGACTACATCATGAGGTCATTTCTTTCGAGGGGGCAGAGGGGTTGGTGAGCAATGTGCCATCTTTGGCTGTGATTTGTGGGATGGGTTTCAGTAGTCTAGACAGTTCACCTGTCCACCATGCACCTGGGGGGAAAATCCATTGTGTTGATTATTTTTTTCAGCACACATGGCATTAACATGGAGGTGATGACATGCTTATCTTATCACTTCCAGCTTGTTACTGTAACATTGTTCTTTGGGCCCAGGTTAGTATTGCAAAGACACCAGTTTGAGTACCTTTGTAGATAAGAGATCTTCCATCTCTTTATAGAATGTTTCCAGTAAGCTTGATTTGCATTTTTCACTCGTTTGCTGACCTGTCGGGAAATACAGCACAACCTGGTGACTAATAAAAGGTGAATGCAGTAGTGAGTGATGGCTAACATACAGGGCCTTAAGACTATAGCAGTGCCCAGCACATCCCAAGTGAAATAATGTCACCCATCTACTTGTGTTTTCTTTAATAGTAGTGGTAACACCGGAGTAAAGCCTTATCTGGGGATTACTGACACACTGTAGTTAATGGCCGTGTGACAATCACCTCGTCCCTGCCAGCAATACATTCCCAGGCAATTCACTGCAGTCTGAAACCTGCAGTGTGACTGTTACTGCTTTACTGAAATATATTTGATCAAATTTGGTCAACTGACAACCACCGCTAGCACAGGCTCATCTGCTGTATGGGCTACTTTCGCTCTCTTTTTTAACTGTGTGTTGTAATGGCCAGATTCAGAAATAGTGAATTAAAGGTTGCAGGGTTGTAGCCTCTGCAGCCCTAAGAGCAGGGGTGGCCACCCTGAGCCTGAGAAGGAGCCAGACTTTACCAACATACATTGCCAAAGAGCCACAGTAATATGTCAGCAGCCCCCCATCAGCTCCCTCCCTGCTGCCAATCAGCGCCTCCCCACACCACCTGATCAGCTGTTTCAGGGTGGGGAGGAGGCTCTGGGGAGGGGCAAGGGCGCAGGAAGGGGTGGAGTGGGGGCAGAGCCAGGGATTGAGCAGTGAGCACCCTCCCCCCCCGACACATTGGAAAGTTGGCGCCTGTAGCTCCAGCCCCAAAGTCGGTGCCTATACAAGGAGCCGCATGTTGGCCAACCCTGCCTAAGAGCAATACAATCAGTATGTTGCAAAATGTAGAAACACCAGTAAATTATGAGGATTGGAGCTTAATACTGTACATTAGTTTTCAGCTGATGTAAAAGGTAAGCTCAGCCAAATGTTGCTCAGTACCCAGATGTGCCGTTCTCTTCATGAAGCAAACCACCATGTCTGTGACTTCAGGCACAAAGGGATGCAGTGCCTAAGCCTATGAGATTGGTAGCTTTAAAAATGCATGAACATCGTGACGTTCAACATAAAAACATGTCATCACAGGAGCAGCAATGACTACAGTTGTGATTGCTTAAGTTTCCATTTTACTCTATCGTCAGCTGCCACTAACTTTTCAAAGCGTGCGGCTTTGATGCTGAAATGGCCTCTCATTGCCTCTGCCTAACGATTACCTTTGCTAGGAAGTGTGAGCAAAACCCTTTCCTACCTAGTTTGGAGAACCTGAAAGTGAAGGCACCTGAAGCGAAAACTGCGGGGCATCAACAGCTGAAGCTGGCAGCACAGAACCAGCCTCGCGGAGGCAAAGTGCCTTTGTATGGTCTCAGGGTATTTTGTTTAGCGAGTGCGCTGAGCCTCTGCAAATTGCACTCTCAACACATGCAGTAGCTTTCACATGTGGTATGTCATGTCTACAGCTTTGGATGGGGTTAACTGAGCCACCTAGAGGGGAAGTAGCCAAGTCCTAGTGGCTCCCTTACACGCATGCTGATGACAGAACAAGGAGCAATGGTCTCAAGTTGCAGTGGGGGAGGTTTAGGTTGGATATTAGGAAACACTATTTCACTAGGAGGGTGGTGAAGCACTGGAATGGGTTCCCTAGGGACATGGTGGAATTTCCTTCCTTTGAGGTTTTTAAGGCCTGGCTTGACAAAGCCCTTGGTGGGATGATTTAGTTGGGGATTGGTCCTGCTTTGAGCAGGGGGTTGGACTAGATGACCTCCTGAGGTCCCTTCCAACCCTGATATTCTATGCTCTAAGAGACAAGGTTATCACTTGGGGGGGAGGGGGTCGCGAGCTGTCAACCTCCACCCCAAACCCCGCTTTGCCTCCAGCATTTATAATGGTGTTAACTATATAAAAAAGTGTTTTTAATTCATAAGGGGGGGGGGGAAATCACGCTCAGAGACTTGCTATGTGGAAGGGGTCACCAGTACAAAAACTTGAGAACCAGTGCTCTAAGAAGTGCAGGTGGGACTCTTGCTCTGCAGTGGTGGAGGAAGCACAGGTAATTCTCTTCCCCAGGTGTGTAGTGCCTCGAGGGGCATGAACAAGCTGTTCAGGTGACACTTAGCTGAACAATCCTTAACATGGATTTTGGTGAACATGTAATCGTCCCAGCTAAGGAGGGCTGTAGTAGGCAGCTAGAACTGACAGGCAAAGCAAGTTTGTTTAGTTGTTTCTAAATACATTTTTGTAGGGGTGGTGGATAGCAGTTTTCTTTTCTTGTAGCTCTGAGGTTTTGGAGATAAAGACTTTGTTTTTATTATAACATAGATTGGTCATGGGGGCAGGGAGGGAGGCATGGCACACTGACTCCTATGAACTGGGATGATGATCCCAAAAGAGCAGTTCTGTGAAAATGGCACCACCTTAATCAGCAGCTCAGCTCCCTGTGCACCTTGAACTCAGCCGTGCTGACTTCAGTGTTTAAGTCAATGGTTCTCAACCTATTTACCATTGTGGGCCGCATCCAATACTACCTGTTTGGCCCTGAGGCTGTCACATGGGCCACAGCTGGGTGCTGATTGGGCTGCAAGTGGCCTGCGGGCCACAGGTTGAGAACCACTGGTTTAAATTTACTACTTTTTATTCCTGTTATGCCTGCTGAGCCAACATGGCTGAGAGCGTCTGTTCCTCTTTGTGTGCCAACAGAATTGTTCGCTGGTTTCCAAATGTTTTCACCAGGGTAACTCCCTGAAAGCAAGGGCCCTGCTGGCACAGGTTATCAATGAGGGGACAATTAGCCTGCAAGTGCTTTATTTTAAGTGTTGCTATCTGACAAAGGAGGAATCCAGCTTGATTCTCCAGTCCCAGGCTGAATTTAATCATGGGTGGCAATTTGATGGATTATCTTGAAAACTTAACGTGTTTGATAAGGAAACACGGTAAACAAGGGTGATTTTTTTACAATCACATTTCAGAGCTGAACTTTCAACATTCTAGTCTGCCTCCTAGAGTGAAAGATTTAAATTTTATATTATGTTTTCCACTTCAGTAGTGAACAGGAATGTACATGTTAAAAACACTTAATATTTTTAGCCAGCATTCTGCAATGGGGAACTGGATATGCTTGGATATTTTGGTCCCACAACTAATGGCCATACTACTCTGCCTTCTTTGTGATTACGTTTCCCTGTAAAGTAAATGTTTATAATTGAAACAAATCCTTAATCTGACCAGTGTCTGGCCACCGTTCTGTCCTAAAACTCGCTTTTCTTTTTAAGGAAAACTGCAACATTAAACAGAGTGTAGTTCAAAATATGCTGCTAAAGAAACAGACAGCAGTCAGGATAGTTCCCATTGTGTTTTTATTGAATTTTTCTTCATTTAAAAATGTAATATTAACCTACAGAAGGGCCCAGTTTTCCTTCACAGAAGAAAAATGGTAATTTCTTTTATGTTCCCTTAAGCCTGACAAGAGCTTCCTACTTGCTGCAGGAAGAATATTTATCAGGACCGAGACTTAACACTGTAACTCAGGAAGGGTCTGTTTACTTTATTCATTGTACCTCCCAGCTCCCTTTGCAGCAAGAAGCTAGTTTTTCAGATACATTTTTCATTTGAGTCATTATAAACACAAATGCTGTCCATGCATTTGTCTCAGGCCAGCAAGACTTTATTACTGACATAATCGATCTTAAAGACAGAACTTCTCTCTCTTAACTTCAACACCCATCTCAGAACCTTAATTTGGGACAGATGGTTAGTACTAACACTGTGCTGATAAATTTAAGATCTGAATTTCCTTCAGGTTGCCTCATTGACTTGTGTATTTGTGACAACAGTGCCCTCTAGTGGCAAAACAATAGCAGGCAATTCCTTAATTCGACAAATCATTTCCTCCTTTACCTGCTTAATTTTGTGTTATTAAATACATCTAAAACTATTGACTCTTGTATCTGAGTGTTTGAAAGAGAGAGAAAAAAAACTTTCCCTGTAGTTTGCTTTAAACCTTTATATATTTTCAAATAAGCGTCTTATTAATCTGTGATTTGTACCCTGTTACAACAGTACTAATTCTATAACCATCCTCCAGTGGGGTGGAACTCAGCTACCTTCTGCCTTCAGCACCCTGGTGCTTTTCACACCATAATTTCAGGTAGTATCATTCAAGACAATCAGGCTGGTAAACAAATGTATTATAATTGCACTTCCTGGGATGTCAGTGCCTAGGCCTGGGGAAAAGTCTAACCTCCTTAAAATTTGCTCTATGCTGAAAGTTAGCTTATATTTAGGCAATATGTTATGGGGATTTTGCTTATGTTATGCACAATGTTTCCTTAAGTATGTTCAATTCTACATCTTCAAAATGTCACTTTATGTGGCAGGGGTTAGCCATGAGAAACAGTTCTGAATTTATTTTTTAAATGGCTACACCAATTAAGAGGTTTTTACTGCAGGTTGGACTGTGTGGCTGAACAGAACTTTTGCTATCACTATTGAGCAAAGGCTGTTACTGAGGAATAACCGACCTAAGGACCAGTTCCTGCAGAGAGCTCTGGCCTGACTAGGTACCTGCATGGAGTCCTAATGAAGTCACAGGGCCTCCCTGCACAGGCAGATCCTTGCCTCCATGGTGCTCACAGCAGGCTAAGACCCTCGCTCATTCTAGCTTAATACTGTCATTGATAAGAGTAAAGGGATATGGAGGTATCAAGTTTTAATAGTGCCATGTACCAGAGCTAGTCTATCAAGCTATAAAGGCATACGTAGGGTTAAATATGCAGGGCCCACTCGGTTCTGCCAGAGAATGAAAAATGTTGTTTTGTAGGGGAAAAAATGCTCCGTCCATATAAAATGTGTCTTCTCAAGCGCTATTAGACTGCATCATTCCAATCAATAACCCATACAATATTTAAGAGCACACACTCCGATGTGTCTGCCTCGTTGAGAGTAAGTTGGGGCAAGCTACTTTCCCTTGGAAGGGTTTATAAACGCAGAGCCAAATGTCTGTTGCACTTGGTAAGCTACAAAACATCTTTATTCATTTAGAGAAAACATGTCACCCTCTGTTCAGTCAAGATCATTAGCTCACTTAAAAAAATTAGCCCCCTGAATCCATTAGGGGCAGAGTTACTGGTTTATGGGTATCAGTGTTGGGCGGTGAGGCAGTACTGGGCTGTCTCTTCGCTTTGGGGGTTTCCACGACTGCTAAGGGCTGTGACCATTTCCCCCCCACTTCATGAGCTGAGCTATTCAAGGCAAAGGTTGTGTTTGAGGTATGGGCTGCTGCCCCAGTCTGTTGTGTTTTAAAATAGACAATATAAAATACTGGCAAGACGATTCCTATCAGGAGCATGATAAAAACTGCATTCCACCACTGGATTCCACAGTCTGCACCATTCGTGGGCTTCTTTTGCCCCACTGAACTGGATGGTGGGCAGTTTGGTGCTTCTATGCAATAATCTGCATTTAAATGGACTTTGGATTGCACTGCATCCTCGATGGTCTGGTCAATCCCCTTAAAGTAGTCAGTCAGGTATCTGCTTTCACTATAGCTGCTGCTGGTGGCTCCATCATCAGACTCTGGTAGTTCAATCAGTGTCATTCCAGCCTGGGAAGGAGCATTCTGAGGAGGTTTTAACTCTTGGCTGGTCTCCGTTAACACCCCGTGGGCCTTGACTGGAATTTTGATAGACTTCAGAGCATACAAGTCCTGCTCACAGATGAAGTTGTTGACACGTTTGATATCTGCAACCTATGGAATTCAGGAAGGAGAAAGACGTAAACCTAAGGCATCACCCTCCTTTACCAATATTGACTCAAGAACAAACCAGGAAAATACAAAATGTCAACAGTGAAAACAAACACTGACTGAAAGCTGCTGCTCGGGGGAGTCTGGCTCACTGTTCTAACACTGTTCTTGCAGCCCTCTGACGCTGCAGTCAGAGATTTCCTAGCAAGGTTAAGACCCCCAGTGAATCTTATAAGTTACAATCCTTCACATATTGAAAGTTGTAACCTTCAAGACACGTTCAGTAGTGTCTCTAGGAACCATCACTTGTATTTGTCTTCAGCTTTGTCATTCCCATCCCTAGGTTTTCTGCTGTTCCTGTCTTAATTCAGCTGGGGAAATCCTTGGGACAGAGTCAGGCCCAGATGTTTAAAAATATTTAAGTATTGCTGTTCTCAGTGCTGTGCTGTCTGTCTGACTGAGGAGCCTACATCTCATCTTCAAAAATGATGTCTGCATGTTGACTGTCAAGGGGATTTTGGTTCTTAGGGCTAGATTCACAAAAAGACTTAGTAGGGCCTGATTGTGGGAGTTAGGCAACTGAGATTCACTAATCCCTTGTGTAGCTGACCTCACAAACCCTATAATTGCCTAAACAGAGTAAAAAGCAAAGATTGGTAGCAAGACATGACTGGCATGACATTGTGGTGGATGGAGAGAATCAAATTAATACAGATAACAGCACACAGCTGGAAAAATTAATTGGATG
This sequence comes from Malaclemys terrapin pileata, assembly GCF_027887155.1. Lineage (NCBI taxonomy): Eukaryota > Metazoa > Chordata > Testudines > Emydidae > Malaclemys > Malaclemys terrapin. The sequence goes on along the minus strand of NC_071514.1, from coordinate 8,500,101 downwards.
AGAATCTCTCCAGTAACATGATTTCTTGTTTACCCAGAACCTCCCACTGCTTTTTATTCCCCACTATGTCTTTGTCTTTCATTCACATCTCATGGCAGGGATTGTGTCTATACAGCTCCTATCATAATAGGGACCCGAACCAAATAGGAGCTCCTAGTTACTCCCATAATATAAATTATAATTGTGACGTTGTGCAGTCTATATGGTTTTATAAAAATATAAGAAAAATATAAGTGAATGTAATGTAACTGGGATATGCTTCGTGCAAAAGGTCTCTTGTAAGGTATCATTACAAAGCTCATAATCTACTGAGTGTGATCATCCTATTTGTAGAAATGTACCACTCTAGTATCTAAAACTAGAAATATAAAACTCTGAGGGCCTATTGTAATTATGTAAAGCGTAGGCCATTAAGGATGGTTTGGAATCTTGATGACTCCCATTGTCTGCAGATGGCCGTATTTACCTGTGAGTCTTCCTGTATGTGTGTGTGCTGGCAAGTGAGTAATGAAGTCTTGCAGTGACATGTGATCATGTCACCTGAACTGGAATCCATCTTTAACCTGGTGCTTTTCCAGTGAGGGGGGATGGAAACCCAGAGGGACAAAGGGTTCCCACCTTATGCAAAAGATATATAAAGGGGTGGAAGTAGGGTGACCAGATGTCCCGATTTTATCGGGACTGTCCCGATATTTCCTTGTTTGTCCCGCGTCCCGACCGACGGACGGTCGGGACACTGGACAAACCAAGAAATGCGCCGGAGCCTGGAAGTGCTCGCACCCCCCCCGCCCCGACTCCGCCCTCTCCTCCCCCGATTGGCTCCCTCCCTGAATCCCCGCCTCTTCCCCGGCTCACCATTCCTCCTCCCTCCGCAAGCGCTGGAGGGAGGCCCGGGAATCGCAGGGGAAGCGCGGGGCCGGGGTGAGTAGGAGTCCGGCCTGGTCCCTTGCAGGCAGGACTCAGTTGGGTGGTAGGGAGAGGAGGGGGGCGGCCCGCAGGGCCAGGCGGCGGCTGTTCTCCCCCCCGGCCAGCGGGACTCGGGAGCAGCCGCTGCTGCAGCTCCCACTGCCGGGGGGGGAGGAAGCGGCCATGGCGCTTGGTGGCTGCGGCTCTGGTGCCCCCGAACCCCCCGAGCCCGGGCCTGCTGCGGGGACCCAGCAGCGCGCACGCTGCGCCCAGCCCCTGGGCTGCTGCCCAGCTGGTGCTATCCCGCGGCGGCCCCGGAGTGGGGGCAGCAGGCTCCAGCCCCCCCGTCCCGCTCGGGTCCCGCAGGGGAACGAACGGGGCTGGGCGGCCGATGCCTCCGCCCCGGGGCCGCCGCGGGATAGCACCAGCTGGGCAGCAGCCCAATCGCGCATCGGCCGCCCAGCCGGTTTAAACCCCACTGGGAGTTGGGCATCTGAGTGCTAAAGACAAGCACACTACCGTGAGCTGTTTTCAGGTAAACTTGCAGCTTTGGGACAAGTGATTCAGACCCTGGGTCTGTGTCTGGAGCCAGACAGGAGTGTCTGGCTCAGCAAGACAGAAGCAGGGGTAGTCTTTGCACATCTGTTGGCAGCTCCCAAGGGGGTTTCTATGATCCAACCCGTCACAACAATGATCAAACCTAGCATTCACATACCCATCAATACTACCAAACTTATAAGAAGGATCCGAAATTGGCCCTGAACAGAATTCAGGCCTGTTACAGCCTGGGAAACAAAACCTTGGGGTTGAGTTACTGGGTGTCATTGTAGGAGGCAGTATACAAACTGTGGAACCTTGGACCCTCGGGACATCATGGGAGAGATGAAAAGGCAACAAAGTAAACCACAAGTGCAGCCTAACGTGATGCTCAAACTTGGGCCCTGGTTCTGGTCCTCAAGCAGCAAGAGAAGGTGACTCCCAAAAGGTGAATGCTCTGCCTGAGAAAAGAGCATTAGTGTCAAGTTTCAAGGGACACCATCAAACCTGAGTTGGGGGAGGCTTACAAAGGTGCCTCAAGATAACAAGTGCGGGGAGCAGAGAAAGGACAGGACAGAAGGGCAATGTAACAAGTTAACCAACTGCAATAAACCCAGCAGCAGAAACAGCACTCGGGACAGTATTTTCTTAGCATTTAGGCACATTACTGCACTAACACTTGGATATGCATTTGACACTGAAAATCAGTCTAAGAACTCAGTAAATTTCTCTTAAAGAAAAAAACACCACACATTTTTCTTCCTGAATGAGCCAATACGCACCGTCAGCTGCATCTTCATTGCCTGACCAAGGGCACAGACTAATTTTTAAACAACAATATGTAAATACAGTACACGGAGCCCTCCAGCAGCTTCACAACAGCTGCAGCAGGAGTCCCTTTGTCACTGCAGTGGATGCTCAATGGACACTTGAAGACTTTTTCTTTGCCAGTTGGCTGATAGCCAGCACTGGAGACACAAGCCAGCAATCAGCACAGGTGAGGTGGCAGCTGGCTACAGGAGGGGAGGAGATGAGAATGCAGGATGCACACTTCTCTATTCACTTTCTCCACACCATTTATGATTTTATAGACTACCGGATCCTCCTGTGTAGTCTCTTTTCTAAGGTAAACAGCCCTAATCTCTTTAGACTAGAGGTGGGCAAACTACGGCCAGCGGGACCATCCTGCCCGGCCCCTGAGCGCCCGGCTGGGGAGGCTAACCCCCAGACCTCGCTTGCTGTCTCCCCTCCCCCACTCTGTGCGGACCACTCTGGCCCACCGCTCCTGCCGGGCTGCCTGGCTTGTGCCCACCTCCCAGGCTTTCCAATAAGCCAGTCCTGCTGCTCTGAGCAGCACGGTAAGGGGACAGGGAGTGGGAGGGTTGGATAGGGGGTGGGGTCCCGGGGGGAGGGGGGGGGGGAGTTAGTTTTTAAAAGAACTATCCACAGTCATAGGCACCAACTTTCCCCAGGGCCGGTGGGTGCTCGCGCCCCCACACCAACAGCCCCGGCCCGACTCCACCCTTTCCCCGCCCCTACCCCGCCTCCATTCCAACCCCTTTCCCAAATCCCCACCCCACATCTTCGCCAAGCACGCCTCGTTCCCCCTCTTCCCCCTTCCCTCCCAGCCACACGAAACAGCTGTTTCGCGGCGCAAGTGCTGGGAGCTAGTGGGGAAAAAGCGGGCATGCGGTGCACTGAAGGGAGGCAGAGGTGAGCTGGGCGGGGAGCTGCCGCTGGGTGCTGAGCACCCACCCACCAATTTTTCCCAGTGGGTGCTCCAGCCCCGAAGCGCCCACGGAGTCGGCGCCTATGTCCACAGTGACTCACAGATCTCTTTCTTGGTGGTAACAGCTACATTGGACCTTTCCGTGTATATGGATAGTTGCAATATTTTTTTCCAGTGTGCATTACTTTGCACTTATCAACATTGAATTGAATCTGCCAATTTGTTGCCCACTCAGTTTTATGAGATCCCTCTGTAATCAGAGTATATTGTTCTGTTTGCTTAACAGAGTGTACAGTCGTTACGATCAGCACTCATTTCCCTTTCTCAGTACAGATGTTGTCCTCCTCAACAAGTTAATAATAATTGTGCGTTACCTGAGAGCTGTAACACACTTAGTCATCCAAATTATACAGGAATCCAGGTCATGCTGGACGTGGGAGTGAATACCCTTTCCTTGTGTTATTAATTATAAGACTCATTTGCACCCTGCATTGCCTTGGTTTATACCTGGGTAGCAATAAATACAGGACACACACAGAAGCAGTCATCTTTCTGTGTCAGGCAACTGGAGCCTCTCTCTGCATGCACAGACACTAAGGGTATGTCTATACTTACCTCCGGGTTCGGTGGTAAGCAATTGATCTTCTGGGATCGATTTATCGTGTCTTGTCTAGACACGATAAATCGATCCCGGAAGTGCTCGCCGTCGACGCCGGTACTCCTGCTCCTCGAGAGGAGTACGCAGAGTCGACGGGGGAGCCTGCCTGCCACGTGTGGACCTGCGGTAAGTACCTTGTAGTTCGAACTAAGGTACTTCGACTTCAGCTGCGTTATTCACGTAGCTGAAGTTGCGTATGTTAGTTCGGACTGGGGGGTTAGTGTGGACGAGCCCTAAGCTACACATAACATATCCCTAAACACGAGTGCTGACAAAACAAACACACATGAAGACAAGACTAAGGGAAGAAATTAAAGCAGCTGCATCATCTAGCTGCGGCTCTTACTTTACACCCATACTGCAGGGCTAGCTTGTTAAGGTTATCGCCCTCGGTGAGCTCTCGTTCCAGTAGCACCACGTCCCCAGCTCTCGCTTGGGAAGAATTGCTTCTCTGCTGCTCCTTGCCCCGTGGACGTAATTCCATGAATTCAGATTCCTCCTCTGATGACTCATCTGGATCTGATCGGCCATTTCTAAACACATAAACGTGGCTGCTGGGATAATTATGGACAGTGACAGGAGCCTGGAAAGATCTGGTTCGTCCCCCATAGAGCCTCATGTTTTATACTCGAGCCTGTAAGAGAAAACAGACATTTTAGTTGTATTGGTCATAAAACAACAGGTTTAATCACCACCCTGCAGAACAGTGACAACAGACCAAAAGCACAGCACCCTGGCAAGATGCACACAATTAAGCCAGTACATGTCTGATACACTGATCTAGTCACCAGAATGCTCTGCAACACCCATCACTTTTCAACAATTGCACTGACAGTGACATTTGTCTCCACATCAGGAAGGGAGGCTGTCACTGTCGCAACCTATGAAGCCTAGAATGTTTCATCATTGGGAGAAAAAAACTTTGCATGATGCTACAGTGCTCATTTTAATAAGGGTTCATTCCAGAAATTCTAGTTTAGCACTATTGCAAATAAGTCCGAGATGAAAGAAAGATCATGCTGACCTTGTGGATCCATCCCAGGAGCTGGGTGTCTTTGGTTATGATAAAACTTTGGTATCCCAGAACCTACAGCTGATTTGCTACTGCCCTGATGTTAGAATCCAGCCCAATGCACCTTTTTGCATGATCATTTTGTAAGTCCTTGGTTGTCTGCTCTTAGTCACAGAATTCTGAGTGATGGTCTTCTGCTCCCCCCCCCCCCCCCCGTTTACATTTATGGGAATGTAACAATTTCTCTTTTAAATAGCTTGATCTGATAAATATAATCGATATTCAACATCAGCCTGAAACAATCAAGATGATTTCATCTTACAAATTAAATAAGACAAGAGCTTGCCCAAGAGTTTTGTTCTTATTACAACTGGGACTAAAGCACCTCTACTGAAAGTCCTGTGAAACCAATGATAGTATGACTGGGGCTTAGAGTAGCAATTTGTTGCCACCAGAATTATGAGTAGGAAAAAAACCCAACAAATTATTAAAGCCTTAATCCTCTTACAAACCTATGCTGAACCCCACTGACTTTAATGGGTCTGTGCAGGGATGGGTTTTCCCATGCAGAGATCACTTCAGGCTAAGGTTCTGCACTGTCATCATATAATGGGGTTCTCAGAGGGTCCAGTCTGGATCAGGTGCTAGGTGCTCTACACGCACACGCACACAAACCCGCTACAAAAGTTTACAATCTAGTAGGACCACAGCGCCCCAAAGCACATATATAAAGGGTTTCTTTAAGATACTGACCTTTGGCCAAGAAGCAATAAATAAAGCAAACAGTAGGAGTGCAAGTGTGCTATGCTGTATGTAGGATTTAAGTTTACTTTTTTGTTAGTTGTTCTTTCAGCCACAATGAGTTTTGTTTATCATTTTCCCCCACAGCATAAGAATTTGTCCTTGCCCACTCAAAAAACGGCACGGTGTTTAGTGTGATCCACAACCGTCTGAGATTGCTGTTACGTCTCAGCCGCTGCCTGCATGAAGCATTGGTATTTGAGCCCTTGTGGTACCAATAGGGGCCCCAATCCTCCTCAGTTTGTTTATTTCCGGGGCATTAAAGTCCTGATTTCCCCTCCTGGCATTTAATACAGACAAAGCAGGCTGTGCCTCCCACATTGGTTTCAGCAGGGCTGTGTGGGAGCGACTGAGAGCAGAGGGAGAGCACAGGGTGTGACTGCAGTGGACTTTAGCCCAGTCCCTTGAGTTGATTGCTGCTAGCCACTTAAGAGGGAAGTGCCGGAGAGGGAAGTCACCTCCCAGGAACCAGCAGAAGAAGCTACCAAACTGAAGCTGTAGCTGGGGATGGTTCTGGAGAGGGCTCAAAGGGATGGGTTAATGGGGTGACTCCACCAGCGCCCTGGGATGGCCCACAAGAACCAGAGCGGAGGCTGAGTGTGGGCCTGCTGCTGAGGCAGTGATTTTGAGGCATGCCTTGTCAGCAAGCGGGCGCCCAGCGCCCGGCACCAGAGGCGGGAGATGCACCTTCCCTGGGTGGGGAAGGGAATGAACCCTGAGCGCCGGGGGCAGAGCAATGGGGAACAGGGCGTGGTTCCTCCACCCCCACACATTCCCCTTTAGAAATAAGTCACTGCCCAAAGGGGCCCACCGCTTTCCCTCAGCCCCCCCCCCCCACTTCCCCAGTCCCCTTCTTCAGCTCCCCAGGAGGGACCAGCCAAGGTCCCTTCCTCCCTCTCCTGAACCCCAGGGAAAAACCTTTCAGACCAACCAACTGCCCCCCCCAACACCCCCACCTCCTGCAGAGCGGAGCTCAGCCCCAGGGTAAAGAGCCCGACCCCCGCTTCCAGCCCAGGACCCCCCCCAGCCCAGCTCCAGGGAGGGGGGAACCCCCTGGGGGGGGAGAACCCCCTCCAGCCCAGCCTTTCCCGGGGGGGGGATTCCCCTCGAGCCCAGCTCCAGGGAGGGGGGAACCCCGCCAGCCCAGCTCCAGGGAGGGGGGAACCCCCTGGGGGGGGGGAGAACCCCCTCCAGCCCAGCCTTTCCCGGGGGGGGGGGTTCCCCTCGAGCCCAGCTCCAGGGAGGGGGGAACCCCCTGGGGGGGGGAGAACCCGCCAGCCCAGCTCCGGGGGGGGGGGGGGTTCCCTCCCTCCCGCGCCGCCGCCGCCTCTCAGCCCAGTTCCCGGGAGGGGACCGGGCTCCCCCAGCACAGACCTCACTAACCCTCGGCTTCTCCGCTCTCCGGCCCTCAGCCGCCACATACACCCTCACTGTCAGCCCCTCCACCCGCACCGATTGGCGGGCACCGCGCAAGGCTGGGCTCAAGGGCCCACAGCGACCAATCGGCAGCGAGGGTGGGCGGGGCCGCTGGGGAGGGAGGGTTAGGTTGAGCGGTCAGCGCTGGCCCGTGTCTGGGGCGGGCGGGGCAGAGTTAAAGGGCCAGCGTCCCTTCCCCGCCCCGAGGCCCAGGACGGGACAACGGGCTTTCCCAGGGTCCCTGTGTCCGGGGCTTGGTCTGGCACTGCCCCCCCCGCATCTGCTGGCAGCTGCCACCCAGCCGGGCTCAGCCCAGGTTAGTAGCCTGGGGCCAGCCCCTATCCTGGGGGAATGGGGGGGTTGAGGGGGTTGTTAGGCTCCCCCACCACTGGCCGGACTTGGCCACTGGCGAAACCAGCCCTGGAAGCGAACCACACTGAGCCACCCTACCAGCGGTATATGTGCGACGCCCAGCCAGGGGGGATGGGAGGGGGTGAGCGGTAGAAGTGAGTTACCCAAGGTCACACAGAGTCCGTAATGGCACCCATGGGCCCCGCCGTCCAGGCCCCCTTTGCTCCCCCATAGCCCAGGCGCCTTCCCGGCGCGGTGACTAGCGCCCAGGCGTGCTGAGGCCATAGATCTGGACTGGAACCCAGGAACGCTCGATAGGGTGGCCAGGTGCCCAGTTTTGAACCGGAAAGTCCAGTTGAAAAGGGACCCCGACTGGTCAGATCTACTGACCGGACACCCAGTGTCCAGTTACTGCGGGGGAGGCGCTGGGTCATCATCCGCGCCAGCCCCAACTCAGCCGAGGCCGCCGCCTACCTGGGGGATGGAAGGGGAAAAGCGGCAAGTGACAGGGAGAAGAGGAGTGGATGGGGATGGGGCTTTTGGGGGGAATGAGCAGGGAAGGGATGGGGCCTCCCGGGGAAGAGGTGGGACAGGAGAGGCTGCGGCCCTCCTGCTGGAGTGTCCTCTTTTTTAAATATTACCATGTTGGCAAACCTAGCTTTCATTCCTAACTCTCTCCCCTCCCCCGGACTCTCATTACCAGCCCATAATGTTCTTCTGAGGCAAATCCATGGTTTGAGGTCAGTTGGAGGCTTTGACAAAGGCTCAGCGATGGGTTCAGAGGTCCCCCTTCTCCGCCCGGATTTGGCATCTTCAGCACTTTACCTGGGTCTACATTTGAGGATCTTTGGAAGCGCGAGCATAATGCAGATGCACATTATGTAACAGTGAGGACACTAGTGCATTATAGAGTACACTGACTTGCAGTTGGTTTCTGGATGTGATTCAAGGTGTTGAACCCCATTTTCCAAGTATCCCTAAACCTTCAACTGCCACAAACTGGCACTGGATGACAGGTGATGGACCACGGGAAATAGCTCTGTTCTGTGCATTCCCGCTGAATGTTTGACACTGTCACAAGATAAGATATGGGCTAGATCAGGGGGTCGGCAACGTTTGGCACGCGGCTCGCCAGGGTAAGCACCCTGGCGGGCCGGGCCAGTTTATTTACCTGCTGACGCGGCAGGTTCAGCCGATCGCGGCCCCCACTGGCCGCGGTTCGCCGTCCCGGGCCAATGGGGGCGGCGGGCAGCAGTGTGGGAGAGGGATGTGCTGGCCGCAGCTTCCCGCTGCCCTCATTGGCCTGGGACTTTTCAGTCATTTGCGTGAGATTAAGGGAGCAATGGAAAAAGAAAGAACAAAAATAGAGGCCCCAGGGGGGTATGGGGCCTGTGTTTATGTTATCTGTAACAGTCTGCACTGAAGTGAACACAAAATGGCTGAGAGTCTCAGCTGACCGCAGAGTCCTATAAAGAGACATTTATAGTCATAAAAGTGACATAGCTATGCACACCGCCCTGATGAACGAGTGCAATCTAACCCGAATCCCTTTACAACGGCACACCCGCCCTCCATTCACCAGCCGGCTCCGACACGGATTTGCCCTCCTGACTTACAGCACGGCCTTTTGGTACCAAGCCGTGCAACGCCCAACCGCACTGGCTTTTCCTCGGTGTTATTTCAGTCTTGGCGTTGGACGCTGGAGTCAGGGGTGTTGAATGTGCTTCCTTCCTGTGCCTCCTCCAGCGGCTCCTGAACTAGAATTAACAGGTATGGCCACAGGAGGTGGGGGCTGAGCAGCTGCAGCTCTCCCCTGCCAAGTTCTTGTTCCAGCAGTGCCAACTCCCTCCCTCTCTCCCACTCGCTGCTCTTAACTGGCTCCAAGTGCAGCCCGACTAGTGCCTGCGGTTCGGGGAGCTGATGAGGTGTACTCTGCACTGGTATGTTTCCTTTGGCGCACCCTGAACCCAGGGCTTATGCTTAAAAAACAAGTTCAGTACAAATCCTTAACAAGCTCCACATGCCAGGCACCCCCTTTTGGGGTGGGGATAGACTAGAAATAGTCTCTCAGAGTCAGTTGAAATGTGCAGGCAGGTCCCGCAGTTACACACACAGCTCAGTGCCAAGACGCCCTGGTGGGTTTCTTCAAAAGCGTGAGGAATCGGTGTACCCTCTTTGCCCCGAAATGAGTCTAGGTTGCATCACTGGCCTCCTGGAAACAGTTAATTCCTTTCAGCTGTGTACTGGCTCAGCCAATGATGCACATAACAGCTCTGCCAGCGGCCTGGATTCCACAAGCACAGGGGCTGCATTCTTCTCCAAGAGGGAAGCTCTTGCTTAGAAGTAACTCAGCTCAGTGATGGCAGCTGTAGAAAAACTTAAGGTAGATAGACAGAAGTAAGCTCAGAAAGCTGGTTTCTGCCCCCTGCTCTTTTTGGGAGTCAAAGGCTTGGGAATCACGTCATGGAGAATGATGCAAACCTTGATGCTCCAGTGGGGAAGGATGGTTCTTTCCTCACTAATGGTTGACTCGGAGCTGGTGAGGAAATGTAAAAGGGCTGAGCAGTGAGCACCCAGGCCCAGATCCTCAAACTATTTAGGGAACCTAATTCCTAGAGACTGTACTGGGAGTTAAATAGCTTTGAGGAGTTGGGCTCCAATCACCTCCGCTTGGCTAAAAAGCATGATAACAGATACCAGCTAGGATGAATGAAGCCCTCCCCTCACCCAACATGATTGGTTGAAGAGGAGAAGGGACGGCGATCCCCGCAGCATCAACATAGAGACAAAAGAGCGGGAGACTCTCATCACATATTGGGGTGGAAGAAGCCATCCCCAGGCTCCAAACAATTGTTGGCATGTGTTTTATTATTATTGATTAACAATCATTACTGCCCCATCACTCACCCTCTCACTAGAGCCATGGATGGAGGATATCATAGGTTTAATATCTTCTATATGCTGCATGGACCCAGAAGGAGAGCTGTGAACAGAGGCATCATGCAGGAGTTTTGGAGGGAGTTTAGAGGCTTTCCTTCCAGGTTCAGTGCTGTGTGCGATATCAAGATGACGAGTGATGCAACAGTGGTGGTGACCTGCAATGGATGTTGTGCCATGTTCTCTTTCCTGCCTGAAGAGAGAAAGGATTTTATGTGCATGAACTACAAGTTGGTGGCTCTGCTGGAGCAGAAGAGTCTTGGATTGGAGGGGCAAGTTGAGACAGTACTAAGAATCAGAGAAGTTGAGGAATTCCTAGAGAGCCAGGTTTGGGAAATACCAATATCTCAGTTTCAGGGAAGAATGGAGCTGGCCACCACGGAATCAGAGAGAGGAAGCCTGGCCGTTCATAACCACCACAGGCCAGAGGTCACAGCAGCCATCTACATGGCTAACACCACATGAGGATAGGCAGGCTATGGCCACCAGAGGGAAGACGACTGGGAGGAATTCCACACAGCTAGGAGTTTCAAATCAATATCAGGTTCTCCATGTGAAACTACTGGAAGATACCTCAAGATCCAGCAGACCCAAGGAAATGGAGATATGTACAGGGCACACAGGTGGATGGCAGCTCAGCGCAACCTAAGAAAAACAAGCTTGCCCACAAAGAGTTCTCCAGCGATCCGAGGAAGACACGTGATCCTTATTGAAGAGTCAATACTCAGAAGAACCGAAAGAACATTCTGCACGAGACCTCTCTATTTGGTACCAGTGCAACCAATGCTGGAATACAGTGTCCAGTTCTGGTGCCCACGATTCAAGAAGAAATTGATAAACTGAAGAGGGGTTAGAGAAGAGCCACAAGAATGAGTGAAGGATTAGAAAATGTGCCTGATAATAATAGACTCAAGGAACTCAATCTATTTAGCTTAACAAATAGAAGGTTAAGCTGTGACCTGATTATAGTCTATAAATATCTAGATGGGGAACAAATATTAAACAATGAGCTTTTCAATCTAGCAGAGAAAGATATGGCCTGGAAGAATGGCTGGAAGTTGAAGCTGGACAAATTCAGACTGGAAATAAGGTGTCAATTTTTAATGATGAGAGTAATTAACCATTGGAACAACTTACCAAGGATCATGGTAGATTCTCCATTGCTGACAATTTTTAAATCAAGATTGGATGTTTTTCTAAAAGATCTGTTCTAGGAATTATTTCGGGGAAGATCTCTGGCCTGTGCTATACAGGAGGTTAGACTAGATCAGGGGTAGGCAACCTATGGCACGTGTGCTGAAGGCGGCACGTGAGCTGATTTTCAGTGGCACTCACAATGCCCGGGTCCTGACCACCAGTCCGGGTGGCTCTGCCTTTTCATTTAATTTTAAATGAAGCTTCTTAAACATTTTGAAACCTTATTTGCTTTACATACAACAATAGTTTGGTTATATATTATAGACTTATAGAAAGAGACCTTCTAAAAACTTTAAAATGTATGACTGGCACGTGAAACCTTAAATTAGAGTGAATAAATGAAGACTCGGCACACCACTTCTGAAAGGTTGCCGACTCCTGGACTAGATGATCACAATGGTCTCTCCTGGCCTTGGAGCCCATGAAAGGTGTTGGGAGGGAGGTGGGAGACAAGCCAAGTAGCGCTATTGGTGTGCAAATCCCAGGGAAATCATTATTGTGCTCCAGGCAGCTTGCCAGCTCAGAGCAGGTACTATGATTTCCTTTCTCTGCCTTGCGTTCTGGGCCCACTTGTCTCATGAGCCTGTAATTAGGGGCTCCGCCAGTTTCTGTGACGTTTGGTGCTTTTCTGGACCAGAATGCTGTGGTTCTGGTGTGCTGGAGAGGACCTCATAGGAATAGTGATTCTACAAGACACACCAAAATGCCTTCCCCGAGCTATTAGTAATCTGTCTCTGACTATTTAAGTTCAAAAGTTAAGAGTAATAATCACGCTGCATCAAACAAACAAGGATTACTCAGAGTAACATGCTCAGATCTGGAAAAAAGGACTTGAAAGGGGACTTGCAGAGGAAAGGGAAAAGTACTGGACTTTTGTGACATAGAGCGAAAGCCCAGAAGGTTTGGGTTGTTTTTCTTTAAGGGTATTTTTCTGAATGTTTTTAAATAAACTTTGAAATAGCAGAAAGGTTTAGTCCCTGCTCTTGCAGAAGGTCTTCATGGATGATTCAGAAATGTGGCTGAGAGAGTATTTTCAGTCTCCAAGGGAAGGATCAGGGTGCTGAATCCTTAAGTAAAGCAGCTTTTCTGCCAAGTGTTGGAGCTGAATCGCTGTTAACAAAAAAGCTTTAAACAGTCAGAATTAAAATCACTTCCCCTCGCAGGGTCCATCTACACAAGAGGATTGAACTGGAGTTGACTGGTTACCAATAACTCAAACTAGATCAGGGATCGGCAGCCTCTGGCACACGGCTCACCAGGGTAAGCACCCTGGCGGGCCGGGCCAGTTTATTTACCTGCTGACATGGCAGGTTCGGCCGATCGCGGCCCCCACTGGCCACGGTTCGCCGTCCCGGGCCAATGGGGGCGGCGAGAAGCCGCAGCCAGCACATCCCTCGCCCACGCTGCTTCCTGCCGCCCCTATTGGCCCGGGACAGCGAACCGCCGCCAGTGGGGGCTGCAATCGTCCGAACCTGCCGCGTCAGCAGGTAAATAAACTGGCCCAGCCCACCAGGGTGCTTACCCTGGTGAGCCGCGTGCCAGAGGTTGCCGACCCCTGAGCTAGATCATGCATTTGGGCATATTGCTCTGGACACGCCCCAGACAATTGTTCCACAGCATCCATTTTACTGGGTGAACCCCACGTTTGTGACCTGGAACAAATATTTGTGGAGTGGCCAGACTGGCATGTTCAAACATGTGAGCTAACTCAAGGCAATTGGCAATCAAGTAATTGAGTCAATCACACTACTATAGACAAACCCTTAGATCATCATGTTCTTTGGTGTCTCTGATATCATCAACCTACTATTTCTCCAGTTGTCCCGAAAGCCTTCCAGGAGAGACAGACCCTGCATTTCTAATGTAAAACAGAACATCTAAAATAAATATACTAGAATTCCTCAGGCCTTCTTTATCCAGCAGAAGGAAGTGAAGAAAGGCCCAACTCAATTTTTCTTTTCCTTTACATGTCACCCTTAAACTGCCAATGCACTTTTCTGCCTTGCATGGGACATCAAAGCAACTTGGGCTTTTTAAGAAAATGCATTTAAAAAGATGCAGCTGGGAACCCGTCTGCACCAGTTTGTGAGAGATGGACAACACGAAAAGTCTTTCCCAGTAGTATGCCTACACTGAGCCTTCCAGCATGGACAGACTTGCGCCAGCTCTCCTCAAGCTCGCATGCTAAAAATAGCAGTGTGAATGTTGCATCCTGGGTGGTGGCAGAGGCTCGCTTCCTGAGTCCACCCTACCTCCTGAGGTGGCTAGCCTGAACTCCCACCTGGGCCACGCGCCTGTTTTTAGCAAAGCATGCACTGTGTGTTCCTATCCACAGGACTTTGAAGTACATGCTGCAGAGAACAGGGCGAGATCGTTATTATTTCTTGTGAACATTGTGTGTTTGTGTATAATGGGTTACTTGCATGGGGTGAGATCAAAAGGTTGTTAAGGGAACCAAGCAGGAAAGGCAAAACAATGGCAAAGATAAGGTACTATCATAGGAATCGGAAGGCTCCCTAGAGAACAAAGGTGAAGCTATTAATTGGGGAATGTCTCTGCTTGCCTTCCTCCAGGCTGGCAAAGTGTACTCTTCCCAGGCTGAACCTAAGATCAAAGAAGATACTGTAACCGTATAGCTATACTAACCTGTAGAAAGGGAGGAGGCTTTGGGCTGACAGACTGACTGGGAGTCAGGGTCTGCAGCAAGCAGACTGTAACTTCGAATCATAGAATATCAGGGTTGGAATAGACCTCAGGAGGTCATCTAGTCCAACCCCCTGCTCAAAGCAGGACCAATCCCCAACTAAATCATCCCAGCCTGGGCTTTGTCAAGCCTGACCTTAAAAACCTCCAAGGATGGAGAGTTCACCACCTCCCTAGCTAACCCATTCCAGTGCTTCACCACCCTCCTAGTGAAATAGTGTTTCAAGAGAATGGGGAAACCAAGACTGAGACATGTCTACCTAGGAGTTTGAGGGGAATGCCAAGCATAGCTAAGACAGGATACGTATGGGTCTCTGTTGTTTTAAATCCATTTCTCTGACTGCTGTGCACCTTTTGGCCAATAAATCGTACTTTGTTTTGAAGAAGCTGCTTCTGCATCACTACAAACTATTATAGTCATAGGAAATCTCTGGCAGGTGCCAAGCAAGCCCACTGGACATAGTATGGCTGGCAACAAGGGGGTGTGTAATCCAGAGATCCACCTGGAGAGTGGCTAGATCCCACTCCAAAGAGAAACAAAGGGCTGTCACCTGGAAGGGGGCACTCAGTGGGCTGTCACAGAAGGGGCAGCCTCCCCTGAGACCAGGACACACACTGCATTTGTGTTCCTGTTAAATGATTCCACTTTGAAGGGGCCTTTTCTTACTGCTTCTTCACAGCCATTAACCTGTCATAAATCTAAATTGTACAAAGATCATGTTCCCTGTGAGAATTTACAACTTTATAATAGGCAGCATTTTTGACTTAAGGGGCTTCCTTTTATCTTGATCTAAAATGTGAGCAGCAGAATACATTATATGAAGCCCGGCTCTCAATAAACGTAGGCCATTATTTCCTGTAGGGAGATGATAGGGCCTCATTGAGCATTGCCTCTTGGCTCCACCTAGAGGTTCTCCAGACTATCATATTTTACACTGAAATATCATACCCTTTATCAAAATACCTCTGATACCTATCAGCCCTTTAAAACTCACCTTTGCAAATGCCAAGCACTCTGCAGTTGCACCGCACAGCTCATAAACAGAAGTGCTCTGGTAGCTTCCCTCAAACGTCTACCAACAGGCTTCCTTAGTGCTTGCCAGCTGCTCTTTGTTGATGCACAGCTCCACATCAAACTCGCTCATACTTATGCTGTCCCTTACCATTGTCTACGTTGAAAGTGATTTATAAACATGCAAGGCACTGTACAAAGGGAAAACAAAAAGACCCTTCCCCCCTCTGTGACATTACATCCCATATTCTTCATAGAAATATGGTTATGATATGAATACGGCATGACTAAGATATACTTTATGGAAGATGTCTCAAGTAAGATATCATTGGAAAGGTTACGATTTACTGAATGTGATTATCCAATTTGTATGCATGTATCAGTTCTGTAGCTGAAGCTAGGAATATTGACCATGTATCTGTATATCAAATGTGCTAATTTGGGTAACACCCACAACTAGCCCTTCATTGTTTTATTTTCTCAGTAATTTGGTTTGTTTTGTTTGCTATCCCTCATAATCACTTATAATTTCTAGCGGGGGGGAGGGAGGGCAAGAAGTAAATATCTCTCTTCACATTGAGGGAGAGGGCAAATTTTTATGAACTTGTGCTGTGCAGATCTTTCTATACAGCGCAAGACTATTATTTTGGTTTTTTTCCCCAAAGGGGCGTGCATGTGAGTGTTGGGTGAATCCTCTCACACAGAGCTGACTTCAGTCTGTGTCTGCAGCTGGGTATGGTCCTACCTGTGTGTGTGTGCTGCAAGGGGTTGGAGAGCCTAATTCAGCAAAACAGGGAGAGGGAATCCAGGCTGGTGGAGCATGAGGGGCTCAGTGAAACCCCAGTACATCAACCCCAGTACCCCAGTGGCATCCCAGAAGGGGGTCCAACCAGTAACACCCTTCATGACCCTACAGATAGGTGGGGGATAACAAACACAGCACATGGTTGGAGGTTTTAGTTCTTCTTGTGGTCCAGTTTTGAAGCAAAAATTATTGTCACTTTGTCTGGTGGATTAGCATTGAAAGGGGGAACTGTATGAAAACCAGTAAATATATACTAATAACATTATTTAATGGGTTTCTGCTCTCTTCTGTTATTCTTATTTGTTTTATAGCAGTGTTTTTTCTCCAGTTAATTATGATTCATGTTTTTGGGGTGAAAATAATTTTTATTTGCATTGACATTTTCTTGAGCTCTATTTATAATCCCAAGACCTTGGAAGCCCTATATTCTTGGGGAGTGCCTCCTAGATGACATGTGCACATAAGAACAACCATAGTGAGTCAGGCCAAAGGGCCACCTAGCCCAGTATCCTGTCTTCTGACAGTGACCAGTGCCAGGTGCTTCAGAGGGAATGAACAGAACAGATAATCATCAAGTGATCCATCCCCTATCATCCATTCCTGGCTTCTGGCAAACGAGGCTAGGGACACCATCCCTAGCCATTGATAGATCTATCCTCCATGAACTTATCTAGCTCCATTTTGAACCCTGTTATAGTCTTGGCCTTCACAACATCCTCTGGCAAAGAGTTCCACAGGTTGACTGAGAGTTGTGTGAAGAAATACTTCCTTTTGTTTTAAACCTGCTGCCTATTATTTCATTTGGTGAGCCCTAGTTCTTGTGTTATGAGGAGGAGTAAATAACTGCCGTATTTACTTTCTCCACACCAGTCATGGTTTTACAGATCTTTATCATATCTCCCCCTCACTCCCCACCAGTCGTCTCTTTTCCAAGATGAAATGTCCCAGTCTTATTAATCTCTCCTCATATGAAAGCTGTCCCATACCCCTAATCATTTTGTTGCCCCTTTCCAATTCCAATATATCTTTTTTGAGATGGGGTGACCGCATCTGTATGCCATATTCAAGATGTGGGCATACCATGGATTTATATAGAGGCAATATGATGTTTTCTCTCTTATTATCGATCCCCTTTTTAATGATTCCCAACATTCTGTTCATTTTTTTTGACTGCCACTGCACATTGGCAGGTTTCAGAGTGGTAGCTGTGTTAGTCTGTATCAGCACAAAGAACGAGGAGTACTTGTGGCACCTTAGAGACTAACATTTATTTGAGCATAAGCTTTCATGGGCTAAAGTCCACTTCATCAGATGCATGCAGTGGAAAATACACGTTTTCAGAGAACTATCCACAATGATGCCAAGATCTCTTTCTTGAGTGGTAACAGCTAATTTAGAACTCATCATTTTATATGTATAGTTCGGATTATGTTTTTCAATGTGTATTACTTTGCATTTATCAACCTTTAATTTCATCTGCCATTTCATTGCCCAGTCACCCAGTTTTGTGAGATTCCTTTGTAACTCTTTGCAGTCTGCTTTGTATCATCTTGAGTAGTTTTGTATCATCTCGAGTAGTTTTCTCACCTCACTGTTTACCCCTTTTTCCAGATCATTTATGAATACGTTGAACAGCACTGGTCCGGATACAGACCGCAGGGGGACACCACTATTTACTTCGCCAATTCTGAAAACTGACCATTTATTTCTACCCTTTATTTCCTATTTTTTAACCAGTTACTGATCCATGAGAGGATCTTTCCTTTTATTCCATGATGGCTTGGAAGTGAATGTAAATTGCTGACCTGAGCTGGGAACCGTTTTCAGCCCCATAGGATTGTTAAAAGGTGAGGATTTTCAGTGTATTTGTTCCAAAAGTGAATTACACTTTCTTGCTTAGGGAAGGAAGGCACTGGGCCATCTTGGTTAATCTGGGAACACAAAATCTACAAGAAAATGACTATCTGGTGAGTAGCTTGCTGTTTCACTGGTGACGCTGAGGGGAGAGGCTGGCAGAAAATCTGAAATCCGTCTTAAGTTCTCCCCTTTTGCCAGTGGCTGGAACTCAACAACTGCTTTTCTCATCAGCGCTTGTAATTCTCTCATTAACTAACATCCCATTAGATGTCCCACATCTAATACTGTCTGGAAACGAGTCTTTCCTGTCATGCCCCTTTCATCTTAATATCACAGAAAATCCAAGTTCCTCTGTTCCCAAAGGAGCAGACACATAGCACAGGTTAGTTCCTCCTTAGATCTCCCTGCATTATCCAATAAGGCAACATTCAGTCCCTTCCTGTAATAAACTTACGTAGACTTTACTAAGTCAATGACAATGAAGAGGTATTTGCACAGTGCTAAGCACACTAAAACTAAGGCAGACAAAGACAAACTTATGTTATTATCTTATAAAACTTCCGTTTAAAGTAACAAAGTCTTATAGTGTCAATATCTGAGGCTTATCTCAGTTGTGGCAGCTAAGGGACTGTTAGCTGGCAGACGAAGTCCTTGCCCCTTAGGAGCCAGTCTGGTTAAACAAAACCTGTTTCCTTCCACTAAACAGCTTTTATCCAAAAACACTCACATCTGGCTTTTCTGACCCCAGGGTTCACGGATGCAAAAGGTGATGGGCGGGAGAGGGGAAGAGTCCCTGCGGTATTTCTTCAGTGAAGGCATCCTGTGTGACTCATTCTTGGGTAGGAGTTTCCTCTTCGCCATTGTGCTGAACACCAGTTTCTCTCTGCTGTAAGGATGACACCTTGCTTTGTAATGGGCATCAACAGACCACCCTCTCTCCCCCCGAAGGGGTGCAGCCATTGCTATGGGTGAAACTCAGCCATGATGAATGGCGCTTGTTATCATGGGGTGTCCCCCAGCCATGTGAGCGTCATGTCACACAGCTGTACAGATATTACTCTTAACATGAGAAATACAGCGGTTAACACATGAATATTATAGTCGTCCATTCATCAGCATTTAGGAAAGGCCAAACACGACATAGTTTACTGCCATTTTAACAGCATAATTTTAATAACATTCCACCAGCATTAAGCCTGACTCTCTCTCAGTTGATACAGAGGCCTAGCGTTGGCCTAAGCCTCCAGTGTCACAACTGCCACACAGTGCAATTCCCTGATAGGCCCCAAAGGGAAAATGGACATGTGAACCCTGGTAACCCAGGATATTGTCAATAATAGGCCAACAGGCCTGATGTGGTCCATTTAGTAAACCTGGCAGCAGCCTGGGTACAGTGAAGGCACTTCCCTGAGGTGCCGTTCAGCCCCAGATTCATAGATGGAAGGGACCGCTATAATCACCTAAGGGTTGCCAATTTTGGTTGGAGGTATTCCTGGAGGTTTCATCACATGACAGTATCTTTAATTAAAGATTAATCTTTAATTCCTGGAGACTCCAGGACAGTCCTGGAGGGTCGGCGACCCTATAAACACAGGCCATAGAGTTTCACCCAGTAATTCCTTTATTGAAGGGAATTCTTCTTCTTTACTGTATAGGCTTTTGAGACCAATAACTTGAGTATATGGCAACTGCCTAAATTCAGGCTCTGGGCCTGAGTGTCAAGGTCTCTACAACCTCAGGATTTGGTGCGACACAGCTATAGTAGCTCTAGCAGCCAAGCATGGGCAACCCAACCGTGAACCCAGTCTCTACATTTCCTCTGCCACATTTGTGCTGAGGGCAACCAGAATCTTCCATGAGCATAAGGTGTGAGGACATAATACCACATCAGAAGCATGAACACCTGGAAGGGGACATGGCCATAGCCCTGCCCCATCTGCACCTGCGACAGAGAGAGGTTGGCAATGGGGGGACGACATGCTGTGTTCTTTTAAAAAGCACAGTAATCGTCCTGGACCAGCTCCTCAGAGGTATTTCGGCACCTAACTCTCATTGTAATCTATAAAAGTTAGGTGCCTAAATACCTTTGATGAGCTGCTGAGCACCTGTCAGTGCACTGTCTCCGAATCCCAGAGGCGTTTGGCTGCTCTGTCTTCTAGGGGGGAATACCTCTCGTACCCGTCTCGTGTGCAGTGCACTGCCTTCCCTAGCACAACTATGGCTCTGTAAGCCATACACAGCCCACAGTTTATACCTAGGCGTGGAAGGATTCAATAGTTATCGGTAAATGTCGATGTCACTGGACACACACAAACCAACAGAAAAATATTTCCGATGATAACAATAGAAATTTATAAATTGTCAAAGAAAGAAATTTGAGAACTTATTAGCGTAAAAGTCTAGTCATTTAGGCTCACGACAAATGGACTAGCGGGATAGTAAAAGTAATAGTAAAAACTGATATGATTTGATTATTTAAGGATATTTCCTTTTGTATCTTGTGACAGTTTGTGCTTTAACGGTTCATAACGCTTTATCTTTGTGTGTCTCAATTGTATCATCATGAAATAATTGTCTGACTTCCCCCCATAATTCCCCACAACCGTGAAAATATAAAAAGCTTAAAAATGCTTACAAGGAAACGTCAACATTATCAGTTGAAATGATAAATAAAAATTGAATTCTGCCAGGTCAATTAATAAAGCACTTGGAGATTGCTTGGGCTGAAAAACTCTATAGACATTCTTCAGTCTTATTGTAGTTAGAGTGGATATAGCCACATGTGGATTCCTTTAACTTTTTCAGTGCTAAAGAAATTAACCCTCCCCCCAGAGCACTCTGGTCTCGATAGGTGGAACTCAGCCTTGTGCCTTCACAGATATACTGTCCTTTCCTGAATGCTTTACAGCTCTCTGCTGAATTTCTGAACTCTGCTTCACAGGGCAAGGCATGTCTCTTTTTCCTCCAAAGCCATCCTCTCCTTGCCATGTTTTGGCCAAGTCAGGTTATAAAAATGAGAGGAGGAACATGGCAGAACATGAACGAATGACACATGAGTCATCTTGCAATCAGAACCCAAGTGAACAGGGACAAACAAAGCTGCTTTGCAGATGCTAACACAAGTGTTACTGCTTTCCAGTGGACTCCTCATACTGCAGCTAACTTTAGGGAAAACTGTTGTCAGTCAGTGCTAACAATATGATAGTTCTTAATGGGAAACAACTGTCCATTGTCTAGGAGTCTTGGTGAGGTAAAGGCCAACAGCAAGAGTGATATCATAACCGCAGATGACTGGGATACTTTTGTTGCCAACAGCTATATTGTGAGCACTGTAAAGCCACCAACAACAGATCTGCTGTTTGGGAACTGGATGGCTATAGTCATGAGAAGCAGTTGGGTCTGAGTCCGCTCTCACACCAGTTTAATAGCAGTGCAGTTCCACTGACTTCAGTGGAATTAATCCTGCCTTGCCCTAGGGAAGCAGAAGCAGGCCCGGTTCTTATTTCATACCAGTTCAGGGCACTATTATCAGGGGTAAGTGTGGCTGAGATGTTGGGCCCGATTCGCCACTCACATCAATGGATAGTGCTCCTTGTGTAATGGGCCGCTCAAAAAAAAGTCTACGCGCAGGACCATCCAGACTGGGAGCTTGCTGCTTCAGTTAACTGATTATAACCAGGGTGAGGGCAAAACCCTCACTGATTAAAACAGAAAGTGAATGAGAGGTGGCACATGGCTCCATCCTATAACACACTGGGTAACCCAGTTAACCCTATTATGGCCTTTTTACTACAGCTGCACTGATGCCACTGGTGTTACAACCACGCAAGAGGAGAATCAAGCCCACTGGATTGTACAAAGTCATGAGACCCGACCCTGCCAGGTACTAAGCTCTCTCCATATCCACTGTCTTCTGTAAGAGCTGAGGGCACCCAGCACCTCACAGGATTGGGTCCATGGTAAATTCCCTTCTCCAATATATTTGTATGCTGCATCGAGCTCAGTTAAATACTAGACTGAACTGAGCATTAGAAAATCATGGAATCATAGAATATCAGGGTTGGAAGGGACCTCAGGAGGTGATCTAGTCCAACCCCCTGCTCAAAGCAGGACCAATCCCCAACTAAATCATCCCAGCCAGGGCTTTGTCGAGCCTAAGGAAGGAGATTCCACCACCTCCCTAGGTAACCCATTCCAGTGCTTCACCACCCTCCTAGTGAAAAAATCCATGTATGCCAGGGAATAATTCTGCTCTGGCCCTGGTGATGGCCCAGACAGTGTCATAGTCAGAGATGGAACAAAAGATGCAGGTGTTGCAGACAATTATTATTAATATCATAGCTCTTAGGGGCTCTAGTCAGGGACCCCATTGTGTTAGGCACTGAACACACACAGAACAAAAACAGCTTGCAGACTAAGGCCTGGTCTACACCTAAAACTGAGGTGGATTTGGCTACATCACTCAGGGCTGTGAAAAATGTTGTGCCCTCTGTGATGCAGTTAGGTCGACCCAATCCCCACTGCAAACTCGACCAGGTCAACAGAAGAATATTCCATCGAGCTAGCTGTCACCTCTCGGAGACATGGATTACCCCTTTCTGTCGATGTAGGAAGTGTCTACACAGGACAGTGCTACCGCTGTAGCCATTGTAGTGTCGACATACTCTGAGTATAAGACAAGAGACAACATATGGATACAGCAGATGGGGAAACACAAGGAAACAATGAGACAATAGGCTGAAGCCACTCCATGTGGGCCCAGATTTTGAACGGCAAAGGTGTTTGGATCAAGGGTTTGGTTTGGTTTGGGCCTATCCATAATATGGAGGTCTTTTCCATCTCTAATTGCTGAAAAGCTCATGTTTTCTAGCACTGGTCCAGAATTGCACCGCTCTTCCCTGGTCCTGTTTTGTTTCCCTTCTTTTGGGCTCATTTTGGAGGTGTTTTCACTTCATTTCTATTTCTTTTTTCTCTTTAAACAGTCTTTTAAACTTCATAATAAAACCCTATCATCTGGATTTGAAATCATTCAGCCACATTCTGTTTTCTACAGTTGGGAAACTAATAACTGGTGTGCAACGTGAAAAAGTAGCATCAATCTCGGTCATATTGGTATTCAATTAAATCGGCCATACATGAAAGCTCTTGGGGCTGTTTTACACTTCCATATGCACTTTGCTCATTGGTGCTTGAGCTAACGTTTGGGATACAGCTGTTCTAGCTGGCATATGACATTATATGCCTGTCCAGTGCAAGTGGAACTAAATATTGCAACCTATAAATCATTTGGACTACAATTACTTCTGACTTGATCCATGATTTGGGATTAATAAAAGCAAGGCTCAGTGAAATCATTGATGTGTTTTCTCGCCTCGCTAAGCCATATGGGTTATTAACAAGAAAAATGTAGGCTAGTGAACAGTCAATTAATGACAGGGGAAATAAAACCCATAAGCATTAACCTCTTCCGCAGTCCTAATTCAAATTAGAATGTGGGTTAATGACATATTTTCTGGGCTGTGTCTTTTTAATATAAATCAGCCCTTATTGACGCATGGTACAGCTCAAATACTGCAAATCATCTATTGGTCAAGTTGAAATCGTTTTTTTTATATTGCGCCCATCACCATAGTATCTGGGTATGATTTTTTATATTGCGCCCATCACATAGTATCTGGCTCTCGTATGATTGCTCAGAAGGACTCTGCTTGGGGAACTTTTGTGGGCAGCATCAGAGTGAACATTAGCTCTGCTCCTTACCCATAGATCCACTGCCTGAGTTGGTTTGCATTCTGGGAACACCCAGGTCTACTGTGATGCCTGCAAGAAATCAGCTGACTAATAATGAGTAGCTTGAGGTGGAACTGGGCATTGCCTATGGATGTCATGAGAAAAAAAATATATAATCCTCACCTTCGTTACTTGTATGTTATAGCCCTTCGCCCATCCTTCCTCTGCTCTTTGGATTCGGCCCTCTGTTATGTTCACAAAGGCCCAGATCTTCAGAGGTTTTAGGCACCTAACTCTCAATGGAAGTTAGACACCTTGAGGATCTGGACCAAAGTATCTAGCACATTGTGGATGCTACTGGAAGCAGACAGGCAATAAACAGTCATAAAAATCAACAATGATAAGACAATAATCATAATGGTGAGGTCAATGGGTCCTATTCCTCTTTCACTTACCTTAGTGTAACTCCACCGACTCCCATTAGTATGCATGAGAGGAGAAGCAGGCCCTAGGTTTCCACTTGCTACAGCGACGCATTGTGAGTCTGTGCTTGTATTTCTAAGCAAGCACTGAATGTTCTCCAAGGGTGATCATACTCCTTTCTATGCGCGTGTGAGCGCAGAGGGTTCAGTTGCATGGTAAAGACTCAGAGTTCAGTGTAGATTGTTTGACCCAGCTGCTTAGAACATGACATTTTTTGTTGCTTTTTTAACACGTTGCTGCCTCTCTTAGCACCCTGGCTGCCCATGATCCATTTGATTGGTTCAAAAGCTCCGCACCTGCTGAATCAAGATGTCACTTGGGGGTATGTGTACTGCAGGCAGGGGCACTAATTTGTGATCTTCTATGAAAATGAGATTTCTGGGAAGTTTTTCCTAATAGTAGAAAATCATAAGCAAGACCCTGTACAAATTCCAGTTTTCAATACGTGATCAGCTATTACAGTATGGGTTTTATTTTTTTGGCGGCGGGGTGGGGGGTGGGGGTGGGGGATTATTTTCTCAGCCAGTGTTTGCAGACATCTGCATGCTGGCAGATTGAGAGTACTGTGCAGATGGGAAGAGAACAAATGTTATGACTTCCAGCATTCTGGCTAATCTATTCCTCACAAAATTCAAGTGAAACTGAAATCTTCCTGACCAAAGCATTTAGGAGAACTAACTAAACACACAGAATCATGCAGGATATTACACAGTTTACAACATATACCCAATTTACAAATTCTGGGCCTTGCTCAGGTTTTACATGGAGGCGACTCCATTGAATTAAGTGAAGTTACTCCTGATTCACACCAGAGAATGGAATCAGGTTCTCTGAATTCAGTGTGTATTTCTAATCAAAGCTATTTATAGTGTCGGTTGCGACATGTCTTTGATGGGTAAAGTGTGTACATTTGATGAAGTTATTTAAGTCGCAATGACCGGAATGCTGAAATAGGGTATGCACAAAATGTAGCGCCAAGGAAACCCCAAAGAGGTTACTTTATCCTAACAGTACTAACTAAATGCCCCCTAGGCTGATAATCTCTCTTTCTATGTGGATAGAATTTAAGTAAGTTTGCATATGTATTTAAAGGAAAAAAAAATCACAAAGATTTTTCTGCGTGTAGAACGAAGTGCTGCATGTTTGCTAGCAGCATGTCACGTCTCTGGTCTTTTTAAGCCATTTCTATCTGAGGGACTGTTAATTAGAGCTGTGGAATAACCAAGTTTTTGATTTGCTGATCACAATTTCAAGAAATTAAATTCAAAATTCAAAACACAAAGTTGTTTCAAACTGAAAAACTGAAACACGCTTTGTTTCAATATTTTTGAAAACTAAATGTTTCAGTCGAGGGCAGGGGGATTTTTATTTGTTTGTTTTTGACAGAAACAATTTGATAACACATGTGCAGGTGACCAGACTCTGCATTTTTTTTTTGATAAAAAACATTTTGGCTGAAAATGTTCCCCCCTTTCTAGCTGGCTAGTGTCTAAATATCACTGCTGCCTTCTGGATAGAACATCACGTCTGCTCAAGCGGATGGCTCTAGTGGCTGCAGGCCACAGAGATAGGGTGACCAGACAGCAAGTGTGAAAAATCGGGACAGGGGGTGGGGGGTAATAGGAGCCTATATAAGAAAAAGACCCAAAAATCGGGACTGTCCCTATAAAATCGGGACATCTGGTCACCCTACACAGAGAAGGGACGCTCTATTACTAGCATGGTTGGTGGTGATTCCCCTTTAGCTCAAGTGGCAGGATCCTTTACTTACGGAGCACAAGTTATTGATCCATCCCTGATGGCATTAGATCACAGCTTAGCTGGTGACTTTGCTATCAGTTGTCTGTAGATGTTGAATGTCTATCAGTGATAATAAGTAATAAAATATATAATAATGGACCTTAACGTCCTTTTTAACCACTGGCCAGTGCGCCGGTGACGGGGTCACAGCCTTGGACCCACCCTTTGGGGGTGTAGAACACCTCTGACCATGCTCACCTGCCACAAAACACTAGCACAAAACTGGCTGTCCTCACACTGGGAGTTCCCAGAGCCCTCCCTCAACCCCACCCACATCTAGAATCCAATCATCAGTAGACAGCAGCATTTGTTTTCCCCATGGCCAGGGCATCCCGAAGTGCTGAGTGCACAAGGAAATGAGCATTAGGTGAGAAATACAGTGTCACCACCCTGGACTGTCCGTCGGGCCCTTTCCACTAGTCTGGCTCTTTAAGAGAGTGGGTGACATGTTCTTTTCTTAATGGGGAAACGCTGCCTGTGGCACTTTACCAAGTAGCATCCTTTGCCACGTGTGTCTGGTTTAAGCGCTAGCGGAGGCTGAATTACTTAAAGAAGAAATATGGACTTTAGTCTTCTTTTTAAAAACAAATCTTTACAAAAATGTTTTTTAACTTTATATTGCACATTTTCTTGGGACTGTCCCAAACCCTGGAGTCCTTACTCAACCAAAACACCCTGCACTTGCAGAATCTGCCCTGGTAAGGACCAGAGGAGTTGGCCCATCCTATTTTTAACCACTAAAATATTTTAGTAAGATCCAATTTTTTCTCCCCCCTTTGGAGCAACTGGTAAGTTCTGAAAAGCAGGAATGTTCTTGGGAGCAAACCCATCTTGAATCACATTCAGAACAAGAGTCAAACATTTCTTGAATAACCTAAACATGTGGTTGCAATCCCTGATGCTGGAGCGTTTAAGTATTGCCAACACATATCGTTCCCTTTCAGATGTTCTCTCAGAGCTTTAATAGGTGTCCACTGCATCCTCTGGACAATGTCCAAACGAAGGACTGCTCCGTTTGCATCTGTTAATGATTGCTGTGGCAAACAGGCATTTAGTGAAGGTAACACCAATATGCAACCAAAGGTTTCTTTCCAGCAGCACTTACTAGGGTAATTGTTCAGGCTGCTATCATCTGACTGTCAGACTCCATGGACCTCATACTGGTCCCAGTTAGGTCAATGGGAAGTTTTCCATTGACTGTAATGGAAACAAGGTCAGGCCTTATATGTCTGCTGCCTGATAAAGGAAGTCAAAATACTTCCCATAAAATCCCCAAGGAACGTGTAGTTTGTGCAATAGCTCAATTATAACTCCTGGAAGGCAATGGATGGGAAAACAGTTCAGGACGTAGTGCTGTAGAGAGAGGCCTCCTAGGCACTGGGGACTGCATTCTGGGGAGTGGCTCTTGTCCCACCTTTGCAAAGATATAGACCATGCCATATTCCTCCCCCAGAGCAGCCCTGCAACTGCTAATTGGTGCACAGAAGAGGAGGCGTGTCCTTGCCTCGGATTCGCTCCCTCTGGAGCTTTGGAGACAGCCTGCCCCACCTTGCACTTGCCAGACAGATTAGGATTGCTTCCTGTGTTGCTATACTGGTGTGGGAGGAGGCCCAGGGCTTCCCAGCTAGTGCAGCCATAATCCTGGCCCACAGTTTGCAGACAGCATCCCAAGTTTCTGCAATGCAAAGGAAGTGCCGCAGCTGCTAAGACAGTAGCAATTCCTGCCAAAGCATTCCGAGCAAAACCCAATGGGTATCAATGACATAACCTTCGCGTTCATTCCAACAGCTTTCTCCACAGCGCCTGATGTGCTGAGCTTTCTGCAAATCTAGCTCCAGTTGTGGATGCGGAGCTGTTCTGAAAATTCTGGCCTAAATTTCTTGCTGTCTGGTTTGATTGGCATGATAAATGAACGGTTGCCTCAAAATAATAATTTTGCTGAATCCTTTGTCCATGCTATAGTCTGGAGTACAACACGTTACCGAGACACAAAGGGAGGCCTTGATGGGGCTTGTGTTGACACTGGGGAAAGAATCGATGAAAGCATCACTTGATTAGTCAAGTCCGATCCCCCGGGACTGTAGCGTTTTAGCTGAACTTGCCAAGAATTCTCTTTCTTGATGGCTCAACTTCGATTTTCACTCTCAGAGTCGGTGATATTGAAACACAAGGTGACAGTATGTAGGGTTACCATCCATCCGTATTTCCCAGGACATGTCCGGCTTTTGCGTCTTTAAATAGCCGTCCGGGAGGAATTGGTAACAAGGTTAAAAGGACTGGGATTTTTACCCCTCCTCTCCCTCCCTCCCTTCCATGCAGAGTGCGGCATGGTGATTGGGCGGCTGGGCCTGATTGAGCCGCTCCCATTGGCCTCCAGCAGCCAGAACCCCTCCCCTGCTGCCCACACCCTGGTGTAACGACACAAACAGCCCCACCGGCAGCGTGTTTTGCCTACACGTGGAGCCACCATCTGACTGGCATGGGCATGGTAAGGGGAGTCCTGGGGGGCAGTCAGGGAGCAGGGGGGAGGGTTGGATGGGCCTGTCTGGGGGTGGGGGTGTGAATATGGGGTGGGGGGGGGCGGCGGGTTATATTCTTTTGTGGTGCCTGAGCTCCAGCAATATCCAGGGCCGGGGGCCCTGCTCCAGCAATATTTGGAGCTGGGTCTCTCCCGTGGCCCTGCCTGGAGCGGGCCTCGGCCTCCACCTGCCACCCCCCCTCCACGCGTCCCCCCCCCCCACGGGTTTCCCCCACCGTCCCTGTCCAAAAGAAAGCAGCGTGCCCCTCTCCCCTGCCTGCTTGTACTGCCTGCTCCTGGCAGCAACTGCTGTCTGCTGCCCCAGGGTCCTAGTGCCCCCCCATCCCCTAATGGCAAGGCAGGCTGCCCTTACCCTGCCCTTCCACCCTAACCCTGAGCCTCTCCAATGCCCCAAACCCCTCATCCCCCCGCACCCTAATCCTCTGCCCCAGCCCTGAGCCCCCTCCTGCATCATGAACCTCCCATCCTCAGCCCCAACCCTCATCCCCCTGCACCCTAATCCTCTGCTCCATCCGTGAGCCCTCTCCTGCATCATGAACCCCTCATCCTCAGCCCCAACCCTCATCTCCCTGCACCCCCTCCTATCCCCAAACTCCGTCCCAAACCCCCTCCCCTTCCCACACCCCCCCTCCTGCCCTCAAACTCCCTCCCAAAGCCTGCACCCCCTTCCTTTGCACCGCCTCCCACCCCCAAACTCCATCCCAGAGCCTGCACCCCTCACCCCCTCTTGCACACCCACCCCCCGCCCCAGCCCAGAGCCTGCACCCAGCATCCAAACTCTATCCCAGAGCCTGCACCCTGCACCCCAATCCCCAGCCCAGAACCTGCACCCCAGACCTCCTCCCCCCACCCGACCCCCCCTCCCAGAGTCTTAGGCTGGGGGAGGTTACTGGGCATCACCAAAATTTCTACAAACCTGCCACCCAGGCAGTCAGGGGACAGGTAGGATCCTGGGGGGCAGTTAGGGTGGGGGGTTCTCAGGAGGGGGCAGTCAGGGGACAAGAAGCGGGGGGTTGGGCGTTCTGAGGGGGGCAGTCAGGGGGTGGGAAGTGGGAGGGAGTGGATTGGGCAGGGTGGGGCTAGGGCAGGGCTCCCCCCCCCAGTGTCCTCTTTTTTTGATTGTGGAAATATGGTAACCCTACAGTATGTATCTCATAGCACTTGATAAATACAGCTGGTTCTTCTTCAGGCTTCGACAGTCACATACTACATGCTGCATGCATGTAGGCTTAAGAGAAGACCCAACCTATGACTGTGCTTTTCTTTTGTTACCTTGCTCTCCTTCCTCCTCCCTGCTTGTTTGTCTCATCCACCTGTTATGTCTTGTTGTTGAGGTTCTGAGGCTGCAATTTCTTGGATGGAGGCTGCCTGCTTCATGTATGTGGAGCCCTATTGAAACCAATGAGACTGAATGTGGGGGCTGTAGTCTGCCCATGTAGAAGTTACAGGATCAGGGCCTTAGCTTGTAAACTCTTTGGGGAAAGAACCGTCATTTACTGTATGTTTGTGCAGTGCCTAGCACAATTGGACCCCAACCTGGCTGAGGCCTCTAGATGTTACATAATATTAGATAGTAACAATAATCATTAATGAACAAAGAATGTAGAGTATGAGAATAAGATCCAGGATGTGAGAAAAGCCACCACTTTAAGAGGGAAATGTCCCCCTCAATAAATGACCAGTGAGCAGAGGCAGCATTCCACGTAGGAGCCAGGCAGAAGTTGACATGTTTAAGGAAGAGGACACCTCTAACTGCGTCTTCTGCTCTTGAGAAGCAATGCAAGCAAATGGCACCTGCTCGTTGCAAAGTCATGCTGTGGGGATGGAGCCAGAGGCTTGCACGTTGGAAGGATGAAACGGAATGAATCAGGCTTGTGCTCGTGTGGAAGCAGGAGCTGTAGCGAGAGTTAGCCAGGAGGTGTCACTGTTACAATGCACTGCACCATACCCGTTTCAGCTGGAAGATGACTTTATAGCTACTACAACCAGGACTTTCTTCTTTTAGCTTAGTCTTGCTCTGGTTATTTAACTCCCTTGGTTACTCTGCAGTGGTTTTATAAAGAAAGTGAACCTGGCAGATATTTATGGCATTTTTTGATACAGTAAATATTGCCAGATTCCAAATTCAGGGCTAGATTCTGATGGCGTTGCTCACAATGAGTTAGGTACCTTCCTCCTTGAATAATCCTATTGAAGTCACTCAGTTACTCCTGGAGTAAAGTCCCATTCAGTGTGGGTAAGGCAGTGCTTAATTTGTAATGAAATTGAGGCTGTTAGGGGTCAGGGTCAAGCAATTTTTTTTACATTCATAACTGCCGCAGCAAGCCCAGGGGTGCTGGGGCTATGAACTGCCACGCCTAGAGATGCCGGGACTCAGCCTTGGCGCAAATTAAGCACTGGAGTCAGGGTATCAGAATTTGGCCCTCAACAACTTAGGGCTGTTGTTTGATGGTCTTATTTGACTTCCTGACGACACAGGAAGAAACCTTTTTCCAATTTGGAAAGGATTAATGATCCTTCCTGTAAAGGAAGGAGTGCTGTCTAATGGTGAGAGCAGAGGCTCTCAAGTCAGGAAATCGGGGACTTTTGTTTCTGGCTCTGCTACTGACCTACTGTGTGACCTTGCATAAGTCATATAGCCTGTCTGTGCCTCAGTTATTCCATCTGTAAAATGAGGGATATAATACAGACCTACTATTGCTCATGAGGGGGCTGGCAAGTGCTTTGAGATCCTCACCTGAAAATGGCTGAAGAGACAAGTATTATTCTAATGGAATTGAATAGTTCACCTAAGTTTTGGCAGCCTTTCGGATACAAAAAATGAACGGCAACGGTAGGGAAGTGTATCCCGTAAGTCTAAATCAGCTATCAGAACATGCCAGCAACACTTAATTTGCTTCTCAGCAGACTAGCTGCAGCTCAGCGTTCATCTGACCTCATTTATTCTCTCTGAGGTTCCATAGGCCCAGCTGATGAATAAAGCATTGAGCTTGCCTCTGAAGAGTTCAGAAGTGGTGTTTGCAGAACGGGCATGTTTTCAGATAGCGAAGAAGCAGTAACTTAGCGCTTCCAGTATTTCTGGCGGCATCGTTTTCAGAGTCGGACGCCTTGTCTTCTGCTTAGGGAAATCATAGGGCTTCAAAACTCCCAGTGCTCAGGATGTTAATTCCCATCAATGCGATTTAAACTCCAACCCGTGGCTTTTAAGTCTCCGACTGCAGCTGGAAACGTCAAGCTACTGAGAGAAACATGAAAGAGATTAGGAATCAGTCCAGTCATCAGAAATGATGGGTATACCTCTAATTACATTGAGGGATGGAAAATAAAAACAATCCCTTAAGAATATTTACATATAGATTAAAAACAAGTAGTTAAACCTCTAGATAAAAATCACTCTCTCTAACAGTGGTAGTTACTTTAACTGGAAAATACAATGAATGCAAGCCACCGTGGTTAATGAATACAGCTGGACCAGGCATTGTATTGCTGTTGCAGAGTTGTATATAAACAGCTGAACTGCATCTTTCAACTTTGATCGGAGACTTTGAAACCAGAAGAACAGCTTTAAATCTGAAACTTCTGTTGGAGCTCGTACTTCAGTTGGGCAGAATGCCAGGAAATGTGAAGACTTATGGCATTACGAGTCTTGTGTAGAGGAAAAGACCACAGGGAATAATTTAAGTTTGTTAGCT
Source organism: Malaclemys terrapin pileata (assembly GCF_027887155.1). Taxonomy (NCBI): domain Eukaryota; kingdom Metazoa; phylum Chordata; order Testudines; family Emydidae; genus Malaclemys; species Malaclemys terrapin. The sequence goes on along the minus strand of NC_071514.1, from coordinate 8,467,936 downwards.
GTAAACAGAGAGATTGAAGTATCCGCCTTCTTTTCCTTTAAACCATCTTTTGGGGACGAGAATGGGGAATTTTAGAGCTCATAAATGTTATACTGATAGCATGGTTTAAAGCCAAAGCATTGTGGTGGCAGATGGCTCTGCCAAGGTGTCCCACACCTGATGTTGCAACATGCCTTCTTTTCTACTCTTAGGTCTTTCCTATGAAGAAACTGACCAACCGGGCTGAATGCCAAGTGTCAACTAAGGAGACACTTGAAACCACTAAATGACCACCACTGAAGGCACCCGAAACCACCACGCTTTTCATCTGTGTTACCTAACCCATCTTTGGACCAAATTCTCTAGAAAGGGGTCTCTTGAATGACAGAATAATGGTACTAATTTACACTTACTCATTTTCATCTGAGGATCTCAGCATGCTTCACAAAGCCATGGCCAAGTGGTATTCCTATCTAAACGTTACCATGGGGATGCTGAGGGACAGAGAGGTGAAGTGACTTGCCCTGGCTACTCAGCCAGCTGGTGTACAAAGCGTGGAGAAGAACCCAGTAGAACCTAGCAGCTTTGCATCTAATTACAGCAAAGGAATGACAAATAAAACATCAAACACACAACCAGGCTCTTGCCCAAATATGAAAGAAGGGACCTCAAACTGGAAACAACAACTGGGTGGCACGAATCTAACGGAGAACCCCAGAAAGAACAATGCTGTGATTGTGGCACAGGAGAGGTTGAAAAAAATGAGTCTAGCATGAATAAGCACTATCGGATCAAGGTGAATAGGACTGCTTGTGTGAGTAAGTACTACTCTTGTAAGTATGGGTTGCAGGGTCAGCACTCTGTGTTGATAACTCAGCCTGAGCTACACTGGGAAGCAGATCATAAGCGCCCCCCTTTGGGCTGAATTTAGAAAAGAACATTGTTAACATTAAACAGGGACAAATCTTTCCTAGTTTGAGACATGGAACTGGTATTTCCCTCCCTGGAAAATTGCTGCCCTCTGAACATCAGCTCGGATTGTCATTTATGTCGTATGAGAGGAGAGCCATCCATCGTGGTCTAAGGAACCTTCTCAAGTGATAGGTAGAGAGTTTCCATTGCCAAAAACTCTGTGCACGGAAAGGAAAACTTCACTGCACTTTGCTCTGGCTTGGGAATCCTGACCCTAAGTAAGGAGGGTCAATTTTCATTGGTCAATCTGAGGGAGGTGCAAAAAAGCTCTAAAGTGCTAATATACAAATCTTTTTGGTCACAACTCCCTTTGCCCAGCTGGGGAGCAACTTGGAAAAGTGGTGAAGATACTAGGTGGACTGGAAAGATGGATTACACATCAAACAAAAAGGTTGCAAAATGTAAGGCCCCGATCCTGCAAAGACTTATGCACGCCCTGAACTTTATGCACGGTGAGTAGCACCAGTGGACCATTCGCAATGTGTAAGTTAAATACAGGCGTATGTCTTTGCGGGATCAAGGCCTAGATACAGAAGACAGATTTTAAAGAAGGTTTTATAGGATTCTCCTCCAAAATAGTCAAACTATGTAAATGATAAAAATATAGACAGATTAGATTGCACTAAATGTACTCCAAGAAGAGCAACAAAATACTCAGTGAATCACCTAGAATCACAAAGAATCTTTGCTATAGGTAAGTCTATTTGTGTAGAAAGAGAAGTTAATTGAATTTACTCACGTTCTCCCTTGGAACCTTTTTTCTTTTGAGCCTATTGGTATAGCTTGGTAAGGCAACTCACATCTGTTCATGTATTTATACCTGCTCCCATATTTTCCACTCCATGCATCTGATGAAGTGGGTTCTAGCCCATGAAAGCTTATGCCCAAATAAATTCGTTAGTCTCTAAGGTGCCACAAGGACTCCTCCTTGTTTTTGCTGATACAGACTAACACAGCTGCCACGCTGAAACTTAAAAACGATGGGCCTAATTCATCAGTGTGTTACTCCGGTTTTAAACTGGTGTGACCCCCGATGGAATCACACCCATGTAAAAGCAGCCCTCCAGCACACATAGGCTTCATTGTGTTGAGGCTGGGACACTGCAGCCTCTTCAGTGTCAATAGTGGGGTTTGCATCTTTTTAGTGTATTCACTTTGCAGTCCTAGGAGCAACACAAGGATTATCTAAAAGGGGGAAATAAAGGATGATGATTATTTGAGTTTGAGACACACAAATGAGCAGGGGGAACTTGCTGTCAGTCACCCCACAGTCCTAACCCCAACAGCAACAAAACCAACCCCCCACAGAACCAGGCTAACCAAAAAATGCAAAGACAGAGATCTTCCCAAACCAAAACACAGTCTCCTCTTCCCGTCGCTACACATAATGCAAAGCCAGTGAACCCAGAGCTGCAGTGTACAGTCGGCACAAGGAAGAGTAGCTGGGTTGAATTTGCTAGTGAAAAAAATACCGTAGGCTTGTTGTTAAGAAAGAATGAGAACTAATTCTCTGTGTATCCCAATTAATATTGGTTTATCATGCGTGCCCTGAAAAAAAGACACAGACAACATTCAAACCAAGAGGCATCACATTAGCAGAGAAAACAGAAGAACAACATTACTTGCAAATGAAGGTAGTTTAGATTACAGACAAACATTGTGCCTGTCACTGAACTGCACTAAAAAAAAAAAAAAAAAAACAGTTGGCCTGGATGCACATCAATAAATTGAGGAAGGCGTTTTGACAAGACACTCGAGTGGAGAATGATATGGAGAGAGAAGGGGAAACAGAGCAAAGAAACAGTTCACCGAACTGCAATTTTTGGGTGCAAATAATGATTTTGGCCCAGATCCTCAAAGGTAAATACCTACAGATCTTTGAGGATTTGGGCCTCTCTTCTTTGTTTGTTTCTGTTTATTAATAAGAGAAAGATACAGTTCTACCTGTGAAACCATGTGTCCGAACGTGGATTACTACTAGAGTTGCATTTAAAAGCTGTCCCCTAGTCTCCCAGATAATGCATTATTTGGTATCTTTGCTTTCACCTTAAGGGGCTATAGTAAATAAATACAATAAATAAATTCATAATTAAGAATACCTAGCCCTTATATAGTGCTTTTCATCCATAGCTCCGAAAGTGCTTTACAAAGGGAGTAAGGATCATTAGCCCCATTTTACAGATTTACATTTTACAAACTCAGCACATTTGGGGAGAACAACAACAAAGAACAAAATCTTGTACTTACCGGCCAGTTGCAGCCACTGGCTTCTCTTTCTGGGAGAGGTAATGGGAAGCTCGGAGAAGGGACATCAGAAGTGCTGCTGTGCACGCACGGCACAACCCTGCATCTCTCGTTCATGTGAATCGCCCCGCTGGTTTTAATGGGACTACGCACACGAGTCAGGGCTATGGAATCAGATCCTGGATGGTCACATAGTAGGAATGGTGGGTTACCGGCTGTTTGGATGGAGACGGTAGTGTCAAGACTGTGGTAGAAAGAAGCGGCTAGAGCATTGCATCCAGCACGCAAAGCAGTAGCATGAGCAGGAGCAGCTGTATGGTCCGAAAGAGAAAAAATAGTTTCTCTTTGTACACTTGGTGCATTTTAAAATGTTCCCAGAGAGGGGCAGTAGAGACCAAACCCATAAACACATGGAAAAATACTTCCCAGTCACCAAAAAGAAAAGAAAGGAGGAGGTGGGGGAAGAGAAAATTACTGTTTTATAATGGATTTTTCTTAAATAAAGGGAAGTCACATTTTGTGTCTACCTAGAGAAGAACACTATATCTATAAAAAAGGAGGGCTAGGGCTCATATAACACATAAATAACCCCTAGCTCTTCTCTAGCACTTTTCTCCCATAGATAGCAAAACACTTTACAGAGATGGTCGATATCATTATCCCCATTTTATAGATGGGGAAACTGAGGAACCAAATGGCCATGATTTGCCTGTGGACACCCAGCAGGCCAGTGGCTGAACTGGTAATAAAACCTGCAATGCATCAAGGGGCTGAGTGGTGGGCAGCAGACAATCTGTCTGCAGAAATGCAAATGTTGAAATGGATGAGCGGTGTAAGCAAGAACAACTACAGGAGGCACGTGTATGTTAGAGACGTGCTCAGCGGAACACCCATAAATGAAAAAATGAGGGAGTGCAGGCTCAGATGTTTTGGTCCTGTGAAGAGCAGTTCTGACAGCTGTGTGGGTAAGAGAGTCCAACAGATCAAGACTGAAGGAAAAAAGACAGGGTGGCCACCCTGAGGCTTTTGAGAGTGACTTCAAACCTCGGTGAAACAGCCACTGCCTGAAGGAAAAGCCATGATGATTAACCTCCAGCCACGTCCATCTGCTTTAATGAATGGAGCCTACTCTGTTGTCATCTCCCACCCTTTTGTTATTGTTTTATGGCTCCATCTCACATTCCAAAATGCCTCATTATTATTACGTGCATTGCATTAGAGCCGAGGAGCTCCAGTCATGGCCCTGTTGCGTTAGGCCCAGTTCACACAGATAAGAAAGAGATGCTCCTTGGCCCAACAACCTTATGGTATACGGGCTTGTCTATATGGACAGTGAGTATGCGGCTAAAGTAGCCTACAGCGCTGTAGTCTGCTGAGCACTAAGTCGTCATGTTGGACCGTGCTACTGTGTACTAAAAGTTCTGAGTGTGCCTTAACCTACCGCTGCATACAGATTTCAAGTGATAGAGAATCCACCACGCCCCTAGGTCAGTTCTTCCAATGGTTAATCATAGAATATCAGGGTTGGAAGGGACCTCAGGAGATCTAGTCCAACCTCCTGCTCAAAGCAGGACAAATCCCATTTTTTTTTTAAAAACACACCCCAGTTCCCTAAATGGCCCCCTCAAGGATTGAACTCACAACCCTGGGTTTAGCAGGCCAATGCTCAAACCACTGAGCTATCCCTCCCCCTAACTAGGGAAAATTAGCTCCTTATTTCTAGTGTGAATTCGTCAAGTTGCACTGAGAGTCACTCTAGTGATAAAAAAGGTACTATTTACAGACACATCGCCTATGAATATTTATCATGTACGGAGGCACGGGCAGCGGGTAGCCTGCTGGGGGTAGGGCGGCTGGTGCTCCGGGGCTGGGGGCCATGTGCTGCCTGCCGGGTGGGGCGGACGCTGTGTGGTGCTCTGGGACTGGCAGCTGTGTGTGGGGGGGGTGGGGTTTAAGGAGAGGCCTCGGGCAGAAGGGGTGGGGAAGGGGAGGGGAAGTATGGTCTCATGGCTATAGGGAAGGAACAGGAATGTTGTTGCAGCTGTGTTGGTCCCAGGATATGCGAGAGAGAAGATCGGTGAAAGACAAGATTTTGAGTGCCCCAGGCCTTGAAGAAGAGCTCTGTTGAGCTTGAAAACTTGTTTCTTTCACCCACAGACATTAGTCCAATACTAGATATTACCTCACTCACCTTGATTGCATTATAGTACGCCCAATACATAGCATGTACCATAGCAAGATACCTGCCAGAGTTCCAGTTTGGCACTTAAGAACACCGATTTTACGGATAATCCAGTGTTCCATTGCAGCTCTGCTTTCACACTCAACATGTAATCAACGATTGCAAGTGGAGTAAAAAATGATACTGTTGGAGAGATATTCCAAAGCTAGTACAGTTTTCTAAAGGATCTAACGGGTTAATTACCTTGTAGTGTATGCAGTCTGTGACAGCTGCTCGAGTCGTATTGGCTAGAAGGGTTTGGAATCACACACAAAGGTGAAATGTGTGGAAGTCTGAATGTGGTGACCTAGGCAGAGGTGTGCTGAGCGCCATTTTGGAGCTGGCAGAGATAAATGTCTCGGGCTGGCTTGGTCTCTCGCATTCACTGGTAACCTTTTCTTTTCTTGGTGAAAATCAAACATTTTGCTTGAGAAATCCCAATGGGTACGTTGTTATCGGTAATGCATACCAGATTTCATTACCTGAGGATTTATACAGGACGCCAATGTCCCGGGCAGAGTAAAATGAGTTGGCTTGCTCCAGAAATTCACCATTCCCCACTGTTTTGCTGACTACCACCACCTGTATTATTTCTGAGGTCATGCAGCACGTCTGCTGGACAGACTGATGTCTGTACAGCTGACTGTTTGCATATCAATTCTAGAGTCAGAGGAAATTCTTCAAATCCCACGGCACAAATGTGCACAGCTACCGCAAAGCAGGCAGAGTTGTGCCAAGTTACAGCCTTTCTGTCTCTCCTCAGTTGCTACCCGTATAACAAATGCCCTGTAAAGAAAACTGGAAAATATTTCAAGAAGGAACAATGATAACACAAGATTATCTGCCAAAGGATGGAATTTAATATTCATGGCTTTTCTCTAGCCTCTGTATTTCCTGTTTCTAACTTAACCCTCTGCAATCACCAAAGACCAGCAATATGCTAATAATCTGCACCTCTAAAAGACCCCTCCCCTGAGATCTCAAAGCACTTTGCAAATGTTAGTGTATTAGGGAGGCAGAGATATATTATCCCCATTTTGCAGGTAAGTGACCTGCTTACCTTCAGTGCATCAACCCACTCAAACTCCTCACACGGCAGGAGCTTGGGCCCAGATCCTCAAAGGTATTTCGGTGTCTAACTCCCATTGAAATCCATGGGAGTTAGGTGCCTACATATCTTTAAAAATCTGGGCCTTGGCTACTGTCCCTGCTCCTGTTTCCTTCTGACAAAATGAGACACACCCACCCACCCTGCATCCCTTTCGCCAAGTGCTGGGAGAAGCCCCTTCCCCAATGGATAAGCCCATTCTGCCAGCCTCCCAACTCCCCTCATCATTCTAACGCCATGCTTTGATCACAGCTGCCGATTTAACCAAATGGCTTCATTAAAGAGAGAGCACTGAGGGGTACTTTGAAAAGTGACCTCAGGGAGGACTCAACTCTGCCAAGCTTCCTCACACACAATGGTGCCTCCCTTTCAGGGGAGATGGGGGAGTCCAACTATTAATCAGCATGAGAATACAGCCCTCAAAGAGAATTCATGCACCTATTGAGGGTTGCAATTGCCAGCTAAGGTTTTGCTCTGTAGCCGCTGCAGGTGTTCATATATGTCAGAGAGCTGCCTTCCATTGCTATCCCTCTCTCCCCCTTTTCTGGTTTCCCACCAGGGCGTCTTCAATGCACCGACACTACAAAAGGTGGCTGAAAAAGGGATTAATTAGAGCTGCAAATTAAAGTCTGTATAAGGATGGAGCCCATGGGTTGCGCTACTGAAACTGCCTGCAAAAAAAGTCATCTAGGCACAGATCAGTGCAAGCAAAGAGGCCCATTACTCCCCACTGGCTTCATGTTCGTACCTTTCAGCCTGTCTGCCCCTTTGGAAACTAGGCAGTTCTGACTCCTAGCTGCTGGCAGAGGATGGTGAGTAGAGCTAGTCCAAAAAATTTCTGTCAAAATGTTTTATTTTTTGGCCAGAAAATCAGTTTTTCATCTAAATGGAAAGTTTTGTGGGAAATGTTGGTTTTTGCTGATATTTTTGGGCTTTTCATCAAAATCTGAAAACCTGAAAACTGAAGAGTTTTAGTTGAAAATTGGGGGGAAAAAATTGGTTTAGAGCCAATTTTCCCCCCCAGTTTTTGGTTGATAGAAACTGAAACATTTTTGGTTTTGGGTTCTTGGCAAGCCCCCCCCCCCCCCCAAAAAAAATTCTAAGAAAATTTAGACAAAAACAAAAATGTTTGCATCAAAATTTTTTGCAGGGGAAAAAAAAAAAACCAACCCATTTCCCAACCAGCTGTAATGGGAAGATTGGGAAATTTTTTTTTTTTTTTTTTTAAAGTGATGTAGATGTAGGAAGAACTCAGCAGCTCCCAGTGAATTTCACATGCAGATGATGGACTTGAGAAATAGACGTGATTCTCCTCTCACCTACACTGAAGTGAAGGATGTAACAGGGCATCAAGGGACAATCAGGCCCAGTAGAAACTGAAAAATTACATGAGATTGTTTTCAGATGGGGCTTGTTGATTAACAATGATTATTAAGGAATTAGATCTTGATTCTGGAAAGCATTACTATTTAGGGCAACCACTAAGCACTTGCTTAATTTTAAACTAATCCCATCTGGAAAATCTGAGGAGTAGAGATAAATTTGAAATAATCTCATACTCTGCCCAGATTTAGATTCCTCCATAATTTTGGGAATTTCATGTGTAGAAACAGTTTACAATCTGACATGCACACTGGCTTCCTGAATAATGTGGCGCAGAATCAGGGAAGCACAGAAGTTTTGGAGAGTTCAAGTCTGAGCCAGATCTTGGTGGCTCAGACCTGTTTCTACTCTCAAATATATAAAGGGACTCAGGCTGATTCTGCTTTTATTAGAGCCAAGGTTAACAGTTTCAGAGATTCTATCACAGCAGGATCTGGCCCAAAGCATTTTAAGTGATAAAAATCTCTCTTGCATGAACACCTCAGTCTAGAAGCTTGGGGCACCCCAAAAGAAGCTGAAAACTGGTTGAATATCCCTGGCCTTAGAAAGGTCAGAGGCAACAGCTGGGAGAAGTATATAGAATGGGGCAAAAAGATCCAGGCTGTCACCCCAATAATATTATATATATATATGTAAGTCACCTAGTTTTGTCTTTCATGGTTTTACTGGACTGGCCTTCTCTCTGGTTGCAACTAATTGCGTTGTAACCTCAGTGAAGGTGCTGCTAACAATTCCCCTTTTTATTGCTACATGTATAATATTCACAGTGGTTTCCCTGGCTGTCTTCTGGATTTTTTTACAATCATGTCATAATTAATTTGATATAGTGACTTCTTAGCAGACTGTCACTGATCACTGTACTGGGAATGCTTTTTGCTGGAACAAACCCAGCCATCCAGCTGGGCATGTTTTCTATGTTGCTATTAAAAATCACTTACGCTGCATTGTAAATTTATGTGGTGCTGTCAGGAGCTTACAATGTAAGGGCCCTGGGTTTTGCAATCGGATCCACCCAGGTAGGGTCCCTGTGGATTTTATTCTTTAATTACAACAGGAAAAATGTGTATATGTCACAAAACCTGTACATAGATGTTCAAACGTATCCCTTCCCTCAGACCCTGTGCATGTTGCTTGGTCACGTAGATATACCCTATGAAGGCAAGAAAAACCCATCGTGCAGAGTCCCGGGCTACGGGGTTAAAAATAGCCATGTAGATATTCAGGCTTGGGCTGGAGCCCAGGCTCTGAAACCCAGAGAGGTGGACGGTCTTGGAGCTCGGGTTCCAACCCAAGCAGGAACATCTACCTTTAGCCCCGCAGCCTGAGACAATTGACCTGGGGTCTCCAATTCGGTGTTGCGGGTTTTCTTTGCAGTGTAGACGTACCCTTCGATTGTAAACTCTCTGGGGCAGGGGCCATTTCTTAGTACATGTCTGCACAGTGCCTAGGGCAATCCTGATTAGGGTTTCTAGGTGCTACTGCAATGTACATATGGAGCAATAATAATAGACAGTGGCCACACATACCGGCAAGGGTGTGCAGGCATTGATCTTGGGAAGAGGGCGGGAAGGGCTTCTAGAAAACGGGTATTTTAAAGGGAGAGATTGAGGGAAGAGAGTAGATGTGTGTGGTAGATAAGAACAGGGAAGTCTATGGGCTGTATTACACTGGAGGTCACAATGGTCCCTTCTGCCTTATAATGGAAGGATCTGTGAATCTTGAGTCTAAGGCCGCATGAGACCTAGAGAAGTGGAGAGTGGGAGGAGGAGGAGCTGGAGGGAGATTGGAGGGCTAAAGGGGCACTGCGGGGCAATAGCAACAAAGATGTAGGTGGGGATGATGTTATGAGTGGCTTTGAGGGAAGGCTGAGAATGTAAGTTTTTGGGGAGGTGTAGAGGAACGGACTCACCCCTGCGACGCCTCCTGCTGGTCGTCTCGGGAATTGGCTCTTCCAGCATCCTGGAGCGCCCACTGCAGGCTAGTGATCCGCCTGTCCTCTGGCCCCGTGTCCCTCCCGGACCCCGGTGCCCTTGTATCTGGAGTGCTGCCCCCTGGCAGTTCCCCCTCCCTGGGGAACCCCCCACACACTATCCCTACTTCACCTCAGAATAAGGCCACTGCCAGTCTCCAACTAGCCCCCACTCCCTGGGGCAGACTGCAGTATAGGCCACTCATCACAGGCAAGGTTGGGTTTGGACCTGCTGCCTTGGCCTAGCCCTGGGCTGCCCTCTGCAACCCCCAGTACCCCTTGGCCTCCTACTAGGCTGCAGACTGGGGCTATCCAGGCTGGAGCTCCCCAGCTCCTCAGCCTTTCCCCAGCCCTGCTCCACTACAGGTACCCTATGTCTAGCTCCCTGCAGCCAGGCCCTTCTTTCCCTGAACAGAGAGAGAGAGAGAGAGAGAGAGAGCGGAGTGCCTGGCTCCCAGCCTTTTTATACAGGCCAGCTGTGGCCTGATTGGGGCATGGCCCAGCTGTGGCTACTTCCCCAATCAGCCCAGGTTTTAGAGCTGCAGCCCTCTGGCAGGGCTGTTTTAAGCCCTTCCAGGCAGGAGCGGGGTAACCATCCCGCTACAGGAGGGAATGTCTTTTTGTTCCATGTCTGTACAACAGGCTCCTGGTCCATGACTGGACCCTGGATTCCAGGATTGGGCTGACATGATCAGAACAGCAGGTGAGATAGAAGACTCAGGCCTTTGGGCTAGGCTGGGTGGGGGAGAGCTGATATGGGATGGAGACAGGAAAGACTAAATTGCAGAGATGACCAGGTTGTAGCAGTAGGGACAAAGAGGAATCTGGCCCTGGTGCGAATGCTGCTGGAATACAGTGTCCAGTTCTGGTGTGCACAACTCCAGAAGAGAGGGGTTAGAAAAGTGCCATGACAACAGTTAAAGGATGAGAGAACCTGCCTTATAGATATATGGGTGTCACAAGGAGCTCAATCCATTTAGCTTAACGAAGAGAAGGTTAAGGGGTGATTTGCTCACAGCCTGTAAGTAGCTACATGGGGAACAAATATTTAATAATGGGCTCTTCAATCTAGCAGAGAAAGATCTAACACGATCCAATGGCTGGAAGTCGAAGCTAGGCAAATTCAGAGTGGAAATAAGGCATACATTTTTAATGGTGAGCATAATTAACCATTGGGACACCTTACCAAGGGTTGAGGTGGATTCTCCATCACTGACAAATTTTAAATCAAGTTGAGATGTTTTTCTAAAAGCTCTGCTCTAGGAATTATTTGGGGGCAATTTCCTGTGTTCTACAGGAAGGCAGGTTAGATGATCACAATGGCCCCTTCTGGCCTTAGGATCTATGAAAGGGCAGATGTGGGTGACGTGAAAGAAGTCACAGCAACAAGAGTGAGTGAGAGATCCTGGATGTGGGGAGAAGGGTCAGTCATTACACCAAACGTGTGAGCCTAGAAGTGCAATGGCGCTCTCAAGAGCATTGGAGAAGGGAAGTGCAGTTACACCGGGGATAAAAGTGACCCAAGGATTTCAGTTATGGAGTCAGTGCGAGATGACACCAGGATATCTGAGGGGAGATGCTGAAGAGGCAGGTAGGGATGCAAAGGGAAGAGCAGGAGACTGGGGAATCATCAGCACTGAGGTCGCAGGACATTGAAGGTAGAAGTCCCCACGGGCTCACCTACACTGACAGCCACCAGTGGGCTGAGTCATGTTCTCACCAGCATGCACAGGCTGAGATATCTGAGGAGGGAGCCAAATCCTTCACCATGACCCACACGAGTCACACAAGCTTTGGCCTTGCTGGGTCCCAGGAACGATGCAACAATAATACATCGGGCACGAGCTGGTTACAGCCACGCAACAGGAGTGCTCTGCGACTGCAAGTGCCCATTCTGCTAGCCAGAGACTAAAGCAGACAACTACTTCAGGCCGCAAGGGGTCCCGCCTGGAGTCTCCACTGTGGAAATATGCAGGACACACATCAGATGCAGGACTCTGCTAATTGGTAAAGTCTGTCTGAGTGTCTGGCCACCATTTGGCAGACAACAGCTCTAACACTACAATAAATCTAGCACAATGAGGTCTCTCTGCATTCTTTTCAGCTCCTGTAACACGGAAGGGACGTCCTGGAGATTCGAGCCAGGCAAGTCTCTCAGAGTTTGAGGTTTGGAGGGGTTCTCCAGCTACTTTTCTGGGGTTTGCAGAACCTGTGTTGGTTTGCAACCCCCTCTTACTCCCTCAGTTACATAAATCCTGGATAATGTCATTTTAAACATCACTATTAGTCTACAGGGCATTTACTGATTCAATCACATTATTCTCCCTGCTTCTTGCTACTTCATAGTCTCTCCTGAACAGAGCATGAAGCCACCAACACTTGAGTCTGAGTCAAACTTTGATAACCAGGATGTCCACTTAGGTTTGAAGTCAGACAAAATAAGAGCATTTCCCATCCCCACTGGAGACTATTCAGCTCTTCTGCTATGGCTGGTTAGAAACATTTCTAAGGAAACAAACACACTTCTAAGGGGAAAAACACTTAGAAAATTAGCGAGCTCTCTCTTGACAAGGTATTTTAGAAATCTAGATTTCAGTTCATGAGATGTGGTAACTAAATACAATATCCCGACACGTGTGAACTAATGGAAAAGGACCCTGACATTATGTGCAGCGATGTACAAAGACGCCGAGCAGCACCCATGTCCCTTCAGGTGACTTGTTCGTTTCTGGTGAGCATTGTCTGCAGACTGGGATGGCCACAATGTGGCAACATGGGGCATGGGGTAGAAAAAGAGCGTTGGTGCATCTTGAAGGGTCCTCTCTTCCCCTGTAAGAAGCATCCAATTAAAGAGAGACAAAAGGTTTCCAAAGTGAACACTGTACAGGACAATAACAAGAATGAATGACCAGCTGGTCCTAGGAACAGACAGAAGGATGGGAGAGGAGCCAGCAGAATGATGAATAGGTCTGGAATCTAAATGCTGTAGATTAGCAGCTCATACAATCAGTCTTTTGCCAGGTGCATGTCATTTGGACAGTGAGATGGCCTACGACTGATTCCTGGCCTGACTGAAAATCGCCTGCGTTTATTAAGCCATGGTCATGGTAAGAAACTACAAGAACTGTCCTGAGTAGCAGTTGATTGAAACACAGACTGCTCCACCCATAGATATGGTAGTTTAAGAATATAAAAACTGCCATGCTGGATCAGACCAATGGTCCATCTAGCCCAGTATCCAGTCTCGGACAGTGACCTGTACCAGAGCTTCAGCCATTAATGGACTTATCCTACATGAACTTATCCAGTTCTTTTTTGAACCTCCATTTTGGTCATCACAACATCCGATGGCAATGAGTTCCACAAGTTAATTGTGTGTTGTGTGAAAAAGTAATTCCTCTCGTGTGAATTATACCTGCTGCCTATTAATTTAATTGGTGACCCCTGGTTTTTGTATTGTGGGAAAGGGTAAATAACACCTCTATTCACTTTTTCCAGACCATTCATGATTTTGAAGACATCTATCATATCCTCCCTTGGTTGTCTTTTTTCTAAGCTGAACAGCCCTAATGTTTTTAATCTTTCCTAGTATGGAAACTTTTCCTTACCTTTGATCATCTTTGTTGCTCTTCTCTGAAACTTTTCCAGTTCCACTATATTCTTTTTGAGATGGGGCAACCAGAACTGGACATAGTATTTAAGGGGTGGGTGCAATGTGGATTAATATAGTGGCATTATGATATTTTCTGTTTTATTTTCTATCCCTTTCCTAATAGGTCCTAACATTCTGACAGCCTTTTTGACCACTTATGTGCATTGAGAGAGAACTATCCACAGTGACTTCAAGATATCTTTCTTTTCCATTTTAAAGCCCATCATTATGTGTGTGTAGTTGGGATTATTTTTTCCAATGTGTATTACTTTGCAATTGTCAAATTTCCTCTGCTATTTTGTTTCATGAGATCCCCCTGTAATACTTCAGGGTCATCTTTGGACTTAACTATCTTGAATAATTTTGTGTCATCTGCAAACTTTGGAAGATCATTGAAAAACAAGGTCCCAGTTCCATGCAACACATACTTGGGTACATAACGGTTCAAGTGATCCAAAAATCCAGTCTCAGCCTTAAAATTTCATCTCACCTTTGGATTTCTTGCCCTGCAGGGTGACTGCAGTCAAATAATACTGGTCTTTTGTTAAAAATAACCCCTCCCACACCGGAGGACAAGGAAATTGTAGGGTTCCAGAACTGAACTCTAAATCGTCAGATAGTCTTGTCAAGCATTACAAAGATGTGGCAGAAGCTCGAAGCCAAGGAACGCAGAAATGGGACTATGACTCCTTTTGGCCATAGAGATTTGTTGAACTGCAGTCGGCCGCACAACAGCACTGTGCCGATTTAGCTACCATGGATTGTATACAAGGTTGGCTTCTGCATCAGTGTCCACAGATTCTCACTAAAACCAGGGGGGGAAAAAGCTATTCCCAAAGGGCTACATTGTGTTCTTGGGATACATGAAGGAAAAAGTGATTCTTACTCCACCAGAGAAGAGAGGACCCCAGCCAGTAACATTCTTGGTAGCATCTGGGGTTGAAACGAGGAGGTGTTCCATATATCTAACTTATTGGAAAGGAATTCCCTTCCAGAGAAACCACTTAGTAATAGGGTCAAGCTAGTTTGCTGTCAGGACTCAAGAGGCAGCCAACGCTGACAACAAACATCAGGACTTAAGAGTGAGCGGAGGAAGCAGGTGGAATCTGAAGAGGGAGAGCCGAGTTCCAAACAGCTGAGCAGACGTTATGCTTTACTCTTGGTACTGTCACATCAGAGCATTTGAGCAGTTTGGCTCCACCTGCCCCGATGAACTTGACTAAGGACTCTTAAAAGGGAAAGCTGAGACAACAATGAAATAGCGAAGGATGGTTTCTAAATCACCCAATCCTTTGTTTGGATGATCAGGGATACAAGTAGAGAAAAACAGCAAATTGTTATATGCAAAAACTTCATGTCTATTGGATTTGTAGAAGAGATATTGGCAAGTACCGTGAACATTTGAAGCCAAAGCTATTACAGCATTCACTACACCCTCCCACCCTTTACCATATCCCAACTGAATATAATGTCTTTTGGCTTAGTAGGGGTTTCAGCAACGTTTAAATAGGTCAACAATTACAATCACATGTCGACTGTGCAATACACTATCCTGATGAAGTGTTAATATATAGCAACCTCTGAACAGAGTTTGTAGAATTTCGCGGCTGTTTTATAGCCATCACAGAAGGTGGTCTTAACAGGTACCTCCTAAGCCACCTTAGAATAGGTAGCTTGGTATAGGGGATACAGCATTAATGAAAGAAGTGTTAGGTGTGAGATTAGCGAATGGAGAAGACAACCAGGATGCTAAAGTCTAGCACTGTCTATCACAGGGGTCGGCAACCTTTGGCACGCGGCTCGCCAGGGTCAGTTTGTTTACCTGCCGCATCTGCAGGTTTGGCTGATTGGTTCGCCGCTCCAGGCCACTGGGGGCTGCGGGAAGCAGCGCGGGCCAAGGGATGTAAACAAACATCGCGGTAGGTAAACAAACCGGCCTGGCCCGCCAGGATAAGCACCCTGGCGAGCCGCATGCCAAAGATTGCCGACCCCTAGTCTATAACGATATACATGCTGCATTTCTGGAAATAGTTTTGGGAGAAGTCAGAATTTTAGAATTCTAGCACTGCACTACTCCCAGTAACTTTGCCCTTGCTAAGGGACATATGGAAGAATCAAGCTTGAATATGAAAAGAAGCTATTGTCTTTCTAGTGATGACCAGCCAAAAAATGATCATTCATGTCGGAGTGTGACTGTGTTTGCGCTAGGGTACCTATACATTTCAAAGGAATATTTCACCAGATCTACAACATACTGACCTTGACGGTAAACAGTAGGATCTAACCTGTGAAAGAAAATACTCGAACTGCCAGCCTGAACAATGAGGTCCTTTCTGGTTCCATATTCCAGGACAGTAAAGGGGACGCTTAACTCCTCTGGCAACTTATTTCCTTCTCTCTGTAAAACAAAACAACTAGCCTCCAGCTGGCGGGTAAGTGGGAGAAAACTCTCCCCCTAGGGCAAAAACAGAGCTGCCTTATCGAATCACCTATGAGCTGTTTGTCCCCCACCAGCCCTCTGTGCCATGGCTGAGTTCCAACGGACCAGGGCGTGACCAGTCAGGAGATGGCTTCTTACACGAGTGTTGCTGCCAAGTCCCCTAAGCCAGCTGTGCTGTAGAATGAGTGATCTCTCTGGGCTGACGGCAATCTTTCAGGTCCTGTTATGTCTGAAGATATCCACATTTCCCCTTGGATAGTTTGGAATCGTCTCTTGCAAAGGAAATTCTCATTGTAACCGCTCTTCATCTCCAAGAGTGGCTGCTTTAATGGGTCTCCCACCAAACTAACACTCTTAGGGTATGAATCATAATAGCAATCTTTGTATTTTTTAAACACTCACTAATTACTCCTCACAATACCCCTAGGAACCTGCTAAATATTATAAATCCATTTGACTAGAAAATTGAGATACATACAGGTGAAGTGACTTGCCTCAGGCTACACAGTGAGCAAGTGGCAGAGCTCTAAACAGAATTCAGGAGTCCTGACCTGAAAGTCTGGTGTCAGTCTGTTTCCCAATGACCACATTTCCAAGGGCAACCATGACAAGAATGGCAAAGCTGGGGGCAAAGTCATAATGTCATGCAGATAAGTATCTGAACCTCCAAATATATATGAATGTAAAACATTGTTTCTAATACAGCATCTAAATAACCAGCCAAAATTAAAAGCCCTTTCTTGCAGAATTTGAGCTCTGGAAGGTGAATTTAATGGATGCCATGGTCAAGGTCGTTAGGAGGAAAACAGTTGTTGCTCAGTTTATCAAAACGAAGATTGAGAAGTGATTGATTACGGTGTGTAAGTGCCTTCACAGGGAGATTACTTCGGATACTTATGGACCCTCTAATCTAGAGGAGAAAGGCATAACAGGAGCCAAGATTAGAAGTTAAAGATTGACAAATTCTAATTAGAAATAAGGCACAAATTGTTTACCAGTGAGGTGATTAACCATTGGAACAGACTACCAAGGGAGCTGGTGGATTCTCCATCTTTTGTTTTCAGAGCCAGACTGGATGTCTTTCTGGACTATGCTCTAGCCAAACACAAGTTATTGGGCTCAATACAGGGATAACAGGGTGAAATTCTGCATTATACAGGAAGTCAGACAAGATGATCTAATGGTGTCTTCTGGCCTTACACAATCTATGAATATGGAAGAGGCTCTGGCAGGTTTAAAAAATGTAAAGAAAGAAGTTTAAATAGCCAGGGACAGAGAACGGCTGTACATTGCCCAAGAGTGGCAGGGGGACGGGAGGTAAGCACAAATGAAAATGAGAAGAGAGTTTGGCCTGAGGAGTTTTGCTTGGGATAGTTTATTTTGAGGGGTTTTCACTTCCTTTCATAAATACTTGCTACATCTTTTATTGTGCCTCGTTTGTGGGGTTGTGCATTCTTCCGTCCAATTAAAAAGCACATGGGTTATTGCTTGTGCCTACAACAAACACATCCAAAACCACTCAGCTTTGAATACTTCTGTTTATTCACACCAAGGAAGTGTGCAGCTAAATTATGTAGATACCTTTCAAATGGATGGGATAATTTTTACTCCAATATAATTTCCACATGCTCAGCAACCTTCAGCATAAGGCTGCGTCTGTGCGGCAGCTACCATTAAACATACAGTGTGGCTGCCACTTCACCTTGATTCTAACATACATTGAAAGAAAACTCTCTGAAATGTGCTTATAAAACCCCCTCCCCCCCATGCAAAAGCTTTATCCTCCCAACAGACTCCCAAGACCTATGCAGCTTATCCCAAATGGAGCCTAGATCAGTTTTTCCAGCCAGGCGTTTTCTGCTGTGGTGTGTCACCGACCAAAGAACTCACTTGGCATTCGCTACAGATTAACATTCCCTGTATGTTATTTTGCAACCACATTGGGACGAGACCCATCAGTTCATGATTTCTTAGCACGCTGGGAACGCCGAGCTGCCAGTATTTCACTGACAAATGACCTTTTACACCTACCACAGATGTCAATGGTGGGTCCTGGACTCATCTGAATCCAAGTCTCAGTCAAGTATTAGACAGATGCACCATGTGTTACTTACAGACTTACTACTTCTTTATTTTCACAGTTAGCTGTTTGGTTTTGCTTTGCATTTTTTTCAAGTTCATAAACCTTATAAGATTGTTATGGAAAAATTAATTTACTATTAAACCTATTCAATTTGTTTCAGACTGGAACAATCCTCTCTTTTTGATTTTCATTTACAACTAGTTCCATTCTGCTTGACAGTTTTTTTTTCTATTTATAGCCAGCACAATTTTTTTTTAAACCATGGATACAGTACATACGTAAATTAACTAATGGAAAAATATATACATTTCACTCTGTAATGAGAACCTTAAATGCTATTATTGCCATGGAGGATATATCCCTGTATTATAATAAAATATCAAGCAATAATCAACTGCTAAGATTTCTTTTCCACCAACAACAGAGAAATAGCACCATACATAAGATAGTGAGAATCTACACTTCGTAACACAATTGTGCAACTAGAAATGTACAGTACTTTAGTAACAGTACATAGAGTATTGTTTACAATATGGAAATACCACCACTGTAATCAAAGAGCATCAATCTCTTATGAACAAAAAAAAAAATATCGTCATGGCTACACTGAAATAAACAGCTTTCTTTTCACTGGTATGTAGTAACTGAGGCCAGAGCGTAGCTGTAAATTCATAGTAAAAGCATCTATAAAATGATACAAAGCAAAAGTGCAGAATTAAACATTTTTGTTGATATTTTTGGCCATTACAAAATGGGACGGGATTTAGGGTCATCAGGAGATCAAGTAATACAAATGGGGCTCTGTTTTTAATGTAGGAGGATTTCTGCTCAGAAATAAATGGCATTTGTGCTCAGACAGTCAAAAGAAATCCATCCATTAAACCAGCAGATTCATGTCCCATTATATGGACGCAAACTTGGGACCTAGCCCAAAACCCCGCTGACGTCAATGGGAGTATTTCTATTGACAGCAGAGGGGGCTGGATCAGGGCCTTGAGAAGGCGAAAAAACTCCCACTATGTAAGAAGTCCATTTCTTATCACTCTGAACAGAATGAAAGGGTCTTGTGATAAATCACATGACAGCACAAAACAACACAAGTAACATGCTGTAATAAATGACATGCGAGGATGTGGCATTTCACAGAGTCAAGCCACACCGTGAGCTGAAATGTTACCCTTTAAGAAAACCCCAAACCCTAACAGGGATGCAAATCACTTTACAATGGGGGCAGTGAATGGCAGAGTGAGGTGCATGTCAGTAGGCTGAGGTAAAGGGGTGTAACTTACATGTCAAGGGACTGAATGGGGAGAGTATGGCAGGAAAAGCTACTAACAGGCCTTCTTAAGATAAAGCAGGCTCTCTCTGCTTGATCGGATACCTTCTTGCACTTTCTCATTACCTGTTTATCTGCCTACTCTGTCGATTTTGGTTTTTATACCATGACCTTCAATCAGCTACATTCCCCCCACCTCTCTTTCTGCATTAACTACACCATTTTATACTGACTTATGCTACTTGGTAACTTACACAACCAACTATGTCAGCTCTGAATTTGGACCCAAGGTTAGAAATAGGAGGAAAAGATTTGATTCGGATTTTAAAAGGAACTTACCCAAAGAGCCACCGGTATAACAACCATCAAATTAGAATCATTTCCCTCACACACGAAAACTATCTAGTATGCAGAATAAAGATCTGTTAGGGCCAAGCACTTACAGAGAGATAATTGTGTATACAAATGTGCCTTTATGCGTGCAGACCAGCACTTGGGTGCACAAGCCCAGTTGCACAAGCAAGTACACATTTTGCCCATGCAAATGTGGATGCATATGCAGTTACCAGTCTGCAGATGGAAGTTAGGTTCCTATGTTTGAAAGCTCAGCCCTTAATAAAGCCATTACAAATTATTTCACCGAGCTCCTGGATACCGCAACAATCCAGGGAGAAAATGTTGTTTAAAAATGTTAAGTACTAAATGCCTTTATCCCTCGGCATATTAAAGGAAGGCAATAATAGCAATAACATGAGAGAGAGGCATGAGCCACAATGCTCACATTGGGATCCAGACTTTCCCAATGTTTAGTGCTGGGGACTGGGTTTTGTTCTGTGCCCATCTCCAAAATCATAAATATTAACATATGTCTCTAAAGCAAGTATAAAGCTATAATTCACCCATACGGCTCGGCTGATTTCACAGAGCGTGAGTGTAACCTACCCACGGCATGCATGGCAGCAGAGCTTGGCAAGGGAAAGGATACGTGTCTGAGGCTATGTCTACACTACCGCAGTAAGTCGACCTATGCTACTCAACTCCAGGTACGTTATTCACGCAGCTGGAGTCGACATACCTTAGCTCGAGTTACCGTGGGGTCTACACCACGGGGGTCGACGGCAGAAACTCTCCCGTCGACTTACCTTTCTCTTCTTGTCAGGGGTAGAGTACAAGGCTCGACTGGAGAGTGATCTACTGTCTATTTGGTGGGTCTCCACTAGATCCGCTAAATCGACCGCCGGTGGATCGATCTCAGAGCGTGGATCCTGGTTGTAGTGTGGACATAGCCTGAGTTAGATATGGCAGAGAGACATTGATCGACTGTAATGCTCACTAAACCAAATTCTGCCCTGTGTGGAGCTCCCATTTAAATCTCAGGGACGAATTTGGTCTGAAGTTTAGACACGTGTAAGACACTATCATTTACACAGCACTCTCCAACTGTCCTCATAAAAGGAACACCAGGTAACAAAGCAAAAGGAGACAAGACTGATGCTATGGGTACACTGCACAGCTTTTAGCAACATGGCTATCTCGCTACAGCTGTGCCGCTAAAAGTCATGCCGTGTAGCTGCTGTTTGTTGGCTCTCCTGCCGACAAAAAACTTCCACCCCCAACGAGCGGCATTTGCGTTGTTGGCAGGAGAGCCTGGCACACTGTTCACACTGGCGCTAATTGCTGGCAAAACTTTTGTCTTTCAGGGTAGTTGCTGTTGTTGGTTTTTTTTAACACCTCTGAAAGACAAAAGTTGTGTCGTTCAATCGCCAGTGTAGACATAGCCTGAGTGTGAAACCCTGGCCCTACTGAAGGCAATAGGAGTTTTGCCATTTTGGCTTCAATTAGCCCAGAATTTCACTCTGAAAGTCTACTAACTGCTCCCTTTCCGTCTCAAAAGGATTTATGATGTATACATCCTAGGGTACGTCCAGACTACCCGCCGTATCGGTGGGTAGTGATCGATTTATCGGGGATCGATATATCGCGTCTCGTTAAGACGCGACATATCGATCCCCAAACGCGCTCCCTATCAACTCCAGAACTCCACTGGAGTGAGCGGCGGTAGCGGAGTCAACGGGGGAGCCGCAGCCATCGATCCCACGCCGTGAGGACCCAAGGTAAATCGATCTACGATACTTCGACTTCAGCTACGCTATTCATGTAGCTGAAGTTGCGTATCTTAGATCGATCCCCCCTCCCCCCCCCCCAGTGTAGACCAGCCCCTAGAGAGGGGAAAGATCTGCTTGGTCTCTAAGTTACCCTTCCTGCAAATGCTGTTCTGGTCTCTGTTTCGGGTATGTGCCAACCCTAGTTGGTTTCACAATACCCTTAAGAAATAGCATTCAGTCTCATTATCAGATTGAATTCCAAAAATTGGAAAGAGGAGGTTAAACAACCCCTCCCCAACAAACCGTATATATTGAAATGATTTCCTGCTACTTCCATCTCATGCAAGTGGTTCTGGCTTAAAATTAACTGTCTGCTCCTGGGTTAATTAGCTTCCATTTCTTTAAACTCGTTGAGGAGAATAAGGCATCATAAAAGAAAACACATGTGTTTTTAAATAGAGAGAGGGGGATATGTTTTCAGAACCAGACAGGAGAAGGAATTCCCAATTAGTGTTTTTTTTTTAAATTACAATAAATGGAATGTTGGATAAAACTGTGCTGAGCTTTCTGCAGAAATTTCAGAGACATCCATCCTCTGCTATCCGTTTTCACAAGCTTTTATAGCAAATCCCCCTTTTAAATTAAGCATTTCATTTGTGTGTGTCCCTCCAAGCCCACCCCACAGCATGCTGACTGTTGGGAATTAAGAGCATCAGATGGAAGCCAAGGTTGAAGCATTAAGTAATGTCTGCACGTTTGCTGAGTTATTTGCCAGAGGCTTTCTCCCACTGAGGTACACATGACTTTAGTCAATTTAATCACGTTGCAACTCTTGTCTTTTTTTTTTCTTTTTAAATGGTAGCAAGCCATCCAGTGGCTGGTAATAATATATTAAAGTAAAAAGCATTAATGAAAAATGTAATGATGTCAAAACACAATAAAATTCTACGTGATTGGCTCCTTGAGATGACTCTTTTTTAAGGTGGATGAGTGGATTACTTTGGTACATCCAGTCTGCAGAATTAGTTTCAAGTCTTATTAGGTATGCTTTGGAATCCACCACATCGTAGCAACTCATTAAGTTCCAGTACTCAGAGCTGCTCGTTCGTGATTTACATAGAAATAGCTGTAATACCCTAAGCAGCAGCACCAATTCATTAACTCTTCTGCTGCATCTTGTTTGCGTAAAAGTCTCTGCATGTCTGGCAGCAGCGTTGATACCATCTCATGTCTTGGCACAGGTTCTTCTCACGGATCACCCTGCAGTACACTGTCCACTGGTCCCCTGTACACTTATATGTGAGAGCAGCTTCAGACAGAAATAGAAAGAAGAAGCCAGCATGTTAGAGGAGAGCATCCCATGTGTGACCAAAATAACCAGAGCACCGGATGAGGGAGAGATGGCTAATCTTAGTCAACACTGGGATTTGGGTGGCATGCGTTATGCTCGAAGTAGGGTTGCTGCCGAAAAGATCAGGGCAACAAGTTGGTAGTGACTTGTCTGACAAACACAATGGAAAGAACTATCATGAAGAAGAATGTTGCAAGGCTGGGCAAGGAACAGATGGGCATATGCTTGAAGGCCCTGAGGAATTCTCACACTGGATCAGATCATCTGTTAGTGTCCTATTTCTGGCCCTGATTCAACAAAGTGCACACAGCACATGCTTAATTTTAAGCAGGTGAGTAGTCCCTAGGATGTCAATGGGGCTACACACATGTGTAAAGTGAGGTATGTGCTCAGTGCTTTGCTGAATGGGGCCCTTTTGACAGTGCCCAGTACTAGATACTGCAGCAAAAGGGGAAAGAAACCCTGTAATGGAAAAATCATGAAGCAACCTGCCCAGTGTGGTTAGAACATCCTGGGCAGAGGGGGAAAAGACCAATCCAAAATCAACATGGGGAGGGATAGCTCAGTGGTTTGCGCATTGGCCTGCTAAACCCAGGGTTGTGAGCTCAATCCTTGAGGGGGCCGCTTAGGGATCTGGGGCAAAATCAGTACTTGGTCCTGCTAGTGAAGGCAGGGGGCTGGACTTGATGACCTTTTGGGGTCTCTTCCAGCTCTATGAGATAGGTATATCTCCATATTAACAAGCCAGACTCATAGAAAGTGCAAAATGGGACACTGGAGTCACTCGCAATTATGGGTGGGTGCAGCTTCCCTTTTTAGGATAAATATTGCAATATTCTACAGTCATGGAGTAATATTTTCAAAAGTGCCCAAGGCCCAGATCCTCAAAGGTACTGAGGCCCCTAATTTCCACTGACATCAATGGGAGTTAGATACCTAAATACCATTGAAGAGCTGGGTTTTAGTGGTTTGGGGGGTTTCAAACGTGACATAGACACTTAGGAGCTGTAATCTCATTCAAAAGCAATGAGGCGTGGGCTCCTGAATGCCTGAGTCACTTTTGAAAATGGGACTCAAGTTCCTAAGTCACTTCAGGTCTGTCTACACGGCAATTAAACACCCTCAGCTGACATGGGCCAACCAGGGGTGTTTAATTGGCACATGAGGCTAGGGCTACCAGGCTGTTGATGTAGGCGTCCAGACTCAACGGCTTTGGTCCCCGTGAGCGGGGAGGGGCCCAGAGCCCAGGCTCCCACCCAAGCATGAACGCCTACACCGCAATTAAACAGCCCCACCAGCCTGAGTCCGCTGGCATGGGCCAGCTGCAGGTGTTTAACTGCAGCGTAGATGCACCCGTAGGCACTTCTGAAAATGTTAACCATGGTCAAAACCACTCCTGCCTAAAGCAGTGACAGGGCAGCATTTTATAATGATCATTATTTATTATTTGTATTACTGTAGCTCCTAGGAGTCTCGGTCCCGGACCAGGACCCCACGGTGCTAGGTGCTGTACAAACCCAGAACAAAAAGACAGTCCCTGCCCCGAGGTGCTTACAATCTAATTCTGGATGGTTTCTGTAGCGTACTGGAGTATTTTTCTAAATAATAAATTAAATAGAGATATCCCATCTCCTAGAACTGGAAGGGACCTTGAAAGGTCATTGAGTCCAGCCCTCTGCCTTCACTAGCAGGATCAAGTATTGATTTTGCCCCAGATTCCTAAGTGGCCAGGCTTTTCCATTTCAATTCATTTCCCCAATCTTATTAACCAAGCAAAATGCAACCCAAGTCACTAACATTCTCTGCTTATCCCATTTTACCCATCATGGGACAAGGTGTTTGAAGCGTGGAATGATGACTGAGTGCGGGTGTATGCCCTCACCCAAAACTCCCAACCCCTTTCTCTCTGACCCCTGGATATGCCTGCCTGCTCCAACTGATCACTCAGGGAACATGGCTCGAGGAATTCTGGCTTGGTAGAGGTCTCCGGCAGCGCGGATCTATGAAGAATAAAGCATCTCTTTACTCTGGAACATTAATTACCCAGAGATTCTGATGGTCGCCATGCTTCTGTCTCTGATGAGCCATCGGGAACCTCGTTTCTGTAACATTCAGCATAAGGACTGTGTTTCCCAGATACCTGGGCAGGATATATGCTCTGGTGTTTGATGGCTTCAGGCTGATTATTTAACCTCCCCAAGAATTGTAGCTCTGCATCCACCCACTCACCAAGTCTGGGCGAGGTAATTGTGTTGACATTTATCTTCTCATTGCAGACCTCTTGGTGACACTGCCTGTAGGCTGCTGGCTTGGATAGGACAGGGCACTCGTTGCCATGGCGGCCGGTGACTTTGTGCATACACTGCACCACACGTGACTGGAGGCCCTTCCCGCAGGTTGAGGAGCACTGGAGAAGAGAGGGACATCTTAGTGCAGTGGTTCTCAACCTATTTACCACTGTGGGTCGCACATGCAGCTGTGTATGTATTATGTTGGCCACATCCACGCAATATAGATACTACCTGTAGGGCCCTGAGGATGTCACATGGGTTGCTGCTGTGTGTGGATTAGGCCGCAGGTTGAGAACCACTGCCTTAGTGAGTCACAGGCCAGCCCCGGTGGCTTGGAAAGACATACCGACCACAAAATCGGGGACTGGAGCGAAAGACACAGTGAACCTGCAGCAAAATTCTGCATGAGAGACTCAACAACCGCCGGTGTAATGTCCTTCAGCTACCGTATTTGCCCCTGCTGAGTCTCCAGGCTGGATCATACCCACTAGACCTATGTGCAAAGAGAAGCATCTGGCTATGTGGTAAGGTGGAAGGCAGCTGCCTTTGTGGCACCCTTCCTCCCTCCCTACTTGCTCCTTGTGTCTCTCTGGGTCCATCTGCAAAGTCCATGGAGCAGGCCTCCCATCCCAAGTCAACAGACTTGGGGTAGTGGCACTGGGTGCTCTAAAATAACGGTGGACAGTGCTTTGGAGTTGCAGCTCAGGCTCTGAAGCCTGGCTAGCGGGGTGGGCTTCAGCACCTGAGCTTCCAGCCTGAGCTGCAACAGGCGGCTATGTATAGAGTGCTATAGCAAGCACCACTCCCCTGATTTTGTTGACCCGGGCTGGGAGACTCACTTCGGTGGGCTGTGTCGACGTACCTTCTGAGGGTACGCGCCTCCCAGCCTGGGCAGACCGGCTCACACTAGCTTGCTAAAAACAGCAGTGTGGATGTTGCGTCTCCGGTGGAGGCTCAGGTCAGCCACCCGAACTCAGACCCAGGGGCTCGGGTGGGAACGAGAGACTGAGCTGGCACCTGAGCCGCAACGTCTGCACTACCTTGAGTGGAGATAGCATGAGTCTGTCTACCTGGGCAGGGAGGCTTGCTCCTAACTGTAGTGTAGACATAGCCTAACCTTTTGGAATCTGGGTGAAAGGGCAGGCGGGGAGGGGCAGAAAGGGGACGTAGTTCACCTCACCAGCCACTCAAGGGCATACATGGAAAACGTATCTTGCCTGAGGCTGCATTAGCTTCTCCATTGCATGGATCCCACTTCACTTTCCATGAGGCATCCCAAGAGACCCAGCGGCTCCAATGGAACCCCACTGGCTGAGTTCCTAAGGGTGACCTCTCCACAACATTGACAGTCTATCAAAGTTCCTGCACTGGAGATCATGCTCTCGCAGGTGGTATGGCGGTATAAAACAAGAGAGGTGGGCAACTCAAGTACTCAAAGGTCAGTCCCTTTCCTCCCACATACAAAGACTACAGGGGAAACAGAGAAGGCGGCGTTTCAATATACAGGAGGAAACATCAGGTATCCAAGTATTCAGCCGCCTCTATTCCTGCAAGTCCCTTTGGCTCTCGCCTGGCTTCCAGGGGGCAATTGGAAATTGCTCTCCATTAGCTTGGCTTTTATTTGCCAGGAGGCCAGGCCTGTTTATGCGCTTTCTTTGTTGTCATACAATTGGAGTCCCCCTCCCCCCCGCCCTCCTGCCCCACACTCATGATTTACGATGCCCTACTTGCAAGCTGCTCAACTTTAATAAAGTGAACGCGGCAAGCAGAGTGCAGCGCCCCAGCTGGAGTTAATGAAAGAACCTTGTATTGAAAATAAAGAAACAATGGGTTGCAAGACTTTGGCAGGGTGCCTACGCCTGCTAGTGCCACACACAAACAAAACGGAGGGAGGCATCCGAGATGATGTTGGGCTGATATGGCAAAGAGTGTATTGAGGTGGTGGAATCTCCTTCCTTAGAGATTTTTAAGGTCAGGCTTGACAAAGCCCTGGCTGGGATGATTTAGTTGGGAATTGGTCCTGCTTTGAGCAGGGGGTTGGACTAGATGACCTCCTGAGGTCCCTTCCAACCCTGATATTCTATGATTCCCCTCTGGCTTTCCTGAGCACTGTTGGGGTAGCATAGCTGTCCCTGGCCAAGCACCGCCAGTCTCAGGGTGATAATCTTTACTGATTAAACCCAACATTTAAAAGCAAAAGGATACACTTCAGGTGGGATGAAGATGGATAGAGAGAGAGATTGGCTGGCAGATAAGATGGAAGTACCATCAAAAACCAAACCGTTGCTTTAAGCCACAACCTAGAATAGGGGCAGTGCTGTGGTGCATTGGCCAGTGGGAGCTCCTGAAGGCATCATGCATGATACCCTATTGCTGTGGTATGCCACTGCTACACGTTGGAAAGGGTACACTACTGGTTCCCCAGCTCTTCTGCCTGCTGCAGAAGAGCAGAGCCAAGCCACAGGCTTCTTGCCCTCCCTGTGTTGCTAGAAACCTCAGGTGCTTCTGCTCAGTGAATACACAGCAAAAAGAGCGTGGCTTGGTCCCCGCATAGGAGTGCAAAGAGGTTTTGGAGGGAAGCCTCCTTGCAGTCTTTACCTTCCTTGCTGACCAATGAAGGGCTAGATGCCACCTCGCTTCAAATTATTAGAACCATGGAAAATAGGGATGGTGAAACAGTTCTTCTAAATTGCTCTGCACTCAGGTATCACAGTGATGTAAAGTCCTTATCTTTATTTCCAGGAAAGAGTAGGTCTGGGGTAGGTCTTTCCCCAGCATCCTCTGTGATGAAGGCTATGAAGAATCATTTAGATTCGTAGCAATGTCCTTATATTCTTTAATTGGTCCCGGTGGTGGCCCAGCGGAAGCACTGCTTCTCATAGAGGTTTCCTGCTTCTGATATAATCACAGAATTCCTTGTTACTTGTTTTTACGCCATTAGTTACATTTGCTCTTCAAATTCCATATTAGCCTTCTCACTTCCTCCTAATGTACTACCTGCCATATTTCACACTCCTATTTACTGACTTCACTAGGGCTGGATTTTCTGAAGGATCTCTGTTTGGCTTGAATAACCTCTTGGCCTTTACTATTTAGCCCCATTGGTTTATTCTTTGCCTTCCTGGTCCCTTTGTGTTCTGAGGAATGCATGCCTTCTGAGACTCTATTATTGCTTCCTGAAAGTAGCATCCATGCCACAGGTAAGGGTTTTAAACAGATGGATGAAGACAGATGGATGGGGGAGTACAAGGAAACAGTGAGAAAATATAATATGGCCACTATTTCTTGATGGCGCCACCATAGTTACTTTTTGTACCATCTACTTAGGACTAAGTGAAGAATAGCCCCTCCCAGCCTTGGGGGCTCTACAACTGGTTGTTTCAAGAAGGAACCATTTAAGGTGTCAGACTGTGGCCCACTGTAACATTTGACCAGTTTATATGCAGGGAGCTGGTGTCTCAAATGGCAAAGGTTTCATTAAATTTGGTTGCCACTTTGATCTCTCCCAAAGTTTTCATCACATTCTCCTGATGTGGAGGCTGGTAGTATAACGTTACTGGTTTATTTGCATTCGTAGAGCTTGGAGAATTAAAATCCAGTACAGATTCACCTGGATGGTCCTTTCCACTCATCCAATGAAATACAAGAATAATCAATAGGACATGGGTAGCAACTGTCATCTTCAAGGTGCTTTACAAACATTAAAATTAATTCTCACAACACTCCTGCGAGGTAAGTGAATAATATACCTCCCTTGGACAGATGGAGAGGCTGAGATACATAAAGATTAAAATGACGTATCCAAAGCCACGGAGTTCTGTGTCAGGAGAAAAACATGGCAGCTCCATGGCTCTCAGTCCTGCGTCTCTCTCTGTGAGAGTCTTTTTTTTTTTGCTTGCTATGTTTTTTAATATTCCTACACAAAATGGATTTTTCGGATAAAGTGTGTTAATATTTTCAGTCACTGAGTTACAAATGTTCATGAGTGTATGTGTGTTTCTGTCTGAATCTGTTAGCCAGCAAGGAGGGCAGGCCATGAAACTTTTTCCACAGACATTGCCAACTCCACTCCTTAGACAAATAACAGCAGAGTTTTTGCCCTAAGCAGTTTGATTCCTACTCCTGGGAGACTGGGATCATCACCTATGCTATGCAATTAGTCTTTCACAGCCAGGAAGACAGATTTTAACATCTTTCTTGAACTCTTCGGGCTTGGCAGTTAAAGTAGGGTTGGACATCTGGCTTATTTTAAGAAGAAATTTTCAACTCTATACTTGGATAGTCTCTTTACAAAGGAATTTCAATAGGAAATAGGAATAGATACAAATGACATAAAGGGGGGATTGGTTACTCATGCTGTACTGCATTCAGAAGAGATGACATTGTTAAAAATAGCAGAGAAATCAAACTCGAAGTGAAACTTCCCATAACTATTCCTGGCTTCCCTTCTGCTTCTGGGTAAGTATACCCATTGCCACAGGACCTCTGCTCCCTCTCCTATGCTGGGGAAGCACGTAACTATACACATGGCTGGAGCAATTCTGTGGGCCAGACTCACTGCAGGTTCTGCCAGCACAGACCCTGGTACAGGGTCCCCAGAGAGGTAAAGTCTATGCTGGGCACGGCAAGTTCCAGTGGAGGAAGGTGGCTGCAACCTCCTCTCCAATGGGAGAGTCACCAGCAGCCAATGCAGCAAAACTCACTCCAGAGAGGGTGTGGCCTGAGCTGCTGGGGGTGTATGGAGTCAGCTCCTCCTCTAATGCAGCTTCACCTGGTGCAGCTCCATTGGGCATGCTGCTTCCCTATCATACCAGAGCAGAGCAGCAGTGGAAAGTCTGTCTGCCCTGCTCCAGGGATGAAAGCCCTGTGGGATGCAGAATCCCTACTCCAGGCACTGAGGCCAGATGTGACAAATTGTGCTTAGTATATTTAAAATATTTGTCAGCAAACACTGGACTTTATTTTTTTGGTAGGCATCAGACCATTACTTTATTATTAGCAAAACAGTTTGCACCTCTAGGGCATCTTCTTGAGGATCGAAGGGCTTTACAAGCACTGATTAATCCTCATAAGATGCCCAGGTGTCTACATGGATGTGGAAACTGAGGCTTAAAGGAGGTGAAATGACTTGCAAAACTTGCTGCATCAGTGGCAGAGCCAGGTACAGAACCCAGATCTCCCGAATCTTTGTCCTTTAACTACTACTAGACCATGCTTCTCCTTTAAAATGCCTTTGTTCCAATATCGAGAGAAAAGCAGGGACAGAATACCTGATGCATTCATCTGGACGTATATACAGCTCCTTTGTGGATGACGAATGCCTCTATTGTCACTGGTAGAGGCTTTGCCTCAGAAAGGTACTTCTTCAAACAGAAGGTCATAGCTTCCCAGCTCAACCAATTCTGCCAACACATTGAGTTGGTTGGCAATGTTTTTAAGGGACTGGCCTGTTCCCGAATGAGATAATTCAAGATGACATCAGTGATGGTGACTGGCTTGAAAGCAAGTCTTATTAATTAGTTACCACCCACACCCTTGGCTTCTGGTGTTTAAAGATATCTGCTTCTTTCCAGTTCTGCTGAAAGTTACTGGAGCCAAGTTGTCACATTTTACCAAATCTGCCTGAACAGTTTATGAATTCTACGTTCGATTATTAATTCTCTGTATGTAACTTTACCAAGCTGCAAAATCCATTTTGAATGAGAAGCCGCTTTGCCTTCTCTGTTGTCTGTTTGCCTCCATGTTGGACTGAAATTCCAAGGCCTGGCAGCAAAAGAACAACAAAAGAGGGTCATTGACAAGTGTTCTCTCACTGACATGGAATAGCTCTAAACAATAGACAGCCTCTCAAGCAGAAAAACTGGTTTATCAGGGGAGAGGTAACCTAGCAATAAAGCCATCTGGTAGGGGGGTCTCTAGTAACCCGAGGAGGCTGATCAGTAGGTTACCTGATATTTTTCTTCAGCCATTTTTTTCCAGCTCAAGCAGTCTGGTGAGTGACTGAGAGGAGGTATTTGACTGTCTGCTTCTTCCCAATTCTGCTAAAATTACTGGAGACTACCAAGGGTGACCAGATGTCCTGATTTTATAGGGACAGTCCCGATATTTGGGGCTTTTTCTTATACAGGCTCTTATTACCCCCCACCCCGTCCCGATTTTTCACACTTGCTGTCTGGTCACCCTAGACAAGGTATGACACGGTGGCATCTCTAATATCTTCTATCTTGACTCCAGAGTTCAAGCACTTCAGGATTTTAGGAAAGTGTGGAAGTATTTCCCCCCCTGGCTGTTCTTATTTCCTACATATGTAAAAGTCAGAAGGAAAATGAGGCAAGTTCCTGGAAGGGAATTTGTGCTGACTGACAAATGTCTTGCCGGCTCTGTGCTCCCTGGATTTCAACAGTCCTCAATGTGGGGGGTTGAAGGTGAGGTGATGAGAGTTGTTGCTACAGTCCCTAGTGTCAGGCTTATAACGAACATTGCTAATTTAAACTCTTCAGCTTCACAGCAACTCAGCAGCGAGCACGTTCATAAACTTCAGGGCAACTTCCACTGCTGTATAATTAATTATGCACTAAAGAATGAAACGTCTGTCTTTCCGCTGATAAGATCTAATTAGCTCAAAGCATCTTGTAAGCTATTTCTCAATATTTCATAGGGGGAAAAGAAATCAGAAAACCTATCTGGTCTTGTTAGCAGCAATCTTTCATTTGAAAACTTTTGTCAAGTGACTGATTTAATTTAATCAAGAAGAAATGTCTGCTCCTCTGACTCAGTAAACTGAGCTGGAAGAAACAATAAATTATAACAGAAAATGCTCATGGCGGATGGATGCGACAGTACCTCAGAACTTTAAGAGAGGCAGATTTTTTTTCAACTGCCTAGAGCCGTGCTTTCAAACTGAAGTCTGGATGACCTAAAGAACAAGACAGGACCAGCGCTTCCAGCAGGTCTCAATGCATAATTAAACTAGACTTCCCCATTCTGAAGAGCCCCATTATCTTCAGAGTTCAGAGGCGGAAAGAGGCCAGGTTTAAATCCATTCTGGAGAAGTAACAGTGCTGCAAAATGCTGTGTGTGCAATATGGCGCACAGAAACAAAGAAATGTGACTGGTTTGATTTGATCTACCAGTAAGTTTTTAAGGACAGATGTAGAGACCAGGATGTGGGCAAGCAGGCCTAGTTATCAAAGGCAGGGTCCGATGCCAGAAACCAAAGCCAGAGTCAGGATAGCGCCAAGAGTCAGGGTCGGTGTTGGGGGTCAACAGTTGTGCCAAAGATTGAGCTGGAATCAGTGTCTGGAGTCAGACCGAGGGTTAGGACTGGAGTCAGAAGTCAGACCGCCATGCCAAGGATCAAGGTGGAATCAGGAACCAAGAACCAGTGTCAGGGGTCAAACATGAGTCAGAGTCAGATAGCAGGGCCAAGGCCAAGCCAGCAGTACATCAGTTCACTCAGGTGCTCAGACAAGTTCCTGTGCCTCCTGGCTTAAGTACTGCATCCAGGTCAATCAGTGGGGCTGGGTGTCCGCGCCAATCAAGAGCTTTGTGAGTGGAGCCTGTGGTTGGCCAGAGTTCCGCTAAATCC
This sequence comes from Malaclemys terrapin pileata, assembly GCF_027887155.1. Taxonomy (NCBI): domain Eukaryota; kingdom Metazoa; phylum Chordata; order Testudines; family Emydidae; genus Malaclemys; species Malaclemys terrapin. Next base: position 8,435,274 of record NC_071514.1, on the reverse strand, counting down.
CTCCCTTGCTGGTTCTGGAGCGCTGTGAGGTGGTGGCATAGGCGCCGACTCTGTGAGTGCTCTGGGGCTGGAGCACCCCCAAGCTCCTTCTCCCCCATGAGCGTGCCATGTCCCTGCTCCTCTCCCTCCTTCTCAGCGCTTTCCACCCCCCCGCCCTGCTGCCTAACAGCTGTTTGGCAGCACTTAGGACTTTCCGGGAGGGAGGGCGAGGAGTGGGGATGCGGAATGCTCAGGGGAGGAGGTGGAGAAGAGGCAGGGTGGGGTGGGGACTTGGGAGAAGGGGGGGCAGGAAGGGGTGGGGCTGAGGTAGGAAAAGACAGGGTGGGAAGGGGACTTTGGGAAAGAGGTGGAATGGGGGAGGGGCGAGGGCGGTGCAGGGGTGGGGTGTTGAGCACACACCCGGCAGAGGGGAAGTCGGCGCCTATGGGGGTGGTTGTGGTCTGGGAACTGCTTGAGGACCCACGGACCTAGGTTTGAGACCCGCAATCCCTCACAACACGACCCTACAAGAAATGGCTGCAAACTTTGTGCTGGGTAATAGAAGCCCAACTGTGCAATGTACATGGGCCTACTAGCCTATATGGTTCCATATTCCAGCATGCTTAGCTCTCCTTGCAGAGATGTTTTTGCACTCAGCCCAGGTCCCCAGCTGATATAAACCGGCATTGCTCCATCAGTTTCCCTATCTGTAAGACTTTAATGCTGATTTACACCAGCTAAGAATATAGCCCTTGTTTTTAAAGAATTTCTTGGGTGCTTGGGTTAGTCTGAACACTCTCTTTAGTTATTTAACTATTAATTAATGGTGCTTAACTGCAATTTACAAACAACTGAGAATTTAAAGGGAAGATTCTGCTGGGTGTGTTTAAACTTAGCGAGATACTGTTTATCTTCGCCCTCTATGTACCAAAGATATTCCCCCGCACCCCACCCGTAAGTCTCTGCTGAATGGAGAGCTGCTCAGGTTAGACAACACTGAAATACTGCCTGTCAATCCTTGCACTGCCTTCCTTGTAAACACAGTGAGACCAATGACCGGACACTTTGATGCTAACTGGTCTTTAAAGGTGTTCTGGAAAATTGTTTCCTTAATTCCAATTTGGACATCATAAATCCTGAAAGGCTGTTAGAAAGAATACAAAATTATAGGGAGTCGCGAACAGATGTTTCTACAGAAGATAGCTGTACGTGCACCATCTGTCTGACTAGCACAAAGATACGCTGATTATCATGGGGTTTCAATCTGCATAATTACCCTCAGGCTGGGTACCATGAGTGATAAATGGTGAATTACTTGCTGCACATACCTCGTATTGAAAAAATAATCCTGAATTCTTTACCAGAATGTCAGGGTAAGTCAAGAATTAGAACAGAATGTCAATGATTAAGCAGCTCTGCCTCTTACACATTTTTTTATCCTCCACATATTCTTTTTGTTTTTAAAGCTAAAATAGTTATGATGAAATTCCCTAAGAAATCAACGGATTCTGGTGGAGGCTTTGAAGAATCATAGGAGTGTACGAATGGAAGGAATCTCAAGAGGTCTTGTTCAGCTCCCTGCACTGAGGCAGGACCAAGTATATTCCTAGACTTTCCCTCACAGGTGTTTGTTTTTAAAGATCTCCAATGATGGGGATTCCAGAAGCTCCTTTGGAAGCCTGTTCCAGAACTTAACTATCCTTATATAGTCAGAAAGTTTGTCCTAATATCTAACCTAATTCTCCCTTGCTGCACATTAAGCCCATTACTTCTTGTCCTACCTTAAGTGAGCATGGAGAACCACTGATCACCATCTGCTTTAGAACAGCCCTTAACATATTTGAAGACTTATCAGGTCCCCTCAGTCTTCTTTTCTCATGACTATACGTAACCAGTTGTTTTAACCTTTACCTCATAGGTCAGGTTTTCTAAACCTTTTATCTTTATGGTAGCCCTTCTCTGGACTCTCTCCAATTTGTCCAAATCTTTCCTAAAGCATTGTGCCCAGAGCTGGACACAGTATTCCTGCTAAGGCCTCATCAGTCCCAGGTAGACTGGGACAATTACCTCCTGTATCCTACATACGACTCTCCTGTTAATTGCTGGCTCATATCCATTTGTGATCCACTCTAACCTCCAGATGGTTTCAGCAATACTGCTGCCTATCCAGTTATTTCCCATTTTGTATTTGTGCATTTGATTTTTCCTTCCGAAGTGTAGTACTTTGCACGTATCTTTATTTAATTTCATCTCATTGATTTCATATCAATTCTCCAATTTGTCAAGGTTGATTTGAATTCAAAGTTCTAGCAACCCCTCCCAGCTTTTATAAGCCTACTCCACTCCATTATCCAAGTCATTCATTCTCTATAAGAAAAATGCACTTAATGAAGTAGCCCTTTTACTTAGAACAATTATTCTTAGCAATTAACCCAACGTTCTGTTGTTGGAAATCATAGCCAACCTCTGAGAATCCCACTAGACAAGAACACATTAGGATGTGCTCCATTTCAAATGGAATACTAATGACTATGGCCTTCACGCTGACAAAATCCGACTTTATTAGTAATAATAATTTGTATTACAGTAGCATCTATTATTATGATTTATTTGTATTCTTGTAGTGTCTAGGAGTCCCAGTCATGGATCCAGATCTCGCTCTGTTAGGTGCTGTACAAACAAAAAGCAAGAAGACAGTTCCTTCCCTAAGGTGCTTACACTCTAACTATAAGACAAGAGACAACAGATGGATACAGACACACTGACGGGGGAATACAAGGAAACTCTGAGACAACAATGGACAGCATGACAAGCGGGAGACTCAGCGCCCTGACTGTTGATCAGGGCCCCGTTGTACTATGCATTGTGCAGAAAAGAGACAGTCTCTGCAACAGAGTTTATAGTCTAAACAGGCAAGCCATGCAAAAAGTGAGAGGGGAATCAAGAAGCAGAGAGAAGTGAAATGGCTTGCCCCCGGGTTACACATTAGGTCAGTGGCACAGTCAGGAATAGAATTCAGCTTTCCTAACTCCCAGACCAGGGCCCTGTGAACTAGCTTGTACTACATACCTATTGTCCCCTGTCCTTCTATTTTCTTTTTAAAGACAAGGGGTGAAATCCTGGCCCCCTTGAAGTCAATGGTAAAATTCCGTTGCCTACAGTGGAGTCAGGATTTCACACAAGAAAATCAGGCTTATGGTTCAGGTGTTTTTTATGCATTCAGACTTGCTGCATCACTTCACCGAGGGCTGCATTTTCAAAGGCGCTCCAACGCCATCACTACAACGTCAGGCTCCATTTTGCATGTGTACGTTTTGCCTGTACAATTATTCAATGTTCAGATGTCCCGTGTGCCAAGTCTCAAGCTTTTATACTGCAGAATACATTTATGCATTCATTAATTAGTTCTCCTCGGGTGCTCATCAGCATAACATCCGAGAACCTCACAATACCCTTGTAAGGTAGGTAAGTGTTACGGTTCCTGCTGGGGAGGAAACTGAGGCACAAAGAGGTCCAAGGCCACATAGGAAGTCTGTGTCAGAGGTGGGAACACAACCCAGATCTCTTGATTTCCCGTCTAATGTCAACCTTCCTTTCTCTTTTGAGCCGCACCTTTACAGCACAAGTATCAAAAGCCTTTATCTTTCAATACCACCTATTTCTTATCTCCAAGAACTATTGCTCTCCCAAGACTGATGTTAACAAACCAGGAGGTCTGATCCCTGCTGGAATGCCACTGGGATAATATGGAAGAACAGACCTTACAATTTCGTGTTTAAACCCGAAATTACTTGGACTAATAAAGATGCTAAGCTACATTTAAATACACTAAATTTGTCTACAACAATGCAATCAGTTCTACTTGTTAGCAGGATGGTCACATTTGACATTACTTTCGCTCAGCCCATTATCTGATTGCAGTAACTGTATGGTACATGCATTTCTGAGGGATGTTTTTCTAAGGTGTAAATACTACACAGGCACGGACAATGACACCCTTGTGAAAGCAGGGTAAACTCTGGAATTACCTGACAGACAGCTCTTAGCTCAGGAATCAGTCAGCATGTCATCTGATGAAGCAAGCAGATTCATGGAAGATTGTGGGAACCGGCACACAAAAGCAGCTCTTGAAGTCCACATCCAAGTTTTAGCAATTAGTGAAAGGCAATGCCTTGGATGAAACAAGCATTTCAGGGAGCATCCACTTTCATTCATGTGTGTCCCCTGAAGAGCAAGCAGATTAGCACCTCCCTGGGGCTGGCTACAAAACACCCCAAATCCCTTGAGAAGACAGTTTTGCAGTGGCAGCAGGAGCATGGATGTGTGGAGAGTGGGCGGGCCAATCAGTCCCCCACGCCCAGCGGACTCAGACTTGAAAGGAAATCCTTGAAGAAGTTTGTTGCTCCTTCCCTTGACCAGGTTGAGCTATTTGTAGAGAAAGGCCTTGTCTACCTAGGAACTGGCATCAGTTTAACTACAGATGTATTTTTAAACTGGTGCAATCTCTGTGTAGAAGCCCTTATTTTGGGCTAAGAGTGGCTTATTTCACAGAATCACAGAACCACAGGGTTAGAAGAGACCGCAAGGGTCACCTAGTCTAATCCCCTGCCAAGATGCAGGATTTCACGTTAGCTTAATGCGGTAAAACACCAGAAAAGGCTACACAGCAAACTCAGGGCACAGTGAGTAGAAAGAAATTCCAGTATCAACTCCACTGACAGTGAAGAAGAAAGAAAAATCACCAGCAGTCCTGGATCATCACCATGTCTAAACAACAATCCTTGCGGGCAAAACTCTGATTTCACGCCAAAAGCCTCAATGCAATGAAGCTACTGGGGATTCAGTGTTGTAAACAAAATCCACTTCACTATAAGAGCAGACGGGCAAAGCCAGGGATGGTTTCTGCTTTGTAAAAGCAAAGCTACGGCTGGCTAGGAGCCATGTCTCTTTTATGCTAAAACCCGCCCCCAAAGGAAGTTGAATAAATAGTGACCGGTTTAACCCATCACCATGTAAAATGGTTCCTTTCTACTTCCTCAACCTATGGAGCCAGAATTGCATCCTTCCTCTTGTATACTTACTCTGCAGTGGGGGATCCCCCTCCTGTCGGGGAATCCTTGGCTGGTGTAAAGCTGATACATCCAGGTTTGTGCCATCTGCTCCCAGCCCTCTGGCACAGAGAGGTGTTGGGGGTGAGCGGATGACTGGAAGGGTTGTGGCTTGAGCTTCCGGATTGCTGGCCAGCAGAACAATCTGCAGGGAACTATTACTATCAACATAACTTGGAGTAGACCTTGGGGTTGGTAACTAGGCCTTGTAATGTTACACTGGAGGCTGATCTGGCCCCTGGTCAGCCCCAGGACTGGGGAAGTGGAAAGTTGGCTAAGAACCACATTCCCTCCCCACAGCTGGGTCCTACACAGAGCACATCTCATCCCTGTCATTTCAATTTCTATATTTTGCATGCTTCTTAGGACAGCCAACCAGCAGCAGACACTCCTCTGGCCAAATTTCCAACATCCGCTTCTGTGCAACAATTTTGCATGTGCAAACTGCAATTTGTGCATGCAAACTTGTGTGCAATCACTACCATATTTGTGTGCCCGCACAAAAATGGGCACACACTCACTTTTGCAGGGACGTTAGTTGTATGTGCAGAAATGGACTGCCAGCTGTGATGCTTGGCTTCGGATCTAAATTACTGTCCATCCCTTGTAATTTTCTATCCAGAAATGTGAATTGAAGAAGAAAAGTTATTTTCCCCAAGGCATAAGAAGATGAACTTGATTGTGACCTTTATCAAGAATTAACAAGTTGTCTGTGGTTTATTATAAACAGATGGCAGGTCAAGCTGTGACTATGTAATGAATGCTGTAAAAAAGGAGAATTTGCTTCTCTAGTCACAACAGCTTTGAATACACCTCCTAAACTACAGCTGTCATTGATCTGCTCTTCTTATCATGTAATGTGAGTTAATCATCAAGGGCAAGGAGTATAGAAGGATTTTCTGATGTTCCCAAACACCTGTAACTCAGAAAACATGCCTTTCCCTAGAATTAAGAAGAAAGGCTGATTGCACAGTAGTCGCTGAAAGAAAAATGGCTCTGGAGTGCACTGCACCGTGTTTTTATTTCTTTTAGAGAATACAATTTACTGCAAATAACTGCCAAAATAACTCATTTGCAATGAGAAAGCCCTTGTTACCACAATCATGACTAATAACCCCTGATCTTCAGTAGGAAACATTTCAATGTTTGGCATAAAAGCAATGCTATTCTATTAGGAAAATAGACTCTCCCCCAATTTTAAACATTCCCCTGCGATGAGTACCTGCAGCCAACATTACATAGACCGAGAAAAGGACTGGAAAGAAATTGGCAACTGTTGATTGCCTGGGATGACAGGTGGCTATAGGTAATTTTTCAAATGTGCTTTATCATTAATGACATTATTTGACAGCAGGAATATTTTTAACATCACATTTTGCCAAGGTGTTTCCTACTAGGGCTTTGTTCCAGTTCGTTCCAGCCAGTAAGGGGTTCTGGGTTCCCATGTGTCCTCTGAGATGCGCACCAGCCAAGTGTTTGAAATAGAAATTGCTAAAAGAACATTTCTTCCCCAAATCTCTTTTCCCCACTCAGTACAGTCTCAGCTCAGACATTTATATTTGTCCTGAGTACCTGGTCCTTACTGCACAAAACCCAAGGGTCTTGCTCAACACAATAGGTCAGATTCTGATCTCAGTTACACTGATGTAAATCTGGAGTATCTCATCTGACTAAATTAATCTGGATTTACACCATTGTAACTGAGATCAATATCTGACCCACTATTTTGAGTGGGGTTCTTGGGTTTTGATGAATGGATTGTAGGGAATGATTATAGTCAATTACTCTGGAGTTACATAAGTGTATTATCCAGCAACTGCACCTTTCCTCCTTTAAAAGACTTTTTTTTCCATGAGACTATGAAATATATGATATGATAAGATTGCTAGCTTGTTGCCTGGGGAAAATCAACTGCATGTCTAATGCTCCACCTACCCAAAATGGGCCCTTGAGAATGTCAACACTAACAATTTTTTTGCCCCCCTAATTCTGGCTTCCTGGATATAATCCTCTTGAAATAATATAACTAAATAGTGGAACTGGGAAACCAGAATCACTCTGATTGTGCTGCTGACCCCAAAACTCAGACACTATTCACAAGGCAGAAACAGCAAATGTTAAGATGTATCAACCAGTGAAACAAATAAACTAAGTCAGAAATTTTAAAAAAAGAAAAAAATCCAGAAGAATAGTGAATCATTCTCTATTTAAATATTGCTAGTTCCACTTATACCCTGAAGGAGTCCAGCAGCCAAATGGGGAAACAGAGCATGAGGAAAATATCCCACTTGCTGATTTGTACCTGAGTGATCTCACTGTTTCTTCAATACCAGATGAGGAGGGGAGTGGAGGAGAGGGAGAAATTTGGGGGCAGCTTGGGGAGCTGAAAAGCAACCTCCTAGCACTGTTCAACTTCAGGCAACACTTGATGTTTGTCAGCACCGGGGTCCACCCAACACGCTCCCGAGCCGAGTCAGAAATGCATCACTGCATCACGCAGGATGTACATTTTCACTACATGACTCATGATGGATCCTGGATGCAAGGTCAAGGACAAAGTCCTTCAGCTCACTCCCTCAAGTGCAGCCTAACACGTGCGAACAGGATAAATCATGTAGACCATTAAACTTTATGTAACAATACATTCAGAATATTAACTACCTGCATCTTTTAAAAGAGTGCAGTAATTTACCAGGTTATCGGGAGCCCTAGCTGAAGTTAGTCCGCAATATATTTAAGCCATCGTAGTTCATCAACGTCCATACTGCTAAAAAGCAGTACCCCTGGAATAACTAGCAGGTTCGAAACATATTTTTAAAATCTATGCTTCAGTGTGAAGTTCTGGGAAAATGAGCAACGTTGATCCTTTCCTTTAAACAGCACAACAAACAACAACAAAAGACGTTATTTACTATCCAATGATAAAATGTTTAACAGGCCACAGTTTTCAGCCAATATAGAACTGCTTCAAAGTATCCAAATGATGGTAAGTGAGTGAGATGTGTGTGTTTATCTGAATACTAACTGGGCGAACAACACTTCCAGAAACGGCTGACGTGGATAGATGCATTTCCACGTGGATAAATGGTGTGAATGGGAGATGGCTGAGTCGGTTCCTATTCATTTGGTTATCTTTATATCATATAGGAAAAATTTATAATGAATTGTGACTCTGAAGACATTAGGTTAGAGAGAAAGAAAGAAAGATTTAAAATTCTAAGCGAACACTTTCATCTAGTATGCTTTCACTTTCATCTAGTAGGTCCACCCTTTAGATGATAGGATGTGTGGGACATGGAATGTCTTCATTTATGTTTTGTATAGTTCTGCGTTAGTGCTAAATAAATAAAAATAATAATTATATTATCCTCAGGGGCTGGATAAACAGTAAGGAACTGCAGAGTGAACTAAAAATGTCACATGTGTATCTGCATAGGACACTCGGAATAAACTTTAGTGGCAACTTTAAATAGTATCCCCCACGTACGTTGCAAATATGACAACAATTAGGGCTGAAATTCTCCTCCCAGCCATAAGCCAGAGCAAATGGCATTGCACAATGGACATCGGCACCACTTGGGGCCGTGGTTCGCTGCTCCAGGCCAATGGGGGCTGCTGGAAGCGGCGCGGGCCGAGGGACTTACTGGCCGCTGCTTCCCGCATCTCCCATCGTCCTGGAGCAGCGAACCGCGGCCAGTGGGAGCCGCGATCGCCCGGACCTGCGGATGCGGCAGGTAAACAAACTGGCCCGGCCCACCGGGGGCTTTCCTTACACAAGCGGCGTCCCAAGTTTGGGAAACACTGCTCTAAGGGCTGAGGAGTAGTAGTAGAGCTGTGGGGGCTGCAGACACAGAATGTGAAGCTTGGGCCGGAAGATCTAGGTAGTCGCACAGTCACAGCCCATGTGCCCACCCCACCCCCAACTTCCTGTTCTGCACAAAGTGGATCAAGCCCCTATATAAACTTATATATGAATGTGTGAGTGTACATAGAGATAATGTATAAAATACTACTAACAATGTAACTTAAGGTTTTATATTGCATCACCGTAGTATCTGAGCACACCAGGAACTAATGAGATGGGTACATAACATAAACATGTCTCATCTTTCGCCATGGTAACCCTGGTTCATCCCACGTGCCTCACTCAGGCATTGTTTACTGTCATCGTGTGCTCTGTCATGTCTGAATTTGACCGTAAGCTCTCTACAGCAGTGATCTGTCTGTTCATTTATATGCTCTGTGTATTCTAGGGAGGCTGCTCTGTAAATAATAAAAACAGTTTGTCCATTACCACACATGGACCTATCCTATTTATAAGGTTTGTCTGGACTTTATTCTTTTTATGAGGTTTTGTCTCTTCCTATGTTCCTCATGATGGATTTTAAAACCTTAATCGTCATGGTTTGGATGAGGGATGGATTGGAGGGCAGAATATTCGTGGGGCTGCTATGCAAGTTGTTTGCACGTAAAGAATCAAAATTGTTTTTATCTGAGAAAATAACTATTAATCATTAACCCCCCCCACAAAAATACTCCCAGCAATAGACTGAAAATGCCTAATGAAATAATTTTACGAAGTCGTTGCATGTTCTGAGGCTAATTTGTCTTAACACGAAAAGCTTCTGTTTTATAAGCGCTAAATTCTTTCACGGCAATTTATGTAGCAACAATGTTTTACAATGGGATTTTAGTTTGACTGCATGACTCGTTACACTCTACTGCTCCCAAACTTTTTGTCTCCAAACAATGACATGTTCACTAAAAGGGGCCACCTACCGTGCTATGCTAGTCAATACCAGCAGGATGGGTTAGGATGTATGATGGCTTTAGAGGATCTCCTACTGGATTTAAAACCTCTGGATCGCTGATTCTATGTAATTGGTGAATTCACAACTAGTTCATATTTCCCGCTATAAAAAGAGTCCTAGTCAATTCCTACTCTGAAATGTTTTAAGATTTTTTAAAAAAAATGTTATTTCACCTGTTAATATAGGGGGACAGTTTATTTTGGCTAGTTCTCCTGGGTTCTGCATGCCAGGTTATGAATAAAATAACGTTCAATACTCTAAACATTCTGTTATACAGCTTCTTGTTTCAGCATAAATATAGACTTATTGCATATGGCAGGTTCTTAATGCATTCTCCAGCATCAACACCATTAGATTCACATACAATTGCCTCCTGAGGGGATCTATTTACAAATATTTTTATTACTGATCGTCATCTAAAAAATGCTACGGCAGGTAAGCCCATTTGCCTGCGATGGCCTCTGTTTCACTGGAGTTTGATCAACAATAAGAATTAAATTTGCTTTTTTGGAAAGCAAAATGAAACTACTGTATCCCAGTGGTTTCAGCACATGCCGTACATTCCTGAACACAAGGCAGGCTTTGTGTTTAAAGAATGGTACAGTTACAAAGATAAGATAAAACAGGACTGGAATATAATATTCCTGGGAAATTTCAGTCCCCCAAGCAAGCATGAAGTTAGCAATTTAAAGAGATTTTATGAACAGCGTGGCCAATTGCTGAGGTCCTTACTCAGAGAAAACTGCCTGTGCGGCTAAGGACTGAGTGAAAACTCAGGCACCAATTCTCCTCTGACTTACATCGGTATATCAGGATTAAGTCCACTGACAACACTCTAGGGGCTCTACATTCACGACGGTGTGAGTGGGGGTAGAGTGAGGCCCTGAGGATGGGAATTCTGGCTCTATTTTTAAGTAAATGACTAATTTTCACTTCAGAGGGTCAGAGTGAGTCACGGATAAGACCGTGCAGTGTATTTCTTGTGCCTATGAGGTGCTGGTGGCTACGGGAGATACAGCTTTGGATCCATCTTTACTATGATGAAACAGGAAGTGTCAGATTCTGCTTGCCATCAGGGGCTACTCGTATGAGTCAGGAGCAGAATTTGCCATTCGGTGCTTTGAGTCCCTTTGTCTCTCTTGGGAAGGATTTGCTGAACAGGTCCTTTCCAATGTGCTGTTTAACACCAGTTCTCCCAAGCCCTTGGTTCTGTCAGCCAGGTGCCAGGCACTTGAAGCCCACATTAACTAGGCCAACCTGCCTTCTTTCAGGTAGTGTTTTGTTTCATTTCCCCTAGCAGGCTCTCTCTATGGCCAAGCCCAAAGCCTGCCTCACCCTCTTGCGTGCAGGTCAGTGCAGGAGAGTCCCAAGCAAACGAGTTCCCGCACCAAATCTCTCTTAGTGGATTCTGCCATTCACTTTCCCCTCTTGAGCCCTGAGAGTTCTCCTTCTCCTGGCAAGGAGAGAGTGGGGGGCGGCTAAAGGGGGATAGATTGATCCTGGAGATAGCGGGGGGGCTTCGGACTGTGTCTATTTCCACTGATTACCTTGAAGGGGGTGGTTGTTGCCAGGGGATGCCACCTCTACTGAGAGCTCTGAGGTAGAACTGCGAGCCAGCCTGGTGTCTCTGTGGACTGCTCAGCTTCTTCATTCTCTTCTTAGCCTCATAAGGGACTTTGAGGGAGGTCTGCCAACCACAATACATCCCAAAACCATGGCGGAGAACATGTGTGTGTGGCATATAGCCATAGCATAGGCAACCTCTGGGGGTGGGGGGTCATACAGCAGTTATGGCACACAGCCAGAGAAAACCTTTGAGAGCTGGAGGTCAGACCAGCAGTTACAGCCCCCCTCTGCTCCTCACAATGGGTCACACAAGCCGCCATTTAGGCTCCCATTACTCCTCGGCGGCCACATTTCTAACAATACCTGCAACCGTTAGCACTGAAAGATACATTTCTAAAAAAAAAAAAAAAAAAAAAAAAATATCAAACTTCTGCTGCTTACTTTGCCGTTTGCTCAGCTTAGAAAATGGAAACAGATGTCTGTGTCTTGTGCAGTAGCCCAAAGCTGCAATGTTTGGGTTGTCGATGCTGTGACGGAGTGTTTAAATCCCCAAACTACTTTCATGGAAATCAAATTAAAAAAACAACAACATGAAAATACGTCTATTTCCCATTAAACAGTATGATTAAAACCCATTAAAATCCACATGGAAGGGTTGTTTAAAGGGTGGTTTCCTGACCTGATAATCTAGGCAATTAGAGTGCAAACACTGCTCAGAGTTCACCATTACCTTAGACCAATCCCCTGTTTTCCACTCATAACAGCCTGTGTGATCCTCACACTCTTCCTCGTCCCTTGGCCTGGTGGCTGCATCGCATTTCCCTTGAGAATTCGTGCACATTACTGTTCTCTTCTGGATTCCCCGGCCGCAATCTGCTGAGCACTGAAAAACAAGAGGCATTACCTTCAACTGCTGCACGACAGCACCTAGCAGAATGGGATCCCGATCTGTGACCAGGGCTCCTACTCACTATGGTACTACAGATAATTACCATCTCGGCTGGGTGTCATCACAGCTGCAGAAGCAGAGTCGAGGGACAAATGAAAAACAAGTTTCATGAAAAATTTTAACTATTCAAAGCGGTTTTGTAATTTTGAAGGATTCATTTTTTTCAATTCTTTTAGCCACTTTAATAATTTCCCCTCTATCAAATTTTTACATTATCTAAAATACCAATCTAAAATTTCATTTACCAAAACCACGGGAAACAAACAAAAAAAAATGTAATGATACTTTCAATTTTTTTTTCAGTAAATATTTTTTAAAAAAGGCAAGAAATCTGACAATATTTTGTGGAAAAACGTTTCAGAAAAACAGCAATTTTGCAACTAAAAAAACCTTTTATTTGAAAATTTTCAACCAGTTCTAAACAGGAGTCACTGTTGCAGGTGTGGAATTTTTAACTATGGCTGTTGATTAATTGCAGTTAACTCACACGATTAACTAAAAAAAATTAATCACAATTGCAGTTTTCATTGCACTGTTAAACAATAGAATACCAATTGAAATTTATTAATTTTTTTTATGTTTTTCTACATTTTCAAATATATTAATTTCACTTACAACACAGAATACAAAGTGTACACTGCTCACTTTATATTATTTTTATTATAATTATTTGCACTGTAAAATGATAAAAGAAATAGTATTTTTCAATTCACCTCATACAAGTACTGTAGTGCAATCTCTTTATCATGAAAGTGCAACTTATAAATGTAGATTTTTTGTTACATAATTGCACTCAAAAAACAAAACAATGTAAAACTTTAGAGCTGACAAGTCCACTCAGTCCTTTTTGTTGAGCCAATCGCTAAGACAAACACGTTTGTTTACATTTACGGGACATAATGCTGTCCGCTTCTTATTTACAATGTCACCTGAAAGTGAGAACAGGCATTCGCATGGCACTTTTGTAGCCATCATTGCAAGGTACTTACGTGTCACATATGCTAAACACTCATATGTCCCTTCATGCTTCACCCACCGTTTCAGAGGACATGCTTCCATACTGATGACGCTTGTTAAAAAAATGATGCGTTAATTAAATTTGTGACTGATCTCCTTGGGAGAAAATTGTATGTCGTTTTACCCACATTCTGCCATATAATTAATGTTATAGCAATCTTGGATGATGACCCAGATTGTACTACATTATTTGTATTAGGTGAATTAAAAATACTATTTCTTTTGTTTTTTACTGTGCAAATATTTGTAATAAAAATAATAATATAAAGTGAGTACAGTACACTTAGTATTCTGTGTGGTAACTGAAATCAATATATTTGAAAATGCAGAAAACATCCAAAAATATTTAAATAAATGGTATTCTCTTATTCTTTAACAGTGCAATTCATCGCGCGATTAATCACGATTCATTTTTTTAATCGTTTGACAGCCCTAATATTTTACCCAGTAAATGTTTTTTAAAAAAAAGGCAAGAAATCTGACAATATTTTGTGGAAAAATATTTCCAAAAGATGGCAATTTTGCAAACAAAAAAACCTTTTATTTGAAAAAATTCAACCAGTTCTAAACGAGTGTTGCACGTGTGGAATTTTTAACCCCTTTAAGAGATTATTATCAATACTGAAAAAGGACAAAAACACCAGAGTACCAGAGTACACAATAGGGAAGTTTCTGCAGCCTTTGCTTTTGCATGCCTATGCAATGAAGCATTCTAAAATCACAGTGGCACCAACTCAATCTCTCTTTGATTCTGTACAGTGTGCTCTCTCATAATTATGTTGAGAGCAAATGACAAACATATTCGCACTCTTTCTATTCATTTAGTAATGCTTCCCATCATAGGTTATAGCAATGCATGCAATCATACAGTACACATAACCCAAGGCTGATATTATGCCAATGTATTTCCATTCACCCTCCTTGACCCCCCCAGTTTGCGATCAGTTCAAAATGACATCCAGCAAACTATGGCTGACACACAGACACCTGAGTCATCAGCAGGGCTCAAAGACGAGCTCTTCGGCACTAACAGCATGGGCCTCTCCAACTTGTGATAAGGGGTATATTCCTTAGCTCTGAGAAAGCAGCAGACAGTTACACTTGCTGGGAGCAGCCACTAGAGGAGACAGGATTACAAGTACCAGGACAATATCATCCACGTGCACGTGAGTGGGCACCAAACGTCCATTTTAAGTTCTTGAGTTCTGTGGAAGTGGATTCTGCCAAGGCTGCTATGCATGTAGGGATATTTGAGCATCATTTTGCTACCCAAGTTGAAGAAATGTTGGAATTTTTGTTTTGTTTTGTCAGAGAGTTTGCCATGACCTCACAGCCCCCTCAGGGACCCACCCTGGATGAAGTCACAATCCCAAGACTAAGAGACACTGCTTTAAATGATCACTTTTCCAACAAAGGGATATGGGAACGGGTGGCATTGTCAAACCCATCTAAATCGTACTAATGTACAGCAGCACGTAGGTTCTTCCTACGCTCCACTTTCCTGCCAGTGCAGTGGTTACAAGCCAGTTTTCATGGAAAGCCCGCTGGGGACAGGTGGGTGGAAAAATGATATACATACCAACTGAGATAACAACTAACTCTCTCTTGAGCGTCAAGTTCTCCCCCTCAGGGATCAGTGAGGAAAAGACAGTTGACTTGACACTGAATAAATAGTGGAGATATGAAATACCCTGTGAGGTCTTTTGAGTATATTCCAAGAGGCTTCTCCATTCAGGGGGTCTACGCTGGAAACAAGCATCAGCTTGATACGTTACATCAAATGGACAAATCTCAGCATGCCTGTCTGCCTTAAAAATACAATCCAGGCAGTTTTGACCTGCTGGCCTTGTTAAGGACATGAATGACAAGTGTTTATGAGCTGGCAAGCTAACAGACATGCCTTTAAATACTTCACGGCAACTACAAAATGACTTCTTTAAAATCTGGGAAGCTGTCCACTTAATTTACTGTGTGCTGTTCATTGCATGACCTCCTTATGGAAGTTATGTCTTTATAATGAACACGATCATAGGGTTCCACAAGCTACTAGGACAAATTCCTTCAGGCTACAGAGACCTCTGTAAGCTGCAATGGCAGACTCCTTAAAGCTCTTATCAACTTCCCTGAGAACTCAAGCTGTATTTCTTAGGCTGTACCTACAAGCAATGGATTGCTCCATTTGGTGCAGAATTTCCTGAACTATCAAGCAGTGTTCCTGACTGCGGTGTAAGATGTCATAAGGTGACAGAATGAACTCCTCCAGGGTGTTTGGTCTCATCATGTTGTTTTTAACCCCTTGAATCATCCAATTTGCTAAAACTGAGTAAAGCTAAAGTAGGAGTATTTTTCCACAACGTAAAACTCGCTCAGGGATTTACAAATATTTTGGAAAAACAAACATTTATTTGCATGAGCCTTTATGTCATTCGCAAATCTACACCACATTTGCTTTCCTATAGGTGACAAAACAGTCTGTGATCAGAGTGTCTGTAGTGGTGACAGATCAACAGCTTCATTAACAAGTTCACTGCTCTGCTCAACTGCTCAGACCATTAAGAACATTTTTTTAGTAGCTGGGTTTTACAAAGATTCTACAGAAAATATTTGCAATGGATGAATGTCCAGATTACACCAGATGGCCTGATACGTCTTTAGTTTATTAACAAACCACCTGACCAAACCCCAAAAGGTTCTATAAAGAATTGAGACAAAAGCCAAGAGACAATCCCATTGACAAACGTTGTGAGGACCCTGCTCTCAAACCCTAGCTGACTGGGTTCCCAGGAAGCAGCCTCGGTCATCGCGTCACACCAGCTCATTCAATTACCAGGGAATTCAAAGACTTGGATGGGCCAGCTTCCAGGATCTGCTTCCTGATTGGCCACATGATCTTGACCCTGATTGGCTGGTGGCCATATATAAACTTCCTGCTTCCTCTCTGGCCTTGTCTGAGCAACAAGCCTTTGCCTGCTAGCTGCTAGTTGGACCCTGCTTGACTCTGCCTTGCAGCCCAGTCAGATCCTGACTTACTATCTTACCAAACCACGCTAGCTGCCTCTCTGGGTCTTCTCCCTGAATTGGATCTGCTGGCAAAGTGTGAACTTTGACCACTTATTTGGACTGCACTTTGGTCTACCTGACCCCTGAGCATTATACATCATTACGGGCCTCTTGGTAGAAGCAAATCACCACACCTTTCTTCAAATTCTATCCCAACTCCTGAACAGTAGAAACTTTCACTTTTTGTAACTACTCTCTATTTTTGGTCATTAAAAATGGGTTGAGCAACACTTTATCCAAGTCATTCCAAGCATTTGGCCTTAAAAAGGGAACTTAATTTTTTTTTTTCCACACTGAAGATTGTCTTGGATTTAGCTTTGAGAACGTACTTTTTCATTGGAGACCAGACCTCAACTTGCACTTTATTCAATTTTTTTCCTTTGTAGCCAAAAAACAAAATAATTCATGTGAAAATTGGTTTATAAAATGATATCACCATTGTGATAGTGTGTTTTTTTCCACAACCTCAGTTTCAAATGTTAAGGATTTAATTGATTTGCAGCCAAGAAAGGTTTATGGGTATAAAATGTGCTCAGACTAACACAATGTGAAATTGTCTTTCCTGAGTCAAAATGGACCATATGATCGCAAAAACATGTCTTGAAAAAGAACTAACTTCAAAAACCAACTGGTTGGCAATGATTAATCTAGATCCCAAAATTTTGGAGAAAAGTATTAAAGGAAAAATAAATCTCTCACTTTCAGATAATTTAAAAAATACATATTTGTCATGAAACTGTTTAGCTGACTTTTGCTCTGATGAATCCCTTATGTATCTCAAATTACACTCATTTAACAAAAGCACTGTTCTAACTGGGAAATGGATTGGTGACAAAAGACCACACACAACCAGTTAATGAGCTTTGCCCATCTGAAATAGGCGAGAGTTTCAGGAAACCACAATGACAACAGTACCATCATAAACAAGCATATCTACAATGCAGCAGACCTAGAAACAGGCGTCCCATCAGAAATAAAAAGAAGGGATAATCTGGAATGATGATGTATAAAAGAGCTATAACACATTCCAAAATCCCAGAACTTTGCTTCCTCCATTTGGGAGTGGGAAAAAGATGAAAAGCTTTGGAAGAAAAAGAGTTTCAAGCACTAGCGAATGTATGTAGTGTCCTGCTGAATGGTAAAATAATATACTGTCCTGGAACTTTAGAATATTACCTCTTGTACTGGAGATTTCCTGACTACAATTAAATAGCACTTAGTCCCTGTTAAAAAAACACCCTCTGTCCCTGCAACACAGCTGGGATCCTGAAGTTCTAGGAGTATAAACACTCCCAGTTACCCAACGTTATCTGATATTGTACTAAAAAAAAAAAAGTAAACAGTGCAAAACAGGGAGAGATAAAAAGCATCCTCTTGCCCATAGACTGGCCCTGCCCTGTAATACAGCCATTCTGGAGTTATGCCTGTGAAACCACAAGTGCAATGCCGAAGGGGAAATGGACTTTTTATCATTAAGATGAGTCTAGCAGGTATTATGTCAACACTAACATTGAAGTTATGTTGGGAGGGTTAACGATGGCCAAGAAACATATCCTGGCCAGCTTGGCTGGGGATCTTATTGGAGAGAATTAGAATATGAAGCAAATTACCATGCACCCTTTGCAGGCCAGGGATTAGTTTAAAGGATACTGGCAAACAACTGACTCGAGAAAAATATAAGCTTGTATCTCTTGTAGATGTCTGTGCCAGTGAATGATGAGTGGCCACACTACAGCCACTAGCCCAATAGTCTCTCCTCTGTTCTCATTCCTGGAAACTTATCGATTGAAATACCGTTTAAAAGCAACCTACCAATCACAGCAGACTTTAATACAGAGGGCACAGTCAGCCCTTAATACAATAAACAAATGCCATCGTAACAGCCACATGTCACTCGGTGTTTGCTCTGTGCCAGGCAAATGCTGCATGCGCATACACACAAGGCAATTCTTGTGCATGGATACAGATAGAAAACTAAATTCTCAAAAACAGGTGCACACAAAACTGCAGGTGCAATTTCAGAAATTGGATTGAGGCCCATTTGAAAACGTGGCCCCCTGGGCTAGACCATATCCTGCTATTGATCTGGGACACGAACCCCAACTACCTATCAGACGAGATCTGCCACAATATGAAGCCACACTATCCATGCCACTGTCTGATATATCTGAAATCAATATGGGATTTTCAAACCTTTTCTTTGATATCCCAAATTCAAAAATGATCACATCCTAAACCCATCTCTCAGGGTACATCTATACAGCAAATGAAGGTGTGAGCAGGTAGGCATCCCTACACTACCTTTTAATCTAGCCAGCGCAGGTAACAATAGCAGCATGGACTCCAGTGCAGGCTAGCAACCCCTGTACATATCCAGGGTCCCTGGAGTTGTTTAGGATTATTTTAATTATGAAAATATTGTTCTGTTTTTCATTCATTGCTAATGTTGCAAAGCTTGTTATTTTGCTATTGAATTCTAAGGGATAGTTGGGGATTTTATTGGACATGCCAGTTCTTTCCTATGACTATTCTTAAAGGCTGCAGCATCAGTGGTGGTTTTTACTACTTCATAACATATGGCCCAGCCTAGTTCCTATAAATTCATGTGTAAAACAAGAGGTCAATATTTCTAGTACAGAAATGGGATTTCCCTTATATCCTAATTAGATTTTTTGGTCACGCTTTATAATAAGAGCACATTTATAAATAGTTTATACTATGTCTGATAAATAATTAATAGACATTTTAGTACAAGGCTAAGTAATTGCTCTACAACAGTGTTTCCCAAACTTGGGATGCCACTTGTGCAGGGAAAGCCCCTGGCGGGCCGGGCCGGTTTGTTTACATGCCCCGTCCGCAGGTCTGGCCGATAGCGGCTCCCACCGGCCGCAGTTCACTGCTCCAGGCCAATGGGAGCTGCTGGAAGTGGCGCGGGCCGAGGGACGTACTGGCCGCTGCTTCCAGTAGCCCCCATTGGCCCGAAGCGGCAAACAGTGGCCAGTGGGAGCCGCGATCGGACGGACCTGCGGACGCGGCAGGTAAACAAACTGGCCCGGCCCGCCGGGGGCTTTCCCTACACAAGCGGCGTCCCAAGTTTGGGAAACACTGCTCTACAAGATTGTTAGACTCCAACAGGTCAGTAGGGTGCTTATAACCATGGCTTATTACCACCTATAGCACATACTACTCATGTCTATAACATGCTTGTCACATCTATTAATAATTTCTTAACCATTGACAAACGCTTTATAAATGCACCAGTTTTTCTGTGTTTCTAGAAGGATCATACCAGCTAGAATCAGAAAAGTCTCAAAGATGGAGTGATCCAGGACATCCTGCAACACAGAGCAGAGCACTGATCAGATATTAATTTCAAAATACTCTTGATCTGAGCCAAAAGGCTTGCTGTGCTGGTTGAACTCCTCATCACACTGAAATGCTTCTCCTCGGTGGTCTTGATTGCAGATTGGAAAGATACACATAATACAGCTGGGTTTATAGAACCTACCTCAATAATTCACGGGTATGGAAAACACTGCTCAGCACCATACAGCTCTTCTGCATTTGTAATCATACTGACTGGTCATGTTCCTGCAAGGCGCTGGGCTCTCTTGCCTCTATCCAGTACTTAATTTTAAGTGTTTTCCTGGATCAGGGCCAGAGCACTCGGCACCCTCAGGATCAAGCCCAGGAGATTTTAGAGAGAGCTCTGGTTTCCCCCTCAAACCAAATTCTTACCTTTGACCATTCTGAAGCCTCCCAGATAGAAAGGCAGTCCTGGCCTTCACAGCTTTGTATTGGCGTGGGTTTGTGGCCCAGGCAGTAGAGGTCTCTGGTGTTAACGTAGGTGCCATTCTGCAACTGATAAACACAAGTCACTTCCCGGTACTGGATGCCTTTCTCGCAGGTCGCAGAGCAAGAACTCCAATGGCCTGTCACCCACCTGTTAAGAAAACACAGAAGAAACATAAAAAAAAAAAAAAGACACGGTGGAATCCAGTGCTGTGCTTATCCCTTGGGAACGCTGAGAAACAAGCCTCCAGTTCTGGGCCTGTGAATTTTGTATTGGCTTGTGTGAAATAGAGGCATAATGATCACGTACTGTCTTGGGTTGAATTGTGCGGAGACTGGAAAGCACCTTGCAGGCCAGTGATATTAATTTACTCAGGATCGCATTGGAGATAATGTGTGACTTGTCTGCAAAACTCCCTTTGTTCTGGCTAGGGGAAGGCTACTGGGCTCCCTGGCAAATAACGCTGCTCTAGAACAGCACTCAAGCAAACTGTTGGTGTAACTGGGTGACTTTTAGCTCATCTTTTCACATTTGATATAAACATTCCGCTTCCCATCGCTCTGTGGCTGGCTGCAGGTTTAATAAGGACACTCTCTCTGTTTTGAAGTTCAAGGCACATGTGAGCCTTAAAAATGGTGGCTAAATGACAAGATTCCTCTTATTGGCAAATCCAACGTTAACCCAACGGCCAAGGCTCAAGCGGTCTTTAAAAATACAAGATAACACTTCTAAAAGGGCTCCCATGGTATTGATTTAAAGTACCCATCTGTGGTTTGAATGTTTGGACCATTTTGCTCCTTTACGTCCTTTCATGTTCTGTCTGGGAAGAATCCGGTTTAGAAGGTGGGCAGGAGGGATGCTTTTTACATAGCATCCATCTTGCGGCTTCCTGCAGTCTGTCAGAGAGGATGATGTTCTCTTACAGGAATTCCAGGACGAAGTGAAGGACTGGAACAATAGCTCTGTGCATATGCCCAGGAAGGCAATTGTCTATGTTCCTCTGGGAAGTTGGCCTTCAGGGTTATTATTTAGGACTGTCATCTAGATTAGCATCCTTAATCAAATGAATCTTTCCCTTGTCACCTGACCCTGAGTTACTTAATACTGGATGTGGCTCAGATAGGTAAGATGCTTTCTCAAAGGCAAACATCTGCTGGAAAGAAAGGATTTCTTTTTGCTGAAAGCCCAGGAGGGGGAAGCACAGGTGTCTTGTTAAGAGCAACACTTGAAAAAAGGCTGTTTAAAGGTTTGCATCTCCTAAAGGAATTAACGATCCAAAAAAATACAAATGTTACTGGCGGGGGCGGGGACGCTCAGCCCACAAAATATAAAACTCGAATTGTCTTGTGTACTTGTCATTAATTCATCTGCAATCTGTTACCATTGGTGCTATTGTGCTGATGATCATGTCCGAGGCCTAGGCAGAAGCCAGCTGGTTTGAGAAGAACAGCATGCGATAGGCTACATGGTCACAGACTTGCCAGCTGTCCTGCGCACAACCAGGACATACATTTTTTGTGTGTAAAAGCAATTGACACATTCATTAATTCTGGTGGCTACAACAGCTAGGAAGACACTGAAAGTGGTTTTTTTTTTTTGGAGGGGAGTAGTTTGGTGCATCTCAGCATCTGACTGCTTGGTATTTTGGTTATGGGATAATGCCACCTGCGTAATCTAATGCTGAGACAGAAGGACTGACACATCCAGCCTATCAGGGGAGGATCCAATGTCCACTGAAGTTAACCCAAAAAGTCTCCGATTGACTTCAAAGCGAGCTGGGTTGGGGCCTCTCTGAGCAGAATGTGAATGTGGCCTGGCCGATCACAGAAGCCGTTCACCAAAGGGATGGATGGAAAGGAAGTGATTTGCTTTAGTCATTTAAAGTAGCCACGGAATTGGGAATGGCTGCACTGACTACTCACAGCAGCACTGCAGTCTCACCATGATCTATAGCTACTGGCAAAGGAAGACAAAAAAGAGATTGACAACCAAGGAGAAAGCCAAAGATCAAAATACATTCTTGGCAGAAGCTGCTCTGAATTGCTTTCATTTTAGGATGAGCAGCATGTGTCCTGCCAGGTACTCCTGAAATGCTTTAAACAGTCAGGTGATTACCTTCCTTTAAAGAAGGGAAAGGAGATCCTATCTGTGGTTTCCCTTGCTCTGACAAGGAGTTGAAAAGTGCCCCATTTCATTCCTGTTCAGTGGACTTGTTAGGCACCATCCTAACAGAGACATAACAGTGAGCGATAGGACAGAATAAATGTCATGAATATAAGATGAATTATCACACAGGGCCGATCGAAAGCCCACTGACGTCAACAGAAAGCCTTTGGGATCAGGTCCTTCCATCCATTTAATATTTCAAATGTGGTCCCTGGGCAAAGAGAGATCTCCAGTGTCTCTCTACGAGTGGCACACAACGGCAGTTACAGATCTGCCATGGCCCATCATTGAACCACAGAGTCCAGGGCCTTGTCAGGTGGCTAAAAAGAGCAAAGCTATGAGCTAGCAGTTCTCTGAAATCCACACAGAAAAGAATATAGAACATGAAAAGCAAGTAACAAGGTGTCAGCCAGGAAAAATGGGGTTTCCTTTGACACGGAAAATCTATTCTATCTATCACAGAAGGGCAGAGCCTAAGAGAAGATTTCTGTTGCAGTTTCCAGGGGATGGGAGGCAACTTCTTCAAGGTAATGAGTAACTTTCTCAAAGGTACTTCTAGAGAAGTCATCCGTTCCATTGCATTCCCAGTCTGCTCTGAACAGGCTATGAAAACATCTGATGCCTGCAGCTCTGCAAAAAGCTTGCAACAGGAAGTGAAACTCTCGAATTCAATTTTTTTTTGCTAATTTCAAGGGAAAGTGAAAAAATCATGTTTTTCTTTTTGTTATTTTGGCCTGTGTGATTTCATTATCACTCTGACCACAAACACCTTGGAAAGTAAAACCAGGAGATTTTGCCCAGCTTTTTACAGTGGGCAACGATGCCACGTCCCTATCGGTTTGTCTTTCCCCTTAGTACTTGCCGGCACATTCTTTTCCTTCAGGCAGTGGTTGCCATTCAACAGTGAGCCCTTGACAGAGTGCCCACACAGTGGTATCTAAGACAACAATCACCAATGCACTGCTCTGTGGCACAACGGGGCTGGAAAACCTGGCACATATTCCAGATGGGAATTCCCTCTGCACCGCACCCCGCTCAAGGGGATGTGGTTCTATCATCTCTATGTCCCACCCATTCTCTGGTAGCCAGATGCAAGTCAGAGCTACCTTAGGGTCTCTCTAACTTACATTGGGAGCTGACTTACTCTTTAACAGAGTCACAAAGCTGGTATAAAGCCACCTTCGTCCCCCAACTCTCAGGTCCTGCACTCAGCTTGGCACAGCTCACCCAGACCTGAGAATGAGGCTCATGACTGGAGTCAAAACTACTTGAGAACAAGCAGAGTTCCTTTAGCTCTCTATGCTAATTCTTCCCTTACTCCAAAATAGTACAGCAGATGTTAGGCAAACAAATGTCCTTTTGCAAACCAAGCTCTGCCAGTAGCACAAGAGACACTAAGCACTTTTACAGTATCCACAGATAAGGGTTTCCTTTAAAAGATCGAAAAGATAAAAAATTAAATTGAACTGTACAATCCAGGTCCAAAAGTGCAAACAAATACCCAACTGGATATGAACTTCATAACGGTGCCACTGACCAATAACTTTCAACTCACTATTCCACCACAGTCTATTTTTATGACTACCTAAGTAACTTTATTATACGTTTCCTCTTTTTTAAAGAACATTAAAAGCATAAAATAGTTCTGTAGAGGTGGGAAGTACTAAAATTACTATTATTATAACCTTATACAACCTTTCTCTCCAAGGATCTCAGATTAATTAAGCCTCACTACCCCTGTCACCCTTTTGTGATCCTGGGAAGAATCTGCACTGCCATTTTGCAGATGGAGAAACCGAGGCAGAGATGGTTGAAGTGACTTGGAAATATAATTCACATCTCTTGATGCGCAGTTCTGAGCGCTAGTCAAAACTCCATTATATCAGCCGGAATCAATCATGTTCAAAGAATAAAACTAGCATAAGTCTCATCCTACAATTTCTTGAGGGTTCTTGATCCTACAACAATTTACACGAGTGCTTAACTTTACACACTGAACACGAAGGGACTATTCACAGTGAGTAAAGTTAAGTGTGAGCTAGTCTTTGCAGGATCCTGGCCTAAATTAGTACCATCGTTGCAGGCTAGAACCCTGAGTATTACATCTCTACCCCGATAGAACGCGACCCGATAGAACACAAATGCGGATATAATGCAGTAAAGCAGCGCTCTGAGGGGGCGGGGCTGCACGCTCTGGCGGATCAAAGCAAGTTCGATAGAACGCGGTTTCACCTATAACACAGTAAGATTTTTTGGCTCCCGAGGACAGCGTTATATCGGGGTAGAGGTGTATTTCCCTTTCCGGCGTTTACAACAGGTCTGAGAGCCAAAATGCAAATGCTGCTAGTAATTAAGATGAGAGATTTCTTATCAATTAAAAGGCTTATAATCAATGAATCATACAGCATCAATGATCGGAGTCCTCAGGGCACAATCCCTAAATAGGTAAGGAAGAAGCCCTCTCTGCACTTTAAAATATAGTTTAACTCTCAGCAAACAAGTAACAGTAGGTGCATTAGAGCAGGATAAGCAAGGAAAATCTATCACAGCCAACTCTTCATGAAACATGCTGATTTTTTGACAGATTGCTTTGAATCCTCGATGTTGTTGAAAGATGGGCCATATTCTCTGCTGGTGTAAACTACTGCCACCCACTTCAATGGAGCTGTGCCAATCAGCATGTTTGGCCCATTTGATCTCAATAATCAACTGAGTATTGGCGTATGCCATTTGAGCAGAAGCAGGAGAAGCTGGGTGAAATTCTGGGTGCTTTATTTTTATAAAATTCCTTCTCCAATGATCTAAAAATCAACATCCCGGTCTCTAAGGAGGGCAAGAGGGAATGATATAAGAAGTGGAGAGGGAAACACTCAATTGAAACTGATCGTCTGAACTGTACCCGAGGGCAAAAATGTCTTCAAACCTGGGCCTCCTACACCCATCCTGACACTGCTGCCATCAGCACCAATTGGTACAAATACTGAAATGAACCAATACTGCACTGCTGAGCGTTCAGCATCGATCTTGTTCTAGCCACAGTGTGAACTGGGCCAGAGCCAGGAAGTTTGGATCTGGTCCAAAGTTCAGAGATAGTTGGATTGAGGGATTTGGTTTGGCCCCATTTTAGAGCCAGGGGCTGGTTTTAAAGTTTGAAAAATAGTGGGGGAGATCTTCAAAGGCACAAAGGGATGTAGAGATTCAATTTCCATTGAAAGTCAATGAGTAGTTGGGTGCCTAACTTCCTTTGGGACTATACAGATCTCCCCCAATGATGACACTTAGCACTGACCCATTACTTTTCATCTGAAGGTCCCAGAGTGCTTCACAAAAAAAGGGGGCTAATATCTTGACCTCCCTTTTAGACATGGGGAAACTGAAGTGAGATGAAGAGACTTGCTCAATGTCACGCAGCAAGTCAGTGCCAAACCCAGGCACCAGAAATAGGCTCTGGGCAGTTTTAAAAATCGGTTTCTGTGAGATTAGTTGCAGAATAGGGTACCACTCAGTGTAGGTAAAGGTGACAGAACTGAGCCCTTTGAATGCATAATCCCATGACTAAACTCAACACAATGCAGACTGCTCAATAATAAGTAATAATACCTACCTCTAATCTAGCACTTTTCATCCATAGATTTCAAAGTACTTTACCAAGCACCCACTGTACAGACAGGTAAACTAGGAACAGGGAGAGAAGCGACATGCCCAAGATCACCCAGAAAGCAGTGGCAGAGTCAGGGGATTTTGATGGCCCGAATCCTATGAAGGTGGCAAAAATTTTCTTCTAAAGGAGCCAATGTGCCAGCCATGCTCTCCAGGCCCAGCATATGTAGTAACTATCTGTAATAGAAGACATTTCTTGGGACATCCATAAAATCTGGGAAGCAGCACAATCCAGAGATACAGCATGTAATTAATGCTGGTACTTAGTCAAACAATCACCAGATCCCTATAAAAAGTTACATTGGGTAAACCGATGATAAAATATTCGTGTCCTTCCTTTCACTTTAGAGAACGATTAAAACAATCCTGATGCAACAAAGCCAAAACAGATGCCAAGCAGATGTTCTTTCTCTAAGTCCAATGAGAGCCACTAAGAAACAACAATTAGTTTAAAATATGGTTCTCAGCAAATTATGTACCCGAGATTTTTAGCTGCTTGTTTCTACGTTTATTGTGGTGCCAAAACTACGGATTCTGGTTCAACAATACTCGTATGTTTAGAATCCTTGGACTGCAGTATAAACCATGTTCTGGGTTCAATTTGTGCAAACCCTGGCAGGAAAATGGATTGATGATTTCTGCTGCAAATTCATTAGCTACTAAAATTTATGGGCCAAATTCCGACATGGTGAAAGCAGGTGCATCTCCATTGAAATCAATGGAGCTGCACCCACTCCCACCAGCTCTGAATCTGGTTCCTTATCTCTAAACAGTTAAAAAAAAAAAGATTGAGTTTTACTTCTGATTTTTCTAGGCATAAGAGGTACTGATATAGTGTGCCGAGAAAAGAGAAAACTAAAATTTCACACATGTAAATTGCTACAGGTAAACAGGTTAATGGTCCCGCTAAATGATTATTCTTTTGTTGTATGCTTGCTTAGATACTTTGCAGTAGTCACTCTATTTGACATTGGTGAGGCCTCATCTGGAGTACTGTGTCCAGTTTTGGGACCCACACTACAAGAAGGATGTGGAAAAATTGGAAAGAGACCAGTGGAGGGCAACAAAAATGATTAGGGGGCTGGAGCACATGGCTTATGAGGAGAGGCTGAGGGAACTGGATCATGTATCCGAAGAAGTGAAGTTTTTACTCACGAAAGCTTATGCCCAAATAAATCTGTTAGACTCCTTGTTGTTTTTGTAGATACAGATTAACACGGCTACCCCCTGATACTTGAGGGAACTGGGATTGTTTAGTCTGCAGAAGAGAAGAATGAGGGGACATTTGATAGCTGCTTTCAACTACCTGAAAGGGGGTTCCAAAGAGGATGGATCTAGACTGTTCTCAGTGGTACCAGATGACAGAACAAAGAGTAATGGTCTCAAGTTGCAGTGGGGGAGGTTTAGGTTGGATATTAGGAAAAACTTTTTCACTAGGAGGCTGGTGAAACACTGGAATGGGCTACCTAGGGAGGTGGTAGAATCTCCTTCCTTAGGATGTTTTTAAGGTCCGTCTTGACAAAGCCCTGGCTGGGATGATTTAGTTGGGGATTGGTGCTGCTTTGAGTAGGGAGTTGGACTAGATGACCTCCTGGATCCCTTCCAACCCTGATATTCTATGATTCTAGGATTCCATTAATGCCTAAAACCCCTTCTCTGTTGTCAGTTAATAACCTACTTCCTTTAGCTTGTGCTTCCATAAATCACCATTGTTCCTTCATACTGATGTTGTGAGGCTTAACTCCATAAGGTTCCCAAAGCACTTTATGATTCTTAGAGGCTCTAAGTAAATGTGAAGTATCATATGAACAAAACCAGCATCTGCATTCACGCTAGGTTTGGTAAAATTAGAAGTATTATCAAAACCTGTGTTTTAAGGCATAAGCTTGGGTCAGGAAGACATTCCTCCCATGGAAAATTAGTGGTAGGTGCATTATGATAGTTTTATGCCTTTCTTTGTAGCATCTTGCATTGGGCACGGTCAGAAATAGGATACTAGAATTAAGGAACCACTGTTCTGTTTTAATATGGCAAATCCGAGAGTACCTTCCTTTGACATCTCTCTTTACAGAAGCTTGCTAGTTCTTCATCCTCTGTAGAGGTGTTTTTATCGAAATCTGACATCCACCTCACAGTCACTGGCTAATGGATGTGTATCTATGGCTCCTTTCTGGGTTTAGAGATTCCAGACTGAACTGGTTAATTGATTGTATTGAAAATATCACCGTTAGGCACCGCTTTTGCGGGAAGACCTTTTTAAGAGTTTTGAGGGAGATTACAAAAGGAGTGCCTATAACAAAAACCCACAGGAGTAACGTGCAGTATTGACAAGTCCTCACTCCTATCCGACGTCCTTTAAAAATCAGTCATCCAGCATTTGGTGCAAGACACCAAACTGAGAGCATCCGGAATTGAACATCATGGCTACTGATGGGAGCAAGAGTGGAAATACAAAGGATTCTATCCTTATTGGTAAGATAGTTGATTAAATATGAAGACTGCTGCCAGTTTCGTACTTGTTAAAGGAATGTGCAGGACTACATTAGCATAATTAGCATCAGCAACTGACTGCCCAATAAGTAATGTGTATGTCTGCAACCAAAAAATGTGATGCACAACATTCCTGTCTGGTTACTATTAAGTTGTAAACCATACAGGTTTCCTCTGCTACAGTCATTAGACACAATGCACACACCTGTATGCACTTTTAGAATGAGCCTTTTTTAAAATTTAAGCATTTGCTTATGTCAACATAAAAAATAATTCAACGGCTCTAACTTCAAACAATCAGGCAAGCCCTATATTATTAAGTAAGCCAGCTGTGTATATCATATATAGCATTTGGCTTCCAGTCATGTTATAAGCCTGTAACATGATCTCAGGGATTGCTTGACACTGCAGCCCTTTTTATATTCGTTTTTTTCCCCTCCCAGGTGATAACATTATCTTCAGTTAAAAATGTGAGTGCTGCAGACAGTCACTTGAGAGCCTCTCTCCTGTTTCCAATAAGGACTGAATTATTTATGTGACAGGAATTCATTTTTCTCACAATCCTAGGGATGGTTTAGTCTACGGGACTTTTTGAGAAGAGTACCGTATAGAAGGTTTGAGAGCTAGAGTATGGCACTCAAGGGGGCGCCACAGCCGACCCTACGGATACCGCTAAGGCAAAAATCTCTGACGACCGCGCACATGGGCGCGCGCATACCTAGAACATATTTGACATGAGCAAGCACTCAAAGAAGAAACAATATTTTTGTTGAACAAACTAACTGTTATTTACTACACAGGTAAGAGCTAAAAATCAGATCTAGTTAGTACATTTTTAAAACGTTCTTACAGTTGTTTTCAGTGCTACAGAGCATATATACTAGTGTGTGAAATCCAGTCTCCATGGAAGTAAATGGCAAAACCTCCATTGACTTCAAGATCTTCTCTCTCTGTGTGTGTTTATGTGTGTGTGTGTGTGTGTCTATATATATAGTATGGGAGGGCTTTTTGAGAGTTATTCTCTTGGTATTGATTTTCAGATATTCTTCACTAAGAGCTATCAAACTAAGTTTAGGATAGAGCAGGGAAGGCAGAAATAAATTGTTTATAAGACACCTCCTGAATTCACTGTAATACCCAGACCTTTTCCATTATCACACTATATCACATGCCTGAAACTGTTTTGTGTCAAGTGCTACATTGGGTCAAAATAATCAGGTGAACCTTGATTTTGATAACAGGTTGTGCCACACCCAATCACTAAAACTTTAGGGAATAAAAAAATACCAGGAATCTAGTAGAATAATACAGCTGCTGATGTAGAAAGCGGGACTCCAAGACTAACATTCCTGTCTGATTGCCTTTATAAACAGCACGCAGTAATTTTCCAGTACAGTAGTCATTCTGCTAACAGACTTGCCAACTCTCACTCAGGCAGGTTTCTTTTTACTTTAGTGCTCATCATTTTGACAGATTGCGTTATTTTCCCAGGGAGCACAGGATCAATAACATTGCCTGCTAATTTACATGAGTCTTGGGGGGGCTTATTTGAATTAAATGCTACAGTTCTTTATTCTTCCTTCTTCAGTGATATCAACAATGACCCAAGGGATCAAATTCAGCCCTGGTGTAAGTGGGTGCCATTCCCATTGGAACAGTGGCACCTGCTCCCTTGCACCAGACACAGAACATCAGTGCCACCAGACAGGGGTGCCGGAAAAGGGGGGGCCATCGCCCCCCACTTTTTACCGGCCACAAGTGTGAGCGGGGGTGTGGAGAAGAGAGAGCAGGGGCAGGGTTTTGGGGGGGGGGGGGGAAGAGGTGGCACGAGGATGGAGCCTCAGGGGAAGGGGTGGTGCAGGGGGTGGCCGCCCCCCCACTGTTAGGAAGCTGCTGTCATCCCTGCCACCAGATCTATTGCACCTCCAATTGTCCCTGCCTACACCCATCCCTCCATCACAGGGGGAGTTTCTCCAGCCTGCAGGGAAGGCAGAGGCCCTTAAGCAAACTCCCTGGGGGCTGAAGCAGCCCGGCAGTGAATTTCTCCCATAAGGAAACACATTCTTTTATCCTGCTAATCTTCCCCTGGGGATGAGTTCTGAAGCCCAGACTGTGGAGACTCAAGCCTCACAGAGATAATTTAGCCTTGATGAAGCTTAACTGCAGCGATATTACGTTAAATTTCATAGTGGGGGAAACCAAGATGAAGGCTAGCCGGAGTGTTTATCCCAAAGCAAAGCGGGGGCGTCTCCTGACTTCGTGTGCTGTGTAACGCTGAATGTACTTCATCTCCAGCCAGTTGTCCTCAGTTATTTGGCATAAATGCGTTTAGTACTAGCCAATAAAGTCCACCTAATTCCATTTGGCCTCTCCGCCCATATTTATTAAGCAAGAACTGATACAGAGCAGTGTGGATTCTTCATACTGTCAAATAACTAACCCCTTGGTCACAAGCCCTGAACTCCATTTACAGGCCCAGACATTGCTCCCTTCCTCCCATTCACAGCACCCCATCCCTGGCCCACGCATCTTCTGCTGGATTTTTTTTTTTTGGTTTTCCTCTGAATAATTAGATATTTGCCAATGGACACTGGACTTGACAGACTCAACTGGAATGGACTGAGTGTAGCTATGACTCCTAGTGGCTGGACCATATAGCAAACTATATGCTGAAAAAACCAGACATGCTCATAGGAATAAATTACATACGCACGGGTGACCAGGACTACAGTCCTGACCTCATGCTCCAAAATCACTGGCTTCCACCACTGGATCTAAAGGAGAATGACTGTTGCTGTTGATAGCAACAGGTCCCTTCTCCTTTCTGTGGGACAGCCAGCTGAAAGCTGCATTACCTACTCATACATATATAGCTCATACATTACATGCATATGGTCTGAAGTGTTAGTTCTATATCCCCAATCCTAGTCTATCAACTCCCATTCTAATTTCTGTGTCCCTTTCAAAATTTGCTCTATTAAAATGGAAATTGTATGCCCTGGTGTTGGTTGGTATTTACATTGCAACGTTTCATGTGAGATTTCCATTATTTAGAAGGGATCTACTCATTTATTTCAGCGTAGAAACTCTTGTACTCTCACATTACCAAATCTTTCTCCTGTAAATCTATTCAGGGATGAAAAAGGTGGGACCAGCAACTGCTGAGGTACTGGGCAGAGCCAACTGATTGCTCTTGGCAGGGGAAGAGGTATGACCAGTCCAAGGAAACAGTACTGGGATACAGAACCTCTCTCCCCTACTGGACATCATTAGCATATCTGCCAACATGAGCCAATAAAATAACAGTCAATTCAAATCTACATACATTTGCATACACATGAAGTGCGTGAATCAGAGAACTTGGTGATGGAACTTCAAGGGTCCCAGTGCTATGGGGAGTATGTGTCAGCTACACTTCCACCATCCCTCATCTAAGTGGGACACTGACCACACCAAAAAGGATGAAGCAAGAGCCTGCACCATCACTAATTTCCCCAGTTGGGAGGTTTGCACACAGGGTGGGTACTGCTCGTTCCTGTCCTCTGGTGTGAAGTGGGGGGGAGCTCTCCCCCTCCACACCTTACCCCCTCTCAATCCTCCTTCTCTGCCTTACTAGTGTAAAACAGGAGACAACGCAGGATAGATCTGGGGAAAGAGAGGAGAAATGAATTTGAGTGGGAGAGTGGAACAAAGAGGGAAAGATTTCCTCTCCCTTTTTTCTCTACTTTCCCCACTCCATCATCTTCCACCCTCATTCCAGAACCAGTTCTACCCCCTGGAACACCACCAATTCATGTATCATCCAAACGGTAATTCTACAGCCCCTCCAAATAAGCCATTCGAATTAATTCTGGTACCAACGCACCACTCCTCCCAAATCACATGGCACAGCTGCAACCAATTCTGTTTGCTTTCCCACACACAGAACCCCACCCAATTCACTTGATAATGTTCCCCCACAGCCCCTCCAACTAACACCCCCTAACTTGAGAACACTGCCCCAGAGCCCCTCAGTTTATTTGATAACAACCTCTCCAATTCATTCAACAACATACAGCTCCCCACAATACATTTCCCTTATTACGTAAATCTCAGCAAATCCCCCAGATAATTCTGTACCTTGCCCAGACAATGAATTCTGGTCCTGCGCCCCCCCAAGCCCATCATTAATCCTGCCCCTTCCCCCTCAAGCAGGACCCTCACTAATGCTGCCACTGTCCCTCAGATCCTAACCTCACCCCCCCGTTCTGTTTGCTGTAGATCCACCCTTCTCCTGGTGCTAGGAGGGCGGAAACCCAGCATCAAGATCTTCACCCTCCTGCTAGGTGTAAACGGGCTCCAAGAACAGCTGGAGCTCTCTTCAGCCACTCCCTCCAAAGCCTGCGGGATCGCAGGAATAACAGCAACCTTGTTCCTGATGTCTCCTGGTTTGGTGGGAGATGCCCAGTAGCTGGCATTAGAGCTGGCAAGAAACAGAAGCCGGCTACTGCTGATCAACCCTTTGCCAACCCTGTATTGTTCCCTCATGCGCTGTGCAGCAGCTCTGACTGGCTGCCAGCCCTATTATCCCATCTCCTGGGAAAGGCAGCCAGTGAGAGTGGGGTTTCCCCATGGCAGAGCTGAAAATCTGTAATCTCTGGGACAGCCGGTTGACTTGGCAGGTCTGGGATTGGTTCGAATGCCATTCTAAGCCTGTTTAGTAGCCGATGTGAAAGGAGTCTGAGGCCACAGTCCATTTCCTAGTGATCACCACCACTGGCACCAGCTGGCCTCTTTGCTGGAAATGACAGCAGAGGCCTAAATCTCACCCCTTCGACACGGTGCCTCCCAGTAGGATGGGAGCACAATAGCAGGCAGCGTGGGGAAGCTCTGCCTGTTGCTTGTCCTGAACCACTGGCATGAGGCCTAGCTCAAGATTTAGCAGGTGTTTTGCATACGGCAACCAACTCCTACTCTACTATCAGTAAGTTTGTGGGAAGGGAAAGAGAGGAGGCTGGTGCTAGAGGAGGGAGGGATAGCTCAGTGGTTTGAGCATTGGCCTGCTAAACCCAGGGTTGTGAGCTCAATCCTTGAGGGGGCCATTTAGGGAACTGGGGTAAAATCAGTACTTGGTCCTGCTAGTGAAGGCAGGGGGCTGGACTTGTTGTCCCTTCCGGCTCTGTGAGATCAGTATGTCTCCATATATATCAGAACAGAGGGAGTTGGGAACAGGCTAGAGAAAGATGCATGATGCAAGCTAGAGAAAGTTAAAGAGCTTCCACCCTGGAATAGACAGGGTTGCCATTTTTCAAAGGAAAAGCTGCTGCGTCGAAAAATGGTCTTTTTTCAAAAATGGAAATTTTCCTGAAAAACTGCTGACTCTAGAAATTGTTCTTAACATTTTAAACCAAACGTCTGATCAAAAACATTACTGAAAACACTGCTGGAACTTTTCATTTTCCAATAACTTGAGTTTCTGGGTAAATGAAAAGTTCCTAAAACTATTTCAAGAATGCGTTTGATAAAAATTTCCAACACAAATGTTGATTAAAACATTCCCAAAATTTAATAAAAACAGGTCAGTTTTGAACCCTTTGAAATGGAAACAACTTCACCAATTTTGAAAGGTTTGCAAAAATTAGTTTTTCATTTGTCAACAGAGAAGCATCATCAAATGAGCTGGGTGTTTCTATGAGGTATATTGAAGAGATCGGTGCTAGGCCCGATGCTATTCAGTATTTTAAAAAATGATGTGGACGTAAATACAAAATCACAGCTAATTAAATTTGTGGATGACACACAGACTGGCAGAGTGGGGAATAATGAGGACAAGGAAGTTGGGCAGAGTGATTTGGGTTGCTTGGTGAGCTGGGCCTATTTTAACAAACATGTTTTAATACAGCCAAGTGCAACATAATACATGTAGGAGCAAGGAATGCAGGCCATACCTACAGAATGGGGGACTGTATCCTGGAAAGCAGTGACTCTGAAAAGGATTTAGGGGTCATTGTTCACTAGTTGCTGAACATGAGCGTCCAGTGTGATGCTGTTGCAAAAAAGGCTAATGAGATCCTTGGATGCATAAACTAGGGAGTAGAGTAGGAGCAGGGAGGTGCATATGGAATTGGGGTGAATGATACTGGGGGGAGCGATAGCTCAGTGGTTTGAGCATTGGCCTGCTAAACCCAGGGTTGAGAGTTCAATCCTTGAGGGGGGCCACTTAGGGATCTGGGGCAGAATCAGTACTTGGTTCTGCTAGTGAAGGCAGGGGGCTGGACTCAATGACCTTTCAGGGTCCCTTCCAGTTCTATGAGATAGGTATATCTCCATATATTTTATTATTATTATACTGTGGCAAGTTCTGGTATCCACATTGTAAAAAGGACATTGCAAAATTGGTACAGAAAAGCCACAAAAATGATTCAAGGACTGGAGAAAATGCCTTATCAGTGACAGACTTAAAGAGCTCCATTTGTTTAGTTGATCAAAAAGAAGACCGAGAGATGACTTGATTACAGTGTATAAGTGTCTTCGCGGGGAGAATATATCAGGTACTAAATGGCCCTTTAATCTGGCGGAGGAAGGCATAACAAGAACCAAAGATTAGAAGCTAAAGTCAGGCAAATTCTAATTAGAAATAAGGCAGAAATTTTTAACAGTAAGGGTGCTTAACCACTAGAGCAAACTACCAAAGGAACTGATGAATTCTCCATCTTTTGTCTTCAAATCAAGATTGGATGTCTTACTGGAAAAATTTTGGCCTGTATTATACAGGTGGTCAGACTGGATGATCTAATGATTCCTTCAGGTCTTAAAATC
The DNA here is from genome assembly GCF_027887155.1 of Malaclemys terrapin pileata. Lineage (NCBI taxonomy): Eukaryota > Metazoa > Chordata > Testudines > Emydidae > Malaclemys > Malaclemys terrapin. The sequence goes on along the minus strand of NC_071514.1, from coordinate 8,399,877 downwards.
TGTGAATCTATGAAACCAACTCTACCCCAGAGGTAGCTACATTTCAGTGATGGATGACCCGACTTTTATATACAGAGTTTGTAAAGCATATGTTGAGCCTCCAAAATAATATTAATGAGCACTTGGATAACACATAGAATCAGTCAAGCAAGTACAAACATTAATGTAACTGTCTATGTACACTTCTGATGTACCCTCCTTATACTAGCTAGCCATCCTGTACAAAATTGAGGGTCACAATGACATATTTCTAAGGATATATTTTACTTTTCTTTATTTTAAGTCAACTTCTCATGCAGGATTATCTATCTAGGTTTTAGACCATGTTCACCACTGTTCTCTCTGAGCACCTGTCTTCTTTGAGAAATGCTATTAGCTTTACTTGCTGCTCTTTTGCTGCGGGAAAGGGAGTGACCAACAGCGGGCTTGTCTTCACTACCCGCGTGGAACGGCGGGTAGAAATCGATCTCTCGGGGATCGAATTATCGCGTCTCATCAGGACGCGACAATCTATCCCCGAATTGACGCGCGTACTCCACCAGCGCAGGTAGGAGTAAGCGCCGTCGACGGGGGAGCCGCGGCGGTCGATTTGCTGCCGTCCTCACAGCGGGGTAAGTCGGCTCGGATTCGTCGAATTCAGCTATGCTATTCGCGTAGCTGAATTTGCGTATCTTAAATCGATCCCCCCTCCCCCCAGTGTGGACCTAGCCAGTGGTTCAATTGCTCTCGGGTGGTAGGGCCCTGACAGTTCAGGATCCTCCCCTGCTTAGAGCTGTACATTTGGCACCATCAGCCCCTCTTTCACAGCTGGCACTGGGAAGTGCAGAAGCAGAGGCTTTAAGATAGCTTGGCCTTGCTCATTAAGGGTTCAGATAAGGACCAAGGATCCTGAAACAGATCTGGAATTGCACAGGAAGGCACAATAGGGCATGGAACATTGGTGTAGTATGTTCCCATCAGTTAGATGTGAGTAGGAAGTAGGCTACCACGTATTGAACCTGCTGTGGCTTCTGGGTGGCCTGTGCTGTCAGGTCCAGCCAGTTTCAATAATTTTTTTTTCTATTCTCTGACATTTAATTTGAAAACACATTAGTGTATCAAATTCTTCATTTGGTGTTTCATTGTATCCTTTTACAGATGCTCCACTGGAGTTGCTAGGTTCTAACCTCCTCCCTGGCTGCGTGGAATTACTGCTCCTTGCCCTACTCCATTTGGTTCTCCCAAGAGGTGGCTGCATTTCAAAGGGATATATAATTTGCAAAGCACTATGGGATTGTTTTGGCAGAAAGACACTGTTATTAGTATCATGGGCATTTATTTTCAGATAACCTAATGTTTAATGTGGATGATTATTTTTTATATGCATGACAATCCCCATTAGAGATTGGAGCCTCCTGTCACATACACAGTAAGATCCCATTTCTGCCCCAAAGACAAGTAGACAAGGATCAAGAGGGGAAATAAAGGGACAGTAGGGAATAGTGCCTGGCCAAAAGTCAGTGCCAGAGCCAGAAATAGATCCCAAGTCTCCTAAGATCCAGACCAGTGCCCTACCACTAACCACACCACCTTTCCAATAGAGTCTTCATAAGGTAGATTCAATTCTATTTAAATTCACAGTACCAGAAACCCTGTGCAACTTCAATCAAAAGCAACGAGAGAAAAAAGATTTACTACAAAAAAGAAGCCATTGTTCCCTTCTTCTATATTCCAGTCTAGCGTGGAGTGCTCAGTGGAAACGGGAAAGGACCTTATTGTAACAAGATGCTATAATAATTTTACTTGAAACCCTAAAACTAATTCAGGGCTCATTAAAAAAAAATGGTGAAAGAGAATGGTTTCTTTAAGATGTTCTTGGTCAGAGAATATGCTAAGCATGCATTTCTAATATCTGGGTGGGCAAACGCAAGTGGAAATTTCAATTCTACAGAGGCACGGAGAATGTGCTTCTGAAAATGTTTCCAGTCAAAAACATGTGAAGTGTGAAAGTGTGGTCTACACGGAGCGAAGGAGAGAGTGTGGTCTGTCACATCATCAGCTGGAGTTTGTGGTCTTTCTGGGTATTAAGCACGTTTGGTGTTTGTTGCCATGGCTCTGACAAAACGGACCGATGAGAACATCCATGTCTCGCTAAACTGCTTCTGAGGAGAACTGTGTGCAAGTTGCCTGGTAATTCCATATACAAAAAACAACTATCCTGGAAGAACGTTATGGGGCTAAAAAAGTGAGGCAATTTGGACATACCAAGATAATGGCCCTTTCTCAGCAGCACTGGTGTGTGTGTGTGTGTGTGAGATTTAACTCAATCCTTAACTCAGCCCACTGTTACTGCTCATTATTTTTATAGAGATGTAAATGTACAAGGTGTAGTAGAGAAGGCGCAAAACATGTACACTTCACCAAGAATTCACAGTGCAATCTGGGTCCCACTAGACACCCCTTGTGTGCACACAAGTGCATTCCCAACAATGCACTTGGCTGGTGGTGAAAGATCCCAGACCTCTGCTTGCTTAGTCAGCGGCTTATCTCAGTTTCTAGCTCCCTGGAGATGGTGCCAAAGCCTTCTGGGCTTGTCTGCATCCAACCCAGGCACCTCCAAATGGCTTTTCAAAATCTCCAATGGAAACCTTTCTTGCTGAGCAAGGATCATGAGCCGAGAGTTCACCCAGGCCTCCTGCGTGGAAACGGTGCCACACCACAGAGTTATGCAACTTCCCTGTGGAAATTATAAGCATTTCCTTGAGCGTTTTGGGAGTCTGGCCTCTTCTTTCGCAGTTCCAAGGGTGTACATGGATGTCTGTTGAAGCCACTGCTTCTGAGCGCTGTGCTGGGAACAGTGAGATACCCACCTAAACAACAATGTGACTGCAATGTTGTAAAACAGCAACCGTGCCGAGACCAGGCAAAAGTGCAACAGTTCTTCACCTGAAACAGCCCATGGCCTATGGAGACAGAGCACACCACTGGTGATGACACTGGTGCTCTCCCATGGGTTCCATTCTCTAGTGTAGACACAGCATTAGAGAGATAGAAGACATGGCTCGCACAGGAGGGCTTTGGGAAAGCAGCGGGTTGTAAGGGGAGATTCAAAAGAAGAGAGGAAGGCCAGCTGGCTCATTTGAAACTGAGGCGGTCCCAAAATGAAGTATTTTTTCACACAACAAGGGTCAACCTGTGGAACTCCTTGCCAGAGGATGTTGTGAAGGCCAAGACTATAACAGCGTTCACAAAAAGAACTAGATAAGTTCATTGAGGATAAGTCCATCAATGGCTATTAGCTGGTACGGGCAGGGATGGAGTCCCTAGCCTCTGTTTGCCAGAAGCTGGGAATGGGCGACAGAGGATGGATCACTTGATGATGACCTGTTCTGTTCATTCCCTCTGAGGCACCTGGCACTGGCCACTGTTGGGAGACAGGATACTGGGCTAGATGGACCTTTGGTCTGACCCAGTATGGCCGTTCTTATGTTCCAGACAAAGGAACGGGAGAGCATGAGTGCACTGAATCAAGCAGGCCTGGAGCTGTCACCACGGTACCTGCTGGGATCATCTGCTGTTGAGCTCTGATCCTGAAAGCCCTTGCGCAGTACACAGAAAGGAGTGTGAAAGGCCAATATGACTGAGTGACAGCAAAGGTCTGAACAGAAGCTATACAAGGCACGGTGAGACTTAAGCCGGCGCTTAAAGTTCATCAGGTGCAGAAGTGCTTTCCTGAATCAGGATCTGAGCTCAGAACTGTGGGACACACATAACAGTCTTGCAATCTAAATTAGTCAGATGGTGCAGATCAGACACACAATACAGCAGAGGACCCGATGTGACAGAATATATCCCCGTGTTCAGGCCCGACACGCTATTGTAATAATCTTTGTACAAAGTATGCCTTGTAAGGTATCATTTAAAAACACATAATTTGCTGATCAATAATATCATGGCAAAACGCACATATCAGCATTATATGTCAAGTTATAGACGCAAACTGAGATTATGACTAAAAATAAGGTTTTCCAGAGAAGTCTGGGGAGTGACCAAACCAGTTCCTCAAAGACAAAGGGTAAACTGATGCCTCAGACAGGTGTAAACAAGGCCGATGGACCATTACCTGCTAAGTGGCCATTCTTTGGCAGGAAAAGGGAAAAAAAAAAAAATCTACATCTTAGCAAAGAAACAACATGGGAGTTCCTTTCCACAGACTGCCTGTCACCTTGCTCCCAGCTGGTAATGCTTCTCAAAGGGGGAACACTGCAAAACACCCCTTTCTCTCTCCATGCCCAGTGCATTCATGCCACCAAAAGCAAAAAAGGACTGGACTCTGGGAGAAGGGGTGGTGACCTACAGGCTTTGGTCAGGAAGACTGCTGAAAGCATATGGTGAGAAACTTTGCTTGAATCTGATACAGTTTGTTGAGTTAGGTATTACAGTCAATATCTTATCTTTATTTTTCTTGTAACCATTTCTGATCTTTATGCCTCAATTCCTTGTACTCAAAATCTCTCTTTGTGGTTAATAAACATGTTTTATCTAATTCAGTAGATTTAAATTGAAGAGTCCGGGAAACTCCATTTGGGGTGACAAGTTGTGTGCATATTATTTCTTTTCAAGAAACAACAGACCAAATATGACTTTTGTATTTTCCAGGAGAGGGCTGGGCAGTACAGGACATAGATCTCTGGGAGAAAATCTAAGACTAGAGGTGCGTTGGGGTCACCCTGCAGAATAACCAGGGCTGGTGAGAGCCAGAGCGTAACCCAAGGGTGGCTGGCAGGCTGCAGCTACAAGCAGACACTTAGGGTCTGGCTTGCGTGCTGGAAGGCTGTTTGTGAGTAGCCCACGTGGGAGTTACTTCAGCAAGGAATTGTAAGGCACCCACGGTTGCAGGGCAGGGGTGACACTGCCCCCTCACTGTTCTGGACTGCACCCCGGTATCTCACACCAGATAAGGTTTAAAGGCCATGTTTTTCTTTTCAACAGGGCGTGACAACTAATCAAGCCCTATTCTGCACTGAATAAAGAAACAAGATTAGACATGCCATCACTGCAACGTTGTGTAGCTAAATATAGGAAACTATTTGGTCTCCCAGATTATGCAGCTAAGGGGAAGAAAAAACACAATCCCCCAATAAATTATATATGTATGTAGCTTCCAGGGAATCCTGCTGTACTGATCACAAATTAAATGGACTCTGAGGTAACGAAAATCTGATCTGTCCAACAAATGAAAAATGAGTGTTACAGCTGGATATTGCAGTTAACTGTGTGCCCGAATGCCATCAGACACCTGGACAGTGCTCAGTGGAGAGCTGCTC